>NC_051182.1:5230524-5830524 GCF_013339695.2 Rhipicephalus sanguineus | reverse complement strand
AGGCCCGGACAGGTCCCAAGTAGGTGATCGATCGTTGCTTCTGTGGCTGGAGCAACGCAGAAGGGGCATGTCGTTGGGGGAGGCTGTGCACCGGATGTCCATGCAGCCCGGATGGCAGGAGTCAACGCGGCGCCCACACGAATCCTCCTGAGCGCAACCTCCTCTCGGCGAGTTAAGCCGCCGGGAAGGTCTGATCCACGCGGAGGAATGAGTGCACGCGTGGAGCGCCGGAGGGTTTCTTTGTGCAGGAGCAAGCTGTCCTTTATGGACAAACGAAGTAGAGGCAGCGGGTGTTGAACTTCCGCTGGATGGCAAGCGGCATCTGCGGCCATTTGAGCCAGTGTAGACCGACGGGTCCACAATACGCGGACAGGGCAGGCGCACGAGTAAATTAGTCGGTGCACATCGGAAGCTATATCGAGGGAGCTGCTCACTTTTCGCAACTCTCGAACTGCCTGCGTGGAGTCCGTATAGACGAGCAGCCTATTGAGTGACAAGCAATCCACCTTGGGTATCATGAGTGTTAAGCCGTCCCGTATAGCTGCGAGCTCCGCCAACACTGATGGAAATGGTGCCTCTGTAACATAGGAGCATGTATGTTGCGTTTCAGGTAGCGTGGGGCATACGAGGCTGGTGTGCAAAACGCAGCTATCGATAGCTGCATCTACGTATACCGCTAGTGAGTCGTCGACGGCAGTGACGACGGCTTCCTGTTCCACTTGTCGGTTGGATTGTCGCAGGCGAGTCAGTGGTCGGTTGTCGCTGGCCTGTGCCTTGAGCCATGGTGGAATTTCTGGCAAGGGTGCAGCAGGCTGTGGCAGCGTTGAATTATAGTAGTGAGCTAGAGCCGCCGCCGCAGGAACAGCTTGACTTTTTAGGTGGCGAGCCATTCGACGCTGGTGTACGATTTCGTCGATGGTATTGAGCTGCGCTTCCGCCTGGAGGGTCGCTATAGGTGTTATCCGAGGAAGGCATGTGATCGCCCTCATGGCATCTCGGTTGGCGGTTTCGAGCAAGTCCCAATCTCTCAATGTGAGGCGTTGAAACTGAGCTTGATAAACAAGCCGAGGTTGCAGGATCGACCGCACTAAAACACGGGCCATTCGAGAGCAAGCACCTCCGGTTTTTTTAGAAATACGTCGAATGAGATGGAGGGTATTAGCACTCTTTCGACGAGCAGAGCGAACCCATGCACTCGCGGAGCCAGATGCGTCCAGTTCGACTCCGAGCACACGGATAGTGGATACAGTGCTGAGGGCTTGGCCATTTAGGCTCAAACAAATAGGCGTCTGCAGAAGGCGACGGCGACCTCGTCTGTTGGTGATAGACATGAATGCCGTCTTCGTGGCCGATAGTGTGAGTCCTATGCGCGCACACCAGTCCGAGGCCTTGTCCAGAGCACTCTGGAGTGCATGCTGCTGGCGTTGCAGGTCTGGATGTAGTGTCCACACAGTCAAATCGTCCGCATACAGGAGGAAGAAGGCATCTGGAATGCTTGCTAGTTGCCACGCGAGGGGCAATAGGGCAATATTAAAGAGTATCGGAGCCAGCACCGAGCCCTGCGGCACACCCCTTTTCGTGACAAAGTGGCCGGTTCTTTCCTTGCCGACTCGGATGCAGAAGGTACGGTGTGCCAGAAAAGACACCACGAAGTCGCACACACGAGGCGGAAGTTGAAGCCATTGCATTACGCGAATGATGGCTGAGTGGCTGACGTTGTCGTAGGCCTTATGAACGTCCATTGCGAGAAGGGTCGAATGCTGCTTGTTCTCCCTCCCACGAGCACCATTGACGTCATATGATCCAGGCCATCTTCCGTGCCCAAATGCGGTCGAAAACCAATCTGGGCCGGATGGTACCAGGCGTGCTTTTCCAGCCACCAGGAGATACGCGACGCCAACATGCGTTCAAGAAGCTTGCACAACGTACACGTAAGAGCGATCGGCCGAAGATTAGAGAGGTTGCCCGGGTGCTTTCCTGGCTTTGGTATCGGCACCACTTCGGCATGCTTCCATGATTCCGGCAGCTCTCCACTCGTCCAAATTACGTTAAGCGTGTCCAGCAGCCACTGTAGGGCAGCGCCATCGGTGTTTTTGAACACTTCATAAGAGATCCCATCTGGTCCAGGCGCCTTGCGTACTTTTGCTTGGTCAATTGCTGCCTGCAGCTCCGCCATCGTGTACGGCGCTTGCATGCCTTCGATGTCTGATTGGCTTGGAGTCACACCAACCTCCGGAGGTAGGTTATACGGACAGTCGAATCGTGGTGGGGCCTGGTCGTACGCTGGGAAGAAAGCCTTAGCTACTTCTGGAGCGAACTGTCTTGGCGTGCATCCAGAAGATAGACACGCACTGGCCGCTGGGTCCGGCATGCGAGCGCCTAATTCCATGCTCCGGAACGTTCGCCAGATCGATGCGGATGAAGACGATGGGCCGAGGGACGCACACCAGTCCATCCACCGTTCCCGGGAGAGTCGCTTTTCGCAGCGGACGCGCTGCTGCGGTGAGTCTGTTGAGGTTATCACGAAGCTCAGCGGCGGCCGGATCTTGGTTTAAGGCTAGTTCTGCCCGACGGCGTGCTGCCCACAGACGCAGCAGATGTAAATTCGGAGGTGTCCTGTTCTCCTCCACCCAGTTGGACTGCGTGGCGGCTTGTACAGCTCTGCTTAACACCTGCAACGGGTCAGACGATGGAGCTGCAATCAAGGCATCGAGTTCCTTGCGGAATAAGTCCCAGTCGGTTATGTAGCATCGGCGGCGGAGGCGGCGCTGGCTATTCGCTGCCAAACCAATGATCAGCGGGTGGTGATCACTCCCCCAACAGTCTGGTTCTCGGTCCCAGGAAACGGCACACATGCCCAACCACCACGAGAGATCGGGCGCATACGGTGGAGCACTGGAATGATCCCACCGACGTGTAGAAGTGGCCGGGGCATTCAAAAGGACAAAGTGCGCGTCTGTAAATGTGTCTAGCACGATGCTGCCTCTCGCACTGGAAGTAGGGTAGCCCCATGACTGATGAGGTGCATTGAAGTCTCCCCCGACTAGCACTGGGCACCCAGGATGAGTTCGACGCAGATGAGCGAGCCACCCGATACGCAACCGAGGAGCGCTGCCACTATACGGACGCACGTAAACTGAAACCACAATCACGTCAGTGCGCGGGAGTCTAACGAGCACTGCCACCACTTCTTGCCACTCGTTACACCACGACAGCAGGGGAACTCGACGCGCTGCTGCGGTGAGTCTGTTGAGGTTATCACGAAGCTCAGCGGCGGCCGGATCTTGGTTAAGGCTAGTTCTGCCCGACGGCGTGCTGCCCACAGACGCAGCAGATGTAAATTCGGAGGTGTCCTGTTCTCCTCCACCCAGTTTGGACTGCGTGGGCTTGTACAGCTCTGCTTAACACCTGCACGGGTCAGACGATGGAGCTGCAATCAAGGCATCGAGTTCCTTGCGGAATAAGTCCCAGTCGTTATGTAGCATCGGCGGCGGAGGCGGCGCTGGCTATTCGCTGCCAAACCAATGATCAGCGGTGGTGATCACTCCCCCAACAGTCTGGTTCTCGTCCCAGGAAACGGCACACACTGCCCAACCACCACGAGAGATCGGGCGCATACGGTGGAGCACTGGAATGATCCCACCGACGTGTCGAATTGGCCGGGCATTCAAAGGACAAAGTGCGCGTCTGTAATGTTCTAGCACGATGCTGCCTCTCGCACTGGAAGTAGGTAGCCCCATGACTGATGAGGTGCATTGAAGTCTCCCCCGACTAGCACTGGGCACCCAGGATGAGTTCGACGCAGATGAGCGAGCCACCCATACGCACCGAGGAGCGCTGCCACTATACGACGCACGTAAACTGAAACCACAATCACGTCAGTGCGCGGGAGTCTAACGAGCACTGCCACCACTTCTTGCCACTCGTTACACCACGACAGCAGGGGAACTTGCGTCTGAGGATATGAAGTCGCGACATACACTGCAGCCTTGCCTGGAGGTCCCAACGCATTGGTGCAGCGTCGATCAGGGATGGTTGGAGAAGCATACCCAGTGAATCCGGGAACGCGCGGAAGCGAGTTCGTTTCCTGTAGGAGCAGGCACCAAACGGGGAGCTTCCCCAGTGCAAGGCGATGGCGAATCTCTCCCACTTTATTGGCAAATCCTCGGCAGTTCCACTGCAGAACACAGTGGTGTCGCTTTCCTTTCGAAGGAGCAGTCATTGTAGCGGTGGGAGGTTGGCCAGCAACACATTTGACAGCTCTTGTAGTTGCCGGGCCACAAAGTGGAGGAGCTCCGCCGGGGTCAGCTTGGCTTGTGGTGACGCACTTGTGCAGGGTGATTCAGGCACAGACGCAGCACACGGCGCGTCTTTTTCACGTGTCGTAGTTGGGCCAGCGGGTCGAGCGAGAATGGCGCGGCATTGGGTGAGGCGCTTGACTTCCATTTGGAGCTGCGCTATCTGCTGGTCAAGCTTCACCAGATCGCCCGCCGTCGTATCAGTCAATTCCGGCGTGCTCGTAGCCTGCTGAGCACGTTTCTTGCCTCGCTTGAGGACAGTGCTATACGCGGGGCCACCGAAGTAAGTATTGTTAGGTTGTTCCAATGCTAGTGTGTCCTCTTCGGAAGGGGACAACAGTTCAAACCGATTGCTCGTCGGAATGCCAGCATCCCTTTCTTCTTGTGTCTCTGAACGCTCGCGGCGCCTGCGTTGGCGGCGAGCTTTGATAGCCTTCTGTTTAACTGGACAGTCTTTGGACGTTATATCATGATCATCCGTTTGACAGAGCCCGCATTTGTACGTGGGCGTCTCGGCTGACTCCATGGAGGCGTCTGTTGATTGTGGACAAGAAGCTCGCATGTGACCGGTACGAAAACACCGGTAGCAGTGTACCACACCGGGCTTGTACACATGAAACTGCAGGATGCATCCATAGTACGTAATGCGGCTCGGCGGCATCCGAGGACCTTGGAGAGTGACCAGGCACGTGCGTCCGCGACCCATATAACGAGCTGTGACAACCTTATGTGTGGAGCAATTCAAAGCATCGACAAGGCTCTCCCGTGACTCTCCTGGGTCAACACCAAAGACCACATACCGACGCAAGTCCGAGCCGGAACTCAAGTGCGCTTGCACTTGCACGGTAGAACCAGCTGTGGCTGGCAGAGTTCGCAATTCTGTGAGGCGGTCGACATCCGCTAGCGAACGCACCCATACAGATATGCTGTTGGTTGGATGGTGAATGGAGAAACCTTGAAACGCAGTTGTTTTTAGGCAGGCGTCGAAAGCTGACTGAAGGAGGCGATTTGATAATTTTGATACGTCGAAGCACTCACGTGGTTTTACCACGACCTTGTACTTGGACTCGGGGCCGGGCGATGCAGAAGCTGCCGGAGAGGGACATTCCCGCTTGCTGGCCGGCGTTTCCGAAGCAGACAAACCATCTGCATCCATTTGTGAGTCAGCCATGCGTTTCGCACTGCTTTTCGGAGCGGAGGCTGGTTGTGATGGCTGCATCATAGGCTCCGCTGCAGGCGTCGATACTGATTCACATGAAGAACGCGGGCGCGTTGCTGCCGCCCGATGCAACCGGCGAGACGCCGGGGCTGCCTTGGCGAGCGTCCCGCGCACAACGTTGAAGCGAACGGCGCCAAGGGTGGTTAGTCCAGGTCGTCGATGGTGTCCGGGAGAAGAGAGCCAGGGGGCGACCCCACGGCCTCGTCCAGGGCGTCCGGCAGGTCTGTCCTTAACCGGTGGGGCCAGAGAGCTAGTCGTTGCAACGTTGAGCCAGGGCGCAGACAATGCGGGAACGCCGGTGTGGCGGTGGTCGCGCGAGCCGGTGCGATTAGCCGATATCCACGGAGCTGTCGAAACGCGTCCGTTCTCGTCGGCAGCGCAGCTGCGTCTCCAGCAGGTTTCTTGAGTCGAGAAACACTTCGTTTTGAAATATTCGGTCCCTTTGCCGAGGACAAACGATGCGCGTCTACTTCCGGAAAGCTCGCCGCTCACCACTTGACGATTGGCTGTCGTCTTCCGCTCGGCGGAAGAGAGCTACGGACCGCCCACTTTTGTGATGTAACACCACCAGAACGAACGCGGAACGAACAGAGATCTCCGATCCCCCCCTAGTTCTTCGTGCGTGTGTGCATAGTCTGTGCGATTAAGCTCATAGATGAATCGTGCCGCTCGCTGGCGTTGTTGCGTGAGCACTGCTCCTCGGCAAGAGGGAACGCGGTGGGCGGACCCGCTCTTCGCCGCGGGCGTCTGTCAATCAAATTGATTGACGCGCGAACTCGGGCACAAACTCGTTGATTCTGAAAAGGCCCCAGTTCAACTCGTGACTGTCATAGTGCCGGTGTGCCTGTCAAGTGTTTCATACGGTGGACGCTACTCAGCAGCTTCTTTGCATATAAAATAATTTGTTCAGCTTGCAGTGCTTGTGCAGGGCTTGGGCCATCGGTGGAGTTTGTGATCACCTAGCTTCTTTCACCTTTTTAGTGGCTCGTCTACTCAGTCTGCTTGGTCTGATACCGGTGTAATCACCGTGTCTGTTCGGTCTCAATATTGGTGCTATTGCTTAGGAAGGTCTTAACTAACATGATAGTGAATAGTCCTTTCTGAATTGTTATCGTTTCAATTACCGCGACATAAATAAATGCAGAGGTAATTAGCATAATAATAATTAGCACGATCCCAATTAACACGTCCTCGGTGAGTAAGGTCTTGATTATCTTTGTTTTAATTACACGCTCCTAATTATCGTCGTCTTAATTAGCAATAATTGATAATGTTTTAAATACCGCGCCAATAATTACTCAGGCTTAATTCGCAAGGTCCTGAATGATACATAGTTAATTAGCGTAATCCTAAGAAGCACGATCCTAATTAGCACGCTCATAATTAACGCCCTGTTGATTAACAATAACTAATAATGTCTTAATTACCACGGCATTGATTACACAGGTTTAATTTGCAAGGTCCTAAATAGTACAGAGGTAATTAGCATAATTGTAATTAGAACGATCTAATTAACACGATCTCGGCGAATAAGATCTTGACTATCTTGGTTTTAATTACACGATCCTAACTAGCGTCATGTTATTTATCATGATCTCAGTTACCTTGTTCTTAGCTTTACACGACTTCATCAGCATGGTCTCAGTAAGACGTGGCTTAGTTAGCTCGACGTTAGCAAGATTTGGCCTAATCAGCTTCGTCATAGCACGTCCTCACTTAGCTAGGTATACCGCCCTGCCAATTATAACAATATCTGGGGTTTAACGTCCCAAAACCACCATATGATTATGAGAGACGCCGTAGTGGAGGACTCCGGAAATTTCGACCACCTGGGGTTCTTTAACGTGCACCTAAATCTGCCGCCCAGCCAATTAGCTAATCAGCCGGGCGCACGTGCTCTGGGACCGAGCAGACGATGAAGAAGATGTACAGGCAGACCATGGTGACTATACACGTGGCCTCGGCGATAGCTCTAGCCGCGTTGTAAGGCGCTCGGTCGGAACTAATCTCGGAGGCCACGGTGCTGCTTATTTTAAAGGATACTTGCTGCAGACATTAAACGCTTGAAAATGAATTCAAACGGCCCGCGCACACATAAAAAATATAGTTAGTAGAGCTTTCTGCCACTTTTCCTGCATGGGTGCACGTCTGCACTCAGTGGAACGACAAACAAATGAAAGAAGGTGCCTCTAGTTTGACGACACCACCCAACCTTCTCGACCGCCCTTGACGTGACGCCGCGTTCCATCGTAACCAATGGAACGGAGCGCGCGCTGAGGGATGGATTTCACCTTCTCGTACTGTTAGCTCGTTCAAAAGGGGGTGTCGCCAGAGCTCGGAAAGATACCGAGTTTCGCCAAACTCGGGCCATCCTGCATACCACCCCTGGGTCGATATAAACTGTCAATCGCCTGTGGCGCATGCCCGTACACTGTGGCCCTTGGCCAACGGGTATGTTCCACGCGTGTCTAGAGGAAAGGGTTGACGACGTACGCGACAGGACTTTCAGTTATCATGTCATGACCCGACAGTCCATATTCGTCAAATCGGCTTGCCCTCCCATGCCAATTTGGTCTACACCAAGTTAATGGGGCGTTCGCGAGAGCACACAGACGTAGGCCTAGATAGACTAGACACAAACAGACAGACAGACAGACAGACAGACAACAGACAGACAGACAGATAGATAGAAGATATAGATAGATAGATAGATAGATAGAGACGAACAGACAGACAGACAGAGAGAGATAGATAGATAGATAGATAGATAGATGATAGATAGATATAGATAGATAGATAGACAGACAGACAGCAACAGACAGACAGACAGACAGAGACAGACAGCAGATAGATAGATAGATAGATAGACAGATAGATAGATAGATAGATAGATAGATAGATAGATAGATAGATAGATAGATAGATAGATAGATAGATAGATAGATAGATAGATAGATAGATAGATAGAAGCGCTCAGAGTGCCAAAGGTTCGCTAAAAATGCTTCGCATTTAATACACGCGTCTTTGGCATTACAGCAGACTTGTAATGCACAAATAAACGGATGAAAATCGAGTGGTAAACTAAACAGACCAAGGTGAACCGTGACTGATTCACGAGCAGGTAGCTTCACGCTCGGGTGCCTCGTGTGCTGTGCCAAGAAGCTGCGTAGCTTTCAGAAGGCGTTTCCCGTGGTGGTGTTCAGTGTCTCGGTGAATTGCATTCAGCAGTACGATGTTTTTGCCGACGCCCCGTCAACCGAATAATCGCGATTAAATCACTATTCGGAAAATTGCAGATTATAGTTTCCCCGTACAAAGCACTACTGCCAAACACTTCAACTCCAGCACTTGCCAAATGGGTGCCGCAGTGCCACCGTTGGACTGCCGAGGGGGGGGGGGGGGCGAGCCCCTCCTTAAAACATGGCGAAGAGGAGGGGGGACTGACTTTCAGCCATGATAGATAGATAGATAGATAGATAGATAGATAGATAGATAGATAGATAGATAGATAGATAGATAGATAGATAGATAGATAGATAGATAGATAGATAGATAGATAGATAGATAGAAACTCTCAAACTGCCTTGGGTTCACTAAGAAATCCTTGGCATTTAAAATGCAACTGCCCACTCCGTTTCCTATGCTTCTACTCACGGAATAATTAACACTGCATTACACTGCGGCGCAGCCAGCACGTGGAAGTAATATTCTTGAAATATTTCCTACAAAACGACCTAGTTTTGTTAGTGCTACATATTTCGCACCTAACATTAGTGCTCGTAATACTGTGTTGTGCTCAATCGCAAACAATAATTAATGCAAAAAATTGAGACAGATCCCATACATTCGGGAGCCAATGCCATGCGAGGCAGTAAGCGAGTGACAGCCTATGATGCATTTTTAATGCTTTGAGCAAAACGTTGGAAGGTGGATCGACGTCTCGGTGCACTTTCATAAGTTGTGGGCTTCTAGTGGGCTTATCAGACACATCGACTACACTGACACGCAATGGGTAGCTTACAGTCCGACATAACGTCTGCACTCACGCTAGAGCATAGACGTCGGTTTTACCAAAACGTAGCGCGCTATGGTGCGATGATGTGCATATCATAAGTAGCGATTTTCGGCGTATTCCTTCCATGACCGAGCCAAGGTTTGATATAGCTTATGCAGTCATCAGCGTACCTATGTAACGCTTGTTACATTGTTTTGAAGGCGGATATCCAAGACTTGAACAACGATTGCCGTTGCCCCGGCATCACGTCTTAACAGGGGCTTTCCCCGACGCCGTCTCAAGCACTGGCGTGGCTCTTTGTGAGAATGCTTGCCTTCCACGCAGATTTGCTGGGTTCGATTCCAGTTGGAACTGTGAGCTTTACTCGTTGCGTCATGTGACGTTTGCACTCGATGCAGGTACCACGTTTTCTGTGACACGGGCTCCTTAATGCTGACTCCGGAATCATTCCACATTTTCGCGACGCCGGAATGGAATGGGGACAAGGCTTGGAGGAATGGAATGCGAATGGAATTAAGCACCTTTTGCCCGGAATGGAATGGGAATGGAATTACGTCTTTTTCCGAAAATAGAGCGCGTTTTCGTCTACGCGCTGTTTTTCAAACTTCAAACATTAGTAAGTCAGAACCTCTAATTTAACAATAAAGCAGTATTTTTTAAATGGCTTGGCTGATTAAGAGCACGGTACATTTATAAGCAACGCGCCTACTACAATTCTCTCCTTATATAGACTGTGTTGTTCCGAAGTTTGTCTCTATTCTTTGTAACCTCGGCTCTACGCCGTTGGTATCCATCGTACAAAACTACAGCGCCGGCATAACCCCCCTTACGCCTTGCGATTTTCTTTCCCTCGGCGGCGCCCCAGCCGCCTGCTGTCTCCCCACCCTTCAATCTTTTGTTTCTGCTTCTGTCGCCGTCGGCGACCCAGACGCATATTCGTAAAATCGCTTAATTCTCCAAGTTGTGACGAGTATTAATGCTGGCGCGATGCTTGTGTTCACTGCAAGCTTTCTTATAGAAGCTTGCGCGCCGTCTCACCAATACTCCTCCCCCCCGCACCCTCTTGCAATACTGCCCTCCCCTGTCTAGACACATGGGCGCCTTTGCCCTAAACTGTCGGCGAAGCTCTGTAGGTCAGCGCAGCACACAGTCGTACACGATGAACTGTGTACCCTCCCCCTCCGTACAGAGAGAGAGAGAATAAACTTTTGAAAGCATTGGTTCGGGAAGCCAGCCGAAGCAGGAGAGCGCACGTAACCACGGCCACGGCTGGGTCTCCCTTTTCGGAGGTGCACTGAGGGACGGGGGCGGACTCACTTTGCTTTTTGTTGTTGTTTGTTTGCTGACGTCATTTCCGTTTTCTTTTTATTATTAATCTTATTTTTTGTGCGGAACGGTTGTACCAGTTGTACGTTGTTTGAAGTCATTGTCTTTTTTTTTCTTTCGTTTTGTCGAGCCGGTGGGCATCACACTGTGCGTAGTGTGGACGCGTGATTCCGTAGCCTAAACGATCACGCAGCGTGGACCCGGCAGCGCCGACGGGCTGACACGGGCACATTTGATCGCAGGTTTGGTCCCGACTTAGTCTGAGGTGCTGTTGCATGGTCACATTTCATCGCGATTTGGCTAACCTCCGAGCCAAACTCCATCCGTATCGGCCCTGATCGCGATCAGGAAAGGGTGTGAGAACAAACTCGACGGCAAGCAGAAGTTCGAGCCATCGTGGTGACAGCTGCTATGACGGCGAAGTTCAGTTATACACAGCGCGCTGGAGGCGCACGTTATATTTGCAAAGATATGGTGGTGATTCCGAACGTAAGCCTCCTCTGTTCCCGAAGAACCAATCTTGGAAACCGGACGCGCTTGAGCTGCTGGCCAGACGTCAGCGGAGTTCAGTAACTGGAATTAAACTGAAACTGCTGGACGAGTTGAAGTTAGCAGTTTAGTGAGAATGCGCACAATGCCGACCGCATCCTCGATTAAGCGTTGTACGTATACGACATCACGTCGGCCGTCGTTCCAGTATCAGACACAGTACTCGGTTGGTTTGATACAAAACACTGGAACGGTGGCCCGCGGGCTTGTCGTATGTCGTATCCATTCTTCAGTCGCGCGTCGCAGGCAGACGAAGAATAAATGGATCGAGAAATGTTGCAGGAACAAAAGCGACAAACTGTGCGTCATTGCCAGAAAGTAAATTGTTTTTATTTACGAAATACTGCAGACCCAAGTTAGGGCTCGCGCAGAGGGGTACACAAAGTTTTACACGAGTACAAACAGCAATTCACCGCAAGTTGTGAAGGCACCACGCTTAATAGAGGATGCGGTCGACATTGGACGCATTCTCACTAAAGTACCAACTTCAACTCGTCCAGCAGTTTCAATTTAATTCCAGTTACTGAACTCAGCTGACGTCTGGCCAGCAGCTGAAGCGCGTCCAGTTTCCAAGACTGCTTCTTCGGAAACACAGGAGGCTTACGTTCGGAATCACCACCATATCTTTGGAAATATAACGTGCGCCTCCAGCGCGCTGTGTATAACTGAACTTCGCCGTCATAGCAGCTGTCACCACGATGGCTCGAACTTCTGCGTGCCGTCGAGTTTGTTCTCACACCCTTTCCTGATCGCGATCAGGGCCGATACGGATGGCAGTTCGGCTGTTAGCCAAATCGCGATGAAATGTGACCATGCAACAGCACCTCAGACTACGTCAGGACCAAACCTGCGACCAAATGTGCCCGTGTCAGCCCGTCGGCGCTGCCGGGTCCACGCTGCGTGATCGTTTATGCTACGGAATCACGCGTCCACGCTACGCACAGTGTGATGCCTACCGGCGCGACAAAAGGAAAGAAAAAAAAAGGTAATTACAACCGTTCCGCGCAAAAAATGAAAACAAATAAAAAAGAAACGGAAATGACGTCAGGAAACAAACAATAATGTGCTCGCCCTTCTGCAAAAAACAAAAAGAAAACTGACGTCACAAAACAAACAACAACAAAAAGCAATGTGGCTCCGCCCCCGTCCCTTCAGTGCACCTCCGAAAAGGGAGACCCGCCACGGCCGCGCCTCTCCTAGTCCGGACGCGACGATTCGCGCCGCAGAAAACCCACGTTCGCTCTGTTCTAGGGTAGGGCAGAAGCATAGAGTTTCCTAAAATGAACTAGAGGGGACTCTGGCGCTGCGATCGTTCAGCTACCATGGGAATGATGGGTAGTACACAACTTTGCCTTGTCTTCGTGCTTGCGGCTTCAAACGTACTTGTGGCTATGTTTATTGCTATGTTTTGGTTTTCTTTCGGATAAAAGAATGGATCGTTGTGAACTTCGTGACCAGGTTTGAATCGCTGAGCCTAAAGAAGTTAAAGTGGCGAAGTGAAACTGCTGACTTTTTGCTGAACTTCGTTTTGCGACAAAGCGGATGCAGCCGACGCGGAGCCAAACGAAGCCGAAAGTACGAAGTTTAGACAAATTTGTGTACTACCCATCATTCCCATGCTGGCTGAAGCGTCATGCGTTGCAGCTCCCATAGACACTAGCGCCAGAGTTCCCTCTAGTAAGTATTGTAGGAAACTCTATGGGGAGGAGGACCGGGCAGGCCCGAGGCGTGATGGCAGTTTAGCGTCCGTGCCATGAGGCGTCGCTACCGTCGAAACGACTGCAGCGAACCTGGTAGGGGCGCTATTTGATGGCCTCAGTAAGCCGTAATAAAAATCAAATAACGCGGCCACAGTGGTACACAGTAGTAAACAAAAACGTGCTTCTGCACTAAACTATAACCAGCCACGAGTATTACAAGGCAAAGATTTAAAGAAGTTTTGTAAACATGACTGTGCGTGGCTCCGCTAGATACCGCCGCCATCAGGCCTGCGCAGCGCACAAGCAGACGACGCGCAAGCACGAAAGCGCATAAAAACGCGAACTTTACCACCGCAGCGAGGAGCAGCGATGTCGCACCTTTATGGCTGCGCGATGTAGTGCGATTCCTCGGGGAAAGAAGGTGGACGCTTCTTCAGAATCCCTGCTGACAACAGGTATTTATACGTTCACTATTATATATTTCGCAAGACGTTCACAATGTCTTGATTTGACTGTCGTTGACCGTTATGATTTGAAACTGCTGAATGAACAACGAATTTCCTTGCTGCCATTCGTTGCTGCGGCCATCTGTTTGAGAAGTGGTTACGATAATAAGTTAAAATTAGTGGGCGGGCTGCAGTTTGTGGCTCGACGCGGTGCCACCTCTCAAAAGCGGAGCTGTTCGCTAGTTATGATTGCTTGCTCACGTTAGTATATATGTGCGTGCCTCAGTGCCTGACGTTATACCTCAACTATCTTATGAAAGCTAACCAACTCGGATTACCGTGTCATGCAACCGTGTATTCAGAGTGTTTTGTTACGTGTTACTTTAACTTATGCGTGCTAGTAACATTAACGGAGGGGGATAGTTGTTTTGCTCGCTACAGCTGTTTTTAAGCGCTTTAATGCGTGCGTATACATCACGTCCGTGTAGTTTATGGGTGGTGTTCGCACCTGACGAAAGTATCGCTCGCAAAGTTAATGCGGATGCCCCAGTAGCTAACTTGGGACACTGCCCTCAGATTCGAATGTGTGCTGCGGTGTTGCACAAGCGAAAACCACCACGTTCCTCATCTGTCTGTCTGTTTACATACCGACCGCCTGCTCGGAGTTTTGTCGCCGTAAATTGTCCTCATTCCGTCCCGTCGGCGCACCTTGCCGCGCTGCTCCACGGGGGACCTTGAACCAAACGTGATACCCACATGCATAGGCGTATCTACAGGGGGGGGCAAGGGGGGCGCTAGCCCCCCCCCCCCCCCACTTTCGACAGTGGTTATTGTCGGCTGCAGACTGGGAAAGTAACAAGTCGGGCAAAGTTTTACTTGAAAGCAGCAATAACGTAATGTTGTAATAAGATTTGTCCTACGATTCTGCTGTGACGACTGTCCTCCGTGTGCTTGTGTCATGACACGCACAGTAGACTACCTGCGGTGCGGGCTGCCTATTCCACGCTCGTGCGTCTTGCGCTCCAGCATCGCAGAGGAGGGTATCGCTCAGCAGGGGCCCTATAACATTACAGCAATCTGTCATGAATTTATTTTGTTCTGCCTGGCCTGAAATTTAAGTAATCCGCGACGCAAATATGGGCGGGAACCAGCAAACGTTTCATAGCCCGATCAAACGCTCTCCTTTTTTCAGGAAATTCAGTTTCTTTCTTTGCAAACAAATACCATCGCCACTGCTGCATATTCAAGCTGCTGTGAGTTGATGAGTGTGCAGAAGTGTTCAGTATTTTAGTTGTGCCTAGCTAGGACAGCTGAAATATATATTCCCACTTTAGTCTCCGATTAGCCTGCTTCACTTGGCTTATCATATGGTAGCCTGCAGCGATCGTGGCGGCTTGTGACAAGGCAATGGACTCGAGTACATTGAGAAGCCCAGCTTTCAAGTTTGTCCCGTTACTTGATCTACCGCACCAGGCAGATGATCAGCGTCCACGGTTTTCTGGACTATGAAGGCTGCATACCTGCAAAGGATTGTGTCTGTTCTTAATAATATTTACTTCTCTCTCAACCTCTTTGCAGCAACGATGAGTTCACAGAGAGTTGTACACGCGCAAAAACAGCTCAGCAACGTTATACTACAACTGAAAGTATCTATTATACACATATGAATCCATATCGCCCGTTGCTATAAATTGCCGCTGCCAACGTGATTGGCGGAGACACTGTCTGGCTATGCCGAAAAAAATGAGTTATTGTTCAGCACAGTAATGTGCTGCTTATTGTGCACACTTCATTTTAACGCCGCGAGTTTTCGCAAACTTGTGACGTCGCGTAACAAGGAGGCGATTTTATGGTACATTGAAATTTTTTTACGAATAGCGAACAACCAATGACAAACAATACGCCGTATTGAAAATAGTTCATTGTTATTTTTTTACGCAGTCTTGTGTACACGGTGATTACGCGGTGGATCACTTACGCGTCATTCGTTGCGTCGTTTCACGAGCAGGTGCTGTGAGCATGGCCCAGAAAGTTTCGACCAATCATTAACAGTTAAACGCGCTTCTTCACCCAAGCAGTGCACCAGCTATCTCAAATATCATCTTAAGCGAAGGGAAAGAGCTATCAGGGCAAGCACTCGCAGATGCCTTTAACTGTGTGTTTGCACCCACAGACCGCGTAGATAACATCACCACAGCTTCGTATGTTAGCGATACATTAACGCGGAACGAAAACCCCGATTCACTTTTCTTTTCTCCAGCTAGTTGTCAAGAAGTTTTTTCTTATCTCAACTCAATGAAAAATAGCAAAACTAAAGATGCTGATGGAATCCAAATTGTTCCCGTGAAATATGTCCTTGACATTATAACTCCAGTCGTCACTCACATTTATAATATCATTTTGTCCAGTGGCGTTTTCCCTAAACTGATGCAAGTTGCACGTGTAGTGCCAATATACAAAAAAGGCGATAAGAACATTTTATGCAATTATCGTCCCATATCTATCCTACCGATATTCTCAAAAGGTATAGAAAAAATAATGCACTTTCGTTTAACGTCGTATTTCAGTAAGCACAACCTTCTTCGTGACTTTCAACACGGCTTCAGGAAACATCGCTCAACAGAAACGGTGCTAACTACCCAAAAAGAAATCATCATAGAATCATTAAATAACAAGGAATTCATGATAGGTGTATACATAGACTTTTCGAAAGCATTTGACCTCATTGATCATGCTATTCTTCTACTAAAGCTCCAGAAATATCACAAGTGTTGAAGATTGGGCGAGTTGGTTCGTCGTACTTGAAATGGTATAGCGCATTACGGGGAAGAAGAAACGGCCTAGCAGACCGACACAAGAGGACAGAGCGCTCTGTCCTCTTGTGTCGGTCTGCTAGGCCGTTTCTTCTTCCCCGTAATGCGCTATACCATTCCAGAAATATGGTGTCCGTGGAACAGCTCACGATCTCAATCAATCATACCTTACACACAGGGTACAATATGTAGATATCAGCACTGCAAAATCTACCGAGCGGCCTGTTAAAAAAGGAGTCCCCCAAGGAGGCGTACTAGGGCCCTTATTATTTTCTATATACGTTAACGACATCGTACATATAACGCATAAAGCACAGTTTGTCGCATACCCTGACGATACAACAGTATTTATTCCAGGAACAGTTGAAAGTGAGTTAGAAGAAACAACCAATCAAGTTTTAAAAGAGATATAAACTTGGGCAGACATGAATCGCTTGATAATAAACTCAGGGAATACAAAAGCAATATTGTATCGATCCAAAGGGAAAAAAAAATATCAAAACCATTGTTTGTTCACTTGATAATGAGTTGATAGAGTTTGTAACCAATGTAAAAACTCTTGGTGTTATTTTTTCGGAACATTTGACTTGGAACGAACATACGGAATACATACGATCAAAAATGTCTAGCGCTGTTGGTGTCATAGCAAGAGTGCGACACATGCTTCCTGTTAAAGTTAAGATTCTTCTGTATAATTCTCTGGTGTCTTCTCATTTGGAGTATTGCAGTGTTGTGTGGTGTACCACTGGTATCACAAATCTAAAAAAGTTGCATATGCTCCAAAAGAGAGCTATCCGTTATATAGCAAATGTACCTTACCTTTATTCTACGGTTCAACTTTTTCCTAAATATGATATTATGCCTGTATTTAGTTTATTTGACTACAGGTTAACACTGATGTACCGGTGTTTCCTGCGAAATAAAGAAAACTGCATTGTCACTTTAGCAAAGCTGAAAGAAAATAGGTCTACCAAGGATACCAGATTCAAGGAACGGTGGGCTGTACCCATCCCTAGGGCATACGGTTGCACGCAGTCATTGAGTTACACAGTGTCTAAACTATTCAATCTACTTTTAAATGATGACTTGCATCCTTCAGTAACATCTAATAAAGATATCAAGCATTACTGTATGGGCAAGATCACCACAGAATTGCACAGCACGCAGGAATGAACTTACGCTCTATTTTCATTTTTTTTGTGATGTGTTAAACGATGGGTTTCTTATTTTTGCAATGTACCGATATATGTATCCATTCAGTTTCATGTTTGCGCCGAGTGTGTAATAATTCGTTGTTATTTTCTTAGCTAAAGTGTAGCTACTACTTCTTTTAACTATTGTATAAATGTCCACTTTGATTATCTATTGTATTTTAAGTGTTTGATGGCATTTAGTTTTATGAATGTCCACTGCACTGCCGTGTAATAGGGAGTCGGGACCCTTGTCAAGCCACCTGTGTGGCTTTTAGCCCCTTGCCCTCCTTTTTTGACAAAGGAAATAAAGACTCATTCATTTATTCATAACGGCCTATACGGCAGGAAACAATGCGGGGTGGTTTAACGTTATAATCGCCCACATTTTTTCAAGGAAAATTTGAGCTTACACAGTTTACGCAGGCTATTTACTTGGAGGAACCGGAGGGGAGGAGTACAGGGCCACTTCACCGCTTTTTCGTCCACCCCCCCACCCAAGCTTGGAAAAGTAAGAGGGCAAAGAACGGCACCTCGTGTATAAATTCATAGTTATTTATAATCTTATAACTACACACAACCAGCTCACTGTGGTTTGGTTAAGTATGAATCGACTGAACTTGCTCTTCTTCTTAAGAAAGACTTTATATTAGAGGGCTTTAACAGTAAAGAAATTCGCACTCGGCTTATCCTGAAGACTTCTGCGAAGTACCTTGCTTTGTCAGCCATATGTTTAGTTTAATAAGTGAGAATTTAAGGTACTAGAGTCATAGCAGGTTCTTCATACTTATCGTATCTACAACGCCAAATTAAGAATACAATATGTCAAGTCAAATATATAGCAAGTCAAATATATATATATATATATATATATATATATATATATATATATATATATATATATATATATATATATATATATATATATATATATATATATTTGACTTGATTTGAGGTGATGTTTTATATTCCATTCATAGAGGTGATCAGATGAATTGCTCTTCAAAGCTGTTTGTTTTCAATCAAGGAAGAATCTGCACAAACAGATTGTGCAGGCTGGGCCACCCTATACCGGGAAACACAGCAGTGTTTAACAACATTTTGGAAATATTACCATGATGTTTAAAAGTACACCCAAATTTAACCTGGTCATCTGAGCGTTGCAGCAGCAAACTTCCCTGTCTTAATTTGGCGTTGTAGATACGATAAGTATGAAGAACCTGCTATGACTCTAGTACCTTAAATTCTCACTTACTATGACTCTAGTCCGCCGCGTATATATATATATATATATATATATATATATATATATATATATATATATATATATATATATATATATATATATATATATATATATATATATATATATATATATACACGCGGCGGACCGAGGGAGCGACGCCAGCCCCCCCACTCGCAAACGAGTTGATACGCCACTGCCCACCTGTCCCTTCTCGCTCTCGGGAAGCTCCCGGAAACGGTTTCGCCTATCTCTTCATTACTCCCTCGTGATGCTTCCAACGGGCGAAGGCATGGCCGAACTCGGTTTTGGATGTTCATAAAACAGGCCGCGCTTATCGCGCGGGGCCACTTTTTTTTTCCTCTCTAATCTGGACTAGAGCACTGCACGGGCCGTAATTTTCGGCCCGGGCCCGGACCTCGTTCAAATTTACCCGCCCGAACCCGGCCCGGTGACTCAAAATAAGACCAGGGCCCGGCCCGAACCCGAGAAAAAATTTCGCCTACCCGGCCCGGCCCGGCCCGACCACAGATCAGGCCCGACTGAGGCCCGACCCAGTAATCTAGGTGGTGATGCCCGAACATGGAATCGACAGCAGGGTGTTTTAAGTGGCAAATATCTACGCTTTGTTGGCGCATGTTTCGCTAACAATTATACTTTAACATAGTTACGGTAATTTCTTGTAAAAAGGGGCTCACGGTGCAAACAGTTGAGCGGCCATACTGAATACAATGAATGCTTGTTCGGCAGTGGTATACTGTACCTATTTTTTCTGCAAATACACTGGGGATCATGAAGGGTGTTTTGTAGCAGACATTGTAGCAAGAAAAGTGATTTGCAGCACGAGTTTAGTTTCGATAGGGAGCGCAATAACAACAAAGGATGGATTGATGGATGGATAAATTTTATTATGGCCCATCGGAACGCGCTCTAGCACGTTGCGGGCCGCTCCGACATCGGAACAGAAAGACCAAGTCTCTCTGCTGCGTCGCGGGCCCGTTGGCCTGCCCATATAGCACGCCGCCTGCCCATATAGCCTGCCCATATAGCACGCCGTTGCACGCCGCCACGCCCGCCCCCGCAGACCCCTTCAAGAGGACTCTGACTCGTCGCTTCCCAGGCCTGTCCGCGTCAGCATTCCCTACGTTAAGGGCACCAGCGAAGCGCTCACACGCGTTTTGTCGGAGCAGGGCATAAAAGTTGCGCACAAGCCAACTTCCACACTCGGCCGCTTCTTCCCGCGCCCAAAAGACAGGCAGCCCAAGGAAAAAGCGCAAGGAGTGATTTATTCTATTCCTTGTGCCGATTGTGGCGCTTCATACGTGGGGGAAACGAAGAACTTCCCAGAAAGGCTGCGACAACACAGAAACGACGTCCGCAATTTCGACAGACAAAGGAGTGCGCTAGCTGAGCATAGCGAGGTGAACGACCACCGCATCGCCTTTGACAACTCCCGCATCGTCGACTTCGAGGCAAATTATCTCAAACGACTTTTTGTGGAATCCTGGCACATTCAGGCAACACCCGGCAACGTGAACCGGTCTGCAGGTGCGCTGCCGAGTGTGTATTTCAATGGACTACGGCACGTCATTCAAACCAAGCGTGACCCCCCGACCTAAAGAGAGGAAGGCTCTTCCCTTCCTTTTTAAACGCTGTTGCTCTCTGGCCCCCACAGTCACCCCTGAGGAAGGATCCGAGTTGGATCCGAAACGTCGGGTTTTTTAAAGTAAAAGAAGTTTTTACTTTTATAATTCGTTGGTTGGTGTAACTTTTTCAATGATACTATTTTGCATGCTACACCTGCACATTCGAGCACACTTTTCTCTCGAATTAGAACAATACGTAGAAATGGCACAGGTGTTTTTCAATTACCAGTGCCATGAGAACAACTGATGTACGTAAACCATAAATGCACGAAATGTACTCTAGGGGAAAAAAATGTTGTTAGCTTGCGCTCATAGAGTGGCATTTTGCACGCTTTCCAGTAAGAATGTCTGAGTGCACTGTTTACATGGTATGGATGGACTGATAGCATGCTGCACAAACGCAAAATGAAGAAACAGGGAGATAGAGCAGCGAAAATGGTTTTTGGCATCTCACAGTATAAATAGTCTGTACTCTGTCCTGTTTCCGTCCTTACTCCTCTAGTGTTTGTGGAGCTCGTTATGAGTTCACAACAAAGCAACCTCCCTGCAAGAAAGCTTTGATGCGTGGTACAGATTTCTTTTATACATCAACGCATAAACTCAGTGCTTTCTTTGTTGAGCTCATTCCATAGTGATGAAAACACTGACTAGTTTTTCTCAGGCACATGTGAAAATTGCTCCACAAGTCTGTTGCTCAGTATTCACACGTGCAATACAAAGTGAGGTTAATAAAATACGTGCTTGCAAGCCTTTTATAGCATATTTATTTATTTTTCAACAGCCGCTTCGCCAAGTACACCCACAAGAAAGCCCACACCACCGTCACAGGTTTCACCAAGTGATGGTAAGTGCAAAAAGTGAGAGAGAGAATTATTGCAAAGTACACATCTTGCATCTGTATAAAGAAATATGGACCAATAGTCTTGATGTTTTCCTGATAGATATGGACACCTGAGCCTGTGTAATATTGTGACAACCTATAATGTTGACAACACCATGCATATAGTTCAGGGCCTGCAACCAGTGATTTAGTTCACACAAATATTTATATTTCAAATATAAGGTGGGTGCAGTTGGACCTACAAGGTCCGCACTGAAAATTGTGCTGTCTGATTTGTTGTGATGAGAGTAGCTCTGCGAGATAGGCCAGCGGAATATGATGCACAATCAAGGTGTGCATTCATGTAAGTGTGGCTTATGTAGCCCGGATAGCTATTTATGAGATGAATAATTCAAAATTCTACACTTTGTAAATGTCATTGCCTCTGTTCAGCATTTCATGAAATGTTCATTTTTGCAATGCTTTGTGATATTTCCTTGGTCATGGATGATTCTTTGAAGGTAAAATGCTTGGAATGTAAAAATCAACTACGATTCCTGTCTCAGTCGCAGAATACACATCGCTTCCAATGAAAAATGACATGGCAGCACATAGTGGTCCGTATATTAGTAGCCCTGTGATTGCGCCCTGATAGCTTGTTTACTCGTGATTTTTTTCTGTCTCTAAAAGACTGATGAAAGCCTATACCTTTGCATTCTTCGATGTCTCTTTTTTTTTCTGCTGAGCCTGGTCCGAGCGGCCTCCAATTTTCCAAGGAGGGCAGCAGCAGACGCAAGAAACGCCAAAAAGTGTGCGAAGAAAACGCAGCTCTGTGCACACCTTTCACAATTCAGAGGTATAATGAGAATATGGAAAAAGAAGAGGAAGACGTCGAGCATCGCATCAAGGATAGAAGAAGAGAAAAACGACGTCGAAGGTATAAAAGAATGACGTGGGCAGAGGGGCCCTGGGTGTTCGATCGTGAGCGCGTGAGGCGGGCACGAGCGTCGCCGGCCTGTGTTCCGGGCGCTCCGGCTCCCTTTGTTCTACGGCATCGCACCATAGTCTCGTGCTTCATCGCTCTATGGCATCGCACCGTAGTCACCAGCCATTCAAGGACACGTCCTGGGAAATGGATGGCAGGCGCAAACACCCGCAGCGGCCAGGGAGCGTCATCGGCTTGTGCGCCGAGCGCAGCGTCCTACGGCACCGCTCCGTAGCCCTTGCCTGAGCCAGGTGCTGTTCCCGGGAAACGCTGGCCAGCCTCTAGTACCCGCGACGCACAGGTCAATGAACCCTATGCCTTCCAGCCTCAACGACAACGCCAGCTCGCGTCGCACAACAGGGAACGCCTTGGTCACCGACTTGTACGCCGACGTTGACTCCAGTGACCAACGCAACGCCTCGACTCATCTCGCATCGGCACAGAACGCTGTGAGTTAAGCGACGAACGCTTGATACGGTTTAGCGAATTCTATAACTTGTTTGTTGTCTGTATGATAGTTCTGTTTAGTGCCGGTATGTTTTATATGTTTGCAGTGGTTTGGGGTAACCGTGTGTGTTTTTCTTTTGTGTGTAATTAAAATAGGTGTGTCTAACGCTCTCGCCTCGTCCGTTCCTCTTGTCCGACTGTTGTCCAGAGATCCGTGACAAAAATAAGTGGCGAGCCTGCCAGGATCCTTTTTTCTTATTTTTTTTTGTTTCGCATCTCACGGATTTCTGTTCGGCAGGGAGGATGGACTTGACGAAGATTTTAGCGTTAGCAGTAAAGCTTGGTTTCTCGGGTGAAGAAGCCATAAACCTCTATGATCGCGAGGAAAAAAGGCTGATGGATGAACGAGTGGAGATGCGCGAGCAGAGGCGTAAAGAGAGGCGCGAAGAGGAGGAACGCGAAGTCAGGAGGATTGAGCGCGAGAAGGAGTTTATTTTGTGAGAACAGCGGACTTTGCAGAGAAGTAGGGAGAGGAGCACAGACGATAGGGTCTCCATAGCAGAGACAGAACCTCCAACATCGACGCGAGTATGTCCCATAAAAGTGATGGCCCTTTCAGACGACAGACGAGAAGACCTGGATGTTTACTTGCATCGGTGTGAGCGGACAGCCTTAGGTCAAGGTGGGGAGCACAAAGTGAGGTTCGCAAAGGCCACAGACGATAGACAAGACATAGGAAATCCAATGTTGGATTTCCTGCGGGAATTTGGAGAGCCTGATGTTCAGAGCTGTGATTCGGTAGAAGGAATGTCTAGCGACCATGGGAGCTGTATGAAAGAAAAGGCACTAGTAGTTACCTATAAAAAAGAAGTCAATTCAGTTACAGCATATAGGCACAGTAATGAAGCTGTTAGTGAGTGGAACGCCGTTAGTGTTGATGAGCGACCTGAGCAAACGATCGCAATTTTGTCAGGCATCGCAGCAATGGAGAGGTTCATATCGCTGAAAAGTACGCGGCTTGAAGGAAAAAGCACACGGCATACGCAAGGCAAGGTGATACCGGAGGGTGGGAGGTTCATTGACTGGGCTGAAACTCACGGTGTTGCTCGGGTAAAGCGAGCAACACCGTGAGTAGTATATGCACATAGTGGTACGCACATTTGTAGTATATGCGCATAGTGCACTGTAGTGTATCTTTATATTTATAGTGTATACGTGTAGAATACTGTGGCAGACTGTATGTTTTCTGTCGATTTTTACATATCCTAGAAGACAGGAAGAGCGTTTGTGAGTGGTCTAGGTTGCACAACAATTTTGAAATATTCCAAGACCAAAAAATAGTTGACCAACACGTGTTCTGTTGCTTAGAAGTGTTTAGACAACAGGATTGGGTACAAACAGAAATTAAATAATAGAGGAAGACATATCAGCAACCAATAACTTGCATTTTTTAGCGAGTTTGATTAATACCAGTTCGACTGTGCCTTGTTTTCATGTACTACAATGACTTTTTGCTGCGAGACACGTGTGTTGATGCAGAGGAGCAGCAGGCACTTTGTAACAACACCATTTGTGTATTATAAAGGGAAGCTACTTTTATGTTCTTTTCCTTGGCATTAAATTGAAGGGATATTTATTTATTTGCTTTTTATGTGCATTGCTCGCGATATCTGTAATAAAATTTCACCTCTGACACCACCCATGTTGTCCACTTCATTTAAAAGCACGATCCTTGTTGCACTAAAACTAGCGCATGTTGCTGTCCTGATTCAAACAGCCTTTTCAAATTACCACTTTGGCTGTGAATGGCACTATGTGCCATTCACAGTTGAGCTCTCACTTGTGCTTAAAGTGAAGCACCATATTTTGCAACCTAGTCGAAGTATTTCATCAGCATGGCATTGTGTGACAAGGGGGCATAGAGTCGACTCACTCAGATTCAGATCGAGCTGTGAGTCTTGGTGAGTAATACTTTGGTGAGTTTGAGTCCGGTTGAAAACATTTTAGTGAGCCTGAGTCCGAGTGAATCCGCTTGAGGAAAATTTTGGTGAGTATGAGTTCAAGTGAGCCCCAAGAGCAAAATATATTTCACGAGTGAGTCAGGGTGAGCTCCACATTTTTTGCCAACCTATGCAAGGGTTATGGTATGAGAACCCTGTTTCATTGATATGTGTAGCAAACATTTGAAGTGTAGTAAAAAAACAGCCTTTTGTTCATGCTTGTGACAAACACAATGAACAAAGACAAACATGCACCACACAATGCTGCCGAGGTCGTTGCAAGCGGCGGCGTACTCTGCGCAGGTGCTCAGCATGCAGGCCCTGTGGTCCTCAAAACAGGTTCACTACACGGTTGCGCTGCTGCTGGCTCCCATTGTGGTGGTGGTGGTAGCTCAGCTGCTGCTGGCAGCAACTCAGCATCGTCGGTGTCGTCATCGTCCCCTTCGAGAACAGGCTCACGTGCTGCCAACGCAATGTCGTGCAGAGCTGCACAAACAGCAATGATGGTGGCTGCTCGATCGGGGTTGTAGAGCAGGGTCTGATAACGCTGTAAGCTCTGGAACCTGCTCTTTAGGACCCCGATGCACCTCTCCACAACATGGCGCATGGCGGTGTGGGCTTGTTGTAGGGGTTCTCAGGGGTGTCTCGAGCTGGTCGTCCGTGCACTGGAGTCAGGAGACACGGTTCAGATGGATAGCTGGAGTCTCCTGCACGAGGGCGGCATGACAGCTGCAGTGATAACGTCTAGAATGTGGCAAGCATTGACAGCACTTACCAAGCAAGCCGCAGTTTTGCTTCCAGGTGCTGACGAAGAGGGCTACTCCGCCATACCCACGAGTCATGACATGACGCCTGGAAACATGGGCGGACATCCAGAATCCAGAGGTCTGCAGAATTCAATTCAGTCAAAATCGTACCCATAAAAGACCTTGGGTACAATGTCGGGTATTATGCTAATGTAACTACATCTGTCTGCACTGTTACTGACTGTTAAAACATAGCTATTAACACATCATCGACAGGGTAGGACTTGTACCATAAGTTCTAACATGAGGACAATGCAGTGTCAAAGGGTAGTCTGCATGTTTACTGCTTGGAACAACCCACCTTCCAGCTACCAAAGCCTTTTAACGAAATTACTGCTGTATGTTTAAGGCAATGTATCACAAAATACCTACAACATGAAAAACTTGCTACTGAAAAAAGGGTTATGAAACAATGCGTATTTAATGTATCTGTATTGATCCATGTAACGTCCATCACAACAATGAACAATAAGGACATACTACGGAACATTCTGGGAGCGCTAATCTCAACAAATACAAATCGAGAATCAAGCTTCGGGTACGCATGGCGAACGAGCAACGGTAATATTATGCACTGTGCAGGCTGCTGAACCGAAGTGTACCCCGCGTTGCATGATTTCATCGCTTATCCTAAGCGAAGTGCCCTGAAACGAACCAATTCCCCTTCTGGATAGATCGAAAATACCGCTCCCACTATACTCAGTTGCAACAGCCTTTGTAAAGTGGAAAGTTTAAGCAATATAAATGAAACAATTCGTTACGCATACAATGCATGAATAATACTCACGATCATGGTGTTGAATGAGTAGAATCCCTTCCGCGACATGTAATGCGTCGTGTCCGCGAAGCTCAGGCCATGGGGCTTCTGGATGGCGATGAGCGTACCATCCACGCACCCGACCACAACGGGAATCCGCCCGAGCCGCGCGAACGCCGCCTTTGTTCGCTCTTCGCGTCTGTGGTCTAGAGCACTGCACGGGCCCGGGCCGGCCCGAAAGCCCGGGCCCGACCCGGCCCGCGGGCCGGGCCGGGCCGGGTAAGGGATTGTTGGATCGGGCCCGGGCCGGGCTCGGGCCCGTGATCTTCGGGCTCGGGTCGGGATCGGGCCTGAGCCAGGCCCGTATTAGGCACGGGTCTCATACGTATCTGTAGAACTGCGTGTGTGTTGTTTGGCTTTAACTCTCCGAAGTGATCCAGGCTATATGAGATGCTGTCGTTGAGGGCTCCGGGTAATTTAAACCACCTGGAGTGCATTGGCGTGCACAGAAATTGCACAGTACAAGACGACTACAATTTTGCTCCATCGGTATGCTACACATAATTTCAAGAAACGCCTAATATAAGTTTCCTCCATTATAGTGAGTGAAAGACGTTCTTGGGTACCGTGTAAGGAAACGGTAAAGTGCCTAGATTAGTGTATATAAGATGTGTTCACTTCGGCGCTCTAATATACAGTTGTTTTGGAAGCCCTTAGTCCGGTCTTGCTTTAAGGCATAACATTTTCAAAGATCGAAGGCGGTCACAGGAAGACGACGAGACATCCACCTTCAGGGAACAGCGAAGACGGTGGCTCGCTGAGAGTGCGACAAGGGGGAATGGAATAATATAGGCCGTGGCGTACAATGCGCCACAGTGAAATGAGACACGCATTGCCCCCAGAGAGGCGTCGAATAAAACATGGTCAAACTATTCAAAACAACATTTTAAAGGTGGCAGTTCAGTCCCTTCAGCTTTAATGTAACGATAGGTTTTACTCACGTGAAGAATGACTTCATACAGCTGTTTTCCTTGCTGCGAGCGGCACTTCGCGTGAACGTCCACACCGTCCACTTCTTTCACGTCGCGGACGTGTGAAGCAGCATGTAGCTTCTCTCCGCTGGTTAACGCGGCACCATGAAAGTAATCGCGAAGTCCTTTAATGGGCCTAAACCCCGCAAAAAGTACTTGGGACATCGCCAAGGAACAGGCAGCCTTGCAACTTCGCGCGCACAAAACGTCGGATAGCGGGCACACACGCGGACATCCGCGTGGTTTCGTTTTCCCACCGCCCCGTTGGTACGCCGCTCGCCACGGGCGGCGCTGAGCGCCGCGTCGCCGCTCCTGCTCAGCAGCGCCGCCTGTTCACTGTACGGAGCCTATGGCACTGCAGTCGCGGTGACTCGGGGAAGACGGGCGGGACAAAGAACCTTCTTGTTTTGAACACGAAAACGTAGTGTACGTTGGGTGTAGTTTCCTGCCGAGGAGTCAACACGACAGCTTTAATTTATGTAACGCTGCCCAGTCTGGTGTAGTCCTCCCAGAACCGGCTAGAGCACGTTTTTTTTCATTGCATTGTGCAATAGATGAAGTTTGCAGGAGACTTGCTACTTTTACTCAACAGCCCTAGCTCGTATGCAGTTGATGTAGACTCAAACTAAAAATGTCTGCCATGTTTATTTTTCCCATTTTATTGAGGTATTTTGTAGTCGTTTTTTGAAATGCAAAAATAAGATTGCGTGGTTAGCACTGCGTGCGTACATAAAACAGCCAGCCATCACTCCAATTATATTTTATATTGCCCTGCAATTATTTCGCAAGAGCGTTACGGGCGTAATTAACCGAAAGTATACACAATACCAGTGAAAGTCGTGACACTGAAAGAAGTTCCTTAAACAATCTCTAGATAATATCTGGTGTGCGGCAGGTATCTTCACAATCACCGAAGGTTGGACGGTGTCTCCTTTATGCTCAAGGCATAAGTAGCTGAAACGGGCCGGGCCGGGCCGGGCCAGGCCCAAACCTTTGGGGCCCGGGCCGGGTACGGGCCACATTTAAGAACACCGTGCCGGGCTCGGGCGGGCCGGAGCATGGCGTTTTCGGGCCGGGCCGGGCCCGGGCCGGAAAAATCGGCCCGTGCAGTGCTCTACTGTGGTCTCCGGAAAAGGCCACCCACCGTTTTTGCCCGCGAACGATAGTAATGGCGTGTTCATGACAGACGACTGCGACAGGCCGATGAATTCCTCGCTGCCGACAGCTCGCTGGAAGCATCCGATCGCAAAAAATCTCAGCGCGCACAACACCTTCCGCTCTGTTTAAATCCCACTGGTTCGTTGGCACCCGATGACGGGGTCGAGTTCATCGCACAACCAACGTACAGTACGTTTCGAGAAACGAAAGCGACGCCGGAATTCACACTCGCTCATCTCTTCAAACGCATTTCGCACCTCCTACCGTTCTGCATCTGCTTCGAGAAAAGCCAACGTAGCAAGAGGAGCACCGTTATGGTGGCCATAGCACCGTTGCAAGCGCCATTTTCTCAAAATCAGCTGTTGCGGCAGCCGCAACCGCCGCATCAATCCAAATCCATGCCGTGCGGAGGCGCTTGTTCGCTCGAGAGAACGCGCGCGAACGGTCTCGCGCTCCGTTCGTTTGTAGCAGACGACATGCTCGTTATGACGCTGCATGACGTCATCAAAAAAGAAAACATCAAGCAAAAAAAAAAGAATTGGCCACGCCCCTTAGAGTGGCGTCAATTCTCCGGCTACAGCCAATCGCGTGCGCTCATCAGAACGAACGCCAACGAGCGGTCCAGAAAAGAGATCTCCGATCGCCCGCCAGGTCGAGCATCCCTTTGATCGGCAGATTGCGCTTCTCTCGCTAGTAATAGCAACGTTGGATGATCTTCCTGCATCGATTCAACAATGAGGACCAACGTTACTAGAACAAACTCAGTTTAAAGCTCCGCCGGAGAGGCGGTCCGCGTGGCGGTCGTGAGAACTAGTGGCGCTGCAGTCACGTCTAGCTCCCGCGGCTGGCGCTTGTTGTGATCTGCTTCTGCGCTGCCGATGTACGAGCGCACGTGGGTTACAGCGTCGTCTGCGCTTTGTTAGCTCGTCATTTTTGCGACTGTCCTTGACCAGGCTTAGCGTCTTGTACGAAGACACGTGCGCGATGTACGAAGCGTAGCGAGGGCGAACAGATTCACAGTGCGCTATGCCGAGTTGCTTTGCGCCGGGCTGCAAGAGCGGCTACCGCAACGACGACTCCGCTTCATGACACTTCTTCGGACCTCCAAAAGACCCTACGCCATTCAAACTTCGCATCGCAAAGATAGAAAGCTTACTGCGAAATGCAAGGTCTGTGACGTTCATTTTGAGAGTGACGACATTGTAAAGCACTATCGACGTGTCGTTGCGGGACAAGAAGTTTTGATCCCACGTGGAAAGTGGGAACTCGCGCCCGGTGCCGTGCCGCGCTTGTTCCCAGCACTTCCACCCCACATTTCAAAGCCAAAATGTTCGGGGTTTAGGCGCAAATCCACCCCCCCCCCCCCCCCCCCCCCCCCCAAAATGCACGGCGTCCCGCGAAAGCCCAGTGCCCAGTTTGGAGGAGCCGCCAGTATTAGAACAGCAAAACGAAAGGCAGGCGATTACCTATATACGCTACCAAGACTGAGAGTTGCATCACACTGACCTTCGATCAGTTGTCAGCTGTCGCTATGCCTTCAAAGCAGTGGATTTTCGAGAGATTTTACGACGAGGTATCGAACAAAATGTGCGGCATATTTTACACTCGCCGGCTCGGGAACGGGCTGCTCAGCGCAAGAATTTGACACGATACACATAGAAAAGACGAGTACCAGCGCTGGTCCTCGGCTTTTCGATGTGTACCGTGTCAAATTTTTTGCGCTGAGCAGTTTAATAATGAAATACCAACTAGCCCAATCCCACACTTTGTTTCGGGAACGGAGACTTACTTGTGCAAAAGACAATTGTAGGTGACGAGCAGTTCAACTGCGTAGTGAACGGCTACAGCACGAAACGCAAACGGCTGTCGTACAGTGTAAGAAGTGCTGCGGGCATGGGACATCTGCTCGGTGAAGTTGAAAAACTGAAGTTGAATACTGACGACTCTTCTAGCGATAGAGTACGCGCGAATAACTGCTCGGTGCTCACATCACGGCCGATCTGTTCGAATTGTTTAAGACACCGTAGAAAGATGCGACGTAGAAAGATGAGACACCGAAAATACAACTATCCGCTGAAAAAATTGCTCAGAGACGACATCTATTCGATGTAATCGCACACTGAGATTTCATTTACCGAGTTTTCGTAAAATTTTCCGATTTTGGGTCAGTATCCCTTTAACCGTCGCGAAAACGTGTCTTGTAAACATTGCAAAGCATTGGTGAGGTTTTTCGAGAAAGTTATTTTCAATAAATTGTAGAAACACGAGTACTGTTTTTCTAGAACGTTTTTGTATCTGAAGTAAGTACGCTTCTTTGTACACTATAAAGGCTTTTACAAACGTGTTGGGTTGATCTTGGTCTAGATAAGACGGCAGCGGCTAAAATTGTGGTGGTAGTTATAATAATTACGCTGAAAAGCCTCATTCGCTTAGAAACTCCTATGCTTGGAAGTTAAGCGCAATGTAGACAGCTCAAATATTGTCACAGGGTCGTGACGTCGACGAAGGCAGCAGTCGGCAGGCCCGAGATGAAACTTTATTTGGCCGCACTTGTGGCCGGGAAACTGAAAGTCAAACTACAGCAATACACTGATAGTGGCGAACAGAGCGTCGACCGTCGATCAACTGACAAGCGGTCAAGCGCGTCGGCTTTTATACAGGCGCTATTGAACTTTCCAGCAATATCGCTGGTGGCGGCGTTATCTCTAGACAAAGCCAGAACATTCGCGTGCGGCGCGCGATCTTAACAAAACGATCTACTAAAATCGCGAGGCTTCTCCAACACTGCTTCGCGGACAGCGTCGAGCGTTGATAACCGTCCTTGCTGGTCAAACCCGAATACATCAAAATAAAACAAGAAGTGGGCGTGACAATATAGACCGAACATTGATTCTTAGCCAATCAATGAACAACGCACGCGGGCCAATGCATACAGACGACCTTATGCATATCCACCTAAGTATGCACCTAACTAGTACAATAAGAAAGTTGCCGCGCAGTTGCCGCGAGCAACTGCGCGGCGGACCGCAGCGTTATGCAGTGTCAGCAGACGACGCGCCGATAGTGGCGCAAGACGGAACTGCAGCGCCGCTAGTTCTCGCGACCGCCGTTCGGACCACCCTCCTCCGCTGGCGGAGATACGGAGCTTTGAAACTGTTTGTTCTAGTAACGTTGATGAGGACTGTATATATTATCCGTAAGCAGTAATCAACGCAGTTTATTCGCCGACAATCTGCTGAAACTGCTCACAACGAAGCGCCGCTGTGTGCATTTGTATACGTGCCTCCGACCGCTTCTCCACACTAACGCGGCGACGCTGCTGCCACCTATAGGTCGATCTCGTGGCCAATACAGCAATGAGAAAACCGCAAACGTCACCACAAAACCGTATCACACGCGCGAGTCTGCATCATCCATTTACGCGATTTCCTTTGCGCTAAGAGTAATCGAGGGTGCACTAACGCAATTGGTATTTTCTTTACAATCAACCAGGCTTCGACAATCTCCCGCGTACCTTTATCAAAGTTCCTATGAATCGGCGCTATGGCTCCTTATCGGCGCTATGGCTTCAATGAACGTAACGAACCAACTAGTCCAAAAGTGTTCGCTTGGAGCACAAGGGTTTGGCGGTCTCCGAAGTGGCACTTCTTTGAATTTAGAACAATGCCAGCGTTTCTGATACTGTTCAGTAGGATATCCAGACGTGAATTGTGTTCGCTGAAGGTGAGGCCAAAGATGACGATGTCGTCGATATAGCACACGCAGATGTTCTACTTCAAGCCGCGAAGGATAGTGTCCATAAATCTCTCGAAAGTCGCCGGAGCGTTGCACAGCCCAAATGGCATCACGTTGAATTCAAAAATGCCGTCAGGCGTTACAAAGACAGTATTTTCCTTATCCTCCGGATGCATCTGAATTTGCTAGTAGCCGGATCTTAAAGGAGTCCTGACACAAAAATTTTCGCCCCGCGTTTTTTTTTTTTTTGCTGCAATGTGTTGCTGGGGGCCTGTTAATCATAACACGACACATCGTTTGCTGCACCGCGTGAGAGATAATTATTTACAAGCTCCTCATTACCGACACAACCTCAGTTTCCATTTGACAGAGCTCCAATAACGACAAGCCGCCGGGTGCAACTATCACCACCTAGCGAGTGAAACGCTCAGTCACGTCAGCACACAGAACAGTGACGCATTTCCGCCCAGGCAGCACAGGGAAATCAAGAAGTCCTTGGGAGCAGGAAACGGGAACGCGGTAGTGTCGCGAAACACAAAACTTTCAACCGTGCGCCGCGGCCACACTCTCACGAGCAGCCACCGAGCAGACACCAACAGCCCAGCGGTGAGGCGAGCGCGTCAAAACAGAAATGGCGGCTACAACGTCATCATAACTTGTACCGGCTGCAACGGTTACGTAGGGGAAGTGGGGGGTCACCTCGGTCACCTCCGTGGGTGTCAGTGCACCAGGTGTGGCCTATAATGCTGGGTCGCGCTCGCGAACTTCAAAATTCATATAAAATACCTTCCAAGCTTTATTCTCTGTCGATATTTTGCAGATGGTACACGCACGTACACGGGAATTGATCCAGCAGGCTATCTCGGCCGCAACATTTTGTGTCAGTACCGGTTTAAGTATACGGAGGAAAAGTAAGAGGCCGAATGAAGGCAGTTGATGGCATCATCAATACGTGGAAGTGGGTACACGTCCTTTTTCGTTACAGCATTCAATCGGTGATAGTCGACGCAAAATCTCCAAGATCCATCTTTCTCTTTAACAAGAATCACTGGAGTTGCCCACGGACTCGCCGACTCTTGTATGACTCCTTTTTTCATCATTTCTTGCACCTGCTCGTTAATATTCTGACGCTCCGTTGGTTAAACGCGGTATGACTTCCGTCTAATCGGATTTGTCGAACCCGTGTTGATGGTATGACGTGTCCGAGAAGCAGGGATGGAGGGCTTTTTGTTCTTCTGCGCAAAGTAGAATACAGAGACGTGCTTCGAAAGGACATCCACCAACGTTCGGCGTTCACTCGTACTCAGCGACTTATTCACCATTGACAGAAGAGCCGTTTCCGAACTGTGACTACAGTGTTCTTCCTTCACATCTGCAAGCTCCGTTGCCGATAATGCCGCGCGTTTTCCGCTAACGACGGCTAACTTCAGACCATCGGGAAGCATGACCGGCTCCGTGGAACAATTGACAGTTCATAAGCCCGCGCGTCCGCCTTTGATCGACACCACACAACGTGGAACCAGGATATTCTTCTTCATACAGTTGATGTGCATTGTTCAAGGTGGGCATCAAAGCTAATGGAATGGCTGCCGCAGCAAACAACAGGAACACGAACGGTTGGTGATGGAGGTATGATAGTATCGCCACAGACACACAATGCCGTCTCGCCCTCCGCAGGGTTTTCCAGGAGTGCTGACGGTACGTGTCCACTTAAGAATATCGTCCCTGTGCGGCAGTCGACAGTGGCACCACACTCCCGCAAAAAGTCCATACCCAAAATAACATCATGTGTCGCCCGGGGAATAATCACGAACTCCGTCGTAATAACGTGGCCTCCCAGAAACACGTCAGCACTACACACACCAACAGCCTGCAGCGGCTCACCACTCACCCCGCGAAACTTGGACGCTTGATCCCACTTAAATACAACCTTTCGTCCCATCGTATTTTTAAAACAGGCACTCATGACCGAAATTATTGCCCCCGTGTCTACCAAAGCCATCACAGGCACATCATAAACAAAAACACGCACTTTGTTCTTGGGAATTAACACAGGAGGTATTTCTCGCATTAGCGCTTCTCCGGCGACCTCACCTCCATCGGCCGCGCTTGCTAGTTTTCCGATGGCGAAGGAGACGTGGTGCGACGCAGCGGTGAGTGTGAACGGGGAGCACGAGGACATGGCGGTGGCGTCAAACTCCTGTCAGATATCGGGGAGCGATTCCGGAAGCTGCGTGCCCAATAATTGTCGCTAGGCGGAAGCTGTGTTCCTCGCGGGACGTCGTGAGGTCGTTCGGAAGGTCGTGTAAATTGCGGTGGTTGGCCATACCGTGTGGCTACGCGACGGTTGCAAAACCGCGACATGTGTCGTGGGACACCGCAGGAGTAGCAGACTGGGAGAGGTCGAAACCTTGATTGTTCTTCGATGAACCGAGCATCATCTTCTCTGGTGTAGTGGGTCGGTTCGTGTCGTGCATCATAGCGATAGATGTCGCGTCGCGAGGAAGGTGGACGCTGAGCGCGCCGGTCATAGCTGAGAGCTCGAAAGCGTGAGCTCCTTCTTGACTGTGGGGCTGCGTTGTACTCTACAGCCGCTGCGCTAACCATCGGTTGCCAAGGGGCCGGAGGGGCCGGAGCAGTCACAGCCTCCCGTGAGACAGAATGGTGGTCGACTGCTGAACGTGACAGCTCTTCATGGCGGGAAAGTTCTTCGCGGACAATCTGTCGGATCGTCGAAGACAGGTCTTGGCAGGAGCTCGTGACGACGCTTGCAACCGCCGTAACGTTTGTCAGCCGGCCAAACATTGGAGCAATCCTGTGCATATTGAGCTGTTCAAAAGTACGGCAATGCCGAATGACGTCGGTCACAGAGCTCAGGTTTTCTTTTCCGATGAGGAAATTATAGACATCCTCGACAATGCCTTTCAGCAAATGTTCGACATTGTCTTCCTCTGACATTTGAGCATTGACCACCTTGCACAGCTTCAGCACATCTTCAATATACGTGGTGATTGTCTCACCTGGTAGCTGCGCGCGTTGCGACAGTGTCCGCTCCGCACGCTTCCCTTTGACGCCCGAGTCGCCGAAACACGCCCTTAGTTCTTGAACAAAACGGTCCCACGTCGTCAGCGTGTCCTAGTGCTCCTCGCTACATGAGTGCAGTATCGGTAAAGCAGAAGACCACGTTGGTGAGCTGAGCGGCGGCATCCCAGCCGTTGGATTTGCTCACTCGCTTGTACTGGACGAGCCACGCGTCAACAATATATACCTCTTCTTTGCAGCCTTCACCATCCAATTCTCTAGAATCATTATAACCTCCGGGGCTCCTGTTTCCATCTCTCCGGAGATGGTGCGGAAGTATATTTGAGAGAGGCGCCTCTTGGGCCTTGCCGCAAGGTCCCTGTTAGTATACTGTCTTCAGTATACCTTGTTGCTTCTCGATCTTCGTGGCGAAGTAAGGACCCGTAAGTGGAGACTTCGAGTCGAGTCCCTTGCGCACAAGAACCATGCTTCCAGTCTTAGCATCGGGGATCTCTCATCGATGACGCTTATCGAAGTTCCTTTTCATTCTTTTACGATATCGTTGCTTCTGTTTCTCCGCCATCGGCTTTTACTTGAGATTGATCTTGTCAACTAAACCAAGCTCTAGATCGGTGGGCAGCCAGCTTGATTTTCCGAAAGCCGCAGTGTTGGGGCTGCATCCACGTCCTGCAGTATGGGAGCGATTGTGATGGGATAGAGCCGCCTCCAGAGCGCATTTTGACCCGCCTGTGAAGCCTGGGTGTAAAGAAAGGATCATCTTCAGGTCCCTAATCACCCTCACTGCAAGGAAATTAGCCTCAGGGTTCATTTCAAAAAGGTTTACAGCGCAAGAACGATTAGGAAGGGACGAGACAACAAAGGTAAAGAGCGCAGCGCTCTTTACCTTTGTTGTCTCGTCCCTTCCTAATCGTTCTTGCGCTGTAAACCTTTTTGAAATGAATCCACACCAACTTGCCCAAGCGTCAACCCTTGCAAGCCTCAGGGTGTTATGGTGCTGGAAAACGCAATTTGATGCCTGTTCCTTCTGCCCATCGTTGATGCTTAAGACTTCCGAAAGCTGCTCCATTGTCGGCAACTATTACTTTAACATCCTTGAACACCTCCCTATCGAGGAGTGAAATTACTGAGTTTGAATCTTCACAGCCGGCCCTAGCAGCAACATAGCGCGTGCACTCATCGACAGCAAGCAAGGAAGCTTGCGTTTTTCGCACGCCCACGCCTTTCTTCTCGACTTCGGCAAAACCGAGGTGCAGTACTTCAAAAGGTACTTCAGAGTATTCCGGCATTACCATTTTATTTCCTCCTTGTCTAAACTTCGCTTTGAAGGCCTGACATTCGTGGCACGTCTTAACATAGTTGGCGACATCCGCCTTCATGTTCATCCACGTGAACCTTGCAACAGGGTGGCTACTTGGGCTGGTTGGTACTGCATTCTAAAAGGAAAATACGCTCTTTGTGCGCAAAACGTTTCAGAAAAGAAGACAGAAAGGAGTGCGCTCTGTCCTTTCTGTCTTCTTTTCTGAAACGTTTTGCGCACAAAGAGCGTATTTTCCTTTTAGAGTGAACCTTGCAGTTAGCTTTCTCTACGTCCTCGTAAATATATCGTGGCCTCCAGATTCTGGTGTACTATTATGGTATAGCCTCAGAATGGTTGGCGCATCTGTCTCTGGCACGATAACTTTCCGTTTTTAAATACCAATTTTCCGGTTTCTTCCGACAGCCTTAGCAAGTTTACGTGTTCCGCTCCAGTGTCTTGGGAATATGCAGTCTGGACAAGGCATCAGCATCCTCGTGATTTTGTCCCGGACGATGAGCCACCTCGAAGGTGTACTGTTGAAGCTCGCTCGTCCATTGTGCAATTCTCCTCCTTGGCTGTGCGAGATGGAGTAGATAAGTCAAGGCCTGGTTGTCTGTGAACAATTTACACCTGCCTTTCAAGTACGTCCTGAAATATCTCGAGGCCATAACAACTGCTAGTGCTTCTTTTTCGGTGGTGCAGTAATTAACTTGGGCTTTAGTAAGGGTGTACGAAAAATATTCGATTACTTGTAGTTGTCTGGCCGCACGCTGCTTGTTATTTCTGTGGTACAGAACAGCCCCAGTTCCATAGTGTGAAGCATCTGTGTAGAGTTCGAAGGGTAAGGTGAAATCCGGAAGCGTCAATACAGGTTCAACGAAATTATGGCAACCAGCTCCAAATAAGCACATAAGAATGGAAGCTTCAGCGAGTTGATATGCGTTCATCTTGGTTGTGGAAGAAGTGCGTTCGGGCATACTTGTGCCTTGGACTGCTCTCAGTGTTTTCTTAACTGTGACAATTCCTGACGCTCACTGATCGTGCGAAACGGACGACATCATCCTTCGGGATGGGAGACTATCACCCCAACGAGACCGCGGGCCCCAACCGTCTGCCTAACTATGGACCGAAGATGAATGACCGTACCGTCGCATCCGTTCCTTGTGACTTCACCGACAGCTCGTCCGTAGAAGAGATGGAGTCGGAAGCTGACTTTATGACGTTCACCTCCCGCCGGTTGAAGCGAAAGCTTCGAAGGACGTCATCTTCAACAGACCCGCAACCGGCGCTGGATACCAGCAAGTAGTGTTTCACAATCTCGTATGTGCCTACCTCTACAACAGAATACATGAACTCGCTTAACAGGCAATTATTACTGAATATTTTGAGCGAGTCGCACCTGCGCAAGTGAATGCAGTGATGCTACCGAGGACTTCTGATTTGGAGCAATTTTTGGAGCAGCAAAATTTTCGTTTTGGAGCACTTTGGAGCAGCAAAATTTTCATCTTGGAGCACTTTGGAGCAGATAATTTTGCATCTGGGAGCACTCTGGAGCAGCGAATTTTACATCCTGGAGTGCACTACAGAAGCATATTTGAATAACATTCAAGCACCGGAATATTACTATGGGGCCCTTATGAAGGCTAGAAATATTTCGATTCGTTGCAAATCTCGCTAAAAAAAAGAAATAAGGGCTCATGCAGTTGGGTGTTCTGGATTAACCTCTTCGGCGATTATTTTCGACACTAGCAAATAAACAGAATACCGGATCAATAAAATTGCACTTCATGAAATAACACTCTAAAATACATCTATGTGGTTATCAGCAGATATTGTAGACAAACGCCGTGATGTACAGCAGTGCCTCAATGCCAAAGAGCCAAACTATCCCTAATGCATTCCCCTAAGAAAACTCCAAGGCGAAAGCCAGGTTCTTTTTCTTCTCGATCGACGGGTTGATCCTCCCCCTCCTTGTCTGCAAGCTTTCTGCACCTCACCTGGTTTTGCGCTCGCTCCATGATCGGCGGACCGATTACGGAAGCAGTGTAAAGCGACGATGTCATGCGATGGCGTCATCACGTGACATCACAATATATGACGCCACGATGACGTCACAAGTTTTGACGATCTATGACGTGATCATGACGACATCACATTGATTATTTTTTGCATCAATCGACTGACGCCGCCGACGGTCAATTTTCGTGTTTGATAAAGCATCTGAGGCTTTCGCATTAATCTTGCGTATTGAATGTTAACAACCTGGCCTTACATACCAAACTGTCCTCCACCATGTCACCTCTTTGCCATGCGCGAAACAGCTTCGCTTATCATCCACTTCACAGAGTGAAATGGCTCCTCAACTTTTTTAAAATGTTTATTGTGATAACAATTATATGGACACTCTCCGCGGATTTTTGCCGTCGCCATTGCCGTAATTTTCTGTATAAAGACCAAATTAATAACATCACCATGCGCATTCTAGCCGCGGGTAAAAGCTCGCGAGCGCTGGCGACGAACGCGGCTGAAGCGGAGATTAAACTAGCCGGCCGTCTGTCTCCGTCGCACGGACAGCGCATGAGATAACATCTTCCCGCGTGCGGGCCTGCCGTCTATTGCTCATCAAACAGAGAGGAAACGCCCCGCCCGTCTTTCGTAAGGAGCATGAAAGGACGCCAGGGGAGCGGAAGGGGGGGGGGGGACCGCATCGTTCGAAGGGCGCAGTCGCTTGCGCGCGCGCTATCTCGAGGCATCAGGAGACGGCTCGTAAACTTGCTGCGCTCTCAACGCTTACTTCGTGTTTAGAGAACTCAGAGCAAGAAAACGCTTCGGTTCCTGGAGCGGCCATAGTCCCTTAAACCAGTGTTTTGTTGAGTTACGCGAGATCGGATCCAAAAGATTAGCTGCTAGCCTTACTTCGTTTAACAATACAATTTGTTGGTATCGCATTCATTGCTTCGCCCTTAAGCGAAACTGAGTTCTTTTAACCGTCAGCTATTGACCCCCGAAAGCGAGGGGCGGACGTGTAACATGGGGTAGCCGCTTCACTGTGGGCCGTCAGCGATGGGCCCGCTACTGACAGCTGCGTATTTGCGGCTGCTCCGACCAGGATATATGCTTTTATTAATGAGATGTCATTTTTAAAAATCAAGCAAAAATTCGAATTAGAACCCTAGCACATGAGCTCGAAAGGGCAGGGTCTTTTAGGGGGTATTTACCGCAGAGTGATTACAAACTCGGACGTGCTGGTATAAGCAATTACGAAAAAGCTCTTCCGAATGAAGATCCATGGATAAAGTATATCTGAGGGTAAGTGTGAACGCGTTTCCACCGTTCGCGTGCTCTTCCATAGACGCGAAGCAAGGAAAATTCGATATTGTCCCATATATCTACTGCTAGCGATCCCTGACTTCATTCCGCGATGTCCGGAAACAGAAGATGACATACATTTTAGCAGCACACAAGTAGTTATTACTGAACATTGCTTTCCTTACGTGCCGTGCCACACTGGAAACGAGCTATCAGCAGCGTTTCTCGAACAGACGACGTCCGCCGATGAATCGCCGTCGGACTTGCTCGCTACCGATAAGCCTAGACGTCACGAGCCTCTGCGGAGAGCGCGTTTTGCTGTCGAGCCGACTTTCAGAAAAAGAAGCTGCGTCGGCACCGTGCATGGCATCGTGGCTTACTCGAGACGCACACGCGAGCGCTATTTATTCAGCGGAATAATTCTTGGTCCATGGTTGCGACTTTGGCAGCCCCAAGGTCAAGCTGCACATGTTCTGACGCGCCGGCCGTGCGATTGCCGGTGATAGACGCCCCCAAACCCGAGACTTTGGCGCAGTTTGGCGTAATTTTCGTCGATATTATCAGGATGGCGCACTAAATACAATTTGGCGCACTTTGGCGCAGTTGGCGCAGGAGTGGAATCACTGGCACTGAATGAAATACGTGTAAATAGCAGGAAAAACATATTGTCTATCGACGTGACAAACAAGACTATTCTCGAGAAGCTGAAGGCCGTCGCACAATTGGGGACTATCTCAGTGCGCTCGTTCCTTGATCGCGGGAAAGGAACAACGACCGGTGTCATAAACGACGCGGACAGTGACATCACTGATGCTGACCTCCAGAGACTTGTAACGTGGACCGTCAGAGTCCTGAATATCCGCCGCTTCGGGCAGTCTCGCTGCATCAAGCTAGTGTTTGATTCCGAGACTCTGCCTAGCCCCGTCAAGGTTGGACATCCTGTGCGCCCTTATGTGCCAAGGCCTCTGCAGTGTCACAAGTGCTGCAGGCTGGGAACCGCAAGCGCAGTCTGCAAAAGTGAGATTACTTGCCAGCCGTGTGGCGGATTTCATGAAGTCGACAACTGCGATGCTGCTGCTCCTTTGAAATGCCCAAACTGCTCTGGTGCATATGAAGCGACCTCGAAGGGCTGCCCCAAGATAAAACAGGAAATGCGCGTGGAAGATGGTGAGGGACAGCTCGACACACAGGGAAGCTGTCGCATCCATCCGCCATCACAGACGCCGCTCCGAGCGCCAACGGATTGATAGATCCGTTGGCGCCTGCGAGTCTCACAGTGGCCACCGGAATGATAGATCAAGTACAGTTCGAGACAAACACATGATTGCGCAGCAGCATAACGCCTCTACTCCCATCGGTTGAGCACCCCGTCCGAGTGACGCACAAAAGAGGGCCGAGCCAGCGAAGCACGCCGATGCTTCAGATGCTGAATGGCCTTCGCTACCCCCTGGAGCAATAAGCAAGACCACATCATGGGCTGCATCTTCACCGATGGCTCATAACGATAGGCAAGACTTTGAAAAGACCCAGAATATACTGAAGAACCTGCTGAAGTGCATTTGTGCAATTATATGCGAGCTACAGACGCCGGGCGCGAAGGCAGCAGCGCAGATCCTCAACGTGCTGGAACCGCTCATGGTAGCGCTTCCATAGAACAAAAAAATGGCAGATCCCACGTACATTGGGAATCGATGTTATGTGAAGCATGCGCCAGATGGTGACTGTGGCGTAATTTTTCACATTGAGCGAAACGTTACGGAATGACGCTGGAGAAATGTGAAAATGGTATACGCACACTCATATGTTGAAGAATCGCATATCTATTATATAACCAGTTGTTTACAGATGCGTAACGATGGCAACAGCAACATGAGTGTCACCAACACCAGACGGCGTAAGCTGCTATGTAGTGCTTATATTCTTCAACACTGGATAGCACGAATGCGAACAGGACACAGAAGGAACACAGATGCACAGGACAGGCTTTACTCACAACTAAACTTCATTCATGGAAGTTTCCCTAGATATATGCGCAGCTGATTGGCACGCGCAGGCGCACATACGTTGCAGTCACAGTTACAGTTTTATTGCTTATGCTTGTCCGTTATGACGGAGAACGCACGCATGTTTCACGAATCCGTGTGTTTGTGTAGAAGGTGTTCTTGACAGTTCATCACCGTGTCAGTGAGCACCAGCAGCTGGATCAGACTTCTTAATCGGATCCGTTCGTGATCGCGGCTATGAGGAGGCTAGTGTAGTGAAGTAAGAGAGGTATCGTACAGCTGGTGGAAATTCTGGATTCCTCTTACGGTGAAATGATCTATGATGCCTGCTGTCCTGTACTTAGCAGCGAGGTATTTTGATTCCCTGTCCACATCCAAGCCGTGTTTCATGCAGTATAAGGACCAGGCGTCGTTGGGCCTTTATAAATCAATGTTGTCACCAGTAATGATTAGAGGCCTGGTACGCTCGGCAGATTTATTGTAGGAAGCATTGGCCCCGGTTTTTGCGTAATCCACGTGATCCACGTTGCGAACCACGTGGACGAGTCGATAGTAGTTGAGCGTCTTCCAGGGGTGTTCTGCCTTCAGTTTCCTTGCGTCCGCCGCGGTGGTGTAGCGGTTAAGGTGCTCGGCTGCTGAACCGAAGGTCGCGGGTTCGATCCTGGCCGCGGCGATCGCATTCAGATAGAGGCAGAATGCTAGATGCCGGTGTTCTGTACCATCTCGGTACACGTTAAAGAATACCCGATGGTCAAAAATTCCGGAACCCTTCGCTACTGCGTCTCTCATATCATACCATGGTTTTCGGACATAAAACCACAACACATTATTATTGTGGCGAAGCGATTGGTACTGTTTAACGGTTGCGCTTTCCAGCGGCTCCTAGTGGGTTGTCCTCTTCTAAACGCCGCTCGTGCTCAGAGCCCGTGCCATTGCCTTGAGTGTCGCCATAGCTCATGGTCGCCAAGTGCTGTCCAATAAACAGCTTAACAAATTGGTGGGGAGTGCTGTGCTCCCATTGGATGCCCCTGGAGCTTCGTTCCCGTACTCTGCCGTCTACCATGCCTCAAGACGCCGCTCACCAAACGCCGCCTCCCCCACCGACCACATGTCCCGGTGGCGAGTTTGTAATATGCAGAGCGCTCAACGCATGGCAACGGCAGCGGCGCGCTATTGGCTGAGCGCACACAGGGACGCCGCTGCGGACTCCGCCTAGCAACGGCCGCCACGACGAGACGACGCGCTCTCCTTCTCGGGGTGCCTTTCGCGGGAATTTTAAACGGTGAACGCGGCCGCCGGGCCCCGTGGAATTTTCGTCGCCCGCTTGTGAACTGCTATACTGCTCTCGCGTTGACCGAAGACGCCGTCGTCGCCGTAGGGTTCGACTGTGCTTTGTGCACTTTGTTTTGTTATAACGCTGAACACGTTCGCCCATGAACATTTGTGTTGTCGCCACTGTCTTTTGTGCCTTGGCGCTGCAGCAAGACGCGATCGGCCGTTGTTTTCTACTGTGCGTTTACGCTTTTTTTCTTTTTTTAGCCAATAGCGCGCCGCTGCCGTTGCCATGCGTTGAGCGCTCTGCATATTACAAACTCGCCGCCCTTGAATATCTGTGCTGTCTGCTGTGTCTTTTGAGCCCTCGCGTGTTGTCGCAAGACATAACCGTTGTTGTGTTGGACTGATTGCTTTTGTTTATTTTTTTAACGCTGAACACGCTTTCACGTGAATATATGTGTTGTCGCCAGTGTTTTTTTTTTTTTTGATCTCCCGTTGTCGCAAGACGTGATCGCCGTGGGTTCGAGTGTGCGTTGTGTTTTTTTTTTTCGCGACTGTTCTTGCCAACGCATTTCGCAGCCCTGCAACGCCGGTGTTGTACGGCTATGACCACGGAAAACAGCGCATGTGAGACGTCGGCGCGCCGCACGATCGAATGCGTTGAAGACAATGACAGTTCATTGCCTGACGTTGACGTGGTTCGGGCGAACATCACTGATGAACAAGACGCCTGCAGCTGTGTAGAATATTACGGCTTGACAAACACATCGTGGGTTGTAGACTTCGTGAAGTCAACAGCAAGTTGTGAAAGGTAATACAAGAATGGTGTTTCATAACTTCAAAAATAACTTGCGGCATCTTCTGTGGTAATTTAACTTCATGCTTTGGGGATAATGTCCAATGATGAGCCCTCTCAATTAGGTCGTATTATGTGTGCACTTCGCCCCCCTTATACGTGGAGTAAGCGGTTGGCGAAACAAAATCGAAAAAGTGCCGCAGCCACATAAGTAATTGTGTTCTAGTTATTTTCCTATCTTAACCCTTTCAGCTCTGGATTTTTTATTTCGGCCTGAGACATTTTTTGTGCGTGCTTTCCTAATAGTTAGGACCTCAGAAGACCAAAAACGAAAAATTGAGCCAGTGCCAGTGGTGCAAGTATTTATGGATTAAATGGAATCAAATTAGGTCATCAGGGCTCAGTGGTTGTGAAATTAGGAAAATGGCTTCTTTATTTCTGCTACTCACTAGAGTACACAAAATGTGAACCACATCTCATTTTTCAGTGTGATACTCCTTGAAACGGCTTCTGTACGACGTCCCGAAAACGGCGCTTAGCCGCCTCACCTGACCCACCTCGGCGTCACCCATGACTTCGGTCAAGCTTTTTCTTTGTGGCTCCCAGCTCCGCAAGTATGTCACAACTTCGGTGTCAATCACAGCGGGGATCACTGAAGAAGTATTTCCCCAAGATTGAGCAGTTTTGGCTTCATTTCCGAGGTGCTAGGGGAACTTTTGTGCGATGTCGTCAATTGACGACGCCAGGGCCGGCAGGGTTGGGAAGTATCGGATGTACTTGTATGATCTTTCTCTGAGGTTTAAGTTGGTGACCTAAGTGAGTATGGCCAAATGTGCAGGTTTGTGGAATACTTTCGTTGCGAAACCGTAATGTAGCTCTGGTTCACATTGCGTTCAGATTGCTCTGATTATTTTCCCATCCTATGGTACCTACGCCATAACGAATAGGAAGGTTACCTTCAAAATGGGGGAACTCGAGTCTAAGGTGAGGAGCAGGGGCGTAGCCAGAAATTCTTTTCGGGGGGGGGGGGGGGGGCTTAAACCATACTTTATGTATGTTCGTGCGTGCGTTTGTATGTGTGTGCGCGTGCATATATACGCAAGCAAAACTGAAAAATTACGGGGGGGGGGGTTTGAACCCCCCCCCCCCCCCCCTGGCTACGTTCCTGGTGAGGGGCATGGACAGTTTAGTTACACCTCAGGGCTCCATGATATCGCTCGTGCTCTTAATCCTATTATGACAGGATTGTCCCAAAAACGTGAAGACATCGAAGGAATCAATCGCTCCGTATACACGGATGATGTTGCCATATGGATCTCGCAAGGCAGTGATGGGTAAATGGAACAGAAGTTACAGGAAATGATAGATAAAGTGGAATGCTACCTCACAGGCACTAGGCTTGAATTTTCACCAGAGAAATCAGAACTTTTTTACAGACCCATACTTAACAGCAGGTGGCCCAAGAGATACATCAAAGAGAGAGAGTGCGAGGAGATACAGACTTGCGCGAAAAACGTGGGGGGCATCCCCATCATTGAACAAGTTAGGGTCCTTGTACTCAACATTGAGTCGAAGCGAACTAACAGCAATACTCTTATAAAAATAGTGACTAAGGTCACTAAGGCAACTGGCTGATCAGGAGAATCACAAACAAGTATCACGGGATGAAGGAGGCTATGGCATTCTTAGGCTTAAATGGCACAAGACAGAAAAGGACAAAATCAATATGGTTCGTAAGGAAAGCTTTTATGCAGGCCCTAGGCTTGCCCGAAAGCACCAGCATAGAGAGATTAACGCACCTGGGCATGCATAGCACCTTAGAAGGATTGACTGAAGCTCAGTTGGAAAGAATTGCCAGCACCTGGACTGACAGAATACAGTTAAATTACAAACGATAACCAGCAAGGACCCAAGGTTGCATCGGCCAGAGATTGGGAGCCAGATTGACATTGCAAATTTACTAAAAAAGAAATACACACAAAATTCAATTAGGGCAGTATAACGAGCACAGCTAATACGACCTAATTTGAGACGGCTCAAGTGCACACATAATACGACCTAATTGAGAGGGCTCATCATTGGACATTATCCCCAAAGCATGAAGTTAAATTACCACAGAAGATGCCGCAAGTTATTTTTGAAGTTATGAAACACCATTCTTGTATTACCTTTCACACCTTGCTGTTGACTTCACGAAGTCTACAACCCCCACGATGTGTTTGTCTTCAAGCCGTAATATTCTACACAGCTGCAGGCGTCTTGTTCATCAGTGATGTTCGCCCGAACCACGTCAACGTCAGGCAATGAACTGTCATTGTCTTCAACGCATTCGATCGTGCGGCGCACCGACGTCTCACATGCGCTGTTTTCCGTGGTCATAGCCGTACAACACCGGCGTTGCAGGGCTGCGAAATGCGTTGGCAAGAACAGTCGCGAAAAAAAAAAAAACACAACGCACACTCGAACCCACGGCGATCACGTCTTGCGACAACGGGAGATCAAAAAAAAAAAAACACTGGCGACAACACATATATTCACGTGAAAAGCGTGTTCAGCGTTAAAAAAATAAACAAAAGCAATCAGTCCAACACAACAACGGTTATGTCTTGCGACAACACGCGAGGGCTCAAAAGACACAGCAGACAGCACAGATATTCAAGGGCGAGCGTGTTCACTGTTAAAAAAAGAAAAAAAGCGTAAACGCACAGTAGAAAACAACGGCCGATCGCGTCTTGCTGCAGCGCCAAGGCACAAAAGACAGTGGCGACAACACAAATGTTCATGGGCGAACGTGTTCACCGTTATAACAAAACAAAGTGCACAAAGCACAGTCGAACCCTACGGCGACGACGGCGTCTTCGGTCAACGCGAGAGCAGTAGCAGTTCACAAGCGGCGACGAAAATTCCACGGGGCCCGGCGGCTGCGTTCACCGTTTAAAATTCCCGCGAAAGGCACCCCGAGAAGGAGAGCGCGTCGTCTCGTCGTGGCGGCCGTTGCTAGGCGGAGTCTGCAGCGGCGTCCCTGTGTGCGCTCAGCCAATAGCGCGCCGCTGCCGTTGCCATGCGTTGAGCGCTCTGCATATTACAAACTCGCGTCCCGGTGTCCCACGCATCCGCGATTTACCGATCTTCACTGGCGCCGATGGCACCGACGTGGAGGACTGGCTCGCAATTTGTGAGCGCGTGAGCGTACCCAACAAATGGGACGAAGCAGGCAAGTTGAGCAACTTGGTCTTCTACCTCGCGGGAGTAGCAAGCTTGTGGTACAACAACCACGCTTCCGATTTTGCGACTTGGTCGGATTTGAAGACCGCCGTCATCAACGTTTTTGGCCGCCCTGCAGTTCGTAAGCTGCAAGCAGAACAGCGCTTACGCGAACGATCTCAGCAGGCCGGTGAATCTTTCACCAGTTATATCGAAGACGTCCTGGACTTGTGTAAGGCTCTGACAAGATCCGGAACATTATGAAGGGCATTGACGACGATGCCTTCACCATGTTGCTCGCCACAAACTCTTCCACCGTGGCCGAGGTCATAACTGTGCCAGAGCTACGAGGAGCTCCGCCGGCAACGTTCGATGACCCGTCGCTCTCCATCACGCGACGAAGAGCTTGCTGGCTTGGCGGCCATACCTGACCAGGCCACACTGCTGGCAGAAGTGAAGTCATTCGTGCGCGAGGAAATAGCACGCCAGTTCTCTCTCCTGGCCTTCGCCCACCCGCCGCATGTTCAGCAGTCGTCGACGACCCTTCTTCCTCCCCTCCGACGAGCCACTGAGCAGGAAATTGTGGAGGTGATGCCCGTGTACCACCAGCAACCTCCGCCTCCTGCGCCACAGAGTTACGCTCAAGTTGTCGCCAGGACGCACCAGGCAATCTCTGCGGCTGCTCCATTGAGTTACGCCGATGCCGCCGCTAGACCTCCGTCCTTCGAAGCGGGCGTGCCGGCTACGTATGCTGCCGTAATCCCTAGGCCCCGATTGCAACCCACCATGCAGTCATTTCAGCAGCCGCCCCGGCAATCGCATCCTGCGACTTCGGCGGGACCTGCCCCGGCGAACCGATGGCGCACACCCGCCAGTCGGCCCATCTGCTTTGCATGCGGTTATGCCGGTCACGTGGCACGTTACTGCCATCGCGAGCAGCCGCCTCGAGTCGTGTCACCCACCACCAGCCAGTCCAGCCGTGCATTCTACGGCCCGCCTATGTCACCGACGTCACGCCCAGCTCCACCCACTCACTCCACGACGTCGCTCACTGTCACCAATGCGGCCACGTTCTGTCGCACGACAGCAGGAAAACTAGTCGTCGCAGTCCACGAGGCAAGGGCTGCGACGCTATCGAACTGTAAAAGCCCTCAGCGAAGTCCATCGATTGTCATAGACGTGTTTGTCGACGGTGTTCGCGCATCTGCCCTTATCGACACTAGAGCCGCCGTATCCGTTATGGACGCAAAACTTAGCCGCTTACTCCGAAAAGCGACGACGCCACTTTCTGGGATGTCCCTGCGTACCGCCAGCTCCCAGAGTATTATGCCTACAGCACTATGCACTGCTCGCGTCGTCATTCAGGACGTTCTGTACGACGTCGAGTTCATCATAATTGCTGCCTGCTCCCACGACGTCATCCTGGGATGGGGTTTTCTCTCCCGCCACGACGCCATAATTCACTGCGCACCAGCCGTCCTCGAACTCTCACTGTTCTCACATTTTACGCCGGCAGACAGTCCATCGGCATTCACCAAGATCCTCGTCAAAGACGATACCGAAGTTCCCCCAAACTCGTCGACGGCCGTGCCAGTTTACTGCGCCGGTCTCTGCGACACCATTGCACTCCTTTCGCCATCTGAACGCGTTTGCACTAGCAAAGGGCTGCTGGTACCTTTCGCAACCGTGCAAGTCACTCAGTGTAGCACCGCTATTTTTGTTACCAACCCATCGCCGCACATTGTTACGTTGGTGCGAGGGGAATGTCTCGGCAGAGTGGAGCCCCTCGAACACGCACAAGTTCTGGACTCACCCGATGACTCGCACTGCACCAGTTCCCGTACCATCAGTGCCGTTTCCACGTCTGATTCATCACCCGCGGATGTTTTTGGTCCCTCCATTGCTCACAACCTTACGTCGGTCCAGCGTTCCCAGCCTCTGTGCCTGTTGGAAGAATTTCGTTCTTCTTTTGATGTCGGGCAAACTTCTCTCGGCCGCACTTCCGCTGTTACGCTTCGCATCGACACTGGCGCCCAACCACCACTGCGGCAACGTCCATATCGCGTGTCTCCCACAGAATGTCGGGTAATTAATGAGCAAGTCGACGATATGCTTCGACGCGACGTTATTCGAGACTCGGACAGCCCATGGGCGCCTCCTGTTCTTCTCGTTGCCAAGAAGGACGGTTCTGTGCGGTTCTGTGTGGACTACCGAAGGCTCAGTAAGATCACTCGGAAGGACGTTTATCCGCTGCCGCGAATCGTAGTAGGCTTAACATAGAATCGTAGACATAACCTCGATAGAATAGCTTGTAATGTCAAGAAGGCTAAATCACTTACGTTAGAATTGTTTCTTTCAGCGAAAACACATAAGAACCAGATTCCGTTGCGAGCAATTGTTTCAGGGAAGGGCACCTGGCAAGTCGCTGTATCTAGTTATTTGCAGAACTGCTTAACCTCTTTGAGTTTTTCAGACCCTTTTCATATGCGTAATTCTCAGGTGCTAGTTCAATTCCTCTCAGAGGAGAACCCCAGCTGTTGTAAAGCTTTTAGTATGGATATTGAAGACTCTTATTACTCTTTGCCGCATGAGGATTTGATGAAATGTGTTAATGAATGTCTTAGCGAACAAGGGCACGAGACGGTCCGGTTATTTTATAGAATAAGTGTCTTTTTTTCAGAACAATAATGTCCACTGCCTTCCATCAATTTATAACAACTCCACGCAAACGCTCAAGATAATGTGACAAAAAAAGGACGAGGTTTTGCGTGAAATTATACGACATAAGTGTAAGGCACGCCGTCGGGCTAAGCCACATGGGTGGTTCTGCATAAATTTCGCTCCAAGTTAAAATTGCGCCGGCAACTCCGTTTTATCACTGCCGTGTCATTCCATTGTCTGTTTTTTTAGGGACAGTTTGAGTACCGAAGTCTCAGACTTCACTCGATAGAAATATTTCCAAAAACTTAATTGGAGCGCAACCACACGACACATTCACACACCCACACACCCACACACCCAGACATCCACCACGTACAGCGCTCACTTCCAACTGATTTATTGATCGCACGGGCTTGAATATATACATGTGGCACTTGCGCGCATTAACATCAGATAAAGCCAACACACACACGATCAAGACATACATTTTCTTCCTGCTCCTTCCACATCACAGTCTAGATCTGATGAACTGAAATTCACTCGGAAACAGAGATAGCGACGGGGTGCTTACACGGCGGTCCTTGTCTTTTTCTATGGAAAATGCCTCTAACACTTCACGTGCAGTTTTCCTTCTGCTTCTGCCAAGAATCTTTGTCTCGGAGAATCCTGCGTCACAGCCACACATTATAGCATGCGCAACCAGGTGCGCATACTTGTCATCTCGTTTTATTAATTTTTGGGCGTGTTCCCTTAACCGGTCATTAACACATCTTTCAGTTTGACCGATGTACACCTTGCCGCAGGATAGGGGTATCGAGTACACGACCCCCGTGGAACATTTTACAAACGGCCTCTCATGCTTCTTCTCGCAGCCGCGCTTTTTGCTATCGCAAATACGTTGGCACAACTTCCCGATTTTCTCGGGCGCCGAAAAGACCATCGGTACACCGTGCCTACCCGCGACTTTCTTGAAAATGTGCGAGAGCTTATGGATGTATGGCACAACTTGTGGCCTAATCCTTGAGGGCTGGGTAGCAGTCGTCGCTTCCCTTGTTCCAGCAAGCAACGTACTTCGCTACACTAGTGGACAAGCCCGGCCAGTAGTAGCGACATCTGATCGATAGAAATATTTCGCTGTATCGGGACCACGACCGTAAAGTAAAAGGCATCTTAAGCGCAACTAAAGCTCATCATGTACAACAGTGCCGCAATTATACACCTAACAACAATGCGAAAGTCATTGAGCCTCGTTTTTGTTTACCACCGAGTCGCTAAAATGCTGCATTCACACACAATTTAATGGTCCTCATGTTTCGGACTATGCCAAGCGCACTTTACGATGTGCTTGAGCTGGAAAGCGGCATCAACAATGAAATGATTCCGGCGAACGAAGGGTACTACACCAATACACAGCGCTCTCGAAATTCGCACTCACTGATCTTATTACCATGCGCATGCGCCGAGCAAGCCCGTTTGCTTCTGTACACCATGTTAGGTATACTGTGACGCAACGGTTAGCGCGACCTTTATTAGGCCCCGAAGACACCGTGAAGCGACCACACCCGAGGCACAGATCACAATCAAGCCGAGTTCCCACTACAGATGAAGACGACGAACACCCATGATGATGACCATGTACGAGGAGGGTAGATGTGTCTAATGAATGCCCACACTAACTTTCCACCCCACGCGAAAGCGGTCATCCTGACCGCGGGTTAAAGCGAAGAACGCCTTGCGAAAGGCTTCATGCGTGATACGTGGACTATCTCTGCAGCCCGGCAGTGGCGGTCCGCTGCGAGAACAACGGGTGCCACGCGATAGTTGACGGGAGACGTTTGCTCCAAGACCGTGTAGGGGCCAATAAAGCGTAGTTGAAATTTGTCGCACAAGCCAGGAGTGCGAATGGGTGTAAGAAGCAGCACTTCATCGCCAGGGCTGAAGGACACGGCGCGATGAGAGGCATCATAGTCAAATTTGCGATCCTATTGCCTTGCTTCAGTGTTGACGCGAGCCAGCTGGCGGCAATGAAGCAGCCGGGACACGTATTCTTCACTGGTGGATGGAGATGGTTTAACAGGCGCAGAGAAGAAGGGAACGTCGAGGAAAGAAGAGGGCAAACGACCATGGACGAGGTAGAATGGCGAGTAACCTGTTGTGCGCTGTACGGAGGTATTGTACGCGAAAGTCACGAATGGCAAAATTGCGTCCCAGTTTCTGTGATCCGGTTGGATATACATGGCTATCATGTCTGACAGCGTACGATGAAAGCGTTCAGTCAGCCCGTTCGTTTGAGGATGGTAACTGGAGCTTGTTTTGTGGGTGGTGCCGGATGCCTTGAGCACTTCGTCAACGAGTTGTGAAAGAAATGCCTTTCCACGGTCGCTCAGGATGACACGAGGAGCACCGTGACGAAGGATTAGGGATCGGAGTATAAAATCAGCAACTTCGGGAGCTGATGCGGAAGCCGCGGAAGCTGTTTCGGCGTAGCGTGTCAGATGGTCGACAGCTGTAACGATCCATCGATTACCGGCGACAGTCATAGGGAGTGGACCGTACAGATCGATGCCAACTACCTCAAATGGCTCCAGCGGACACGGGAGTGGTTGTAGTTGCCCGCTTTGAGCTGATGTGGGAAGCTTTCCACGCTGACAAAGGACGCACGAAGCAACGTACTTCGCTACACTAGTGGACAAGCCCGGCCAGTAGTAGCGACATCTGATGCGATCGTACGTTTTCTGAAATACCAAGTGTCCAGCGGTCATGTCGTCGTGGTATGCCTTGAGGACGTCAGCTCGAAGAGAGCGAGGTAGAACGGGCACCCAGCGTTGACCATCAGGATGGTAGATATGGCGGTACAGGACGCAGTTGTCGAGCTTGAATTGCGTCAGCTGTCGACGAAGACGTGCGTTAGGGGGCCGCGAAGTCCCGTCAAGGCGGTCCATGAGGCGGCGACAGTAAGGATCAGCGCGTTGGTGAGATAGCAATGACCCACACTCGTTCAAAGAAGTTGGGCCCATAGTAGCCATAGTACGAGCAGTTAAAATCGCGCTAACATAACAGAACAAACCGCTCTTTGAGAACGCGCAGGACGTACGCACACATGCAAACACAGCGTGGCTAGCAGACGACGCAGGGAGCAATCCACACTAGGCGCGCTTCAGCCAGTAGCCGCCAGGCGGCGACTCCGCTCGATCTCGCGGCCAATAAGTACATGTTTTCCGAAATAAAGATTCATTTGCACGTAGCGCACGTCCCGTCCTCTTTCTGCTTGTCCCTGTCTTCTCGGCGCTATGGCTTCAATGAACTCTTGTGCTCGGACAACTCGTCGATCAGGATGGCATCCGCCCAGATCCCCAGAAGACAGCAGCCGTTCAAGCGTTCAGTGCACCGCGCTCTGATAAGGAGCTCAGTAGTTTTCTTGGGCTTTGTTGCTATTTTCGCCGCTTTATACCTAAGTTTGCCTACGTCGCGTATCCGCTGACATGTCTGCTACGAAAGAACATTCCCTTTGAGTGGACTCCAGAGTGCGACTCCTCTTCTCGCCAACTGAAGTTCCTCCTGACGTCACGTCCTGTTCTTCAACACTTCAACCCTTGAGCTCCGACAGAACTTCACGCAGATGCCAGTGGCATAGGAATTGGCGCCGTCCTAGTTCAACGCTACGGAAACTGCGAACACGTGATCACATACGCAAGTCGCTCCCTGAGTAGGCCAGAGCAGAATTACACTGTTACAGAACAAGAATGCCTCGCGGTAGTGTTTGCGATTCAGCGGTTTCAGTCTTACCTGTATGGGCGCCCATTCACAGTCGTCACCGACCATCACTCACTTGTGTTGGCTTGTGAACCTTCGTGACCCTTGTGGCCGTCAAGCACGCTAGGCGCTTCGGCTCCAAGATTATAGCTTCACCGTCTCGTATAAGAGTGGTCGACGACACGCCGATGCGCACTGCCTTTCACGTATGCCACTCAGCACTACAGAGTGTTACACCGATGATTTCGACCACCTTGTGGCTTCTGTGTCGCCGAAATTTCCAGACCTCAGCACTTTCTAGGACGATCAAGGCTTCTAATATGCATCTGAAGTGTCCTGATCCTATCCGGCCTGTGGTTAATTACTGTGTCGAGAAGAAACTCAGGCCAGTTTTTTTCAGGTAAGGAAGGGTATTTTGTATTTATGCCGGACAGTTTGTTCTCAGAAAAAGCATTAACAGCCATAAAAAAAGAATTTTAGGACGGTAAAACTTAAACCATCGGTAGTTAGGCAACGTGCTGTCGACCTTTTGTTAAGACATAAACTTGAGAGAATAGCTTGTAATGTCATGAAGGCTAAATCACTTACCTTAGAATTGTTTTTTTTTTCAGCCAAAACAAATAAGAACGAGATTTCGTTTCGAGCAATCGTTGCAGAGCAAGGCACCTGGCAAGTCGCTGTATCTAGTTATTTGCAGAACTGCTTAACCTCTTTGAGCTTTTCAGACCCCTTTCGTATGCGTAATTCTCAGGTGCTAGTTCAGTTCCTCTCAGAGGAGAACCCCGGCTGTTGTAAATGTTTTAGTATGGATATCGAAGACATGTATTACTCTTCGCCACACGAGGACTTATTTAAATGTGTTAATGAATGTATTAACGAACGGGGGCACGAGATGGTTTCCACCGATAAATGTGGTGTTTCTACCGGGGCATTTCTAGAAATTCTTTCCATGTATTTAAAGTCGACGCTGGTAGGTTGGAAGGAAGGCGTTTATGTGCAGAAATCAGGATATGTATTGGGTCTAACGTTGCTCCGGTTCTTAGTGATTTATACCTTAGCAAGATTGACATACTTTTGGAAGGCGCCTTAGGTAGTTCGGTTATCAAGGTTTTTCTTTATGTGGATGATTACTTGATTTTTTGTAGTGGTGAGGACTTTGAAACGGTGGTAACCTCAGTCACCGAAAAATTTGATTTAAATGGAGGATATATAAAACAGAAAGGCGGGCTAGTTGGTTTGGCTGCACAATGATAATTTTGCGCACGCAACACGAAAACACAGACGAAAAGTTCACAAGGACCAGCGAAGACTATCAAGTGACCTTTATTCAATAAGGAACCACAATATATACTCGCAACACGCACCTCATGATCACTGCGCATGAGCAGAATGGCATAGTGTATTCCTTCACATAAAAAACAATAGAACCTTTAACAGACACGTTGCACTATCACATCTTGTTTAGCAAGTCAATTTCGCTCTCATTCAATGCTACGGATGGATGACTGACACACATGCCTTGAATGTCTAGAGATGTGCCAAGCTTCTACAATCTCTCTTGTTGTCTGATTAGGATGAGTATACAAAACACCAGTTTTGTTACACAATGGACTACACGAATCCGAAGAACAACTCGCACCAGGGGCGTAGACAAGGGTGGAGTTTTAACCCCCCCCCCCTGCCAAAATTTTTCAGTTTTGCTTGCGTATATATACACGCACACATATAAACGCACGCATGAACCTACACAAAGTATGGTTGAAACCAACCCCCCCCCCCCCGAAAAACATTTCTGGCTACGCCCCTGACTCGCACAATTCATTGCTAAATGTGTTTCCGACCTTCCCTTCAAATCGGCCAAGTGCTCCTTTAACCTAACAATCAACCATCGGCCAGTTTGACCGACATAACACCGGCCACATTTGAACGGAATCTTATAGACCACATTTCTTTTGCATTCAACCACCCGGTCATCAGCACGCTTGGAACATTTGTTATTCATATCTCTTGACCTGTCTTCGTACAGATCATTTACAGCAGGACACACGCTCTCTACTTTGTTCTTCACCGAGAAAACTACCTTGACACCATACTCAGCCGCCACCTTCTTAATTTTATGGGAAAAACCATGCATATAGGGGATCACCGAAATTTTCTTAGCATCCTGGCTTCTTTGCACCTCTTCTTCCACGGATTTCATTTTCTTCAACAGCTTTTCGCTTGCAGATAGCAGAATCTGGGTAGGGTATCCAGTTTTATCCAGCCGTAGTCTGCACTGGTCCTTGGGAACTTTACGTCTGTGTCTTCGTGTTGCGTGCGCAAAATTATCATTAAATGGAGGTGGGCTGAGCTTTACTAAAGAGGTGCCTCAGAATACTGGAATACAATTTCTAGGCATTTCCTTAACGTTTCAGAAGAACCACGTGTGCTGGCAGTATTCTCCTAGATCTTCGAAACCGCCGTTAAACTTTTTGTCGAAGCACTCGAAGGTTGTAAGGAACGGCATCGCCATGTCTTGCCTTAAGTCAGCCCTCACCAAGTCGCGTGAGCACAAATTGAGTGACAGCTTTAACGCACAGGTTACGCGTCTTTTAGATGTAGAGTATCCTCGTGATGCAGTGGCCACTGTCGCTGAACGTTTAATGAAGTCTATCATGTTAAGTCCGAGCATCGTTGCAGAAAGCGATAGGAAGAAACGTGTCGTAGGTATACCGTACATTCATTGCGTGTCTCACAGGCTAAATAAAGTAGGAAGTAGATACGGCGTTAATGTTGTTCTCACGGCTGCCAATAAGCTAGGTAAGATTTGTGCCGCTGCGCAGAGAAATAATGAGCGAGTAAAAGACAAGAAGCGGACCGATATTTGTTTCGTTAAACGCACCAACGAATTCACATATTGACATACAAGTGTGGTGTATAACGTCCCTTTCACCTGCGGCCGCTTCTACGTAGAACAGACGGGTCGCTGCATTAACCAAACATTATTGGAACATAACAGATCGCTAACCGGAGGCTCACCTTCTAATCTATCTTTACATTTAAAAGGACAGACTGGTGGGCTAGTTGGTATTGCATAATTGTGAACAGTAGCGCAAAAAATTCACACAGACGACGATACACACAGCGCTGTGTCCCGTCTTGCTCTGTCGTCGTCTGTGTGAATTTTTTGCGCTACAGTTCACAATTATCTTTACATTGTCGATCGGAAGAAACGTGTCGTAGGTATACCGTACATTCATTGGGTATCTCACAGGCTAAAGAAAGCGCGTCTGTCGAGGACAGACGCTGCAAAGGGTCTGCGCTCGTTCGCTGACACCATGACGCAAACTTGGTTGAGTGACCCCAGTGTCTGGAACCGTCGCCTGCATGAACTAGACCCATCGAGGAAGCTCCAAGTTCCATCGCACCTCCCCTGCCGTGATGCAACTTTACTGTGCCGCCTGTGGTTAGGAGTAGCTTTCACGAAGGCGTACTCTTTTCGCATAGGCATGGCAGACACCTGAAAATGTGACTCGTGCAATAGCAACGAAACGACAGAACATCTACTGTGTTTCTGTGGACGTTTTGTGAACGAACGAAACGTTCTCCGCGATGCGCTGAACAAGTTAGACGACAGACCGTTTTCAGAAGAGAAGATCCTCGGATCGTGACCCTACGCATCGCAGGCCAGCAAAGCGACGCGAGCATTACTGCTGTTTTTAAAATCGACCGGCTTAAACGACCGCTTGTAGGCATTCAATAGACAGGTGCATATGTACCCTGAAAGTGCCTTCTTTCCTCTTCTTTCTTTCTTTTAGTACCTTCATCCCTTCCCCCCAGAGTAGGGTAGCAAACCGGACGCGCGTCTGGTTAACCTCCCTGCCTTTCCTTCATTTCCTTCCTCCTCCTCCTCCTCCTCCTCCTCCTCCTCCTGCATTGTCGAGGTTGTAAGTGCACGCCTAAATTCGATGAATGCGCAGTGTTGTACCGGCATAGAAATGAAGAAACGCGCCTGATGATTTAAGCATGGCATATCGAGAATAGTGGTAGCGCATGCGTGAGCCAACCGTCGATAAACTTGCATAAAGATGAAATCAAATGCCTTAACAGTTATCTTCCACGTAGACCCCCACGCGTGCCGGATTGATAGGTTCGCCTATTGCATGGGCATGCGGAGATAAGTTTTCGTGCCTTCTTTTTTTTTTCCGCCGTTGTGCCTCTCTTCAGGTTGTTGGCGTTTGTGGTGTCCTGACGTCTTTCTTGTCTCCATGTTTGCACGCCCTGTCTTTTTAGAATGGTGTCGTCTTTTCGGCTTTCCGGATACGTGACACCGTGGTCTCGCGACGACCGAAGTGCGAGTAAAGTGATGATATGTATACGTCGTGACCTAACGTTCGTGAGGCATGACGTGGCCTCTCATGCTTCAAATAAATATATATGCCTCAAGGTGAAGCACAAACGGGGTTCACTATCAGTAAGCGGTGGATATATCCCCGCCCCCAGAAGCCGTGTGGACTGCTCTCACCTCTTATCTGTGCTCAAAGCTTGCCTAGGTCCACATCTATTAGTTAAGGATTTTAACGCACACCATCCCATGTGGGGCTCAGCTTCAATGAACACCCGCGGCAGGGATTGCTGATCGTCTACTAAATCATGGCCTGCTGTCCATCAACGATGGATCGCCAACTTTTCTTCGTGGCGTATCGTACAGCAGCAGTCTGGACGTTTGTTTCGTGTCTAGGGCTCTCCTGCCAACCACCTTCTGGCGTGAGACATGAAAGCACACGGAAGTGACCATCTCCCGACATACATTCAACTGAAAGCATTCCGCCGTTTGGCTCCTATTTCAGTGCGAAGCGTGGAATGGCAGGAATTCTAAACCTCTAGCTGTGGGCACCCAGTGTACCAACATCCAATCTCTCTCTGAAATAGAGAGTATCATCGCATCAGCCCTAAGTGCAAATACGAGGCATATCACTGTACCACAATCAAGATCGCAGATTGATGCACAATACGAACACCTTTGTGCAATCCGTCGGCGTGCGGAGAGAAAGTATGGGAGGTCGAGATCACCATAAGACTTGTCTGCATCTCGCCGAGCACTGCGACATATATTACGACACTTCGATAAACTCGACAGACAACGGTGGAGGACATTTCGTAGATCTCTGGACCCCAGGAAGCCTCTGCCGCGAATATGGCAAGTTCTTCGGAGCCTTCAGACACCTACACAGCAGTTGTCTCCTTTCCGAGCTGCCGCACTAAAGCAAGGCCGGAGTCAAGTAGAAATAGCAGGAAATTATTGTCAATTACTGGTAGGCACTTCCTCCTCACCGGTATCGCTTTCATACTGTGCCTCACCACCATCTTGTGACGATCGCCTCGACTTGCCGTTCACTATGCACGAACGCGATTGCCGCGTCCTGACGCTCGTCTGCGCCAGGGCCTGATGGGATCACCTATTCGGCTCTCTGTCACCTTGGCCAGGAGGCGCGGAAAGGTCCTTTGACTTTCTACAATTCTACGTGTGACACGGAAACAGTCCCAGACAGCTGGAAGTGCAGTCGCATAGTGGCCTTACTGAAACCAGGCAAGTGCTTACACGAACTTTCTTCGTATAGGCCAATTGCCCTAGCCAGTTGTGTCAGCAAAGTAATGGAACGCATGGTGCTGACGAGACTGGAATGGCTGTTGGAGAACAATGTCATCTTGCCAGATTTTATGAATGGGTTCCGAAGGGGTGGATCGTCAGTAGACGGCGTCGTTGACCTAGTTTCGTCGGTAGACAAAGAAAAACGACGTTGGAGATTAGTAGGCGCACTTTTTTGGATATTAAAACGCCCTACTTGATGCGCTTGAAGACTTTGGCGTAGGAGGCCGCCTTCACGCGTGTATAGTCGGCTACCTTAATGGACGTACCATTTTCATGTCGACGCCTGATGGTGACACGGGCCGGCACCACGTCAGCCGCTGAGTTCAACAAGGCGCGGTCCTCAGCCCCATGCTTTTCAACATCACCCTCATTGGTCTGGGGGGTGAGCGCCCTAGCGTTGTCAAAGTCAGCGCCTACGCTGACGATATATGCATATAGGCATCTGGAGCAACGCGTCCGCAACTGCGAGCAAGACTTCAACACACCACATGAGTAACGTCAAAGTACTTGCGCCGTCAAGGCCTGCCACTCTCAACAACGAAGTGTGCTGCATAGGCATTTACGAAGAAAGCAATGACGCGGTACCCGATCTTCGCTGACGGAGCAGTGATTCCTGCTGTCACGCACTACAGACCGGTGTTGTGGAATGGGCGTCTCCATTCCATTCCCATTCTATTCCGGGGAATTAGAACTTGCCGCAATTCTATTTCTTTCAATTCATAGGAAAGAAAAACTTAGCCCATTCCCACTCCGGGAATGGCCGGGCACTTCAATTCTATTCCTGTAATTCCTCAACGTAGGAAAGGCATCATGATAGTTTTATCGAGTCAAGGATGAACGCCCCATAAAGCTGATGTCATGATGCATAAAGAACTGTAAAAGTACGCAAAACGCGTTACCAAGGTCGGGGGTTAGTAGCTTAGTGACATATCTCGTGCAGTACAACCACCCTACTAATTCCCATAGGGGCAGTTCTCCCGCTACTTGCATGGTCGGCATGTTTCAACGAATGGTGAAGTTTTAATATTGTTTAAGCTTAAATGCGTTAATGTTAAAAAAACATAGGGTGTTTTTATGCCGAAAAAAGTAGCGTTCGAGAAGACTAAGCAGTTTTGCCACGCGTCTGGAGCGGTCGTGATTATGAAGACAACTAAGATTTAGTTTATGGGGAACAAAGCCCTCTAGATCTGCTGGTATTAGTTGGAACAGTGCACTGCTCCGGCACCTTGTGCCTTTGAATCGAATACGGCACTGGGCCGCACTGCTCGTCGGCACTCATGCTTGTCAAGCACGCCTCGCAAGCATGGATGGGGTGAGGAGAACTTTCTGTGTTCGCCTGTGCGCAGGTATGTAATGTCTTCCTTGTCGCAAAGTTTATTTAAGTGTGTCAGGTACTAAACTACTCGTGAGATAAAGATGAGGATGTGCATAGAGTATTCTCCACTTTCGTGTGGGGGTATCAATGGGAACCAACGCGCATGAGTAATTTGTTTCTCCCTTCAGTATCTGCTGGGATAATGCATTTGTTTGTACACTAACTTATGCCTCGGTTTGTAGTAGGCGCGTTGCTTATAAATGGACCGGGCTTGTAATCAGCCAAGCCATATTAAAAATACTGCTTTATTGTTAAATTCGAGGCTCCGACTTACTGATGTTTGAAGTTTGAAAAACAGCGCGTAGATGAAAACGTGCTCTATTTTCGGAAAAAGGACGTTAATTCTATTCCCATTCCATTCCATGCAAAAGGCGCTTAATTCTACACCAATTCCATTCCTCCAAGCGTTGTGCCCATTCCATTCCCATTCCATTCAGGGGTCGCGAAAAAATGGAATGATTCCGGATTCATCCCTATTCCGGAGTTGCAACTCCGCAACACCGCTACCGATACCTAGGTATCGTCATTGATCGCAGCGTCTCTTGGACGAAGCATGTCGCTGCGCTACGGACCATGCTTGTTAGTCTTGTAGACGTTCTTCGAGTTGTAGCAGGACTCAGATGGGGCCCCTCTGAGAAGAGTCTCCTACAATTGTACCAGGCATTGTTCGTTGGCTATCTACGGTACAGTGCACCTGTGCTCTCGAGTATGCGTGCAAGTTGCATCCGTACTTTAGAGAGCCTTCAAGCGCGAGCGCTGCGAACGTGCCTATGGCTACCAAGGTGTACAACAACCTCTGGCACCATAGAGGAATCACGTACATGCCCTATAAAGGTTCACTTGTCTTGTGAGCCCCTTCGAGTCCACCTTCGACTGCTGATCCGACACGCAAACCATCCCTTGTCTTCGCTCCAGAGGGATCGACCAGGCTGCACCTACTCACGATGCCTCGATACACACAGGCACGTCATCCCTTCTGACTTTACACCAGTCATCATCCCCGTAGTGCCACCGTAGACGCTGAACAGGCCACCGTGTCCCTTCAAGCACCTGGGATTACCAAGAAGCGTCGTGTTCCTTGCGCTGTGCTCAAACAACTAACCTTGGCACATTTGACTCAACGATACGACGACACTATGCACATATACGGCGATGCATCTGTAACTCCGTGCGCTTCGACTGCGGCTTATGTGATCCCTCATCTGGGTACGTCCCGGAAGTACAAATAAGATCACAGGTCGTCAATAGCTGCAGAACTTGTTGCGATACGGGAAGCTAATTCGTGTCCGGCCAATCACCATGTAAATGGACGATACTATCAGATGCAAAATCCGCATTACAAGCTATTGATTCTTGCTCAAGAAGGGGACAACATTATGTACTAGCTTTAGAAATCATTCATGCATTCGACCTTAGGCAGAAGATTGGTCACTCAATTACATTGCAATGGATTCCTGGACCTTGTGGATTGGCAGGCAACGAGCTTGCTCATGCTGAAGCAAGACCCGCTGTCTATAACGCCCCCACTGACGTGAAAGGACCGTACATGCGAGGTGACGTGAACTCCTTATTGACATTGCGGACGAGAGTGCATAACCACTTAATAGGTTCAGCCAGACCATCGATACAGGCGTCTGCGGGAAATATATCCGGAAATGACTTTTCGCCTCCCGGCTAGAATGAACCGAGGCAACGCCAGTGTGCTGCACAGGATTCGTCTTGGAGTTGCATTCACTTGCCGCTATGCACACCTCATCCGCCGTGCGGACAGCCTGAACTGTGAACGATGCCAATTGCACGAAACAACAGCGCAGCTGTTTTGTGACTGCGCACTTTACGTGTCGCAACGTAATACGCTCGCTTCAACGTTGGCAGGAATCGGTGTGGCAACACTAACTGAGACTAGTATTTTGTCAGCTATGTGCGACCAGACAAAGTCACCAACTGCTATCAGGGCTGTGATAGATTTTTTTAAGAGCACAAACCTGGACACAAGACTATAGCGAAACCACGGTGTCACGTGGTTATTGTATATAGGCATATCTCTTTCCTCTCCCCATCATCACCGCACTTCACTCCGTTTTTCCCCTTTCCCTTTCTCTCTGTGCAGAGTAGCAGGCCAGAGCGCACTAGCTCAGGCCGACCTCTCTGCCTTCAAATAAATTCTCTCTCTCTCTTCGTTGAAACAGCGCACACGAAACGACGACGAAGTATGAGAAAACACAGCGCCTGTCCTTTGTTTTTTTTATACTTCGTCGTCGTTTCGTGTGCGCTGTATCAACCAAGATGAATCCAAATAAGCACGTTCGCATTCGTCAGACCACTACAACGGAACGCATTTTAAATGCGAAGCATTTCTTAGCGAACCTCTGGCACTTTGGCCGTTTCTTTCTTTTAGATGTGAAGCATCTTATAGCGGAGTTCAATCCGGTGGTGGTGGTGGTGGTGTGCGGCGTGACCACCCTTACTGCGCCTGCGCAAACCTTCTCCACTTCCCCTTTCCACTCCCTCTCTTCCCTTTCCCTCGCCGCTCCTCCCCTCCCCTTCCCTCTCCCCTCTCATATCCCTTTCCCATCCTCCTCCACACCCCTCCCCTCTCCCCTTTCCCCTCTCCCCTTTCCCATCTCCCCTTCCCCTTTCCCCTCTCCCTTTCCCATCCTCATCTACATTCCTCCTTTCCCCTCCCCTTTCCCTTTCTCACCCCTCTCCACTCCTCCTCTCCCCTTTCCCTTACCCCTCTCCACATCACCCCTCCCCTTCCCCTCCCCTTCCCCTTTCCCCTCCCCCTCTCCCCTTTCCCCCTCACCACTCCACCTCTGAAACGCGGGATCTACATGCCGAAACACTGCTTCGCATCGCCTCATGGTCCCCTTTAGCGGGAGATGGTGTGATTTTCTTTCTTTCTTTCTTTCTTTCTTTCTTTCTTTCTATCTAGCCGCCTGCGTCTCGGCGCTCTCCTGGTCTTCTGCATAGGTCGCAGTATACCAAAATGTGCATAGCATAGGATGAGTGTTTGGTGAACACGATTCACTGGTCATGACATGAATAACACAAAATACCTGTCGCATACATCATCAAACCCTTTCTCTCAGTCACGTGGGGCACATACCCGCATACCAGAATTCATCTTATGCGGGCATGTGGCACAGGTGATACACAGTGTGAAACAACACACTAACCGCGAACACACACACAATGACACGCAAGGAAAGTGATAATATTAATAATTGCTTTGGTTTTATGTCCCAAAACCCTGATATGATTAGGAAAGACGCCGTATTGAAGGTCTCCGTAAATTTTGACCGTCTGGTATTCTTTAACGTGTACCGAAATAGCACAGTACACGGGCATCTAGCATTTTCCCTCCATACAAGCTCGACCACCGCGGCCGGGATCGAACCCGCGACCTTCGAGTCAGCAGCCGAGCACCGTAACCGCTACACCACCGCGGCGGACGCAAGGAAAGTGAGGAAGCTGAAGACAGAGACCCCTAGAAGACGCTAAACTACTATCGACTCGTCCACGTGGTCCGCAACGTGGATCACATGGATTACGCAAAAACCGGGACCAATGCTTCCTACAATAAATCTGCCTCTAATCATTACTGGTGTCAACATTGATTTATAAAGGCCCAACAACGCCTGGTCCTTATACTGCATGAAAGACGGCTTGGATGTGGACACGGAATCAAAATACCTCGCTGCCAAGTCGAGGACAGGAGGCATCATAGATCACTTCATCGTAAGAGGAATCTAAAATTTCCACCAGCTGTACGATACCTCTCTTACTTCACTACACTTAGACCCCTCGTAACCGCGATCACGAATGGATCCGATTAAGAAGTCCGGTCCAGCTGCTGGTGCTCGCTGATCACGGTGATGATGACCTTGTTCAAGAACTGTCGAGAACCCCTTCCACACATGCACACGGGTTCCTGAAACGTGCGTGCGTTCTCAGTAATAACAGACAAGTGCAAGCATAACAACTGCAACAACTGCAACTGTAACTGTAACGAACGTGCAGTGCGCCTGCGCATGCCACTCGGCTGTGTATATATCTAGAGAAGCATTCCTGAATGAGTCTTAGTTGCGAGTAACGCCTGTCCTGTGCATGTGTGTCCCTTCTTTGTCCTGTTCGGATTCGTGCTATCCAGTATTGAAGAATATAAGCACTACATATCAACTTATCAACTGTTGGTAACACCCATGTTGTTGTTGGCATATTTACTAACTGTAAACAGCTGGTTACATACTACATATGCGACTCCTCAACATATGAGTGTGCGTATAGCACTTCCACATTTCTCTAGCGTCAGTGAAAAATTACGCCACAGTCACTATCCCTCGCATGCTTCGCATAACATCGATTCCCACGGTACGTGGGATCTGCCGAATTTTTTAGTTAAGGTCGTGAGGCACTTCGTCTTCTTAGCGTAGTCTTTTACCAATGCTCGGAAGTGCCCTGCGAGTCGTAAAAACACACGAAGTGAATGAACGTCATGGGGTTTCACAAGAGACCGCTGCACGCTTTCTTCCTCGGTACTCTTTGTCTTGCCGTCGAAGCACCTGCCGAGAAATACTACGGTCCTACAAAAGAACTCAGTTTTCCTTGCCTTGATTTTTAGATCAGCATCACTGAGCGCTTGCAACACTGCTGGGAGGTGAAGTACATGGCCGTCTCTGGTCCTGGAATAAACTAGAATATTGTTACGGAAAATGACACGAGGCGTGACTATTTACAAGTGTATTTACACTGATGTGCACAGCATCGATCAAGATGGAGGACAGCACCCACAGCAGACAGACAGGCCAGTCCTTTTTGTCGTCTTCTGTACGCAGAATGTCTGGCTCTTGATGGGTTAGCTACGTAGCATTACCCCCGGCGGTAAAAGCGCCATCTCGGTGTGCTTTAACCATGTTCTCCAGAAGGAGGGCGGTATTGTTTTAGCCGACTGACGTGCACTACGTCACTGGGCGTGTTTGCAGGCGGGTTAGTCTCGGAGACGGGAACGATCTCGTAGGTAACGTCCGTTACCTGGCGGACGATACGGTATGGACCCATGTAGCGGGAAACAACTTCTCGGACAGGCCAACACGACGAACCGGGCACCACAGGAGAACTAGGGAACCAGGCGAGAAACGAACGTCGACATGCCTGCTGTCGTAGAGGGTCTTCTGGGCTGCTTGTGAAGCCGACAGCCTAGAGCGGGCGATCTGACGCGCGTGGTCGGCACGAGCGATAGCATCCCGTGCGTATTCGCTCAGCGGAGATGTAGTAGCCGGATGTAGGGTGTCCAGTGGTAACATCGGATCACGGCCATAGAGCATATAAAAAGGTGAGTAACCGGCGGTATCATGACGCGATGAATTGTAAGCGAAGGTCACGTCAGGTCGCGCCAGGTCCCAGTCATGGTGGTCAGATGAGACATACATGGAGAGCATGTCCATGAGAGCGCGATTTAGGCGCTCGGTGAGGCCATTTGTTTGGGGACGGTAGGAAGTGGTCAACTTGTGCTGCGCTGAGGAAGAGCGTAAAAGATCGTCAATGACTCGTGACAGAAATGCGCGGCCACGATCGGTGAGCAGTTGACGAGGAGCGCCATGGTGTAGAATGACGTCGTGGAGCAGAAAGTCCGCAACGTCAGTAGCAGTGCTGGTGGGGAGCGCTCGAGTGATGGCGTACCTGGTCGCATGGTCTATAGCAACGGCGACCCACTTGTTGCCAGAGTTGGACTGAGGAAAAGGGCCGAGAAGGTCTACACCAACACGGAAGAAAGGTTCGGTAGGGATGGAGATCGGGTGAAGGAGTCCAGCAGGGAGTGCGGCAGGTCGCTTCCGACGTTGGCATTTATCGCTGGAGGCTACGTAACGTCGAACGGGCCGGGCGAGACCGCACCAAAAGAAGCGGCGCCGAACACGGTCGTACGTGCGAGATATGCCCAGGTGGTGGGCAGTGGGCTCGTCATGAAGCTCATGCAGGACCGTTGCACGCAAATGTTTAGGCACGACGAGAAGTAACTCGGGGACATCGGGCAGAACGCTACGACGGTACAGCGTGCCATTCAAGAGGACGAACATGCGGAGTGACGCGTCGTTAGGGGCAGATTCGAGACGGCTAATGAGTGATCGCAAGGAAGCATCGCGACGTTGTTCTTCACCAATCTGAAGAAACTGAGACATGGACATGACGCTGGGGCTAGGCTGGATGACCGATCCGTCTGGCTTTTCAACAGGGTAACAAGCAATCGGCGTCCAGATGGAGGCATCCAGACTTGTAGGCAACTGAGTAGGAGTACTCCTGAAGACGCAGTGCCCACCGGCCAAGTCGTCCAGTAGGGTCCTTCAGTGAAGAAAACCAACAGAGCGCGTGATGATCTGTTACGACGCGGAATGGGCGGCCATACAAGTAAGGGCGGAATTTTGAAACCGCCCAGACAAGGGCAAGGCATTCCCGTTCTGTTATAGAGTAGTTGCGTTCAGACTTCGAGAGGCGCCGACTTGCGTACGCAATAACACGATCAGTGCCCCGCTGAGTTTGGGCCAATACTGCACCGATGCCGCGACCACTAGCGTCTGTGCGCACTTCAGTAGGAGCATCTGGGTCAAAATGTGCAAGAATAGGTGGTGTCGTTAGAGCGGTGATAAGCTGAGAAAAAGCGTCAGCTTGGAGAGGACCCCAACAAAACGGGACGTCTTGTTTGAGAAGGTCAGTGAGTGGGCGTGCGAGTGCCGCAAATTTTTTCACGAAACGGCGGAAGTACGAGCACAGGCCCACAAAACTGCGAACATCATGGACAGCGAGGAACGGGGAAGTTCGTTACAGCGCGGACTTTGGCCGGGTCTGGTTGTACACCGGAAGCGTCAACGAGGTGGCCCAACACAGTAATTTGACGAAGACCGAAGTGGCACTTCGAGGAATTGAGCTGGAGCCCAGCTTGTCGGAATATTGATAGAATGGTCGAAAGGCGTTCAACGTGTGTGGCGAAGGTGGGTGAGAAGATGATCACGTCGTCCAAGTAACACAAGCACGTCGACCATTTAAATCCTTGAAGCAGCGTGTCCATCATTCTCTCGAAGGTTGCTGGAGCGTTGCAAAGACCGAAGGGCATGACCTTGAATTGGTAAAGGCCGTCAGGGGTAACGAAGGCGGTCTTCTCACGATCCATGTCATCTACAGCAATTTGCCAGTAGCCAGATTGGAGGTCGAGAGATAAAAAGAAGGTGGCGCCATGGAGACAGTCGAGTGCGTCGTCAATACGTGGAAGAGGATACACGTCTTTCTTGGTAATTTTGTTGAGGTGCCGATAATCAATGCGGAAACGCCAGGAGCCGTCTTTCTTCTTTACTAATACCACGGGGGAGGCCCAAGGGCTAGACGACGGTTCGATTATGTCTTTCGCTAGCATTTTGGCCACTTCTTTTTGAATCACTGCTCGCTCTGATGCTGACACGCGGTAAGGCCGACGGTGGATGGGCGCAGAGTCACCTGTGTTAATTCGGTGAGTGACAATCTTAGTCTGGCCCAAGGGACGATCATGGATATCGAAAATGTCACTATAGGAGGCCAAAACCTGGGAAAGAGCGTCGGCCTGATCAGGCGAAAGGTCTGATCCAATCATGTTTCGAAAAATGGCGTCGTCAGAACTCGGTAACCGTGAGACTTCAGCTTGGTCCGGAGCAGTTACGGCGACAACGTTGATGTCATCGTCGTCGGTTATAGCAGTGAGTTGAGCTAGTGACATTTGGTAGGGCAACACTTGGGGAATGAGGCCAAAATTGAGGAGCGGAAGGAAGACGAAGTTGTCCAGTATAGTGGCGATGGTATGCGGCACAGTAATATTGCGCGTCAGTCGTGCGTCAGTTATAGGTGTAACGATGTAGTCGCCGTCGGGAACTGGAGGGGTCGGTGACAAACAGACGTGCGTCACTGCTCGAGGTGGCAGGCGAACAAAAGTGGTTGGGCTCAAGCGGCTGACGGGCTTTCCACAGGTATCGGCGAGAAGAGGAAGATCGAGGCTGAGTGTGCCAGAAGAACAGTCAATTAAGGCCGAGTGTGCCGAAAGGAAATCAAGGCCAAGTATGAGGTCATGAGGGCAACGAGCTAGAACGGCGAAAAGGACGACGGTGTGACGACCGGCAATGCTGACACGAGCAGTGCACATTCCGATGACTTCCACAGTACCGCCATCGGCAACACGTATTGCCTGTGTCGTGGACGGCGTCATAATCTTCTGCAAACGGCGGCGTAGAGGAGCGCTCATAATAGACAGGTGCGCGCCTGTGTCAACGAGGGCGGTCACAGGAACATTGTCGACTTTTACTTCAAGCAGGCTGTGGTGTGTGGGCAGCGTCAGTAGAGGATTTGCAGGCGTCGATGGTATTGCAGCTTCACCTCCATAATCTGCAATATCTAGTTTTCCTGCTGCGAGCGTCCAGAGAAGGTCGGCGAGGAAAAGCGTCGAGGCTGCGGAGAGCGGGATTGGCGGCGTTGCGGTGACGGTGAGCGGGAGTAGCGGCGAACGGGCGAAGTGGCGTCATTGGTGAGAGGTTCGTGAGAGGACGAGTAGACATTGGAGGGTGCAGCGGCTGAACGTGTAGAAGTGGTAGGGCGCATGTAGGTAGGGTAGGTCTGGCGTGGTGGGTTGGACCAACGGCGACAGCAATAGCGAGAAACGTGCCCTGGCTGGTAACAGGAAAAGCAGATAGGCTGGTCATCGGGTGTTCGCCATTCTGTAGGGTTGCGGAAGGGCAATGTAGGAGAGGATCGGCGGCGTTGCCTGGGGAGTAAGGCCGTACTGCAGGGCGAGTCAGGGGACATGCGGATGGAAGACCGAGGTTTGCAAACTCCTGCCTGACCACAGCTTGAATGAAGGCCACCGATGGCTGCGAAGGGTCAGTGGTGTGTGTTGTGAAAACTGGTGGGTGGATGGGAGCAGGACAGGCAGCTTCAATCTCCCGACGAACAATGCGTGTGACGTTGTCATAGGTGGGCGGCTGGCGAGCGGCTTCATAAGATGAGGTTGTGGCCGTGTTGGAAAGCCGCGTAAATCTCTGAGTTATACGGCGGCTCTTGGCTTGTTCAAACCGTCGGCACTCTTTGATGATTGAGTCGACGGTGGCAACGTTGGTGTAAACAAGCAGGTTGAAGGCATTGTCTGCGATGCCTTTCAGCACATGCGATACCTTCTCTGACTCAGGCATGTGCTCATCAACCTGGCGACAAAGGGCGATGACGCCGTGAATGTACGCGACGTACGATTCGGTAGAGGCCTGTGCTCGAGTTTCCAGTTGATCCCGCGCAGCCATCTGCCGTCCAGCGTTGCCAAAAAGGTCGCGGATCTTTTCTTTGAAAGATTCCCAGCTCGTAATGTCTGCTTCGTGCGTCTCGAACCACACCCGCGGTGGGCCATCAAGGTAGAAATGTACGTTGGCGAGCATAGGGGTCGGGTCCCACCTATAGCTGGCGCTGATCCGTTCATACAGGTTGATCCATTTGTCAATGTCAACGCCATCCTGTCCGGAAAATACGCCAGGATCACGAGCAGGAGGTAGGACTACGTAGGTAGAAGCCACGGGAGGGGCAGGCGGTGAAGACGATGTTCTTTCAACTTGTGACATGGTCGGACCCACGATGATACGGCCGTTGCGGGGTTCGTGATGGGTACAGGGAACAACCAGCGCCTCCACCACAAAGACGTTACGCAAAATGACACGAGGCGTGACTATTTACAAGTGTATTTACACTGATGTGCACAGCATCGATCGAGATGGAGGACAGCACCCACAGCAGACAGACAGGCCAGTCCTCTTTTTCGTCTTCTGTACGCAGAATGTCGGGCTCTTGATGGATTAGCTACGTAGCAATATCATCGACGCACACATTACAGAACTTTCCAATAAAGTCATTGAGTACACTCTTCATCATTTTCTGAAAAAATGCACCGGAGTTCTTCCACCCGAACAGGTTATATTCGTACACATCAAACGGCGTAACGAACGCCGTGAACTTCTGTGTGTCTTCTCTCACGACCAGTATCCTTTGCACAAATCTATTCTGGAGAACCACTCGCACCGCCGGTTTCATCAATTATCTCCTCAATTCTCGGCATAGGAAAAGGGTCTGTCTGCCGGTTGATGAGTCCCTGCATAAGCGGAACGATCCATCTTCTTTAGGCACGATCGTAATTGGTGAGGCAAACGATGACGTGGTAGTCTGATGCGTCAAGCATGCCTTGAAGCTCCTATTTTAAGCAAGACTTCTTTTCGTGGCTCAAACCACATAGTTTCTTTCTTACGCCGTTTTTGTCACACAGTTCGAAGGGAACTTCTTTTATTTTCGAAAGTCGGCCCTTAGGCAAAATAATTATTGATTCGAAAATACACATACAAATTTGCTTCGTGTATGAAGTCAAGTAATGAGCGGTGGTGACGTCCACGAATCCAGCGGACAAGGTCGGGTGGTAGGCCAGGACTGAGGCCTGTTGCACGGAGGTGACGACGACGGCTTAATTGTAGACCCGTGCAAGTCCACAATAAGTGTGTGGCAGTTACATCGCGGACTTCGATTGCTGTGGTAGCTGTGGGATAGGTACCAACAGAAATAAACTCCGCATACTTCGACTTGACTTCGTCGGCGCACGTTACAATTTTGGGCTGCGTTCCTGCACTACTGGAGCAATGTTCGACCTTGTCAGTTGTTTAACGTTGTTCCACGGTATGTTGATTTGTAGAAGTTTCATTTCGGTCGGGACAGAAGAAAATTAAATCAACACCAGACATTGCGAGGCATTTCACACTTACTGCCGGCTCTCTGAAGTTAACTTCTGTTTCGGTCCACTTCGTGAACGCCCTGCAATTTCCGTCATAGCTGCAAACCCTGACTGGTTTTCCTGGACGGATGTCATTTTTGGCTACCATATTTTCATTAATCGGACTCACTGAAGCACCTGTGTCTATCAGCGCTGATACGTTGGACATATTAACCACCATAGCAGCGAAAAGTATGGTTGGACTTACAATAGAAAAATTACACCATCTCCCGCTAAAGGGGACCATGAGGCGATGCGAAGCCGGAGCACTTGCACGATCGCGTTCCGTTGGCGTTCGTTGGGCATACTACCGACTTCGCGTCGTGGAACGCGAAGAGGGACGCTACGCGCGTCGTATCTTTCATCTAGCCTGGCCGTTAATTCTCACAGGGCGAGCGGCGAACGCGGTCGACAGGCGGGCGAGAGGGGGGCAGCGTAGGAGAGGAGAGAGCTCAAGGCGCTTTGTTGGGCTAGTTGGTTATGATCCATGAGACTGTTTGGCGTAGCGCACACCCACAAGGACAAAAGAAGGACACACACACACACAGCGCTAACTTTCAACTAATGGTTTTATTTCTGATCACACGTGTCCTTTTTATACAGCAACAGGCGATCGATAAAACCAAGGAAAAACATGTAATAGTACAGCATTGACCGCGTGCACGTCATCACTGATCACATCTGCACCCACCTTCTTCAAAGTGACATCTCAAGATACCTCTTTTCTTTATCGGACAAACCTAAAGAAGGCGCTCTCACGCATTTTTCTTTCGCTTTTTCAATTTCAAATGCCTCGATTATTTCCCGGGTTGTTTTGTCTCGAGCCCTATATAGAATACGAGTGCTCTCAAACTCTGGAACGCAACCACACCTTTGGCAGTGAATGCCCAAATGGCCAGACACAGCTTTGCTGACATTATACGAGTGTTCTCTGAGTCTCTGGTTTACACACCTTCCAGTTTGGCCAATATAGACGCGTTCACACGTGCGAGTGCACAATCAAGCACCGCGAAAAGTTTGTAAATTGCAGTGAAAGAGTAGTGTATTCTATTCCTCTCACGTGTGAACGCGTCTACATTGGCCAAACTGGAAGGTGTGTAAACCAGAGACTCAGAGAACACTCCTATAATGTCAACAAAGCTGTGTCTGGCCATTTGGGCATTCACTGCCAAAGGTGTGGTTGCATTCCAGAGTTTGAGAGCACTCGTATTCTATATAGGGCTCGAGACAAAACAACCCGGGAAATAATCGAGGCATTTGAAATTGAAAAAGCGAAAGAAAAATGCGTGAGTGCGCCTTCTTTAGGTTTGTCCGATAAAGAAAAGAGGTATCTTGAATTGTCACTTTGAAGAAGGTGGGTGCAGATGTGATCAGTGATGACGTGCACGCGGTCAATGCTGTACTATTACATCTTTTTTCTTGGTTTTATCGATCGCCTGTTGCTGTATAAAAAGGACACGTGTGATCAGACATAAAACTGTAGCGAGTGAATGAGAGAGACGTCAAGGCGGCCGACGTGGCCGTGCCGTTCTCGCTACTTTATTAGAAGGCCCTAGTACCAGCAGAGCGGCAGCGGCTGCCGGCGTCCAGCCCCCAGTAGCGTGAGCACGTTCTTAACTGCTCGCGCCTCGAGCGCTAGGCATGAGCTGCGCGAGAGGCGCGGCGCGTAAATGGTAGAACGATGATGATGATCGTGAGCGATGATGATGATGCCGCTACAAAACCATTAGTTGAAAGTTAGCGCTGTGTGTGTGTGTGTCCTTCTTTTGTCCTTGTGGGTGTGCGCTACGCCAAACAGTCTCATGGAGAGGAGAGAGAAGCGGAGGGGACGCGCATGCGCTCGAGCTTATCGCGGCGTTGCGCAGGAGAGAATTTCGGCATGTCTAGCCCGCGTTTCAGAGGAAGAGGGGAGAGGGGAAGGGGAGAGGGAAAGTGGAGAGGGGTATGGGGAGGGGAGAGCGGAAGGGGAGAGGGTGGGTGGAGAGGGAAAGGGGAGAGGGGTAGAGGACATGAGGAATGGTGAGGGGGAGTGGAGAGGAGGTGTGTGGAGAGGGTATGCGCATGCGCGGTAAGGGTGGTCACGCCGCACACCACCACCACCACCACCGGATTGAGCTCCGCCTTAAGATACTTCGCATCTAAAAATTACACCATTTCCCGCTAAAGGGGACCATGAGGCGATGCGAAGCCGGAGCACTTGCACGATCGCGTTCCATTGGCGTTCTTTGGGCATGCTACCGACCTCGCGTCGTGGAACGCGAAGAGGAACGCTACGCGCGTCTTGTCTTCCCTCTAGCCTGGCTGTTAATTCTCACAGGGCGAGCGGGCAACGCGGTCGGCAGGCGTGCGAGAGGGGACAGCATAGGAGAGGAGAGATACGGGGAGGGGACGCGCATGCGCTGGTGCTCATCGCGGCGTTGCGCAGGAGAATTTCGGCATGTCTAGCCGGCGTTTTAGAGGAAGAGTGGAAAGGGGAGAGGGCAAGTGGAGAGGGAAAGGGGAGGTGAAAAGGGGAGAGGGGAAGTGGAGAGGGTGAGTGGAGAGGGTATGCACATGCGTAGTAAGGGTGGTCACGCCGCACACCACCACCACCACCACCACCGGATTGAACTCCGCCATAAGATACTTCGCATCTAAAACAGTCTCTTGCTGCAGTACATGCCCCTGCAAACAATTATGCGGCGATTCTTCAGGCGATGCGTCAGTCTCATGCAAATGATGGGACGCCGGATATGTGGCGCCATTTTCCACGTACGACAAGACACATTTTCTAGATGATCCGGCCTCGTCCGGTCCAGGTGGCGCATCTTTCAACCCGATCACATCTGTGGAGTCGGTAGTTATGTACTTGAAGTAATAAAGGAGCTCCTCACACGTTCCGGGTGCCTTTATTTCGATTTGGTTCCGACATTGTTTCTTCTTCCCCTGCACTATGAGGGGCACCATGCATGATTGTTCGGATCAGCATCGTGTTGTATGACGAGTCGACGATGTTGTCGCTTTTTTGTTGCTGCCCTACAGTTCTACTGCGTTCTTTCTGAAGGCAGTGCTTCCACGACTCCCATACATCTTGTTTATGTTTGGCATTTCCAGAAAGGCATGCCCGCATATTTCGTATTTTCTCGCCGTCTCTGCACCAACGATTCTGTTCACATGCACACTCCAATGCATTCAACCAATAATCCACACTAGAACTGCCGTCAAAGATGTCCGGGTTTACAGTTATGTGGCTAGTCCTGTCTGATGCCAGTACCTTCAAGAGTGCTTGTTGCTGCCTGCTGTAGTTGTTTCTTTAGTAACGTAGTAAACTGAAGAAACACATTGAACCAACTTGGCTTGTCGGCGATTGTATCATAATGGCTTGGCGTTTGCTCCTTGCTAAACTTTTTTTCTAGGCTTCAAAATCTGAGAGAGGTATACTTCACTGTACCTCTGGCGATGACGTCGCTGGTTGGCTCGAGGGCGCTGGTGGCGATGGACTCGATTCGGCCGGGTGGTGTCATCTCTTCCGGCGCCGCAACGAAGTTTTCGCCGTCCAATTCGTACCCTGCAATCAGAGGAGGGCCGTCCGACTGTGTGAGGTAGAAGGTTACCCACATTGCTCGAATCATGTCAGGCTGGGTCAATGTCACTAATCCCGTTAATCGGGTTGGCAATCGCCGGGCGGATTCTAAAGGCTGGCGTCACGGCCCTCCGAAAACGCACCACGAAAGCGCGGACAATTTAGAGTTGGTCCTTTGGTGCGCCAGCGAACGCCGGTTGTGGTCCAAAGACCGAGTCAGAGCCGAGAGTCGATAACACAAACGAAAACGAAAATATATTCTCAGTTAAGGCAATACAAATAATACAAACACATGCACACTCGGCTGGTACCAGTTACAACTTCATAATATAATTCAGATGGTGTTTACACAACGGGAGCTAAACAAACAGATCACATGCTACGAATTCAATCGCATGCATTACAACTATTCAACGACGGTTAAAGTCCTGCATAGATAATGGCGTATCCAGTCCACAATACTTGGACGGTAATCGAATGCTTCTCTTCAAGGAAACACTCACGCCAGCTCCAGCGTTGATCGTCGTAGCTCAACCGTCGTCGTGACTTGTCACGGCTCACACGGCGTCGTCATCGGATTCTTCCAGATCCACGACCGACTGACCGCACACCATCATAAACACGTCTTCTTTGGCTAATGGAGCCACCCTTCGCATAAATTCACCATCACCGGGCCGACTGACTCGCTCACTCCTTCGCTGACTTCTCGACCCCTCGACTGACTCCCCTGACTGTCGTCGATTGCACGCTTTTATCCCTTCTCCCCCGGTTTCTAGAAGCATCGGGAGATTTCTTCGGCGTGCAGTACAGCTGAGGCCAGAGAAAGGGCGAGAGCTTTCTCGTATGTTCGAATCGCGACGGCATCGCTCGCGGATGCGTCACCCTTTCCTTCTAGAAAGATCCAGGCTTTGCCGGGCGTTCGATCGCGTTGTCTGCGCCTGGCTCGATTGGGTGAGGAGAATGCGGCGCGCCGGCGTCTTTTGATGCTTGTTTTTTCGTCTTTTGCGCTTCTTGGGCACGCGACTCGCGCCGTTCTGTCGCGCAGCTGCTTGAAAGCGGCCGCGCGCGCGCTTTATAAAACGCTAATTTGTGACAGTCAAATATAAAGTTCCAACGAAAACAGTTTGCTGTTGAGGCAAAAACCAGTCAAAAAGACGCCGGAAAAGGGGAAGAAGTGACACACACAACGACTGTGTGTGTGTGTGTGTGTTACAGTCGTTGTGTGTGTCACTTCTTCCCCTTGTCAGGCGTCGTTTTGACTGGTTTTTGCCTCAGCGTCATGTACCAACTGACCCAGACTTCGACATTATTGCAGTTTGCTGTCAGCCATTTATTTACATTCTTCGTATCTTCTTCCACCTCTTCTTCCTCTTGCATTTTCTTTGCCGCATTCACCATCCAATTCTCTAGGATCATTATAATACATACATACACACATACGCGCGCACACACGCTCACATACACACACACATACATACACACATACGCGCGCGCGCGCGCACCCACCCACACACACACACACACACACACACACACACACACACACACACACACACACACACACACACACACACACACACACACACACACACACACCACTGCAAGGGCAACATAGTCCTACGGAAATTTTGCATTTCGCTCCTAATCCTAGTGACACGGCGTTGCTGCATAACACGATGAAACTTACAGCGCGAGTAAACAACAGGGGCACAGGGAGGGAACACACACAGCGCTGACTTACAACAAACTTTAGTGAAGCAACAATTCACATATATACAGGGGATCGGCCAACCACTGCGCATGTCATAGCAGATAACCTTCTGATCAACTTGGAAAAGCAGAACGAAGAAATTGCAATTCCTTATTTGATAAAAAGATCGACGCCGAACTAACACATTTGTCATCCAACCTTTGAATCATCTCTGCTTCAATTATTTCTCGGACATGTTTACAAACGACGTCAGCTTCCTGAAAGACTGGTTTGCACGTGCAGTCATTACAGTGCAGAGCGAGAAGGCCTCCTTGTCCTTTCATGACATTGCTGGCATGCTCACGGAACCTTTCACTGATACATCGGCCCGTTTGGCCAATGTAAAGTTTACCACAACTTAGCGGTATAGAACAAATTACACCTACTGCGTAGTCTTGAAAAGGCGCTCGGTGTTTTCTTGCGGAGGAAACTTCTTCGTCGATAGCTCTGTCTGGTTGAGTTAACCTACACAAAAAGGCCAATTAATCGGGGCCGAGAATGCAGTCGGAACATGCGACTTCTGAGCGATTCGTTTGAGATTGTGTGCCACCTTATGAACGTAAGGGATGACCACTTTCTTCTTCGTGTTACTTGGTCGCGCCTGAAGTGGTCGCACCAGTTTTTTTGGCAGTCCTTCAGCTACTGAAACTTGCAGATGCGTCAGATAGCCCGCTAGAGATAAGCGGTCAGGCTGGAGCTCCACTGGCTCTATCATTAGACGCCCACATGACTCTGACACAGCATTTCTGAAACAAAAACAAGCCGCACTTCCTTTCACCAATTCGGAGTGAGCTGACCAAAAAGATAGTAGCGGTTTACCGGGCCTAGGATCGTACCGCCAGCATACGTGTTCAGCGCCAAAATTCTACAAGTTGTGGTAAACACTACATCAGCCAAACGGGCCGATGTATCAATGAAAGGTTCCGTGAGCATGCCAGCAATGTCACGAAAGGACAGGGAGGCCTTCTCGCTCTGCACTGTAATGATTGCACGTGCAAACCAGTCTTTCAGGAAGCTGACGTGGTTTGTAAACATAGAAATAAATATGTCCGAGAAATAATTGAAGCAGAGATGATTCAAAGGTTGGATGACAAATGTGTTAATTCGGCGTCGATCTTTTCATCAAATAAGGAACTGCAATTTCTTCGTTCTGCTTTTCCAAGTTGATCAGAAGAGAGAGAGAGGGGGATAATAAAACGAGAGAAAGGCAGGGAGGCTAACCAGATAATCCGGTTTGCTACCCTGCACTAAGAAGAGGGGGAAAGGGAAAGAAAGATAAAAAGGAAAGCGGAGAGAAGGCGATTTGGTCAGAAGGTTATCTGCTATAACATGCGCAGTGGTTGGCTGATCCCCTGTAAATATATGTGAAATGTTGCTTCAATAAATTTTGTTGTAAGTCAGCGCTGTGTGTGTTCCCTTCCTGTGTCCCCGTTGTTTACTCGCGCTGTATGTTTCACCATGCTTAACCAACGCGCCCAAGTTCGCTCCACTGCATAACACGTTTCCTGAGAAGGCTCTCATAATTTTTCTCCCCAGCAGTTCATCAGGATGTTTTACGCGGCCGCAATCGTCATGCGTGCCTTATATAATTACTGGAAGTGAGTCTTACTACGACTTGCGAGTACAAAAGCTTCGTGTACGAAAGCCCATATATTTACGTTAGCATTACTTGATCACTACAGTTCCGTCACGTCAGCAAGTCATTTGGAAAACATAAGTTTATTACTGTAGATATAAAATATAGAAACCAATACAGTAATTTTAAACGTGGCTACATTTTACTAAGGACATGCGTGTTCCTATTTTTCCTCCCGTGTACGGAGCTCCACCTACATAATTGGTCGAGTAGAATCCACTCCAAATGTTATGATTTTCTTAGTCCCACGACACGCTGATTGATACAAGTTGGCTGAAAACGTTGGTACAATAAAATGTACATCGTTTACGCGCATTTTTTTACGTGCTATACTTCTCATTGTTTTAACAACCTCGCCCTCAAAATGTGCCCGCTTCCTATTGCAAAACAAATAAAGGAGAGTAGCGTTCATTGTGGCTGTAGCGCGACAAATGTAGGTAGAAGAGGAGAGACGCCCTGCAAAGGAAGGTAATTGTGAACACAGTGACGAATTGTCATTTAGATCTAGGAGTGGAATTCCCGCGCATGGCAGTCTCCCCGGAGGATCTACGGGCGCGGTGGTCGACCGCGCTGCTCAGTTCAGAACTGACGGAACAACTTTGGGCCGTCCAGCGAGCCGTGGAGGCAGCACGGGAGCAACAGCTCCAAGCGGCCATCTAGGCGGCCCCAGGCCCGGGCCTTCCATTCGCCGGATCTTAAATAAAGTTATTTCACTCAGCTTCACGGAGCCTTTGTCCAGAAAATTTTTAAGAGCTTGGCATGGGATTGCATTTCACGGCCGTAGCTGCAAAAGACAAAAACCTGCTGTACTTAGATTTCAGGCTCGACTTTTCTAGAGCTGAAATTGAGAATCGTGCGAATTTGAGCTTGTTGGTACACATTCATAGTAAAAAACAGCGTGAAAACGCGCTAGTCCCGTTTCATCTGTCCCGTCCTTGTGTTTTCGCGCTGTTTTTTACTATGAATTTTCTAGCGTCCATGTTTGCTGGCAATATCTCCCAAGATGCAAGAAACCTATCCTTGACTTCAGATTCAGTCACTCCAAGCTGGTCAAAATAGGCATAGCCACTTCATGTTTGCGTTCTGCTCTATCCAAATCCTGCATTCACCTCTTGCAAGAAAGTGCCATGTCGCAAATCAAAAGACTGAAATATGTGGGCTATCCCAACTCGGTAATTTTGCTGTCATGCGAAAAAGTTTTAAGAAGTCTTAAGGTATTTGCAATGTCAACACCAAGCAATCGGCAGCCATTCCTTATGTGCATGCGCTATCTCACCGCCTGAAAAATGTTGCCAGTAATTACAAGGTTGACGTGGTTTTCACATCGCGTCGAAAGGCGGGAACAATTTGTGCCGCAGTTTCAAGAAACAGCCGTGAAAATCCTTCCGAGCTAGCCGCATGTAATGTGAAGCACAAAATGAAATGAGTCCTTGCCCACCAGTTGTGGGACCGTACACGTTAGCGAAACTGGGAGGTGGCTCACTATAAGATTTCGTGGGCATCACAGTTCTCTGAGAGGCGCACCTTATTCCTATTTGGCAATGCACTAGAGGAGTTGCGGCTGCGCACCGGTCTTTGGTGAAACGTCAGTGATCTTTCATCATAAAAAGGCAGCGGGAACGTAAGGTCGTGGAAGCATATCACATACAGAAACATGGAAATTCCTGTACCAGCCAGACTTCTGTGGCACAATATTAGAAAATGAACTAAAGTTGTTGGAAAAGGGGCAGGTATGCGCGGGGTGCATCCAGAGGGATCGCAAAAAGACTTATCGCCCTGTTAGTGCGTGTTATTCTCTTGTAATCAGTTAGTAGAGTTTATAGTAGTTTCTTGTGTTATCAGGCTGAGTGATTGCCGTGGTTGCTTTGTATGTTAGTATCAAAGCAATGAAGCAAGGAAGACTTTTAAGGGTTCGTTTTTCTTTGTTAGGCACAATATTAACGGGACCTAACAGACAATAATGCCAAGGAAAGTATAGGGGTTGTTATTTGTAGTAATGACGATATAAACGTGAAGAAAGTAAAGTGAACGAAAATCCAATCATCTCCCGCTAAAGGGAGCCATGTGTGGATGCGAATCGGCGGGGAGGTGGTTAGCTTGAGCTGGTGTAAATTTTAAAGACGATAGTCTTTCTTGGGATACTTAAACGGAGAAATTTTGGTCCGTCTGTCTTTCTGTTTGTCGGCACGTCCCTCGATTCAGCCACTCGGCCAAAGTTGAACCACTTGCCCAAGGGCCAGCCATCTTGAACGGCTGACTAGGTTCATACTTGTGTACATTGTCGATCAAAAAGCAAACATTACGCATATCTGAGGCGCAACATCACAAGGTAAGTATTAGGTGGTGTGTTCCTTTAATAGAAAATGCATACATACATAATTCTAAAGACCCTAATTTCTTAAGCTGCGCTGAAAATGCGACTGCGCTGAAACTTGCCCCCCTCCGTGCCCTCTGCATGAGCTCATTGTTGTGTTTCGGTTTCGGTTCTGTATTGCACTGTACGAATGCCATGGGGCGCCGCTCTGGCATTCCTGTTTTTCCCAAGCCTCGTGTAAATAAAAGAGTGTGTAGAGAGTACTCGTTGAGTGCGGACGTTTCTTCTGCTTCAGCGCTTCGCGCCAAACCGCGTGTTCGGGCTGGCTGGCGTCCCGGCCAGTCGCGTTGGTCACCGCCGTTCTTCGCCTGCTGCTGCGCGGGACTACCAGCCCGCAACACAGCACTCATTTTCCCCGACGTATTGCCAGATGGCGTCCATATCTCAGGCGGCGCCGCTTCTATCGTCTTTAGACGACATTTGCAGCGAAGCACGCAGATACGGGGCCAATTTTTTTTCTTGCGTTCTCGAGCCTGTGCCTTCCTCTGGCGTAGAATCAGCACTGTCTTCCAGTCTCCATGCAGCTCCCGCTGCGTGGAACTGCCGGCGTCCGAGGTGTTCGACACCCGCAAAGTCGCACGATCATGTGCGTCTGCCTCTTTGCAGTCCATGCCATTGGTGTCGTCGTTGGATTCTTCAGCGAGGGAAGGAGAGCACGAGCACCCCGCATCTAGAGCCACAGAAGCAGAGGCGGCTATCGGCTTCTCGTGTGGAGCCGGTGTGTGGAGAGGGCCTACGCAGGCGCAGTAAGGTTGGTCACGCCGCACACCACCAGCACCACCAGCATCGGATTGAACTCCACCATAAGATACTTCGCATCTAAACGATAACTCGCCGCCGGCAGGGACCCAATCTGCGGCCTTCGAATAACGCGTCCGATGCCGCCGTAGCTCAGTGGTAGAGCATCGGATGCGTTAATCGAAGATCGCAGGTTCGGTCCCTGCTGGCGGCAAGTTATCTTTTCGTTCACTTTACTTTCTTCACATTTATATCCTAATTGCTACAAATAACAACTCCTATACTTTTCTTGGCATTATTATCTGTTAGTTCTCTTTAATATAGTTTCCAAGCAAGTATGTGATTAAAAAACCAGTTGAAGTTTAGCGCCTGTCCTGTGTGGTACTCTTCTGCCTACGTTTGTCTCACTACGAGCAAAATAAATCCTAGCCTAATTTGCAGTTAAGAGTACACTGCAAACCGTTTCACACCCGTTTAGGTGTTTTAGATGCGAAGCAGCTTTTGCGCTGGGCTTTGTCCGTAGTTTCATTGGCGAGCGTCCGCTTTCTAAAACCTACCATAGCCACCTGTAACATATTGAGCACGCGCTCGCGCCAAGGAGAAGTCTTCTTTGTCCTGTTCTTCTCCCGCCTTGATGATGATACGTGCAGAGCAATTTAGGGGGCCGGGCTGCCGTATGCTGTCCTAGCTTCGCGTAACGCAGACAAAACCACGAGTTCTGGTACGCGCTAGCGCGTTCGGGCCTGTGTAAGGCGCTGGGTAAGACGCTGTGGCCAGTCCCCCTTACACTCTCTCAGCAATCACGTGATGGCGTCAGGGAACGAGATTATGCAGACGTGCGATGAACTCGCGTGGCGTGCTCCAACAAGAGTTCGGGACGAGTAACAGCAACTACACTGAATTCATGGTGTGCTCCACATGCAAGGGCGCGTTAACAACTGAACAACTGAATGAACGGAACTTTAGGTCGACCCATGCGCTCCTTCGCATCCCCACATGGTTCCCTTTAGCGGGAGATGAAATTTTTTGAGATAAAACACCTATCGAACACCCCATTTTTCTGTCGATGTTATCCGAAAGGGCGTAATGTCCTCTTAACACACCCTGCGCACACCCTTTTTTATTTTTGGGTGTACAATGGGAGTAGGTTCGTTCTACAACATCCATGGGTGTTCTTTGAATTTTACACCTATGGGTCAATTCACTGCGTGAATTTACCCATAGGTGTCACCCGTGGCACTTGGACATTTCTGGGATAAAATTTTTGCATTTATTTTTGTTACATACTGCCGATCTACTATTCTACGGCTGTCAGTACTCACATCCATTGTACAGAAAGGTGAAAAATAAAAATAATGACCGCTTATTCGAACACAGCAAAGGGACAACCAAGAGAGTACATGACCGAACATGGCGCTGCAGAAACGAATCAATCATACAGCATCAGCACATAAGGTGTTCCACTGGCTGACTGTTTCATGAAAGGGTATATTAGGCCAATAAAGGGCTGATTGTTTCATGAAAGGGTCTTCTGCACTCGAGTTCAACCACCTGAACGTGATTTTTTAAAGTCTGTCCGTTCTAATTAGCTCTAACCGAATGACCCACAATATAATTCTTCATGCGGCAACAATGCATTGCTGACTTCTTGCTTTAGTAACAGAAGCAACGCAGGTAAGTGTAACCTCCTAGTACACAGTAGTGCGCAGAAACTGTACTGCAGTTGAATATACAAAGCAATCCTAATTAATGAATTACTGGGGTTTTATGCGTTAGAACCCCAATATGATTATAAAGCAGTCCATTGTGGAGGGCTAATATCCTGAAATATGAGACACCTGGGGCTTTTTAACGCGCACCTAAATCAAAGTAAATGAGCCTCTAGCACTTTCGCTTCCAATAAAGACGCTACCGCCGCGGCCGGGAGTGAGCCTGCAATCTTCGGGTATAATAACAATGTAATAATATTATCTCGTGTTTAACGTCCCAAAACCATGATATGAGAGACGCCGTAAGTGAGGGCTGCGGAAATTTCGGCCACCTGGGGTTCTTTAACGTGCACCTAAATTAAGTACACGGGCCTCAAGCATTTTCGCCTCCATCGAAAATGCAGCCGCCGCGGCCGGGATTCGATCCCGCGACCTTCGGGTCAGCACTCCAGCGCCATAACCACTAGACCACCTTGGCGGGGCGCAATCTTCGGTTGAGCAGCCGAGCACATATGTACTGGCGTGGAGGCATGCGAGTAACAAAAATGTATGAACCCTTAAGCTTGAACGCGATAGCGATATCCGCACGCACGCACGCACGCACGCACTCACACACACACGCACGCACACACACACTCACACACTCACACACACACACACACACACACACACACACACACACACACACACACACACACACACACACACACACACACACACACACACACACACACACACGAAAAGCGTATAGTAAAGGTAAAGGTTTTCGCCCTTTTCAACAGCACTTTTATGACAACAATGTTTCGTGTATCCAATGTATACGGGTGAGTATCGCCTTGTCGATCGCTAGTCTGCCTTGCTTCTCGGCAGAGACCCAAACCGTGCCGCAAGGCGAGCCGAAGTGCGGGTTCCCTCTGGCTCATATCTTTATTTGCATCTACCTCGAATTTTCGCCCGCAGCCAACGCTGCTTTTTCGCTCGCAACCAAAGAAGCCGCCGCCGACACCGGAATTTCCGCGAAACGAGCTCTTTAACGCTATCGCGGGCACGACGTAAAAGTATATACCTATGGATAGTCGGGGCCTCAGCGTCTCGACACGTGATACAACTCCTGCCTGTACGCGGCGTCGACTAGACCGTGTATCTCAAACCTCATCGAAACGAGCTATTAGAGGAACGTGATGTGCGCGCGACTATCGTTCCTTTTTGTTTTATTTTATTACTCCTGCTGTTGGCAAGCGTAAGCCACCACGCCGTTTGCTCCGTGCAAAAAAGCGTTGAAACCTGAACGCTTGAACTTGAGCTTGCGCGCCATGTTTTATTGCGGCGAAGAAAATAACGCCAAAAGAATAATCAATGTGTTGTGTTGCATTGCGTCAGTGAACATCGCGTCTCGCTTTGTTTCGTGCTCTGCGAGTGACGTCATTCACGGAAATTATGAACGCAGCTGTGAAGAAGCTACTTCGCGGCATATTCAGCACTCGTGTACCTGTATACAAGTACTACGTTCCTCTGGAGTGACTGTTAGTGGCTGTTATACGCGGACTGGAGTTAAGCCTATAGTCCCATAACATTTTCTGCGGAGAAATGGACGTCTCAGTTTGGGTGCGAGACTCTCGCAGCTTCATTTCTGCTTAGATGGAAGGACGGACGCGATCACCTTGATGTGCGTTTACCATTGCTTGGATTTGCGGATTCTTTAAGCTACAGGCCTCTGTCCTTGCTGAAGGTAAGTTCATTTTCTTTACCTGTGCACAAATATAATACAAAACCATGAAAAAATGAAAATGCGTGTTTTATTGCATCAGGGGCTGCAGGCGCGACGTGTTTCAGAAGTACGTGACTGCGTAATTTTTGCGACATGCATCATTACACCGTCCTAATATAAATGCAGGTTACGATTTCCGTTCACTTTCGAACGTACTGACTTTTATTGGCGGCGCTTATTAGAGCTTGTTTGAAGGTATGCATTAACGTTTACGTTCAAAGAACTTGTACTACTATTCTGACCCTGAAAAGCTACTTTGCGCTATTTGCGCTATTTTGGAATAGTTTCGAATGTGTGGGGGTGTGAGTGTGTAAAGTCGTGTTTTAGGGACAGAATTTGGGCGTCTTTCTAGTGCTATGATGTTACCTTGCCTTCACTGTTTCGACGCGCGCCTTCAAAGACGTCGTTCTCCCGCGTGTCGCTTCAGCTTGGTTAATTGTAGCATGTTCGCCCCTTTGGAGCCGTACAATGTTATCGAGTTTTCGCCTGTTTACACCGTCCTCTTCTATGTACGAACTTATACGACAAATTCCTTTTCTCTTTTTTTTTGCAGGTGGAACTCACCATTTATATTTTGAAACAGGTGAAGCACCAAACAAATTATGGCTTTCATGTCTGATGGTGGGGTTATTTGCAGTTTTTTGCATAAATAAAGATAGATGTCTGCATATTTGCGTTTTCTTCTTTTCCTTGGGCTCTTGAAAGAAAACGAAAGGTCACAGAACTTATAAAAGAGTTGACTTCTCCCAGTGTCTGTATGTGTGTCATTCAGTTGTCTTATGTGCCCGTGTCCTGGTATTTTATTTCTCGCCCAGATTACCTTGTTTTCCGGTTTACGCGCGCTTTGAAGAATGGATTCTATATAGCAGGCGATAAAAAGATTTTGCTGTTGCAGGTATTGAAAGCGCGATCTGCCTCCGTGTAGTTGTGCCTTAACTGCTGTAATTCAGCTGAAGTTATTATTTGCTTTTTGTGTACATATAGCTTGCTGTTTCCCATCCAGAGTGAGTTGGCAGTCTGCCACAATAACACTCGAACTGTGCAGGCCTCCTATAGTTCTTTACGCAAGCATACATCAGCAGTGCACATGAACAGACAGCTGTGTGCTCATATAAACCCACGAAAGTGCGCCCAGCAACTTTTACTCAACTTACGAAAAGAGCATATGAACCCCAAGGTTACAATGAGGAATTGCAATACATATTGTAACCATCTGTCTTAGTAGGCATTCTTCAAGAGGTTCTATATAAGACGTTTTGAATAATGCCTACTCAGGCAGGGACCTCAGTTGTACTGAGGCAGATGCCTCAGTAGGCATTGTTCGTACTGAGGTAGCGTCTTTTACTTGTATGTCTACAAAAAATCAACAACTATTAAAACATACTGTATGTGTACTTTCGATACATCATCAGATTTCAATGCTGCTTCAATTGTAGCTCAATGATTATTCAACAGAACAGTCAAGAAGAATTCTCAATGCACAATGTACTTTAAATAACAAATCCACTACTATTCAACAACTTCTCTGTCAATAAAATTGTAAAATTTTAGTGGCCAATAATTTTCCATAGGTGTCCACATTGAAACCAATGATTATTCAATGGACAGACAATTACTCTTCAATATTATGTGTCAACATTGACCAATGGCTTTTCAATAATTTCGCAATAATTTTTTTGGTAAGGGGTTAGATATCCAGAAGCCGGGTGCATGATTGCCTTTGTCGTTAGAGCATGCTTTAAGTTTCATTGAAGAGCGCAATAAAAACAAATTTCAGAGAGCGTTCTGTCCTTCGCCTCCTTTGTTTTTATTGCACTTCCCATCGAAACTGAACTCATGCCGCAAATCACTTACCTTGCTGCAATATCTGCTACGAAACGCTCTTGAGGATCCCCATTGCATTTGCAAAAAAAAAAAGGTGTAGTATATCATTGCCGAACAAACATTCATTGTACCCAGTATGATCCACTCAACTCTTTCCACCGTGAGCCCCTTTTCACACGAAATTACCGTAAGTTAAAGTAGAATTGTTAGCGAAGCATTCGCCATCAAAGGGTAGATATTTGCTGCTAACACTTTGCTGTAGATTGTGTTCTGGCAACACCACCTATATTATTGTCTCGGGCCTCTGTCGGGCCTGATCTGCTGTCGGGCCGGGCAGGGCCGTGTGGGCGAAACTTTTTCTCGGGTTCGGGACGGGCTCGGGTCGCGCATTGAATCACTGGGCCGGGCTCGGGCGGGTAAATTTGAACGAGTTCCGGGCCCGGGCCGGAAATCACGGCCAGTGCAGTGCTCTACTGTATATGTGAGGGCCATATATGCTGTGCTTCATATACACCATAAAAGCAGTGCTGGGGCCAAGATTTTCCCACTGTAGCAGGAGCCACTATAATAGGTCATGCACCCTTGAAAGGACTAGCTAAAGGGTAAGCTTTCTAGCGTTTCAATGGAGCCAACTGGGAGGTGGAACCACTCGAATTAGGGAAATTTTTGCCCGGGTAATTGTGCACAAACACCTGACGCCCATTTTTTTCACTTAAGTGTTACGTGCTTTTACATCTTACACCTTATTTTTTTTTGGTGCAATGTAGTTTTACACCTAACGCCCTTTGGGTGTAGTCTGCTTTTACACCCAACAAAAATGATCACACCCGCTGGATGAAAGTTTGAAATTACACCCATTGTGTAGGTGTAGTCCCGCTTAGTACACCTTTTTTGGGGGGTGTAGGGGTGTGGGTTATAGACAACAAATTACACCCCTACGGGTGTAATGTGGTTTACAGTGTTGCGTTACATCCAGCTCATCTTGCGTTAGTGCGCACCAGCTGCAGCGCAAGACCACGTAACCTTGTAGAATGCTGTAGAATAAGTCTTCAACGTCGATTGAAAAGGCGAAATTAGCTCCTGGAATTCCTTCGTCGAGCACCTGCACGACGTCATACGCGCAGTCGACACCGTACGGGTCTTGGACTGGGAGGCTTTTCAGGTGTTTCTGCAAGAACTGACCCACCAGCTTTTGCCAGGAACCGGCCTCTGTTACAATGGCTCTGAAAGGACACTCTGGCCTGTGAGTTTTTGCAGAGAAAAACACTTGAAGAGAATTCCTTTTACAGTTCTTCACAGCTTGAGATAACCTGTCCAACTTTTTATCCTTCAAAAGCTTCAGTGCCGCTGTCTTCAATTTTGAAGGTTTTTGTTTTGTGGGTGGTTTTGTTGTTCTCCCGACGAGAAAATTCGGAGAAAAAGCACTGGATGCCGTTGCCAAGAATTTCCTGCCCACAAAACAAAAACCTTCAAAATTGAAGACAGCGGCACTGAAGCTTTTGAAGGATAAAAAGTTGGACAGGTTATCTCAAGCTGTGAAGAACTGTAAAAGGAATTCTCTTCAAGTGTTTTTCTCTGCAAAAACTCACAAGCCAGAGTGTCCTTTCAGAGCCATTGTAACAGAGGCAGGTTCCTGGCAAAAGCTGGTGGGTCAGTTCTTGCAGAAACACCTGAAAAGCCTCCCAGTCCAAGACCCGTACGGTGTCGACTGCGCGTATGACGTCGTGCAGGTGCTCGACGAAGGAATTCCAGGAGCTAATTTCGCCTTTTCAATCGACGTTGAAGACTTATTCCACAGCATTCCACATGACGAACTGCTTTTGGCGGTACGCGATGTAATAGAACTCTCGGGGCCGATCGCCTTCCAGAATGACTGTGGTGTGTCAGTTGATGCCTTTTTAGAATTGTTGACGATGTATCTGTCATCCACGGTTGTAGAGTTTAAGGGGTCGATGTTCTTGCAAAGAAGGGGTATTTGCATAGGGTCATGCGTTGCTCCTGTGCTGTGCAATATATTTTTAGCTCGTTTTGACAACTCGCTTCGGGGTTTGATAGATCATGAACGTGTGCGCCGTATCTTCAGATACGTCGATGATTTTCTCATTGTTTTAAAAGTGTCTTCATCTGAATCCTTACCTGGGGTTGTACACCAGGTCGTGGAAGCTTTTGAGGCTTCTTCTGACGCTCTTATCTTCACCCATGAACTTCCATGCAACCGGTCCATCAGATTTTTAGAGCTTCAATTAACTTTTCATGGTGATGACCATCTTTGTTGGTGTTTTATGCCTAGGAGTAAGAAAGCTCTTTTGCCGTTTGGGTCAGCACATTCAAAGATTGTTAAAAGAGGCATTATTTCAAACTGTTTTTTAAATGCTCTCAAAAAAAGTTGCCCTCACGCTATGAAGACCAGCCTAGACAACCAGTTCGAGAGGCTGGAAGCTGCTGGTTACCCAAGGGATCTGCTGTACGCGGTGGCAGAATCTGTGCTACAAAATGTTAAGAGGCCGCAAGATAGCACTGGTCTGCCAGCAGAACGCATTCGGGAGAAACCGTTTGAAATCCTACCTTACATACATGAGGTTCCACATAATATCAAAAAGGTTGCGCGCGACAGGGCGTAAACATTGTTCTTTCAGCTCCCTGCAAACTTGCTAGCCTATGCTCACGTGTGGCTCGTGGAAAGACTAGCAATCCGGTGTGCACTACGAAACACGAGCGTTGTTTCATGAAATGTGCTACAAGTGTTGTGTACAACATTCCGTTGACCTGTGATAAGGTTTACATCGGCCAAACCGGCCGATGTATTAATACTAGGTTGCGTGAACATCACGCTTCTTTGAGTTCGAATGATGGGGCGAATCTTGCACGTCACCGTCGGGAATGCGGTTGCTACCCACTTTTCAGTAATGTCACTTATCTGGGAAGAGGTAAGGGTAAAGAAGAAAGGGAAATTGTGGAGGCATACTTCATTAGGAAAAGCGGAGATAGATGTATAAGCACACCGTCAGTTTGCCTCATTGACAAGGAATTTAGTGTGTTACAACGATGGCAAGAAAGATGATTGCGTAATCTTTCACCGGGTGACGTTTTCGGTGATACAGACGTACTGCACATGCGTTGTGAGGTTTCTTCGTTGAATGTTTTTCTTCAATAAAGTCACAGTTGTTAGTTCCAGCGGTGTGTGTGTCTGCCTTTTCTCGTGTCCCGTTCTTTTGCTGGCTTTCGTCAAGTATCATGAACTAACTGGCCCAGATCTCAACTCTTCTGCAACGTATTTCTTCTTCCCTGGGCATCTTTCTAAGTGTGCATTCTACTGAAGACCAAAGGACGTTTTGTGTCAGTGCCATCGCCTTCGTCACTTGCCGTGCGCGAGAACTATCCGTTTGCCTTAAGGTGAACTCTGCACCAAAGGAACTGGTGGCGTTCTTCGGTCTATTACAGCCGTCATCGGGACATTGGAGGCGGATAGTGAAAATTTGGAAATCGGAGTGTTGGCGACAGGTGAGGCTTTTACATGACTTACTACGAGTTCTTTGCTTTGTGGGACGTGATGAACATTCCGGGGTTCAATGCCTCATGGAGCATCGGCGCATGGCCGGCCAAGCCACTGAGGTATTTTGGAACCATTTGAAGAAACACCTACCCAAGAAGGGAAGGTCCGAGGCTTCTAGTTGCTCGGTCACTTACCTTGAAGGTGTTTCAGTTCCGGGAGAGATACATGCGCTTCTACAGAATGGGCCCAAGTTCAGTATGACCCCTAGTGTCACTATGCCTGCACTTTTGGCCACGGTTCACAGGGTGTCTGAAAAAGCGGGCAAGGACGAAAAACAGCGTTGCTTGTCCGAAGGAGTGGATGTTCTTTCAAAGGTTCGCCGTAGCGAGCTCGGACATAGAAGTCGTCAACTCAATCGTGTTGTCGACTACTTCGATGAAAAGGACTTGACTCTGATCGAGGCGGACAAAGAGGGTGGTTTTGTTGTTCTCCCGACGAGAAAATTCGGAGAAAAAGCACTGGATGCCGTTGCCAAGAATTTCCTGCCCACAAAACAAAAACCTTCAAAATTGAAGACAGCGGCACTGAAGCTTTTGAAGGATAAAAAGTTGGACAGGTTATCTCAAGCTGTGAAGAACTGTAAAAGGAATTCTCTTCAAGTGTTTTCTCTGCAAAAACTCACAAGCCAGAGTGTCCTTTCAGAGCCATTGTAACAGAGGCAGGTTCCTGGCAAAAGCTGGTGGGTCAGTTCTTGCAGAAACACCTGAAAAGCCTCCCAGTCCAAGACCCCTACGGTGTCGACTGCGCGTATGACGTCGTGCAGGTGCTCGACGAAGGAATTCCAGGAGCTAATTTCGCCTTTTCAATCGACGTTGAAGACTTATTCTACAGCATTCCACATGACGAACTGCTCTTGGCGGTACGCGATGTAATAGAACTCTCGGGGCCGATCGCCTTCCAGAATGACTGTGGTGTGTCAGCTGATGCCTTTTTAGAATTGTTGACGATGTATCTGTCATCCACGGTTGTAGAGCTTAAGGGGTCGATGTTCTTGCAAAGAAGGGGTATTTGCATAGGGTCATGCGTTGCTCCTGTGCTGTGCAATATATCTTTAGCTCGTTTTGACAACTCGCTTCGGGGCTTGATAGATCATGAACGTGTGTGCCGTATCTTTAGATACGTCGATGATTTTCTCATTGTTTTAAAAGTGTCTTCATCTGACTCCTTACCTGGGGTTGTACACCAGGTCGTGGAAGCTTTTGAGGCTTCTTCTGACGCTCTTAGCTTCACCCATGAACTTCCATGCAACCGGTCCATCAGATTTTTAGAGCTTCAGTTAACTTTTCATGGTGATGACCATCTTTGTTGGTGTTTTATGCCTAGGAGTAAGAGTGTTTATGCCTAGTGTTTATGCCTAGTAGGAGTGTTTATGCCTAGGAGTAAGAAAGCTCTTTTGCCGTTTGGGTCAGCACATTCAAAGATTGTTAAAAGAGGCATTATTTCAAACTGTTTTTTAAATGCTCTGAAAAAAAGTTGCCCTCACGCTATGAAGACCAGCCTAGACAACCAGTTTGAGAGGCTGGAAGCTGCTGGTTACCCAAGGGATCTGCTGTACGCGGTGGCAGAATCTGTGCTACAAAAGATTAATAAGAGGCCGCAAGATAGCACTGGTCTGCCAGCAGAACGCATTCGGGAGAAACCGTTTGAAATCCTACCTTACATACATAAGGTTTCACATAATATCGAAAAGGTTGCCGAGCGACAGGGCGTAAACAATGTTCTTTCAGCTCCCTGCAAACTTGCTAGCCTATGCTCACGTGTGGCTCGTGGAAAGACTAGCAATCCGGTGTGCACTACGAAACACGAGCGTTGTTTCATGAAATGTGCTACAAGTGTTGTGTACAACATTCCGTTGACCTGTGATAAGGTTTACATCGGCCGGTTTGGCCGATGTATTAATACTAGGTTGCGTGAACATCACGCTTCTTTGAGTTCGAATGATGGGGCGAATCTTGCACGTGTCGGGAATGCGGTTGCTACCCACTTTTCAGTAATGTCACTTATCTGGGAAGAGGTAAGGGTAAAGAAGAAAGGGAAATTGTGGAGGCATACTTCATTAGGAAAAGCGGAGATAGATGTATAAGCACACCGTCAATTTGCCTCATTGACAAGGAATTTAGTGTGTTACAACGATGGCAAGAAAGATGATTGCGTAATCTTTCACCGGGTGACGTTGTCGGTGATGCAGACGTGCTGCACATGCGTTGTGAGGTTTCTTCGTTGAATGTTTTTCTTCAATAAAGTCACAGTTGTTAGTTCCAGCGGTGTGTGTGTCTGCCTTTTCTCGTGTCCCGTTCTTTTGCTGGCTTTCGTCAAGTATGCACCCACTTTGATGATTGGTGGTACATTTCCATCCCGACGACTGACGCCCCTGCTAAATGATTAACAAACCCTTGTGGTAGCTGTAGTAGTTAACGGTGAAAGCGTAATCAGAGAACGAGGTGGGATAGCAAGAAGATCGTCGCATATTGGACGCAGAACTTGGTCGCCATCCCACGGCATGTGAAAATGCGATTGAACACCACGGGCGGACTAGAGGTAAACGCAAAGCGCGTCGTGCCGCCCCGGTAGCCCGGCCGCGATTTTTCTCAGGGCGAGCGCTTGAGCATGGAACGCGGTATTACAGACAGGTGAAGAAGGCGCGCGTCGCAGAGGTATTTTTTATTTGTATTAGCGTGATGCTGAGCGAGGCCAACGCTTTTTAGGCCGCTTGGGCATAGGTCGCCACCTCGCGGTGTATTAAGGCATTGACAAAATTCAACTTCTATTGAAAACGCGCCGAATGAGACTGACGCGTAACGCGTTGCAGGTGCTAGTCGCAGAGGCCACAGCAATGACGAATTACTTTACCTTACCACTCCCAGAGGTCAACACCACCCAGCCGACCGGGAGAGTGGTAGATATAAAGGGCGCGTTCGTCTGTGACCGTGGCGCAGTGGATAGCGTGCCCGGCATCTGTTGTTGCGGACCGAGCGGTCGTGGGTTCGATGCCCGTTGACGGTACGTTTTTTTCTTTGCCCTCTGATTGTGAATATTTTTTCGACGTCATTTCCGTGACGGAAATACGTCACTGAAGTCTTGGTGGACCCCGGCATAAAACACTTCCGTGTTAAAAATGTACAAGGATTGCGGAATCTAAAAAATAAGGCAGCTTCGCACTAGTGCAGTTAAGCCTCGAGGAAGAGCGCAGCTGGGTGGCCTTCTGTTTTTTTTTCTTTCTTCTCTTTCCTTATCTTTTTTTCTTTTCTTGTATCTCTTTTTTGTATCTGTTTCTTTCTTGCCTTCTATTCACTTGTTTCCCTCTCTATCTATTTCTCATCTCCCCTTTCTTCCTCTCTCTCTCTTTCTGTCTTGCTCTCTGTTTTTTCTATCTGATCTATGTCTCTCTCTGCTTCCGTCTCTCTTTTTCTTTGTTTTTCTTTATTTATCCTTTTCTCTTTTTATGTCTTTATTTCTCTCTTGCTTTCCATTGCTTTCTCTCTCTCTCTTTCACGCGTTTCACGTGCTCCACTTCGCCGAGCAGAGCCTTAGTTCAACGTTCTCACCTGCTGTATTTGTTAGTGGGGCTTACCCTATTCCTGTGACGCATACCCACCTGTTGTTTTCTGCGGACACCAAAGCTTTTACGGGCGGCTTAAACAGCAAGGGTGGATCTTTGGCCTTGTTGGTGCGACATATGTATAACGTTAAGCGCGGTACTGAATTGACGAGGACGGGACAGGGAGTGACACACACAGACACAACCACTAACTTTAAACATTGATTTATTGTGAGCCGGATCACAGCATTAATACATGAAAATTGCGGACATCACGCATGCGCAAATGTGGAGCATCTCGGAATGACAATTCTTTTCTAGACAATGATAATGGAGGTGCGCTGACACAATCTTGGCCTAACTCGTGTATGGTAGCTGATTCAACTATCAACCGCGTGGTTTCATCTTTGTGCATGCGTACGACAGAGCACTCATGAAAACAGGCTAACACGCACACTTGCTGCAATGCGCGGATAACAACCCATCGCCACCCTTCTTTACATTGTTTTATTGCGATAGCAATTATATGGACAGTCTCGACGGGTTTTTGCCGTCGCCGTCATGTCCTTTCGGTATGAAGTCCAAATCGATAAAATCCCCCCGCGCATCGTATGTTCCACCGCGGCTAAAAGCGCGCGAGCGGGGGCGACGAACGCGGCCGAAGCAGAGATGAAACGAGCCGTCCCGTTTCCTTCGCTTGAAGGATGCATGCGATAGTATCACCCCGCTCGAGAGGCCTGCCGTCGAAGCACACAGGAAATGCCCCACCCATGTTTAACGAGAATGAAAAAATCACAGCATATCCACGGAGTGAATGATGATGAGTGGGCGAAGCTGCGGAGGTCCATCGGTAAACCGTGAATCTTCCGTGAATTCTGCCCACACTCTAAGAAAAAAAAGAGTCAAAAGAGGGTCATGGAACCGTGACTCTCTTCGGGCGTCCATGTGACCCCTTTTGGAAGGTACAGGCAGAGAAAAAGAGTTCGCAGCTCGGAAGGAGTCACTGGACGCTCCTGAAGCGCGTTTCGATTGGCTTCCGTCATGAAAGAGCCACCGTATACGCCATACATATCGCGCGCTTGCCCTTTGGCGCCGTTGTGGCGCGTTGCTCGCCAACGGAGGCGGGGTTGGCGCCGGGGTGACGCGCCGCGTCTGCCTTCTCTCTCAGTCGTCTCAGTCTACTCGTCTATGCTATTGGAATGCGTCGCGTTGGTTGCGCGGGTTGCGTGTCTTGAAGTTTCATCAGCTTCATGTTCATGCGCGTTTTCGGTGGTGTTGACGCCGGCACCGCGCACGAAGTGACGCTTGCAGGGCGGAATATTCATGGAGCTGCGGATACGGACAACGGGCGCCAGTTAACGGTGAGTGTACTGCTTTCGTAGGCACTAATTATACAGCTTTAGCTGGGCGTCTGCAGCAGCTCTGCGGAAGTTATCTGCCAGCCATTTCCAACAGCAGTCCGTGTCCGCGGGGAAGTTATCTGCCAGCCATTTCCAACAGCAGTCCGTGTCCGCGGGGCTGAGCTGTCAGTTAACGAGTTGCCACAGTTATGCGCGTAGCTGTACAAGCTCCCATAAAGTGAGCGAGGCAAACAATTATCAAGGGTCATTTCTTGCTGATCGCACGTTGTGTCTGCACTACTGAAGGTGCAAGGTGTCGTTTTGAGATGCACTTTAGTCTACTTCATAATAACATTTCCATCGACCTTGAGTGTGCTGCGTGCTTCCGCGCGTGGGTACGTGAAAAAAAAAAAAAAAAAAAACGTCTGTGTTCACAACGCTCAGACGCACTATATATAATGGTTTTTGTTGGCTTAAAGACGCTAGCTTGAGGTGCAGATATAGTACGGTGGCTTCCAGAACGTATGCGGTAGTCATTCAAGTTGGACACGCCTCGCCGGTAAGGCGAAAATGCTAGACTTTCGACGGCGCCCGTTGTTGCGGCCGTCGCCGTGCACTTTTTAAGTGCGAATGCACTTTATAAGCGACCCTGAATCCGCCGTCCCATAGCAACGGCGCGAGGAGCGGAGAGGAGCGTCTGTAGCAACGGCGCAGCGACGTCACGCCCCACGTGACTGCGCGCGCTCCGCCCTCCGCTCCGTGGCTGCGCGCGCACCGCGCATTGCCTGTGGTGATGAAGGCCGGCGGCGAGACGCCGAACGAAAGCGTGCGAAGCGAGCCGAGCACCCCGAAGCCGATCTGGCGCGGGGACGCGCGATGCGTGAGCGAGCGCGGGCCCTCGAATTCGATCGGCCGGACGCGCGCTTCAAGCGAGACTTCCTGGACCGCAGCTTCGGATATAGCTGCGCGGTGTGCGATCGACTGTGGTTCGACAACAACCTGAGCCCCATCTCGGGCGTGCGCAACGCCGCCAACAAGTTGAACGCGTTGCGGGTTCTTTGGAACGAGTTCGGAAGACAGATCATCATCATCAGTAAAAGTGCTTTAGACTTAAAAACGGCCAGACCTCCGTGGGTCGGCTGGCGCGTGCTCTCTCGCTGCAGTCTCCTTCGCTCGGCTCTGCAGTTTAGTCGCGCGCGCCCCCTCATAGCATCACCCCGTGCTTCGCACTTCGTCATACTCCCCTTCGGGGAAATGCGGGTTTTTCCTTCGTTTCTGTTTTCTGTTTTCATGGTTTGCCAACATCTGCGATGACGCTATAACGGAATCAAGTGAGTGTACGTCATTGTGGGAGGTATGTGTGCTAATTCTAGCATATGACATGTCTGATCTCGACGTAGACGGCGTCCGCACGCGCTGGGTGTCGTTCGGGCCCTCGTACTTGCATGTGTTTATCTGAGTATGTGTTACGTTTGTAAAACATGCGGTCAGTAACCGCTCACGGCGTGCCCCTGACTGCCGGAGGATGTGTTTGGGTGTCGGGGTAAGCCGGCGCAAAACCGTGTTTATTCTGAAACCAAATTTTGAAGCGATTTCTCAGAAAAGAAGTGTTTTCATTCGTGTATAGCCAGTGCCTATTGCGAGACGAGGTTCCCGCTGGCTTTTACGTGAAAATTTGTTTTCGTTCCTTCATTGTGTCTATGTGAACCACTTATTTTGTAGGTTTTGCAAACCATTACTGCACTTTCATTTTCTCATCATAATATCACGTTCTGCTTTTCAGATACCGTTTTGCATGGTGCTCACGCTGAACAGGAGCGACAACCTAGCAAGCCACAAGTCTGAGACCTCCAGCCGTCACCACTTTTAAGTGCGAATGCACTTTATAAGCGACCCTGAATCCGCCGTCCCATAGCAACGGCGCGAGGAGCGGAGAGGAGCGTCTGTAGCAACGGCGCAGCGACGTCACGCCCCACGTGACTGCGCGCGCTCCGCCCTCACTCTGTGGCTGCGCGCGCCCCGCGCATTGCCTGTGGTGATGAAGGCCGGCGGCGAGACGCCGAACGAAAGCGTGCGAAGCGAGCCGAGCACCCCGAAGCCGATCTGGCGCGGGGACGCGCGATGCGTGAGCGAGCGCGGGCCCTCGAATTCGATCGGCCGGACGCGCGCTTCAAGCGAGACTTCCTGGACCGCAGCTTCGGATATAGCTGCGCGGTGTGCGATCGACTGTGGTTCGACAACAACCTGAGCCCCATCTCGGGCGTGCGCAACGCCGCCAACAAGTTGAACGCGTTGCGGGTTCTTTGGAACGAATTCGGAAGACAGATCATCATCATCAGTAAAAGTGCTTTGCACTTAAAAACCGCCAGACCTCCGTGGGTCGGCTGGCGCGTGCTCTCTCGCTGCCGTCTCCTTCGCTCGGCTCTGCAGTTTAGTCGCGCGCGCCCCCTCATAACATCACCCCGTGCTTCGCACTTCCTCATACTCCCCTTCGGGGAAATGAGGGTTTTTTTGATTTATTCTTAATCATAAGGAATAAAGATTGAAACATGATGCCCATTTCTGCAGTTTATTTTGCACTATATGACACTATGCACATCAGTCACACATTCTAGTTGGCTGTACTCAGAGGAGCTTGTAAATGAGGAGTACGCAAGCTTCTTAATTGGAAATCAAATACCATCTTTTCGCGCTTTCTATATAACTTTGCTGGAAAATATGTGTTGTTTTGACGAGTTTTACTAAAATAATGCTAAAACTGAACTATTCTCATTTTGCAGTCGCTGGGCAGAACGGCAAGTATTATTGGACATGCTTAAAATGATTACTCCACTATTTTAAACAGCAGTCGCGCAAAAGTAGAGCAAGGGTCAAATGAGTAGCTTAAAATATTCGTGGAGTCGCTTGACGCTTCGGTGTGGGTCACTTGACCCCCGTAGAAGTGTTACCGGCAAGAGTCGTCTGACTCCCTATAAGTGGTAACGTGAGCCTTCGGATGAGAGTCTTTCCACTCTTCCTAGAGGGTCAGGGGACTCTCCTAGAGCGAGCCGACCCTGACCCACCAAGAGAGTCACCGTGACTATTTAAAGAGAGTCCTATACGTGGCAAGTCAGAACTCTCCGAAAAGAGTCACGCATACTCTTTTTTTTTTTTCTTAGAGTGCAGTACATCATCACCGACGTGAGATCGGGCGCGTTTATACTAAAGGTTCGATGAGTTATGACGACTTGCAGCTCACTTTAATTTTACATGTACGCTGTGAATTTTCATTGTTTAGAAAACCATTGCTTTAGAAAACATCTGGCGTCTTTCGTTAAGCAGCTGGCGTCTTTTCGTTTTGCTTTAGAAACATCTGGCGTTCTTTCGTTTTGCTTTTACAAAACATCTGGCGTCTTTCGTTGGTTTATTTCATCAATCAACGGCCTTTTGAACAAAATTTTTATTGTTTAATCACGCACAGGAGAAATCTTACCAGGCACTACCTTGGAGGTAAACAATGGCTGCTAATGGGAATGAGAGACAGAAGAAGTCGGCTTTTAGCTAACACTTACACTTCTACTTCTACTAACGCTTCCTACTGGAACATGCCAATGGCTGCTAATGGGGAATGAGAGACAGAAGAATTCGGCTTTTAGTTAACGCGCACGCTGCGAATTTTTTATTGTTCAACAACGCACAGGAAAAATCTCCCACCGGCACCACCTTGGAGGTCAAAGCGTAAGACTGGTTACGCACTACGACTACTACGACTACTACGACGGCACTACGACTACTACGACTACGAGGGACGAACGGGTGCCGCCTTAAGGAGCTTCGCCCCTAAAAAAGACGCGGAGACGTGAGGGGGGGGGGAGCGTCGCACGAGGAGCAATTTTGAACTTTGAATCTAAGGGCGCGGTCGCGATCGCTGGCGCGCGCGCTATCTCGAAAGCCATCACAGCGGGCGGCTCGTATACCCTTCTACGTGCCGCGCTCTCAACGCGAAGTGACTATGCGGAGAGCGTCGCTCCCTGGAGCAGCCGTATTCTCTTACACCAGCGTTTTGTAGTTACGCGAGATCAGATACAAAACAGTTAGCTGGCAGCCTCACTTCGTGTAACACTACAATTTGTTGCTATTGCATTCATTGCTTCGCATTTGCGATGAAACTGACTTTTTGTGTTCTATAAGCGTATCGTTAAGGCAGCGCCCCGTCTGCCCCACGTAGAATTTCCCACACGAAAGTGGGAGCTTGTACACGACCCCTTCTTTGCATTGCACGTGGCGAGTTCTGTGATTTTTGACGTAGTCGCGCGCTTTTGAGCAATTGGGTTGCTGAGCCTGCGCAACTTTCCCAGCTTGTTTGGAGCCGTATAAGCGACGCCAGTGTTAGCTCGAGCACCCACTTTTTTTTAAATTGTGGGAAATCTTGTGAAAGTATGGCATGACAGCGGACCTGTTCTGGGAAATCCCAACAGCAGCGGCGTTCTGTTGGTGACCTGAAGGCTTTTTGAGCAGGGATTCTACGACTGACACCAGAAGGTGGTCAGGGTAGCCTGCTTGTGCAAGGCGAGCCTTTTGGCAATCAAGGCTGGTCGCCATTAAATGGCGGCATGATTTGCTTAGAGCATTGTCGAGGCAGTGCCGGACGATGCTCCTCTTGACTAATTTCGAGTGGGAAGAAGAAAACGGAGGCAAAGGTTTCTTTCCCCTTCGATCATACAACCATCACGTGTGTGTGTCGTGGAAATAAAATCGAACATCTAAAAACTTTAGGGACCCGTTTTCTCCCGGGACCTCGTGAGTAAGCTGCAATAGCTGTAGGCAGTCACGGACAAATGTGAGTAGGTTAGAAACTTCCGATTCAAAGGAACCTTTGTCACAATTCATTAAAAACAGGTAGTCGTCAACGTATCTAAAACATTTAAAAACACTAGTCCCAGTGAGATGCATCAGGAGGGTTCTGTTGAGGCTACTAAGACACAAGTCGCTTAGAATGGGCGCGATACAGGACCATATACACCTGCCTTGCTTCTGGATAAAAGGCTTACCATCCCAAAGGATGTAAGTAGAATCCAAGTACGTAGCTAAAAGGCCTAAGAGGTGTCTAGACGAAATGCCAGAAGCGTCCTTAAAATGTATCCAGCCGAACTGAACTAGAGCACCCTTGATACATTCGAGCAAGGCATTGCGGGGCAACGAGTAGTACAGGTCCTTGATATCAATAGATATGGCACACATCCCTATGTTAGGTTAGACCGGGGGCCGATAACGTCCAAGACTTCTTGCGACTTTTTTATGAGGAATGGGTCATTTACTTCCAATAACTTCAGCTTTTCTTGAAGGAACGCTGCTAAAGCCTTCTGCCACGTGCCTATCTCAAACACTTTTAATCAAGGGGTGTTTCTGGCTTATGTGTCTTTGCGCTAAAAGATATCTCGAGGTGGTCCTTTTTTCATTTATCAGACTTTGCCAGCACGCTATATAATCTAAGCTTTTCACACAAGTCTTTTGCCCTTGACAGCGGAAATGCGTACACCCGCGCAGCAAACAAGTACGTCTGATATGTCTTTATTAGCCTTGGAAAGGTACAGGTCGTAGGACATTAACGCGAACCCTCCCTCCTTATCCGCGGGTAAAAGGCATAACGAATTGTCCTCGAGAAAGGAAATGACGCGTTGCACAGGTGTCTCCTTACATCGGGTTAACACGTCGACACCTTCCGAGATGCATCGCGGTTCCTCCGATTCGGTTGCCAGGCGGGCAACCCGACGCACATGCGACAACAGTTCAGGGGCAGAGAGCTTTCGTACCACGGCGAACTTTGGTCCCATATAGAGAACGTGCCGGACGATTGGAGGATTGGCCAAAGGCTCTTGCAAGTGGATGGCACCGGTGGCTCTCGGCGACTTGAGAGAAACTTGTGCACGCAGGACACACTGCAGACGGATCTAAGTAGCCTCGGCGATTTCACCAGCAATGCGTAGAGACTTTCGAAGTTGCTGCTTCGCCGCTTCTTCGTCCAAGTTGTCGAATAATATCGAAGCAAGCAGTTGTCGATAAATTCGTACTTGCCAGAAGCATTCAGATTTCAAAATGTTCGCGATTCTTTTACCGTGCCCTGTCGAAGGACGGAAACCACAGAAGAGTAGCTTGACGTCTTCTGGAAGCAAACCGTTACGGATGCAAAAGGAATAGGAACGGGCCCTACACGTTGCAGCGGCGATGAGTGAAATGATGGCTTGATGATCCGGAGACAGATGTGAAAAGGGGCCATTTGTACTAGAAATCAACTTAGCAAGGGTGGATCTTTGTCCTTGTTGGTGCGACATATGTATGACGTTAAGCGCAGCACTGAATTGACGAGGACGGGACAGGCAGTGACACACACACACACACGCTAACATTCAACAATAATTTATTGTGAGCCGGATCATTGCATAAATACATGAATATTGTGGACATCAGGCATGCGAAAATGTGGAGGATCTAGGAATGACAATTCTTTTCTGGACAATGATAATGAAGGTGCGCTGACACAACCTTGGCCTAACTCGCGCATGGTAGCTGATTGAACTATCAACCGCGTGGTTTCATCTTTGTGCATGCGTACGACAGAGCACTCATGAAAAACAGGCCAACACCCACACGTGCTGCAATGCGCGGATAACAACCCATCGCCACCCTTCTTTACATTGTTTTTGTGTTCTCTAAGCCTGTCGTTAAGGCAGTGCCCCGTCTGCCCCTCGTAGAATTTCCCACACGAAAGGGGGAGCTTGTACACGAAAGGGGGAGCTTGTGACCACATTTGTCGCATAAAACCTTGTAAACGTCAGGTAGGGCGCCGCGGTTGTTGTTTTTGGTAGTCGGTGGATAAGACGAATGAACCACGATTCCAGGAGTTTACTTTTCCGCCAGCTTCATTCAGGAGGCAGTGTCGTGGCATCGCTTAGGTCGAAGCCATGCCTTGTGCAGAGCTGTGCATTCGTGCATAAGTGGCGAAACGTCTATGCCATTTTGTTACTATTGGTAGTGTTAAGTCGGAGTAAACTTTTTACAATCATGAGTTCACCCGGTCTTTGGAACATTTTTGCGTTTAAAGATATGCCGTACGCATCCTGCACATGCGATTTCTACATGGGAACGGAGCGATGTCTTCGTTCCCAGCCTGCGCGACACCCGGTCATTACATTGTTTTATACCCTTGACACACGGGCACTCTAAAGGATCTAAAGTCGCATAGGCAATGCATGAGCCTCTGTTTGCAGGGTACTTCTGATGACCATGCGCTGTACAGCCAGATAAAGGGCCGCCAGGGGTCAGCAATACGTCCGACTATCTATCTATCTATCTATCTATCTATCTATCTATCTATCTATCTATCTATCTATCTATCTATCTATCTATCTATCTATCTATCTATCTATCTATCTATCTATCTATCTATCTATCTATCTATCTATCTATATTGTGATGACCGAGAACGACGCTGGGCTTCGGGCGCGCGGGCATCATGCGGGAGGTAGAGAAAGACGAAGAGTCAGATTAGAACAGCTGGCCCAGGAACGGGTGCTGTCTGTCTCGTTCCTCAGAATGGCGCAGTCTACGACAACTGAACCTAAAGGCTGAAGCCACCTGTAAGTGCTTGTCGGCGTTGCGGGTGTCTCCATCGAAGGAACGCTGTCCACGCTTCCTCGATAGATCATGGACACCAGGACCCTGCTACTGACACAAGCACCTACGCCACCATTCGAAGACGGCGTTCAGGCCTCCTCGGTGGCTCAAGGGCAGCCATATCCCGGCGTCGACACGACGGCGCACGACGTGCTGCTACCCGGGAACGCCGTTAACGTTTCCCGTTGCGACATCCTCTCGACCAGGACTCGCGCAACATCTGAGCCTCCAAAGGAGGCCGTCCAGGCTTCCTTGGCCGTGGATCTCATGGCCGTGGAGCTCATGCGTACCATCACGCAAATGACGCACCAACTCGACCGCTTGGCGTCTTTGAGCTCCTGCTTCCGGCCTGCCGCCTTACCACCGCCGGTTCTTTCGGAACTTCCGGAATTCTCCGGTTTGCAGGACGATGCCGATGTTTGGGTAGAAATGGTCAATGCGCTCGGCTCTCGTCACGCATGGTCGGACGATCATAAACTGCTCGTTGCCACAGACCGTCTCCGAGGCGCAGCCAAGGCATGGCACAATTACGACGGCATCAAGCGACAGTCATGGCCGGAATGGTGCGCAGCTCTGATTGCTGCTTTCGGCCCGATTCCCTATGACGCCACCAACGAATCTAACACGTCTGTTACCGAGGACGGCCATCTCCTCGAGGCTGAAACTGCGCACTGCTGCTCACCGACAGACAGCTTCACAGCTTTCCCCAGTGTAAGCAGCGGACCGAGGTCGTGCTCACCACTTCGTGTCTCGTACTCTGCATACGTGTCGGACAAGACACCGTTGCTACCAGAGGCCGAGACCTCCTTGCATCTACAGAAGTCTTTGACGCTGCCCTCGAGGACGTCTTCACTTGAAAACATGAAGCGGCCTGTTCCTCTCCCACCGTCGTTCCAGGTAACAAACCAGCCACCGGACTTCAATAACCGGATGAACGCTACACCACTGTCAGCGGCCGACAACACTTTTCATCCGCTGAAATCGCAAATGCCACCACCAAGTTAAGCATTGTTACACCACACAGAGGCGATGGCTCCGCTCGCCTCTAATGCGGCATACGGGGACGCTGACGTACCTAAGGATGTCAGCAACGAGAGGCTTCGTGAGCCGTTGATGCAACATCCTCGGTTGTCAGTGCAAGCATGGACGACACAAGGTGGTGCCCATTTCCTGCTGAGCGAAGTCTTGGTCAAGGAACCCGAGGTAGAAGAAAGCGTTAGTCACACAAACGACCTTCCCATACCACCTGCGCCTCCTCCCCACGACATCGCTTCGGACTTCATAAGGTTGCTGAGTGAAGTCAACGAAGCCATGGGGACGAGCAAGGCTGAAGTCACTGATAGCCGACAACTGCCCATGCAGCCCGAGTATCCGTCTTATGACATGGGTTCTGACCCCTGTTCGCATGACCTCCCCGGCTCGGATTTACGCGGCATTTACTCAAGACCTGCTGCCTTCCAGAACTCGCGGTGCACTGGCTCGATGGCAGCGGATCGGCCAAAGCACAAGTCGTGTGACGCGCCGGCACGGAGTATCGCTCTCGCTTCGCCGATACGTGACATAACACCGCACCAACGCATTGTGACCAATCGTGATCCGGTGAACCAACTCCTTTTTGTACGTCGTCCAGGGTCTCCTCTGCATTGCTCCTACGTGCAGCAAGACAGTTGTCAGCGAGACGAACGACATCGATGGCACAGCAAGTGGCGCCCGCCAGAGTTGCCAGAGGCCAGCGTGGCCGAGAACTTCGACCACCGTGATGCACCCAGTGTCGCCCACCAGAGACGTTTTCTGGCAGACCACCAAATCATGTTGCAGCGTGGTCGAGGCCGACCGCCACGATGCAGCCAACACCGTCCGCCTGAAACAGTGTCGGCAGCTCCGCGCGCTCGCAGTCATGACCGAGTGTGATGACCGAGAACGACGCTGGGCTTCGGGCGCGCAGGCAGCATGCGGGAGGTAGAGAAAGACGAAGAGTCATATTAGAACAGCTGGCCCAGGAACGGGTGCTGTCTCTGTCTCGTTCCTCACAATACATATATTTATATATATATAGTCTGCCTTCCACCACTTAACGTGTTTTATATCACCTCATTCCGAAACTTCCTGTTTTCGTGTTTTAATTTTTTTCACAACCATTCTTGTTATTATGAAACCGTTAAGCGCACAAAGACGGGAACAAGAAGACGACACACATTCTTGTTCCCTGCTTAAAAATTAAGTTCGTCCGATAATCTTAATATATATTGACTGGTTCATTTCTTTCCACCTGCACGCATGGTTGTCACAATGCCTTTTTCACACCATGCGCCATTTATACCTAAAATTCCTTTCACTCATACTGATGTCGTCATAACGATAAGAGGTGGGCGCTTAACATATTGTTACTTGGCGCATTGCAATTTTCATTCCGTTTGTATTTAATCTCGTTGTATAATCATACCGCTTCACTACCGATTGTCATTGCGCATGTCCTAAAACATCTTAAAAATGTATATAAATGCTGCGAAAATTGCATTACATGTCACACTGGCGAAGGCTGGCCCACCAGGCGAAACGTTTGTGATTATTAAGTGTTTCCACGTACGTCGTACTTCTCGCTTCCGTGTATATATATATATATATATATATATATATATATATATATATATATATATATATATATATATATATATATATATATATATACCTACATTTCAACAGTAGCCATCCAACACATTGCAAGACGGGTATTCCATATTGTCAGGCCTACCGGTATCGAAGAATATGCACCGATATACAGGAATTTGACAAACACGAAGAACGCCTAAAGAATTCCCTATCACAACAAAATTATCCCGAAGACATTATTGACGATGCCATACTACGTGCTCGCAGCGTGAACCGGAATGACATAATTAAGGAGCCAAAAACAGTACCCAAAACAACTTCCCAAACAAATCTTGTACTAACTTACTCCTCATCGGTGTATGCTTCCATATTGCTAGCGAACACACACAAAGGACGACATAGAAGGAGACAGGACCACCGCTAGACTTCAACTGATTTTTAATCGACATGAAGGACACAATACATTTCTTTGCGCACGCGCAGGTGCCACGTCACAGACAAAGTTTATCCACCGAGCAAAAAGAAAATAAATTCTCCGCCGCCTATCGATACCGCCAGTTCGCACGTGGTTTCTTCTTACACAGATAGTCCAGTTCTCTTTTCGACAACGCGATGGACGGAGTGCTGACACATGTGTCACCCGCCTTGTGAATTTCGACAGCCTCTACTATTTCCCTCTTTCTCTGTTCCCCGCCAACGTACATCACAGAAGTGGCGTCATATGCTGGGGTACAACCCTCGCACTTCTTGCAGTGCATCGCCAATAAACCACCCCCTGCAAGCGATCGAACAGCCGTGCGATGCTCCCTGAGCCTTTCATTGACGCATCTGCCCGTCTGGCCAATATACACCTTGCCACAAGCAAGTGGAAGTGTGTAGACGACTCCCGTCTTACAAGCTGTGAACTTTGATTGGTGTTTCTTAGCACACCGCGGCTTCTCAGGTTCCGTCACAGCAGAACAGAGCCCAGCCAGCTTGTGAGGAGCCGTGAAGAAGACACCAAGACCGCAATTTCGCGCCACTTTTTTGAGCCGGTGGGAAACTCCGGGAATGTACGGGATTGAAACCCGTAGCATGCGTGTGTCAGAGTTCACCTTGGCCGCATTCCCTCTAAAGCTAGCTTTTAGCTCCCTCAAGAGCGCTTCAGCAACCGAGATCACGGTTTGACGAGGGTAGTCCGCCTTATGAAGACGTGCAAGTTGACCACTCAAACTTGCCTGAACATTGTGCGGACAGGACTTCTGCAGGGCTGCACGCAGGCTATTCGTCACTATTCCCCGCTTCACCAGCTTCGAATGGGCTGATGCGTAATTAAGGATCTCTTTTTTGGAACGTGGCTTGTACATCCAGCATATGCGCACGCCCGTGAAGCAGATAGATAATTCTAAAAACTGAATAGTGCCATTGACAGGCATTTCATGAGTGAAACGCAGCCCCCCCCCCCGCACACGCCTTAAAAATATCTAAAATACTAAAAACAGAGCTTTCACTATTCCGTAAGTTGTCAAGATTAAGAATTAAAAGAAAGTCATCTACGTATCTAAAACACCGGACCACACTTTTGTCAAGTCGCTCAGCAATACGCTTATCACACTGTGCCAAATAAATTTCACTAAGAACGGGGGCTAAACAAGACCCTATGCAGATTCCATTACTTTGGATAAAGCATTCTTCTCGAAAGCGCACAACGGTTGCCGTAAGATAAAAAGAAAGTAGTTCTAAAACGTTATCAATTGACATGCCACAGGCATTTTGAAAATCAACAGCACCCCCGTTTTCAACGTGATCACGAACTGCCTCTAAAAGGCGGTCCTGCGGAATACTATAAAATAAATCTTCTACATCAATGGAAAATGCAAAGCTTCCGTGTGGTTCTTCGTGTTGCTCATTTAAAAAGTCTACAATATCCTTAGAATCCCTCACACCAAACGGATCCGTCACACTGAGTAGCTTCAGTTGTTTCTGCAGGAACCTAGAGAGAACACCTTGCCATGACCCCTGCTCAGACACTATAGCACGAAAAGGTATATTTTCCTTGTGTGTTTTTGCCGAAAAAAATATTCTCAAGCTGTCTTCATCTGCAGCATTAATCTGTTTCCTCAAAGACGGTTTGTTTAAATCTTCACACATCGACAGGCATTCTTTCCTCACCTTAGCTAAGCGTCCTTTAAATGGAACAAAATTCTTACTAATAGCTTCTTTCGCTTTTTCCAGGTACATGTCGTTCGGTGCAACCACAAAGCCCCCTTCTTTGTCAGCTGTTAACAAAGCATAATTTTTCATCTTTAGATACTCGATGGTGCTACGCACCGACAGTTCAGAAGAATGGCCACTCACCGCCTTTGCCAATACGCAGTCTAGGCCCTCAGAGATACACCGCTGTTTCTCGTCAGGCTCAGCTCTATCAGCTATTTTTCTAACCATAGACACAAGACTTGCAGGCTCTTTCTTTGGCTCTACACAGAACTTAGGACCGCATCTCAATACATTTTCAACAAAATCTGGCAGTGGCTCTTTCACCAAAGAAGTCGCCCCTCGTTTAGTGTCATCACAGCGCACCTTTTGTTTCTTCCAGGACAGTAGAACAGGGAGACACTGCTTCCAAAGGAACTCGGTGCACGTTGCTGCTTCGCGAAACCAGCTCCGCGCCAAGGCAGCTCTTGTAGACGGACAGTCCGAACGAGACGCCGCGTACGCACTCAAACACACCTGGTGGAACCGGATGTGCCTCCAGAGTTCAGACCGTAGCATCTTTATCATCCTTCTTGCATGAGCAGCGGACGGCTGGTAGGGCAGAAAGAGCCGTTGTACCTCCATCGGTACGAAACCATTCTTCAGGGCGAACGACAAAATCCTTGTCCGGCAGGTAGCGACGGCAATGAAGTTGATATACGTAATTGAAGGATGAGAACACAGATACGGTGAGAAGACAGGGCCCAAGGAACTAGACAGATAACTCGTTAATGCATTAAGCTGGGCTAGTTGGTATTGATTGTATGCTTCCATATTGCTAGCGAACACACACAAAGGACGACATAGAAGGAGACAGGACCACCGCTAGACTTCAACTGATTTTTAATCGACATGAAGGACACAATACATTTCTTTGCGCACGCGCAGGTGCCACGTCACAGACAAAATTTATCCACCGAGCAAAAAGAAAACAAATTCTCCGCCGCCTATCGATACCGCCAGTTCGCACGTGGTTTCTTCTTACACAGATAGTCCAGTTCTCTTTTCGACAACGCGATGGACGGAGTGCTGACACATGTGTCACCCGCCTTGTGAATTTCGACAGCCTCTACTATTTCCCTCTTTCTCTGTTCCCCGCCAACGTACATACATCACAGAAGTGGCGTCATATGCTGGGGTACAACCCTCGCACTTCTTGCAGTGCATCGCCAATAAACCACCCCCTGCAAGCGATCGAACAGCCGTGCGATGCTCCCTGAGTGAATAGTGAAAGCTCTGTTTTTAGTATTTTAGATATTTTTAAGGAGTGTGCGGGGGGGCTGCGTTTCACGCATGAAATGCCTGTCAATGGCACTATTCAGTTTTTAGAATTATCTGCTTCACGGGCGTGCGCATATGCTGGATGTACAAGCCACGTTCCAAAAAAGAGATCCTTAATTACGCATCAGCCCATTCGAAGCTGGTGAAGCGGGGAATAGTGACGAATAGCCTGCGTGCAGCCCTGCAGAAGTCCTGTCCGCACAATGTTCAGGCAAGTTTGAGTGGTCAACTTGCACGTCTTCATAAGGCGGACTACCCTCGTCAAACCGTGATCTCGGTTGCTGAAGCGCTCTTGAGGGAGCTAAAAGCTAGACTCTGACACACGCATGCTACGGGTTTCAATCCCGTACATTCACGGAGTTTCCCACCGGCTCAAAAAAGTGGCGCGAAATTGCGGTCTTGGTGTCTTCTTCACGGCTCCTCACAAGCTGGCTGGGCTCTGTTCTGCTGTGACGGAACCTTAGAAGCCGCGGTGTGCTAAGAAAGAGCAATCAAAGTTCACAGCTTGTAAGACGGGAGTCGTCTACACACTTCCACTTGCTTGTGGCAAGGTGCATATTGGCCAGACGGGCAGATGCGTCAATGAAAGGCTCAGGGAGCATCGCACGGCTGTTCGATCGCTTGCAGGGGGTGGTTTATTGGCGATGCACTGCAAGAAGTGCGAGGGTTGTACCCCAGCATATGACGCCACTTCTGTGATGTACGTTGGCGGGGAACAGAGAAAGAGGGAAATAGTAGAGGCTGTCGAAATTCACAAGGCGGGTGACACATGTGTCAGCACTCCGTCCATCGCGTTGTCGAAAAGAGAACTGGACTATCTGTGTAAGAAGAAACCACGTGCGAACTGGCGGTATCGATAGGCTGCGGAGAATTTCTTTTTCTTTTTGTTCGGTGGATAAACTTTGTCTGTGACGTGGCACCTGCGCGTGCGCAAAGAAATGTATTGTGTCCTTCATGTCGATTAAAAATCAGTTGTAGTCTAGCGGTGGTCCTGTCTCCTTCTATGTCGTCCTTTGTGTGTGTTCGCTAGCAATATGGAAGCATACAATCAATACCAACTAGCCCAGCTTAATGCATTAACGAGTCCTCATCGGTGCCACGAGTTAACAACACACTTTCCCGCCACTTCAACATAATTAGGCAAAGCATACGACTCACCTCCATCTTCGCGGAGCCACCTCGCGTGGTGTACCGCAGGGATAAAAACCTGAAGGACATTCTTGTCAGAGCAAAAACAAACCCCCGCCAAAATTGAGCCAGAGTGCCGCCCCTGCGGAAAAGCTCGTTGCAAGGTATGCCCACACATGGTCACAACGCGTGAATCAAAGGCAAGCTTCTCAGATTTCAAATTCAACATCACCCAACACCTAAATTGTGACTCCGGCAATGTGATATACATGTTACATTGTCTGCGGGCAAGAATACATCGGCCAAACGGACACGAAATTTCGGCTGAGGTTTAATAATCACCGGTACCACGCCACTTCACTGCCGAAGCTACCCTTATTCAGACATCTACGCTTGCCAAACCACAGCTTTGAAAATATCAGCGTAACTCTTTTACAGTCCGGTTTCGAAAACACGTGCGCGCGCGAACAACGTGAGGCATATTTTATCTTTAAATTTAGAATATTATCAGCCGGCATCAATGAGGACCCTGGAAGACTCTCCTGCCTCCGAGAGATAAGCCAAAATGAATTTGACAACACGGAATCATAATTGGGGCCATGCCTGTTTCTTGACTGGCTGGTACGTGTGCAATATCGTTTACTTTCTTGCTTTTCTTTTCTTTTCTCCCTTTTTTGTTTACTTTCTGTTCATGTTTTTCACTACTTGTACAATGTAAAGTGCTTACGCTCGTCTACCACTTGGAGCCTATTCACAGGGAGCGGGCGGAGATGAAAGGCGGGATGCCGACCCATTAAAGGGCGCTCTTCCCTCAGGTGCCCCACTCTGCCCTCCGCGACAACAATTTTGGGTGGCCCTGCGCCCGACGCGAACCGACAAACACCTTTAACGACTTAATGCCATACACAGTTAGCGTTTTTCTTTTTCTCTTTTTTTTTTCCTCGCCTCGCTTTCTGACTTCGTCGGTGTTCTTCTCTCTCCTTTTTCTTTTTTTCTTTTTTTCTTTTTTCTCGTAACCTATCTCCCCCACTCTCTGAAATGTCCTTGAAGGCGAGAGCGACGCGGCAAGAAGCAAGACCGAACTTCGACGTCAGTTTTAACTCATCCCCCGAGGAAGGGAGGCCCCCTCCCGAAACTGTTCGGAAATAAATATTTATATCACTGTTGACAACGCCTCCGTTGTATTATACCCATTACCCGAGAAGAACTGGCCCATTGAACCATACCTAGTTATATATATATATATATATATATATATATATATATATATATATATATATATATATATATATATATATATATATATATAATGAGAACTAACAGACAATAATACCAAGGAAAGTATAGGGGATGTTTTTTTTTTTTACTAGTTAATGTAACGTAATTGTGAAGAAAGAAAAGTGGACGAACAGATAGCTTGCCGCGGGCAGGGACCGAACCTGCGACCTTCGAATAACGCGCCCGATGCTCTACCAACTGAGCTACCGTGGCGACCATCCCCCCGTCCACTTTATAGGGTATATATATGTGCATTTAAACGTGGGAGCGTCAGTCAGCGCCGCCAGTAGCCATGACGGCGAGTGTGGAACACTCTTTTTCTGCCTGTTGGCGTCACGTAGCACGTGAACTTATTACGAGCTGGCAGCTGACCAATAATCCCTCGTATACTACCTGAAAGCATCAAGTCTGCCAGAACGAGACCCTCGCTATGAATGGAGGAAAGAAGTGTTAATTTCAAGGGCTCGTTTTCTTTGTTATACACAATATTAATGAGAACTAACAGACAATAATACCAAGGAAAGTATAGGGGATGTTTTTTTTTTACTAGTAAATGTAAGGTAATTGTGAAGAAAGAAAAGTGGACGAAAAGATAGCTTGCCGCGGGCAGGGACCGAACCTGCGACCTTCGAATAACGCGTCCGATGCTCTACCAACTGAGCTGAGATGACGCTCCCACGTTTAAATGCACATATATATACCCTATAAAGTGGACGGGGGGATGGCCGCCACGGTAGCTCAGTTGGTAGAGCATCGGACGCGTTATTCGAAGGTCGCAGGTTCGGTCCCTGCCCGCGGCAAGCTATCTTTTCGTCCACTTTTCTTTCTTCACAATTACCTTACATTACTAGTAAAAAAAAAAAAAAACATCCCCTATACTTTCCTTGGTATTATTGTCTGTTAGTTCTCATTAATATTGTGTATAACAAAGAAAACGAGCCCTTGAAATTAACGCTTCTTTCCTTCATTCATAGCGAGGGTCTCGTTCTGGCAGACTTGATGCTTTCAGGTAGTATACGAGGGATTATTGGTCAGCTGCCAGCTCGTAATAAGTTCACGTGCTACGTGACGCCAACAGGCAGAAAAAGAGTGTTCCACACTCGCCGTCATGGCTACTGGCGGCGCTGACTGACGCTCCCACGTTTAAATGCACATATATATACCCTATAAAGTGGACGGGGGGATGGTCGCCACGGTAGCTCAGTTGGTAGAGCATCGGACGCGTTATTCGAAGGTCGCAGGTTCGGTCCCTGCCCGCGGCAAGCTATCTTTTCGTCCACTTTTCTTTCTTCACAATTACCTTACATTTACTAGTAAAAAAAAAAAGCATCCCCTATACTTTCCTTGGCATTATTGTCTGTTAGTTCTCATTAATATTGTGTATAACAAAGAAAACGAGCCCTTGAAATTAACACTTCTTTCCTTTATATAATATATAATCATATATATAGATATATATATATACATATATATATATACATATATATATATATATATATATATATATATATATATATATATATATATATATATATATATATATAGATACTAGAAGACGAGTGCCCTTCGGAAAGGCAGAGGGTACCATGCACTCAGGTGGAAGAGAAGACGACGTTTTGGTTGTCTCGGCGCTTATGCTGGTTCCGCCATTACCACGTAACCTGCCGTGAGTGTTCGTTTGTATTATAAACAAGTGCTGCTGATAAATGCCTTGTTTTAACTGGTGGAGGTGAGGGGTACACCATAATCCTGGAACTCCTAGAGTGGGCAGGGCGGCAGCAGCGACAGCACAATGCTCACGCGGTGCTTCTTTGTTGTGCAGTTTCTGGCCAGCCTTGTGGATTCCCCGGCACACTGCCTGGACGGCGCGGCGGTTCGGAATGCGTCAACTAGCGCAAACCAACACGTCGATCACCGCAGATGCATGCAGTCTGCCCTTCCTCTCTTGCTGCCGAAAGATCGACTTGGTTCAACTATTGCGCCTGCGCTGTCCCCAAGTGTCTACGCTGACTATCAGCTGGGTCCAACAAACCTTTGTCAAGCCCAACTTCGTGACGTCATCAGCATCGGATATAAAAGGCTCCCAGCCACAACGCAGCTTCAGTGGGCAAGGCGGCAGCAGCGACAGCACAATGCTCACGCGGTGCTTCTTTGTTGTGCAGTTTCTGGCCAGCCTTGTGGATTCCCCGGCACACTGCCTGGACGGCGCGGCGGTTCGGAATGCGTCAACTAGCGCAAACCAACACGTCGATCACCGCAGATGCATGCAGTCTGCCCTTCCTCTCTTGCTGCCGAAAGATCGACTTGGTTCAAACTATTGCGCCTGCGCTGTCCCCAAGTGTCTACGCTGACTATCAGCTGGGTCAACAAACCTTTGTCAAGCCCAACTTCGTGACGTCATCAGCATCGGATATAAAAGGCTCCCAGCCACAACGCAGCTTCAGTGGGCAAGGCGGCAGCAGCGACAGCACAATGCTCAACCGCGGTGCTTCTTTGTTGTGCAGGTATGTTATTTGGACAACGCACATTGTATCCGTTCAAATAATCGTTTCTTGCTGCTGCTCGGTTGCCCACAAACCGTTGTATCTCTATATGTTTCCATTTATGCTCAGCTTATGTACTGCGTGAGTTGTCTGTGCCTGAGTGGTGACGTTGAGTTAAACCCTGGGCCAAGGGGTATAAAGGGTACTTCTAGTAATTCCGGCACTGGCTCCGGAGTAACTATGTTACCGAGCGGGGATGTGCACGACGTGGCATCCATCGATAGTGAACCTTCTGTTTTCTGCCATGTTTTCCAGCCTGCTAGCTGGTCAAAATAAAATAGCACAGGATATTGCTGAGCTTCGTTCTTCAGTCAATTCGCGCTTTGAGGCTGTTGAGTCGCGACTTAACGCTTTAGAGTCGACTAGTACCGTGTCTAACGCACCTAAAACAATAGTAGACGATTTAAAAAGCTCAGTTTGTTCTCTTAATAAGAAGGTGATTACGCTCATGGCTCAGAACGATGACCTAGAAAATAGACTCCGTCGTAATAACTTGATTCTTCATGGTATTCCTGAATCTCCAGATGATGATAACAGGGCAGTGACCAACGTTGTTTCAAAATTTCTTACGGAAACGCTGAGCATGGATTGCCCACAAATCGAAAGGTGCCATAGGTTAGGTAGACGTCACACAGGTCGCACCCGCCCTATCATTTTCAGACTGCTGGATTTTCGTGAAAAAATTCATATTCTTAAAAACGCATATAAGCTAAAGGACTCCGATCAACGCATATCTGAAGACTATTCTAACAACGTTCGTTTTATCAGAAGAAAGCTATGGGAGGCAACCAGAACCCATTGCACAGCGGCTCTTCCGTGCGCATTGTTTACGATCACGTGTTCATTGATAACATACGCTACAACTGGGACGTGCAGTCTAACACAATTTTTCAGTCTCGTAATCACGATACTGTAGCGATGGCATCTCCTTCGGCCACTACTCCTACATCTTGTTGACGCTCCCGTGATTTCCCCGATAATCTTCGTATTTAAATATTAATGCAAGAAGTTTAGTGAACACAGTTTCCTGACTTTTTGTCACTAACTTTGTCCTACTCCCTCATGTCATCGGGTCACGGAAACGTGGTTTCATAACGAAATTTGTGATGCCGAGATTTCGCTGCCGGGCTTCAATGTCATAAGAAGTGATCGGATCGATGGTAGAGGCGGTGGCGTTGCTTTATATTTACATTCTGACTTAAAGTTTTCTGTGCTTGATGCTCCGTCTCAAACCGAATCGGTTTGGTGTAAAGTTTATTTGAAACATTTGACTTTTGTTGTTGGTGTCTTTTTACCGTCCACCTAACCTGATTGCGACTCTTTGGTTTCTTTGAGTTGCATTCGTCCAAGAAATAGTTCCTCATTTCGCCAAATCTAATATGTATGGGCGATTTTAATGTCCCCGATATAAACTGGACATCGTTATCTCCGCTAGGTCATGCTTCCCAACCTGTACAGAGAAACGATGAACTTTTCACTAACTTCCGGCCTAAAGCCAATAGTCAGCGACGCCACAAGAGGCACGGCGATTTTAGATCTTGTCTTCTTCAGCCCTAGAGTCTGCGATTATGGTTATGCGTGCACTGTTGTGGATGGCATATGCGGATCATAAAGCTGTTTTTTGCATCTATTTCTTGTCCGGTACCGAAAGCCCGATACATTTATCTACTTTCCGCAATATGAGCCACGCTGATGATATTGGTATTATTGATGCACTTAGCACATCTGTCGCCCAGTTGAAGCAATTAGTATTTTTGATGAGGTTGATACTTTAACAAATTTTTTTCAGTGACCTTGTTTCAAAGTGCATCATGCGTTTTGTACCGTTAAAAACAAAAAGACGAATCCAGAGCTGCCTTGGATTACACGGGAAATTTTGCACCTGTCGCGACGACTTGGGCTGTTTGCGGCGTGCTAAACGAGCTGGTGATGCTGTTCTTGCCGCACAATTCATTGCTCTAAAGGAGGAACTTCGAAGCAAAACTAATGCTGCTCGTGAATTTAACTTTCGAGTTACACTTCCCGGTTTGCTTAGAAATAATCCACGTAAATTTGGAAGTCTGTCCTTGCCAATGGATTTCTACACTGATACATTTGAAATAAATGACACAGTTACGGGTGATACTGCTCTTATTGCAAATGCATTTAATGATTACTTTCATCTGTTTTTACACTCGATAACTCCGTTGTTCCCTCCTTTCATAGGGCATACTCCTAGTGCTATTGACGATATTGTTGTTTCAAACCAGGGTGTGCTGAATCTCATTTAAAAAACTCGATCCGAAGAGAAAGGTAGTCCTGATAACATAGACAATGAATTCCTCCTTAGGTACTCCTTATGGACTAGTCGGTAGTTAACTATTATCTTTCAGAAATCTCTCTCGACGGTCTGTTGTCCCTACAGCATGGAAATCGGCTAAAATTCTTCCGTTATTCAAATCCGGAAAAAAAGCAGTCCTTATTGAACTACAGACCCATCTCTATTACATTCCCATTCTTGTAAAATACTCGAACACATATCTTCAAGCAAATCATAACATTTTTAGATTGCAATAATGTTTTATCTGATGCCCAGCATGGTTTTCCGCCGCGGGTTTAGTACCATAAACCCAGCTCAGTGAATTCACCCATGATATCCTCCAGGCCCTTGATGCTGGTGATTCAAATTGACGCAATATTCATAGACTTTTCCAAAGCTTTCGACACTGTTTCACATTACAAACTGCTAAAAAAGCTCACTGTTATTCTTAAAAACGAAGCATTAGTAAACTGGATTTCTTCTTTCCTATCCAATAGGTCTCAGTACGTACTCTTCAGAGTCTTCTCATTCCTCACTTGTACTGTAACGTCTGGCGTCCCACAAGGTTCAATATTAGGCCCACTCCTATTTCTGATTTCATTAACGATCTGCCAAGTAATATTCCTGTTAAAATCCGCATGTATGCTGATGACTGCGTTTTGTATCATACGATTTAAACTGCTCATGATCAGATCATCCTTACGATTCATTTTCATCATTTCAATCATGGTGGTGACACTGGCAAAATGCATAATCAACTTTCGAAAAACTGTATCCAATGTCATTTACCAAGCGTTCTCCCCCCCTCCATTTACCCTATTCCTTTAATGGTGCCCTCTCGGAAATGGTTTCGCAATACAAATATCTAGGTCTCCTTTTCACTTCAGGGATTTATCTTGGTCTCATCACATCGAACTCATGTGCAACCGTGCGCTTAGAAAGTTAGAGGCTACCTGCAACGCACATTACGTTCAGCACCTCTCAGCATAAGACTTCTCACTTATAAAACACTGGTTCGTCCGATATTGGAATATGGCTCTGTGTGTGGAACCCACACAAGATGTCGGATATCAACAAAATAGAATCGTTCAGAAGAAAGCATACGCTTCATTTATCGTCGCTTTGACAGGTATTTGTTCACCTAGTTCCCATGTTCCTATCTTACAGCTACCAGTCTCTCTTCCCGTCGTCACGTTGAATGTTTGAAGTTTCTTTATACCTTAATTAATTCTCCACGGTTTCCCTACTCAGCAATACATCGCACCTGCTAGACCAACAACCACCCGAAATTACCATGAGTTGAACATGACTACTTTTATTCCATCGTACGGTGGCTTTAAATATAGTTTTTTGTTCATTCTATTGAATTGTGGAATGCGCTGCCCGGTTACGTTCGATCTTTATCACTCGATGACTTCTTATTGTATATTACTAACCATTGATGTTCAGCGCACTTGTTATGCTCTGCTATGTATATATGTATGTATTATGCTCTTCTATGTATGTATGCATTTGCCCACTCCTGCGATAGCCCTGCGGGGCTGCAGTATGTTGAAATAAATAAATAAATAAATAAACTTCGAGACGGTACGTTGCGTCCGGTTTCTACTACGTCCACGGACGAAGATCAGCAGGGTGCCGCCTCGGCTTCAACTACTCCGCCTGTTGTCTGTTCCGGCCCCTTTCGAGGACGCGACCCGCCTTCCTTCAGCGGTACCGATGATAAGGTCGTGGAAGATTGGCTTGACGAATACGACCGGGTGAGCAAGCACAACAAATGGCACGATGAGCACAAGCTTGCCGTCGTCCAATTTTATTTAACCGACGTCGCCAGTCTGTGGTACCGTAATCACGAGCGGGACCTTCCTACCTGGTCGGCCTTCAGAACGGCGTTCGCGGATCTGTTCGGACGTCCAGCGCTTCGCAAACTACGTGCCGAACAGCGCTTGCCTGCTCGAGCTCAGCAGAATGGTGAAAATTACACCAGCTACATCGAAGATGTGGTCGACCTTTGCCGGCGTGTCAACTCGGCCATGACGGAAGCCGAGAAAATCAAACACATCTTGAAAGGTGTGGCTGACGACGCATTTCAGATGCTCGTCGCCAAGAACCCTCAAACGGTAGCTGACGTAATACAACTCTGTCAAAGCTATGACGAGCTCTGGAAACAGCGTGAATCTACTCGTCGCGCCAGTGCGTCATGTGCAACGATCTCAGCTTTAACGTCGGTTGGCATTGGGGAAGACCATTCAGCTTTGCTTCTTGAGATCAAATCAAATCAAATCAAATCAAGTTTATCCATCTTTCGAAAAAGGAAAGATAGGTCGAGCAGTTTTTACGCTAAGAGGTCGCGCGCCAGCTGTCCCTTGTACCTTACACCTTCGAAGGTTCCCCATCTACTTTGCCGCCATCGTTACAGCGTGTCGTTCAGGAGCAAGTTTCCGAGGTGCTGACCGCCGCCCATGTACCACCAGTGGCTGCTCCGCTGACCTATGCCGAAGCACTGACTGCACCCTGACGTTTGCCTGTCGCGAACTCCTACGTCCCCGCGCGCAGCTTTGCCGCATCGCCTCAGCCTGTGCATCAGGCTGCCCGTTCATTCTCCCACCCAACACCACGCCTTCAAAACCCATGGCGCACTCCAGACAACCGCCCCATATGCTTCTCCTGTGGTTTTGCGGGTCACGTAGCACGGTTTTGCCGACGGCGTGAGTTTCCCCTACGTGACGACGTGCGGCCAAACAGTTATAATTTCCCACCGAGACCTCAGACTGTTTCATCTGGCCCGCCTGCCGCCATGGACACATTTTCAACCCGCCAGAACTTCAACAGACGCCGGTCACCTTCACTTCGGCGTCGTTACCTTTCCCCTATGCTAGACGCCCTCCTTCTGTCCCTGAGGAAAACTAGAAGCCGCAGTTCCGGAGGCAAGAACTGCGCAGCTTTCGAACTCTACAAGACCTTGTTTTTCGCCGTGTAATGTCGTTGCTGTTTCCGTTGAAGCTTTACCTATTTTAGCACTGGTCGACACTGGCGCCGCAGTGTCTGTAATGAATGAGAAACTTCACTGTCGACTCAAGAAAGTAACGACGCCTCTTCACGACTTTGTTTTGAGCACTGCCAGTGAGCAACAAATTCGCCCTTTGGCTGAGTGCACGGCACGCGTTGGGATTGCAGACATTATTTATGCCGTCGAGTTTGTAGTGCTGCCGAAGTGTTCCCACGACATTATACTGGGCTGGGACTTTCTCTGCACTCATCATGCTGTCATCGACTGCGCCCGTGGCGAAGTCGAGTTCTCGCCGTTGTGTGATTCTGCTGCTGTCGACTCGCCACCTTAACCTGCAAAAGTTTTTGTGGCCGCCGATACACCGATACCCCCGTTCTCATCCGCGCTAGTACCACTTTCCTGCGACATCTCTAATGGCTCAACTGTTCTTTTTACGCCTTCTGAAACCGCTGTCCGCCGCAAGTGTTTCCTGATTCCTTTCGCCGTTATCACCATTCACGATGGATCAAGTGCCAATAAAACTTTGACTTGGGCGAGTTGGTACATACTCGGATAAATGCAGCGCGACTTGGACGAAGACAGGAGACACATAAAACACAGACGAGCGCCGACTTACAACTGAGTTTATTTGCACTTCGACAGGCCTTTTTGTATCCACCGAACCAGCCTGTATCACCCATCACACAGAAGCAGATAAACGACGATAAAACGATAGACTTAATGATGCTGTAAGCAAAAAAATTATCACATGCCTATAGCAAGACGAAAAGCCACCGTTTATGCGCACCTATATCGCACAAGCGAACTAAGTTTTTTTGATGACAAGACAGCGCAAAGAATTACACATTCCAGAAACGCGCCAACAAAAACCAAGCCGAACACACGCACAGCGTGAAATATCTAACTTGTCCTGGTGACGAGTGAAGTAGGCATCTAAAAGAACAATGACCAACAACCACGGAAAAGCATGAGAGGAAGAAACACTCAATGACAACCTAGAGATCAGAAATCGGCGTCAAGAGAGGAATAGTAACGAATTGTCTCCAGTCCGCGCTAACAAAATCTTGTGAACACATGGACGTCTTGCTACGCATGCGGCAAGTTGGGCCACCGAGCGGATGTGTGTCCGAGCCCTGAAGAGTCAATTTGCAGGGGTTGTGGTACACCCAAGCCAGAGGAGTCACATCAATGCTCACCGAAATGTGGCCTATGTGGAGGACCCCACCTGACGGCCGACAAAGACTGCAAGCAACGTTTCCAGATACCATACGTGGTCAGAAGGAGAAGACGAGAACGGGCCAACGAGGAAGCAAGCAAACAAATTCGCAGCACGCCCAGCAACGCGGAACCAGCGATGGAAAGGCGCCCTCGATCCAGGGGACGCTCCCGTTCCAAGAATCGCTCCAGAACCAGAGGCCATTCAAGATCTAGGAGCCAATCCAGAGCTCGGGGACGATCCTTCTCCAACGGGGCGCAGCTGTGCTTTGAATCGCCTGGAGGACCTTCACACCCCAGGGACGAAGATCGTCAACGGCAGTCAACCTGGGCCGATCGAGTCCGAGGAGGAGCGCAGGGAAAGCAGGTAACGCGCGAGCGAACGCCAGAGCATGAGCATACCAAAGTAGAAAGTGATAGGATAGCGCAACTAGAAAGAGAGAATGATAAGCTAAGAACCATGATAGAGAAGCTCATTACGGAAATGGCAGAAATTAGAAGAAGCTCTCAGATAGCCGTAAGAAATCAGCCACCTCATCTAGCAGCAATAGCACGCAATCGGAAGTCCCACGACCCATGGACGTTACCAATGATGAGGGGGATAAGGAGAAACCCGCGCCTAAGAAGCGAGCCATAACTCCATGTGAACAAGTGCCTACCAGGGCGAAATCTGAAGTCAAAGAAATGCTCACAGCACTCAGCGAGAGCGTGAAGCAGATTAACGAAAGGCTGACACACTTCCAGTCAGGTATTTCAGCCATGGAAGAGCGCACTAACCAGAGATTCCTCAAGATTGAAGCATATCTCAACGATACGGTGGTCCCAGCTCTGGCCCCCACGGCTCCTGAACCTCTCGTTCAACGCACGAGGTCTCACAGTCTTCCTAAACTAAATAACACACCTCAGCCCAAGCACGATGGCTGCACAAACTAGTACAATTAAAATGTGGCAGTGGAACTGCAGGGGTTACCAACATAAAAAGGCGCCCCTGCAACAATATATTCGATCGCACCCTGAGAAACCGCATGTCATCTTACTCCAAGAAACGCTCACCCCCAGCGTCGCTTTGCCCGGGTATAGCTCGGAGATAAAGTGTAACGATGGGGGAGGGGTATCGCAACCCTAGTTACTAACAGGGCTACGCACATCAGCCACGATCTAAAGGTGACAGGTAGCAAAATTGAATACATCATGACGGAAATCATTCCAAACTCTTCAATTGGCAATCAGGAAAGCATCTTTATTCTCAATGTCTACAGCAGTCCTAAAGATATGAAGCAAAGATTCAAGTCCCTACTTACCAAAGCTGTCAAACTAGCTCGAGACTCTCCGCTAATCGTTGCCGGAGACTTCAACGCTCCCCATCATGCGTGGGGTTACCACTACAATACCAACAAAGGGGAGAGCCTATGGCGCGAAGCGACAGACCTAGAGTTAACGCTCATCACAGACCCAGCATTCCCGACTAGATGCGGCACATCGACATGTCGAGACACAACTCCGGACCTCACTTTTGTACACAACGCTACGGAACCCACCTGGACTAACTTGAACCAAGACTTTGGTAGTGACCATAATATATTAAGGATCGACTTACGAATTCGGCAGAAGAGACTACGCAAATTTCAGGTCATAGACTGGGACGAATTCCGCAAAGTCAGAAAGGAAAGGGTGATTGGAGAAGTGAACCTGGAACAATGGACAGCACAGCTAAGGGAGGATGTTGACGCCGCAACTAAAGAGGTGCTCGCGGATCTCCCTATCGAGCAGATGGACAGCCGACTAGCGCACCTCATAGAAGCTAAACAGTCCCTACTTAACCGGTGGAAGGGCCAGAGACTCAACCGTAGGCTGCGAAAGAAAATTGCCGAAATCAATAAAGCGATAGAAGAGCATTGCAAAACCCTATCCAAACAACAGTGGGATGAGGTTTGCAACTCCATAGATGGCCGAATGAGGAAAGGAGGACCCTGGAATCTACTCAAGCATCTACTAGATAAAACCAACACGAAATCGAATCAGCGCAACACGTTGAGCAAAATTCTGCACGTGGCACAAAACGATTCATCTAAGTCGGAAGTTATTGAGGAGCTAGTGAATAGGTACCTATCCGTCGAGGACACACAGCAGCCGCCCCCTTCTCGATTAGGCTATGCGGGTCCAAGCAACCCCATTTTAGATGCTGAATTCACAATAGCAGATGTGAGGGTGGCTTTATACGACCTCAACGGAAGATCTGCCCCCGGTCCCGACAGGATAACAAACAAGATGCTCCGCAATTTGGATGACGACTCCATAGAGTACTTAACACAACTAATTAATGAGATGTGGAAGAACGGTGAAGTTCCTCGCGAATGGAAGGCCGCTAACACCATTTTAATCCCAAAACCGGGAAAGCCCCCAGGCCTTGAGAATCTACGACCGATTTCCCTCACATCATGCGTGGGGAAAGGCTGCATGAACATGTTATACTAAATCGATTATCTCGGTACCTGGAAGAGCACGAGGTTTACCCTCACAGGATGATAGGCTTCCGACATGGTCTATCTACGCAAGATGCCATGCTCCTACTCAAGAACCAAATAATCAGCCACAGGACAAGGGACACGAGAGCAATACTGGGACTAGACATGGAGAAAGCCTTCGATAATATCCATCATACCTTTATACTCAAGACCATTTCAAACCTCGGTTTGGGTAGTCACTTTTATCAATATGTTCAGGCTTTTCTCAGTGGAAGGACGGCAACGCTCAAGGCTGGGGATCTAACATCAGATACAGTGAAGCTTGGCCAACCGAGGTACCACCCCAAGGAGCGGTCATCTCGCCTACCCCTTTTCAATATCTGTTATGATAGGTCTCGCCCAAAGACTCGAAGATATCGAAGGCATAGAGTACACGATTTACGCGGGACGACGTCACGATATGGTGTACTGGAGGCAGCGACGGAGAAATAGAAGAAAAATTACAAGAAGCCGTTAACGTCAACTGAATGAGTACCTCATTCCAACGGGGGGGACTGCGATGCTCACCCAAGAAATCGGAACTCCTGTTATACAGACCTAAGAGAAGAGGCCGCAAACCCAGGGGCTGGATTCCTCCAGAGGAGAAACGAGATCACGGTCTATACCAAGAGCGGAGCGTCATCCCAAGAGTTAATTCTATCCGGTCCTGGGCTTGGTGATAGAATCCCAACGGCTCCAATAATCAAAACCAATACAAACGTATCGCTAAGAAAGTGGACAACGCAATCAGGCTCATTAAAAGAGTGACTAACCGCCGACCAAGGGCTTGGAGAAGACAACGTCGTAAGGACTAGTTCACGCCTTTGTGCTATGTCACTTCGCCTACGTAGCAGCCATGCACGAGTGGCAGAGATCCCGAAAGAGACAAACTAAATGTATTGTTAAGGAAGGTAATCAAGGTAGCTCTTGGGCTACCTGTCTACACCGAGACTGACAGGCTCATGCAGCTCGGGATGCACATACAGTGGAAGAAATAGCAGAGGCACAAGAAAGAGCCCAGTTCATTAGGACTCTCCACCACGCGATCAGGACGGCACATCCTCACACGGATTTGGTATACCAATAACAGCAATAGATAACAACCATAAAGAAATTCCCAACGATTTTGAGGGAGAATATAACAGTTCTGCCTGTTCCAAGGAATGTTCACCCCATTCATAATGTGAGCAGAAGGCAAGCCAGAGCCAAAGCCCTGCTAGAAAAGCTTAAAAATCAGGCTGAAGAATGCTCGTTTGTCGACGCGGCTTTCATGTCCAATAAACGAGCCTTCACAGTAGTACTGTGAACGGCGAAGGTGAACTCGTCAACTCGCTTCCACCTACACCACAGAATCAGAAATTGCTGAGCAAGTAGCCATCGCACTGGCGCTTTTAGACCCAAATAGATCGAGGATCCACAGCGATTCTAGGGCAGCCGTCCGAGCATTTGCCAAAGGAGTTATTTCCAGACAGGCTCTGGCCAATTCTCAAGGGAAAGGTAATCAACCACACCGATCATATGCGGTTTCCTGCTCACATGGGAGAAATCAACGGTGCTCCCGCTAACCTCAACGAATCTTGCCCACAAGGGCTGCACGAGGACTTGCCAACCGTGCAGCCACAAGGCAAGAAGATGCTGAGGTTTCAGAATGCAGAGATCACCTCCTCTCTTACAACGAGCTAACAAAGCACTTTTACCTAGGACGCAGGGTCTTCCCCCCTCCACACAGTAAACTAAATCGAGCACAGGCCATTACACTAAGGCTCTTACAAACAAGAACCTATCCGAACCCGCTCTTAATTACCAAGATTTATCCGGAGTTCTCTACTCCTACAACATGCCAAACATGCCACGAAACAATAGATCTCACTCATATGCTCTGGCGTTGCTCCGCGTTACGCAGCGACAAGGAAAACACTGAAGAGCGGTGGGACGCAGCTCTGCGCAGTCCGACATTAGAGGGACAATTATGGGCAGTCCAACGGGCCCGCGAAGCGGCCGAAAGACTAGGTCTTTCGGTCCCAACGTGGGAGCGGCCCGCTTCGGGCTAGGAAACTAGCACGACCTATTGGACCTCAATAAGTTCTTTCATCCATCCATCCATGCATGTCTGAAAGCTTCAAAGATCAGGTAACACGTTTGAGGAGCGCAGGGTACCCGTCTTTCCTGGTATCTGAGGTGTCCGAGTCGTTGCTTCAAAAGATTAAGCGTTCTGACGGCGGAAAAGAACGGGAGAATCAAAAGAAGCACGTACAAGTGATCCCTACATTCATAGAATATAAAACAAATCAAGAGGGTGGCATCAAAACACGATGTTCAGATAGTATTCTCAGCCCCTTGTAAGTTGTCGAAATTGTGCACCATGATCAATCGGCAAGGGTTACCCCAGTGCACGACTAAGCACAAAAAATTCGGCAGATCCCAAGTACCGTGGGAGTCGATGTTTGCGAAGCATGCGGCGGGTAGGTGACTGGCGTAACGCTTTTTACTGAGCGACACGTTACAAAGTGACGCTAAAGATTTGTATAAATTTCATACGCACACATATCTATGTTGAAGAGCCGCATATGTGTTATATAACCAGTTGTTCACGGGTTGGGTAACGCTGCCACAGGCAAGGTCGGTATTACCAACACCAGAAGCGGAAAGCTGATATGTAGTGCTTATACGTGTCCCGAGAACGCACGCACGTTTCACGATCCCGTGTGCATGTTTGCAAGAAGTTCTCGACAGTTCTTGAACAAGGGCATCATCACAGTGATCAGTGAGCACCAGCAGCTGGAAATGACTTGTTATAGGATCCGGTCGTGATCGTGGTGACGAGGCGTCCATGTCTAGTGAAGTATGTGGTATAGTGTAGCTGATAGAATTCGTGGATGCCTCGGTCATTTCGTTAAAAAATTGTCTGGCGACAGAGCCGGCGACATGTCGGAACCTGAAGCCACTCTTCGCGTTGGTGAGGTATAGGCCGTCGAGGCTGGTAGGCCTGGATAGTGCTACGTAGACCAACATCAGCGGATAGTGGTTTGTCCTATTTCCTATACTACCTCGGCGTATGGGACCTACGTAGCCTAGTCCTACAAAGTGGCTGTCAATCAATCTGTCATCATCCTCGGTCAGCATGAGGCCATCGCCCATCCTCGTAAGAAATGAGAGGACACGCGTCGTTCTGGTGGACCGAAGTGCACTTTACGGTGCGGTAATGTGGATATCATATGTAACTTTCGTTAATGTATTCCTCCGGGGTCGAGCAATGCTTCAATATACCTTGCTGAATCGTAGGAATAAAACGTAATGTTTATTAGACTGCTATAAAAGCGGAGCCAACACTGGAACTACAGGCGTTAATCTGATATGACGCCTGTATCGTAGGAGTACACATCGTAGGAGTATCATGTAGTGTTTATTGCTTTCTTGTAAAATTAGATAGCCAGCACCACAACCACAGTTGATGTTGCATCGACATTACGCCTGCGTAGGCTGTTTTTCCAAACCAGTTTATAGACCTGGCGTGGCTCAGTGGTAGAATACCTGATTTCCACGCAGAATACTTGGGTTCGATTCCTGCTGGGATCCTAATTTTCATTCTTTCAATTCGTTGAGTCAACGCTGCTTTTGTTGGTTTTCCTTAACGCTCTAGCATTTAAGTTACCAATGTCTGTTCTCGCCGTTCCTGGGTAGATATAAACTGTCAATCACCTGTGGCGCATACCCGTACACCGTGGCCCATGGTAAACGGGTATGTGCCACACGTGTCTAGTGGAAAAGGGTTTGACGACGTACGCGACAGGAGTTTAACGTTATTCATGTCATGACCCGGCAATCATATTTGTCAAGCCTCTTACCCTGCCATGCAAATTTTGGTCTACACAAAGTTAAGCAGCGATCATGAGAGCACCTAGACGTAGGCGGCTAGATAGATAGATACGTAGATAGAAACGCTCAAAGTGCGAGAGGTTCGCTAAGAAATGCTTCGCATTTAAAACAGGTTCACAGAATGTGTCGCAAATGTCGTTTACGACATTCCCCTCAGCTGTGGCCGCCGGTACATAGGGCAAACGGGCAGATGTTTAATGAGCGAGCAAAAGAGCACAACCTTAATGTACGCAATAACGCTGGTGGCTTCCTAGCTGAGCACTGCAAGCGTTGCGGCTGCACACCAAATTTCAACAGTACAAAGTTTCTGAAAAGAGCCAAAGACAGGACAGAACGAGAACTTGTTGAAGCGTTTTTTATTAGGAAAGCTGCCGATCATGTGTAAGCACGCCTCAGTCACATTAACGGACGCTGAGGTTGGACATTTTAGATGGTTTTGTGTGACGTGTCCTTTCGCCCTCACTGCTTTCCGTGTTTTTGTTGGTCATTTGTTCATCTTTACACTTGTTATCCAGACACAAATGAGGTAAATAATTCGTTTTTCACAGTGCGTGGTTGTCACCCCGGCGCCGGGTTGTTTGAATGATCTTGATCCGTTTACAGTCAATTGTATTGATTTTGTCTGCTTTTGGTTTTGTATTGCTCGTTTTTTTCGGTAAGAGCGCAAGCAGTCCTGTTGGTTTCACTACCTGACGCCGATTTCTGATCTCTAGGTTGTCATTGAGTGTTTCATCCTCTCATGCTTTTCCGTGGTTGTTGGTCATTGTACTTTAGATTGCCTACTTCACTCGTCACCAGGACAAGTTAGATATTTCACGCTGTGCGTGTGTTCGGCTTGGTTTTTGTTGGCGCGTTTTCTGGAATGTGTAATTCTTTGCGCTGTCTTGTCATAAAAAAAAATTAGTTCGCTTGTGCGATATAGGTGCGCATAAACGGTGGCTTTTCGTCTTGCTATAGGCATGTGATAATTTTTTTGCTTACAGCATCATTAGTCCTTTATCGTTTTATCGGTCGTTTATCTGCTTCTGTGTGATGGTTGATACAGGCTGGGTTGGTGCATACAAAAGGCCTGTCGAAGTGCAAATAAACTCAGTTGTAAGTCGGCGCTCGTCTGTGTTTTATGTGTCTCCTGTCTTCGTCCAAGTCGCGCTGCATATATCCGAGGATCAAGTGCAATTTATGTTTCCAATCCACTTCGCTCGCCTTCCAAATTACTGCGCGGAGAGTGGCTAGGCCTTGCCGATGGCGTTGATCCCTTGGATGCACATGTCGTTCCGGATCACTCGACTCCGCTTCATATTGACGCCGTTGATTGCTCCGCTTTACCCTCTCAGCCATCGTTCACCGAATCACTTTCTCGATGCATCGACAGAAACCTTACGGCCCAGCAGCGCGCCGACATCATCGCCCTCCTCGAGCGCTTCCGCATAAGCTTCGACCACCAGCAACCAACTTTGGGCCGTGCCTCAACTGTATGTCAACAAATCGACACTGGCACTCACGCTTCTTTACGTCAACGTCCGTATCGTGTGTCCACATCAGAGCGTCGTGTCATCGCAGACCAAGTTGACGACATGCTGAAGCGCGGCGTTATTGAGCCCTCTAACAGCCCATGGGCCTCCCCAGTTGTTCTTGTAAAGAAAAAGGATGGCTCAATTAGATTTTGCGTCGACTACCGCCGGTTGAACAAGATCACACGCAAAGATGTTTACCCGTTACCTCGCATAGACGATGCCCTCGACTGCTTACAAGGAGCCGAGTTCTCGTCGCTAGACCTGCGCTCCGGTTATTGGCAGGTTCCGATGGCTGAGGCTGATCGCCCAAAAACGGCTTTCGTTACCCCCGATGGGTTATACGAATTTACCGTCATGCCATTCGGGCTATGCAATGCGCCTGCCACTTTCGAGCGCATGATCGACAACATCCTCCGTGGCCTGAAATGGCAAACCTGCCTGTGCTATTTAGACGACATTGTCATATTTTTAAGTGAGTTTTCAACACACCTACAGCGCCTCGATACAGTGCTCACTTGCCTCAGTTCCGCCGGTCTACAGCTCAACTTAAAGAAGTGCTGCTTTGGCGCTTGACAACTCTTCATTTTGGGCCATGTCGTCTCTAGAGAGGGTGTTTTTCCGGATCAGACGAAACTTCGTGCCGTTGCCGAGTTCTCGAAGCCAAAGACGATGAAAGACCTTCGCAGCTTCCTCGGCCTATGTTCCCATTTTCGTCGTTTTATCCGCAACTTTGCCTCCAGTTCGATTCCACGAACGATCAAAAAAGGGTGTATATTTGATGTTTCCGATTTTCCTGATAATTTTGTATGTTGTGCACATATGACTGCACAGCACGAAATCGCAGTTCGTTTTCAAATAAAAATTCCTTTCAACACAGGAAAATTTGACGAGTGTCGCCGGTTGACGACGACCATTTTACGAAGAGTGCGTTTTCGTAAATTCGCAATCATGCTGGCAGCCACTGAAGCTATATATTACAAATATCTTTCTTTTTGACAGAAGTAGAAGTAACGAGGAAATAGCTCATCATTTCATGGGAATTCTGAGCAAACTATGTATTTTTAAAAATTCACGAAAAACGCTGCGTTTTTGAAAAATCAGTCAAATTTGGGACGCTATGGCTACTTCTGTGAACATCTTAGCTTGTTCATATTTGCAGTATGAATAGGCCTTTATGTGAATAATGAGCCTCTGCATTTGTATTTCTCTAATAATTTTCAAAGTAGTAAATTTTCATGCTCGAAACACCAAAAAGAGAAAAGTGATCCTCGATTCAAAAATTTATAATAAAAAAACCCCAATCTTAATTTTGTTCAAAGTTCCCCAAAATGTTCTCAAAGGACTGCAGAATGATATTATGAAAAAACATGTTGCATCATTTTTATTAGAACAAAAGCAGAAAATGTCAAACATTGTGTTTCCAGAGCGTGGTGGCTACTGCGTAAAGGACATCTCTAGTAAAGAGAAAATACAGTAACACGTCTTTTTTCTTCTCTGGGCTTCGCTAAACAACAGTAATGATCTATAGTCGGAAATTGGGAACTGTTTTGTAAAGAAAAAGACCGTTCTAAATAAATGCATTCGCGTGGTTTGCGACTTCACGCCAGTGTTGGACATCCCTTAGTCCACAGTAGGCACTTTCAGGTGTAGCCTCCTTTTCTTTCATCTATTTCAGTTGAGTATAATTCATATCTTGAGTGCTAAAGAACGCATTCCCTCCATGCGTCCCTTATGATGATGTGCTGTGCCAGAATTGAGAGATTGGTATAAAAGCCAAGGTCTCTTCATGATTGGAAATGAATTTCTGGAGAGCGGTCGCAAAGAGGTGTAGTTTTTGTTGGCCCAAATGTGTACGTTGTCAAACCTTATGTGATCAATGCAGAGTTTAAAAAGAATCGATTACGTGAAGATTGGTGGCAGCAGTTCTGGCCACGGACAAAACACGTTTTGTTTGCAGTGCATCTGCTTTCTTTTGCATCTCCTTCTTTCTCTTGAAGCAGTGCTGGCAGATCTGGTCTCCCTCTTGAATTGAGCGCGCATCCTGCTTCATGACCCTCCGCAAAAGAGTGTCGATCCGATATCTTTTACATAATGAAAATTCCGCTGCAGCGGAATTTACTTTTTCTGCACCATGAGGCAGTCCGTACAAAATCTCGGTCATGGCTATAACGCCTACCCATAGCCGCCTTCAGAGCATAGGATAGTGATCGCATCAAAGTGAAGCACAATTTGGATGCTTCTGTCTCAGGTGGTGTTTGGCTGAGTGGCACAGACGTGCTCGTTGCTGTCGTCTGCTCAGGCGGGCGTCTATCGCGCCGCCCTTTGCACCTGTCCGCCTAACGCATGCTACTCCGTTTACACGAGTGCTTGTAGCGCGGGCCACTCGATCCGCCACACGATCCGCACAGTGCGGATCCGGGGACCGGGCGGGAGAGCGACGAGGGTTGAAAAATGTATCGTGTAACCAACGCAATCGACACCCCAGCATTTTCTCGTGCAGAGCGACAAAGCCTGGCAAACAATGTGTGGCTGCTGTGCTTAGGTTGCACTGCGGTACTCGCCGTTCACCACTGTCGCCATTTGCGATTTCTCACATTCTTACAATGCATGATCGACTCAGCTACACAAATTTCGCGTTTAGCTTCGTTGCTTTTATATAAGCGCATTTACTCAAAAAAATTATCCAGAGGAATGAAAATGTCCGTGCTGCCCGTCGACGAGGAATATAAGTGGTGTCGCAAATGCATTTAATTGGAACGGTCTTTTTTTCTTTACAAAACAGTTCCCACTTTCCGACAATAGATCATTACTGTTGTTTAGCGAAGCTCAGAGAAGAAAACAATTCGGCAGATCCCACATGTCGTGGGAATCGATGTTATGCGAAGCATGCGCAGGAAGGTGACTGTGGCGTAATTTTTCACATTGAGCGAAACGTTACGGAATGGCGCTAGAGAAATGTGAAAATGTTATACGCACACACATATTTTGTAGAATCGCACATGTATTATGTAACCAGTTGTTTACAGTTGCTTAACGATGCCAACAGAAACATAGGTGTTACCAACACCAAGCGCAGTAAGCTTATATGTAATGCTTATATTCTTGAATACTGGATAGCGCAAATTCGGATGGGACAGTGAAGGAATACAGATGCAGAGGACAGGCGATACTGCTACTAAGCTTTATTCAGAAAAGTTTCATTAGATATATACGCAGCCGAGTGGCACGCGCACGCGCAATGCACGTACCTTACAGTCACAGTTGCAGTTGTTAGAGTTGCGTTACAGTTGTTATGCTTGTACTTATCCGTTATGACGGAGCACGCACGCACGTTTCAAGAACCCGTGTGCATGTGTGGAAGGAGTTCTTGGCAGTTCTTGAACAAGGTCATCATCACCGTAATCAGTGAGCACCAGCAGCCGAACAGGACTTGTTATCGGATCCGTTCGTGATCGCGGCTATGAACGGTCTACGTGAAGTGCGAGGTATAATAGAGCTGGTGGAAACCGCGGATGGCTTTCACGAAGAAATGATCTATGATGCCTTCTGTCCTGGACGTGGCACCGAGGTCTTGTGATGCCCTGTCCTCATCCAAGCCGTCTTTCATGCCGTCTAAGGACCAGGCGTTGTTGGGTTTTGATAAATGAATTGAAGTCACCGGTAATCATGAGGGACATCCTCCTCTCGGTAGTGTTATTGTAGGAAGCATTTACCCCAGTTTTGGCGTAATCCACGTGGTCGACATTGCCGACCGAGTGGATGATAGCCCAGCGTCTTTCAGAGGTGCTCTCTCTTCAGCTCCTTAGCTTTCCTTGCGTTGGCCGCTGTGGTGTAGTGGCTACAGTGCTCGGCTGCTGACCCGAAGGTCGCGGGTTCGATTCTGGCCGCTTTGGTGTAGTGGCTACAGTGCTCGGCTGCTGACCCGAAGGTCGCGGGTTCGATTCTGGCCGCGGAGGTCGCGATTCGAGGAGGCAAAATGCTACAGGCCCGTGTGTTCTGCGATGCCAGTGCTCGTTTAAGAACACCAGATTGTCGAAATTTCCAGAGCCCTTCACTATTGCGTCTCTCATAATCATATCGTCGTTTTGGGACGTAAAACCCCAATGATTATTATTATTATCACCTTCCTTCCGTGTCAATCTGTATGTTCGCGGTATACTGCGTTAATTGAGACTGTTATCACCTGTGGCACATACCCGCATAACATGAACTCTGGTATGCGGGTATAAGCCACACGTGACTGAGGGAAAGGGTTTCATGACGTAAGCGACAGGTGTTTCGCGATATTAATGTAATCAGCAGTGAATCGTGTTCGTCATACACTCATCCTATGCTATGCAAATTTTGGTATATTACGGCCTATGAGGCGACCGGGAGAGCGTCCAGACGTAGGCGGCTAAATAGATAGATAGATAGATAGATAGATAGATTAAAGTTTGGGTTCTTTACCCGCGATACGATAATCGCGATTCAGCCAGAGGCTGACCACCAGCCTTGTGAAGATTCGTCACTCGAGGTGCCCCGTCAGCGACGGTCGTGGTGGCGATTTGCAGGCAGAGGCTCGGAGATGATGGAGAATTAAAGCAGTTTATATACAGATGGTTACAAAAACAACATATTTACAGCGTATTCACAAGGTCAGAGCGCCTACGCTGGACATCGTCCACACCTCAGGAGACCCGAGTACTGCCTCGCAGTGACACCGCCCTGCTCAGACTGACCTACTTCCCACGTTCGGCCTCTTTTCCTCCTTCTGAGCACCCCTTTCCTCAATGCGGCCACGTGGTCCCGCCAACTCTGGCGCGCCAGTTCCTAGAACCCATGCGGCCGCACCCGCGGAGGGAAAAGCGCTCCACCGAAGGGATGACGTACAGTGTGCCAAATGAGGTCACCTCCCGAGTTGTTTTCGCGGTAGCACGCACTCGGGGGAGGGGGGGTGCTTTGAAGAAACGACGCCGGCACGCCGCAACCGGCCACCGACTGCCTTTCCTCGGCGCCAACTTGCCCCCGTTGACAGATGTCTGTAACCCCCACGCCGTCCCTCTGTTTACGTGGGACACGGTGCCGGCATACTGGCGCCAACAGCCCTCCCCAAGTCTCTGGTTTTTCCCGAACCTTACACGCCCCCCTTAAGCTTCACACAAGAGGCCGACGCGTCTTATGGGAACAAAAACGAAACAAAAAAAAGGTTTGGGGAAACCTTAATTCCTCCGTACTTGCTTAGGGTTAATGGCCCTTCGCAACGCTAAACATATATGCACCACGACGCTTGCGCCAAAACGCTCTCGATTTTCCACAAGAGAAAAAAAGGAACACGGCAACAATGTCTAATGTTGCGTTACGCGGCAATGAACATTGTGGGCCAGGGTCTCCAGTTACAGGGGAGACCCGGCGAATGTAAACAAGAAAACATATAACGTTCATGTACGTCCGTCCAATAACCGTCCACAGCGCACATACACTTCCACCTCGCAGTTTGTGGGTGACACGGTTTCAGAGGCGTGCAAAACGCGTACACAAAATGTCAACCGCGGCACGGAGTTCACATACTTAGTTCCGTACTGCTGGTGCACAAAGGGGAGCACTCACCCTCTCCCGCCGACTGCCCGGCACTGTTACTCGGATATCGACACGCATTTGGCACGCGCAACACCGCACCGTCGTTGACATGGGCGCTGCCCTTTCTGTGATGTACAGAACGTTCTAGCCCTGGAGCGCCAGCGACTACCGTGTTATATTTGCCCCGTCGACGTCGCCAACGGTGTCTGCCGCGGACCCTACCCGGTCCCTTCCGCTTAGGGAACATTTTTCCAGAGCACTGTTCGTCGAACGCTAACGCGGCCTCGCTCACTCGAACACTAGACGGCTTCGCCCGCCTATCAGGCTGCGCTGCCTGCGTGGTCTGTTGTCTCACTCTGTCCGCCTCCTTAAGCAACTTCCACGCTTCCTCGGACAACAAACAGTCAGTGCGTGCCCTTAGCTTATCTGTCAGCGCGCACAATACCGGCACTGCTGCCTTACTATCCGCGAAGACTCCTGTGTCACGCGCGAGCGCCGGCGTCAGCGTTGTCAGCCTTGCGCGTACCTCTTCCCCGAACGCGGAGATCAGTGTAATTGACCCGTGCGGCTGCACAAGCTCCGGTGGGACTACGCTCTCCCGGACAACCGTGACGTCAGTGCCCGTGTGTAGGATGGCGCGAACCCCAACGTCTCGGCAACATAATCCGATGGGCTAATGTTCATGCCCTCCTGTAAATATCGCCGTCGCCGATACGCGTGCGGACAAACCTATCCTTTCCTGGGAGCCAGACGCCGCGGCTTCGTGATTTTCCGCTCGCGGGCAATCCGCCTTCAAGTGCCCATGCACACCGCATAGGAAGCAACCCCGCGCCTTTGTGGGCTCCCGCGCTAGTGGTTTAGCCCGATCCTGTGGGCCCGTGGTTATTGTCTCAACGATTTTGCGTTCCGACCTTTTGACACCGCTGTTTTCGCCTTCCGCTTCCTCGAATGTTACGACTAACGCCGCAATTTCGTGAGCCTTGCGCCAGCTCCCTCCCTCTTGGAGCGTTACATATTTTAAGGCGGCCTCCGACAAGCCGTCTTTCATCTGGTCCGCGGTGAAAAGTTCGAGTAGCTCCTCGAAGGTACTCACGCCTCTCGCCTCCACGTAACAACGCAAGTAGCTCTTCAGCCTGGTCGCGAACGCGCGGCACCCTTCTGCCGCTCGTTTCTTCGCCCCATGGAACCGGCGGAGGTATTCTCCGGCGGAAAGCTTCATCTCCTCGAGTACCGCGCCCTTCAGTACCTCGTAGTCCCTATGCTGTGGTGGTGCCAAGCGCGTCGACAAAAATGGGATTTTTTCCGCGACCAATGGAAAAATAATCTGGCCCCACCAAGCTTTTGGTACTTTGTACCTCTCCAGCGCGCTGTCGGCAGCCTCAAACCATACCGGGACCTCCGCTTCCGTAGGGAACTTTGGCAGCACACTGCTAATCAACTTTGAAAAGTGTCGCATTTCACTGTGGTTCTCCTGCCCTCCGTTACCGCGCGGAGTCGGCCCGGAGCCACGTTGTTCTCTTGCAATTTTCAGTTCTAACTCCCTCAATCTGATTTTCATTTTGAGCACTTCTACTTCTGACTGGCTCTCTGGCTCCTCCTAACCGGCGGCCTCGTTTCCGACCTCCTCGTTGTCGCTAGAGTCGCCCATACCGCTGGTCGTGCATCTATCTGGATTTAGATAGGCGAACCGTGTTTTAGAAGAACTTCTTGCTGGGCGAGTTGGTGCATGTTCGTGGTGGGAATCGTTGCGCATTCAATCGGACGAACACAGGAAGGAAGGACAGAGTAAACGGGAACATCAACTGGCTTTATTCATTTGGTCGCTGCATATATATGCACTTTTTTTTTTTTTTTTTTTTTTTTTTTTCACACGTCCCAAATAAAACGAAAGAAGGGGAGAAGAAAAGAGGAGGAAACATGTAAAGGATACCTCACGTCAAAAACAAAAGCTGCGCAGAAAATTGCTTTCTGCGCTATACAGAGCAACAGAAGTGTCACTCACGCAGTTGTCGCCTAATTCCTTAATATAAAAAGCTTCTAACAGCTCACGACCCACTCTCTCCTTGCTCCTTCCTAGAATTTTTACCTTTTTGAAGACCGGCTCACACCCCATGCATGAGCTGCAATGCGCGGGCAAGTTCGCTCCTTCTCTTCTCGTAATCGACGCAGCATGTTCCCCAACGCGCTCATTCACGCAGCGCCCTGTTTGGCCCACGTAAGAACGTCCGCACGTGAGAGGAATTTGGTACACCACTCCTGTGGCACATTTCAAGAACGTTTCGGCATGCTTTTTACCGCAGCCGCTTCGCCGTTGTCCGTTCTCGCCAATCCTTGGGCATAAGCCGGCGAGCTTTTTTGGCGCAGAAAAAACCATTTGGACGCCATGCCTGTCTGCCACTTTTTTCAAGTGATGCGCAACTTTGTGCATATATGGCACGACTGTGATATTCCTCCCACGCAGGCGCTCTGTGTTGCTGCCAAGATATTCTTTTTTTATCTTTTTGAGTAGACTCTCAGCCACAGCCGTGATGATCGCGGTGGGGAAGCCTGCTGAAAGCAGCCTATTGATTTGATTATGGAAGCTCTCATGCATGGCATGCGGGCATGACTTGGTAAGAGCTGATTCCAGGCAGGAGTTTGCAATTGCCCTCTTGACTATCTTGGAATGCGCAGATTCAAAAGGCAAGAGCTCTTTCTGCGCCCTTGGTGCATATCGCCAGCAGATGTGATGTGCACTAAATTCAAGTTAATATCTAAAAACTGCAGTGATCCGTTAGGACGGGACTTCATGCGTGAACACTAAACCTTTACCACATTGTCTAAAGTTGGTTAAAATTCTGCTCACTGAATCAGCGTGGGTCATGGTTATTTGCTCTGAGATAACAATTAAAAAATCATCTACATATCGGAAGGCCTTAAGGACCCCTTGATCAGCAAGCTCACGACTAAGGGAGCGGTCCACGGCGGCTAAAAATATATTACACAGGACCGGGGCAACACATGATCCTATACATATGCCCTGCCGCTGAATGTAAAAGTCATCGTTAAAGGATATAAATGTGGCTTGTAAATAAAATTCTAACATGGACATGAAACTGTCGACCGTCACTCCGGTAGAATTTTGAAAGCTTATCACGCCATTTTCCTCGATGCACTCCCTGACTGCCACGAACAATTGATCGTGAGGCACTGAATAAAACAAATCTTCTATATCCACAGAAAAAGCATAGCCTACATGTTCACTGGACTTGAAAAAATTAACAACGTCCCCAGAGTTTTTTGTGGCGAAAGGATCTTCAACGTGCAGGACACTCAAATGCTTCTGCAGATATCGGCTGATTAGGGACTGCCACGTGCCCTTTTCACTTACGATCGTTCGAAACGGCACAGCGTCCTTATGAGTTTTTGCACTGAAGAAAACCGAAAGCGTTTTCGTCCTACAGCTAGTTATTGAACTAGCAAGTTTAGTCAACTCAAGATTCTTGCACATAGCTGCAGCTCGGCTCTTGATCCTTATGGCACTAGGCTTTACGCGCACGAAGTTCTTGGCGACTGCTTGTCCCGCCTTGATGTTGAATTCCTCTTCTCTTAAAACGACGAAACCTCCAGTCTTGTCTGCCTGAAGTAGCCGTAGATTATTTTTCTTGAAGTACGAAACGACGCTTTTTGTGGGGTCTTTCGCACACTTGGTGGCCTTCGTGTTCACCGTTTTCTTGAGGGCTTCTACTCCTTCAAGAAGGCATCTTTCCTGAGCCTCTTGGTCCGCTTTGTTCGAAACATTCCGGTTAAGCGCTAAGAGGTCTTCAAAAAGGTAAAAATTCTAGGAAGGAGCAAGGAGAGAGTGGGTCGTGAGCTGTTAGAAGCTTTTTATATTAAGGAATTAGGCGACAACTGCGTGAGTGACACTTCTGTTGCTCTGTATAGCGCAGAAAGCAATTTTCTGCGCAGCTTTTGTTTTTGACGTGAGGTATCCTTTACATGTTTCCTCCTCTTTTCTTCTCCCCTTCTTTCGTTTTATTTGGGACGTGTGAAAAAAAAAAAAAAAAAAAAAAAAAAAAAAAAGTGCATATATATGCAGCGACCAAATGAATAAAGCCAGTTGATAGTTTGCGCTCTTTCCGTTTACTCTGTCCTTCCTTCCTGTGTTCGTCCGATTGAATGCGCAACGATTCCCACCACGAACCGTGTTTCCATTAACACCCCTAGCTAGCCTAATCCGAACACAGTGCACAGGCCCAGGCGGAAGAAGAAGAGCACTCATCCGTCGAGACGACCGCTGCGTAGCTCCTGTCCTCCCCTCCGGGGCGGTTTTGCTGTAGCCCTCCGCTTCGATCCGCCGGCGCCCGGTGGATGATTTGAAGAAGCGGTCCAGCCGACTTCCACAGCAGCTGTCTCCTGGCGTCCTTAGGACCCTGGTCCTCGTGCTGCACTGCTTTGCTGATGCCGCTGCTTTCCCTCCGCCCGCGCCGAGTGCTCGACCCGGAATCTTGACCCGCCGCCGAAGCGTTGCCTCCCCTTCACAGCCTGTTGAATCCCTTCGCCGTCGCGAGATGCTTGAGCAGATCCCACCGCTGCCACCAGTAAAGTTTGGGTTCTTTACCCGCGATACGATAATCGCGATTCAGCCAGAGGCTGACCACCAGGCTTGTGAAGATTCCTCACTCGAGGTGCCCCGTCAGCGACGGTCGTGGTGGCGATTTGCAGGCAGAGGCTCGGAGATGATGGAGAATTAAAGCAGTTTATATACAGATGGTTACAAAAACAACATATTTACAGCGTATTTACAAGGTCAGAGCGTCTACGTTGGACATCGCCCACACCTCGGGAGACCCAAGTACTGCCTCGCAGTAACACCGCCCTGCTCAGACTGACCTACTTCCCACGGTCGGCCTTTTTCCTCCTTCTGAGCACCCCTTTCCCCAATGCGGCCACGTGGTCCCGCCAATTCTGGCGCGCCAGTTCCTAGAACCCATGCGGCCGCACCCGCGGAGGGAAAAGCGCTCCACCGAAGGGATGACGTACAGTGTGCCAAATGAGGTCACCTCCCGAGTTGTTTTCGCGGTAGCACGCACTCGGGGGAGGGGGGGGGTGCTTTCAAGAAACGACGCCGGCACGCCGCAACCGGCCACCGACTGCCTTCCCTCGGCGCCAACTTGCCCCCGTTGACAAATGTCTGTAACCCCCACGCCGTCCCTCTGTTTACGTGGGACACGGTGCCGGCATACTGGCGCCAACAGCCCTCCCCAACTCTCTGGTTTTTCCCGAACCTTACAGATAGATAGATAGATAGATAGATAGATAGATAGATAGATAGATAGATAGATAGATAGATAGATAGATAGATAGATAGATAGATAGATAGATAGATAGATAGATAGATAGAAACGCCCAAAGTGCGTGAGGTTCGCTAAGAAATGCTTCGCATTTAAAAGACGTGTTACTGTATTTCCTTGTTACTAGAGATGTCCTTTACGCAGTAGCCACCACGCTCTGGAAACACAATGTTTGACATTTTCTGCTTTTGTTCTAATAAAAATGATGCAACAAGTTTTTTCATAATGTCATTCTGCAGTCCTTTGGGAACATTTAGGGAGACTTTGAACAAAATTGAGATTGGGGTTTTTTTATTATAGATTTTGAATCGAGCAGCACTTTTCTCTTTTTGGTGCTTTGAGCATGAAAATTTACTACTTTGAAAATTATTAGAGAAATACAAATGCAGAGGTTCATTATTCACATAAAGGCCTATTCATACTGCAAATACGAACAAGCTAAGATGTTCACAGAAGTAGCCATAGCGTCCCAAATTTGACTGATTTTCAAAAACACAGCGTTTTTCGTGAATTTTTAAAAATACATAACTTGCTCAGAATTCCATCAAATGATGAGCTATTTCCTCTTTATGTCCACTTTCGTCAAAAGAAAGATATTTGTAATATATAGCTTCAGTGGCTGCCAGCATGATTGCGAATTTACGAAAACGCACTCTTCGTAAAATGGTCGTCGTCAACCGGCGACACTTGTCGAATTTTGCTGTGTTGAAAAAAAAATTTTATTTGAAAACGAACTGCGATTTCGTGTTGTGCAGTCATATGTGCCCAACATACAAAATGATCAGAAAAATCGGAAACATCAAATATACACCCTTTTTTGATCTTTCGTGGAATCGAACTCCATCATATCGCCCTTGACTGAACTTCTTCGCTGCAACCGCGACCTTTTGGGATGGTCATCGGCATGTGATGATGCATTCGTCACACTCCGTCGCCTTCTTACATCACCTCCAATCCTGCGACATTTTGATCCACTTGCCCCGACAGAAATCCACACGGATGCTAGCGGTATCGGTCTCGGTGCTGTGCTCGCCCAGCGTAAACCTGGATTTGATGAGTACGTCGTCTCCTACGCCAGCCGTGCGCTCACAAAAGCGGAATACAACTATTCAGTAACAGAAAAAAACGCCAGGCCTGCCCTGAAATCGCAGCACAGTCACAGCGAAAGCTGGAAGAGCGGCGTTTCTAGAGCCCGTTGTAAGCACTCTTGGGGCTACAATAGAAGTACACTAGAATGGTACCCACTACGCCATAAATCACAATTTTTGTGAAGTTGGGAAGCACCTACTGAGACATTATTCGTCATTCTGCGGAGAAGCGAGGCACAAGCTACACGTCTGTAAGGCATTATGTGCACTTTGTTGACGCGACGACTGATGACGATGCAGAATTATGGCTCAGCCCTCTGTAATGGGTTGGAAGCTTTAAACGGCCCACCAGTTATGCAGTTTGCATTGGGTGACGCCCGGTCGCTATTTCCCTCTCCCGTCATCCCGTCATGCTGTATAACATACGTTGACGTGGCAGAGAGACGGGGGGGGGGGGGGGCGAAGACCTTTTCTGAGACTCCGAGGAAATGGATCATGCGCTTATGGGCTTCCTTGGCAACCAATACAAGTGCACTTGCGAGGAGCCCACTACGCTATAAATCATTGTAATTTTACTGAGACCCCGAGGAAATGGATCATGCGCTTATGGGCTTCCTTGGCAACCAATACAAGTGCACCTGCGAGGAACCCACTACGCTCTAAATCATGGTAATTTTACTGAGACCCCGAGGAAATGGATCATGCGCTTATGGGCTTCCTTGGTAACCAATACAAGTGCACTTGCGAGGAACCCACTACGCTATAAATCATTGTAGTTTTTGAGAAGTAGGGCAGCAGGCACTGTGCCATTTTTCGTCATTCTACGGAGAGCCGTGGTACCTGCTAAACACATGTGAGGCATGATGCGCACTTTGTTGATGCTGTGCCTGATGACGACGAAGACTTGTGCCAGAACCCTTTGTAATGGGTTGGAAGCATTCAACAACCTACTCGTTGCGCAATTCGCATTGTGTGACGTCTGGTTACAGAATTCGCGTTGTGCGACGTTTGGTGCTTATTTTACTCTTCTACCACGCTATATTGCATATGCTAATGTGGTTCCTTCCCGACATGAAGCCTGTATAGAACCTTTTTGCAAAGCAGTGTCAAGCACCGGCTTGGCTCAGAGGTTGAATACTGGGCTCCCACGCAGAGGGCCCAGGTTTGAACCTCGTTCCATCCTGGAATTTTTTTCTTATTTAGTGTTTTTTTCTTACATCGAGCGATACTGGTTACGGACACCGGCGGCGGCGGCGGCGGCGGCGGCGGACAACTACGGCGCCAAAAACGGCCGGTGAAATGATCTCATAACAGCTTTCGCTGTAAAAAAGAGTGTCTGGCGATAGCCAAATTTCGACCCTATCTTTACGGGTGCCCATTCAGCGTGGTTGCAGACCACCATGCATTATGTTGGCCTCGCTCGTTGGGCACTCCGGCTCCAGGAGTACGACATTCACGTCATTTACCGGTCTGAACGAAGACATTCCGACGCAGATGCTCTTTCCCGTTCGCCCCTACCATCTAGTGACGAGTCGCCGTCTCCGCCTACACACGACGTATCTGCACTTTGTCTCAACGACATGCTTCTGGAGCAACGGCAAGATCTCTGGGTTGCTTCACTTCTGAACTTGTTGCGTCGGCCTTCCTCGCAACCTATCTCGAGAGGTATGCGCCGTCAAATACAGCACTTCGTTATCCGGGATGGTTTGCTATACCGACGAAATTATCTCTCCGAAGGACGCCGGTGGCTCCTGGTTATTTCCCGACATCTCCGCTTCGACATATGCGCCTCCTTTCACGCCGTCCCACACTGCGCGCATGCTGGAGTATTAAAAACTTACACCCGTCTGTCCACCGCTACTACTGGCGCGGAATGTATCGCTTCGTGCGCCGCTGCGTGCGTTCCTGTATTGCTTGCCAGCGCCGGAAGAATCCAGCTTCCCGTTCTCCAGCCCCACTACAGCCCATACCTTGTCCTGCCAGACCTTTTGACCGTGTTGGTATAGATCTCTACGGACCTCTTCCAATCACACCTGCTGGGAATCGATGGATAATCGTCGCCATTTCTGCGTACCTTACGCGGTATGCAGAAATTTCACCATTGCCATCTGCATTGGCAAGTGACGTCGGTTCTTTCATATAACATCGCATCATTCTACGTCATGGTGCACCGCGTGAGCTGCTCAGCGACCGAGGACGCGTGTTTTTGTCAGACGCAGTCGAATCGCTTCTAAAGGAATGCCATGTGATTCATCGGACCACCACCGCGTACCATCCCCAAACAACCGGGATGACAGAACAATTCAACCGAACGTTAGGGGATATGCTGTCAATGTACGTCGCTTCCGACCGCTCCAACTGAGACCGTGTTCTCACTTTTTTGACGTACGCGCATAACACTTCTGTACAGACAACCACTGGCTTGTCTCCATACTCCCTCCTTTACGGACGCGAGCCCTCCTGCACGCTAGACACCATTCTCCCTTACCGCCCTGATGTTGCTGAGTCGATCACGGTGCCACAAGCTGCTAAATACGCGGAAGTGTGTCGCCATATTGCCCGCTCCCTCACCACTGCTGATCAGCAACGCCAGAAACACCATCGCGATAGCACGACGCCCCCGGCATCATATGCCCCTGATTAACTTGTATGGCTTTGGATCCTTTCAACAAGCCCTGGTCTTTCAACGAAACTTCTGTTCAAGTATCACGGCCCTTACCGTGTGGTAAAGCAAACAACAGCTGTGAATTACATAGTGGAGCCGCTTGCGCAGTCCTCTGATCAACGACGCCGCGGACGTGAGACTGTTCACATAGACCGCCTGAAACCGTATTACGACCCCTCTGTCGTCTCCTGCCCCTAAGTCATCAGGATGGCTCTTTTCCGGAGGGGAAGAAAATGTAGTGAAGAAGACGAGTGCCCTTCGGAAAGGCAGAGGGTACCACTCAGGTGGAAGAGAAGACGACGTTTGGTTGTCTCGGCGCTTAGGCTGGTTCCGCCATTACCGCGTAACCTGCCGTGACTGTTCGTTGTATTATAAACAAAATGCTGCTGCTAAACGCCTTGTTTTATTATATATATATATATATATAATATATATATATGTGTGTGTGTGTGTGTGTGTGTGTGTGTGTGTGTGTGTGTGTGTGTGTGTGTGTGTGTGTGTTAGTCGGAAGAAGTATTTCTCGCAGAAACCGAAGAAATATTTGCAAATGAGGTACACACGCTTAACAAAAAAATTATTAACTCGCGTTGTGGCCGGTTGTACCGGCCTTCGTCAGAGGGCGGCATATATATACCAGCTGCTGACTCGGACCACGATTAAGCAGCAAAACAAAAAAAACCATGCGCTCTGGGAAAGTTCTCCCTCCTTGCTGTACGTATATTAGCGGCACAAGGGCTTGTTCGAAATTCGTGACACTATGCAGTCCGTGTGCCCTTTCGCGCTACATCAAAGCTGTTCAAAAGTATACTGCCAGCGCGAAGACAAGAAAGAGGACGACACACTGCGCTGTCTTGCAACGTAGTTTTATCGGTTTATTGCTGCAGCCATTTCATGCGCTTGTATATACACAAGGGTGCATACGCAGAAGAAAGCGACAAGAAAAGAAGGGCGTTGATACAGCACACATGTCAAACTTATCACCACACGGATTCGTAAAAATCTTGTCACGATTCGTCCAAAGAGCTCAGTTCACAAGGAGGTGAGGCAACTGAGGGGGAGCTAACGCACTCACTGCCCCAGCTTTCTGTTGCGATCAGCTTAAATGATTTCGCGCGTGAGCTGAGAACGGTTCTCCCAACACATGCGTACTCGTGAAAATCGGCACGCTGCCGCAATCCCTGCAATGAACACGCATATGCTTATGCTGATTGCGCAAATTGTTCTGGTGCTCAATAAACCGCGCATTGAGGCACCTTCCAGTCTGCCCACATATTCTCACCGCACTACAGGGGGATGTCATAGACCACGCCTGTGGGACATGACACAGAAGGATCTCTGTGCTTCTCAGCGCAGGAACCTTGATGCTTCGCCGGGTCATTGTAACACTTGCAAATTTTTTGTCCTTGTCCTGGTGTCTTCGCATTGGTAGTATGCTGTTATTAGTGGCAGTCGTGTGTACATACAACGTAAATGTTTTTCATAATTAAGGGACTAATTAATCACATTAATTAGCCGGTTGTTTTATCCTTGCTCTAACTGGTAAGATATTAAATATAATTTGTAGGGTCACTTGAAATAACCCCAGAATCCAGCATTTATTTTGTGCTGAAATCTTGCGTGGTTCGTTTTTCCGAAAAAACAAAAGCGCGCGAGACACGTCAAATATGAAACAGACGCGCGCTCGTGCGCCGCTACTCAAGCGCTCCCAAGAGTTCTTTGATAGACGGCTGCGTTCGTTCATTATACAGGGCTTCACGCTATTTGATGGACGCGCATGAAAACACGCCGCTGGCGCGTCCATCATAGAGCGTGAAGCCCTCTACAATGCGGCGATGAACTAACGCAAAGCTGTATCGAATACATATTTCGTCAAGGTCAATCGCAGTCACCTTACGAAATGTTTACCCAGCCAAATTCACGAGGTCCTCAGATTGAGGAAAATATTGCTGCGTCAGACAACGATCAGACTCGAATTCACACGTTAGTTTGTGTCTGAGTGAGTCGGCTCACGAGTGAGTTTTCCCACTTATGCACAGCGCTGTATCCTTGATGTATCGGAAATCATGTAAATAAGCAGCTGCGGAGACACTACCCTACGCGCGAAATACGACGCTCTTGCATGTTTTGTCTCATAACGGTATCATTTTAGCAAAAAGCGCACACCGACGAAGAAGCTCCACAATGAACTTCAAAACTGATCACAAATTATATAATACAGTCAAGTATCATCATCATCATCATCATCATCATCATCAGCCTGACTGCGCCCACTGCAGTGCAAAGGCCTCTGCCATGTTCCGACAATCAGCCCGGTCCTGTGCTTGCTGCGACCACGTTATACTCGCGAACTTCTTAATCACGTCTACCCACCTAAACTTTCGTTCTCCCCCTCGTGCGTTTGCCGTCCTCTTGGAATACGGTCGGTTTGCTCTTAATTACCAGCGGTCACCTTGCCTACGCGTTACATGCCCTGCCTATGCCCATTTCTTCTTCTTGATTTTCGACTAAGATGTCCTAAACCACCCGTTTGTTCACTGACCCACTCTGCTCTCTTCTTGTCCCTTAAAATTACACCTACCATCTTCCTTTCCATTGTGCGTTGCGTCGTCCTCAGTCTAAGTTGAACACTCTTTGTGAGCCTCCAGGTTTCTGTTCTGTAAATAAATACCGGTAAGGTTGCAGTATGGGCACCACATAATGAAGAGAAACAGACAATGACGTTGTAGTTTCAGGTCCTGCTGAGGGCAAGTTTAAATGCGAAGCATTTCTTAGCGAACCTCAGGCACTTTGGCCGTTTCTATCTATCTATCTATCTATCTATCTATCTATCTATCTATCTATCTATCTATCTATCTATCTATCTATCTATCTATCTATCTATCTACTATCTATCTATCTATCTATCTATCTACTATCTATCTATCTATCTAGCCGCCTACGTCTGGGCGCACTCCTGATCGTCTCCATAACGTGTAATATACCAAAATTGGCATAGCAGGGACCAGTGTATGTAGAATACGATTCACTGGTCATGACATGAATAACGCAAAATACCTGTCGCCTACGTCATGAAACCCTTTCTCTCAGTCACGTGTGGCACATACCCGTAAACCAGAATTAATGTTATGCGGGTATGGTGCTACAGGTGATACAGAGTCTCAACCAACACAGTAACCGCGAACGCACACATTGACACGCAAGGAAAGTGTAATATAAGTGTTGGGGTTTTATGTCCGAAAACCATATATGATATGAGAGACGCCGTAGCGAAGGGTTCCGCAAATTTTGACCATCGGGTATTCTTTAACGTGTACCGAGATGGCACAGAACACAGGCATCTAGCATTTTGCCTCTATCCGAATGCGATCGCCGCGGCCGGGATCGAACCCGCGAGCTTCGGTTCAGCAGCCGAGCACCTTAACCACTACACCACCGCGGCGGACGCAAGGAAACTGAAGACAGAACACCCCTGGAAGACGCTCAACTACCATCCACTCGTCCACGCGGTCCGCAACGTGGACCACGTGGATTACGCAAAAACTGGCGTCAGTGCTTCGTACAATAAATCTGCTGAGAGAACCAGGCCTCTCATAATTACCGTTGACTTCAACATTGATTTATCAAGACTAGGATTGTGCGAATATTCGAGCACTTCGAATATTCGAACGAATAATACAGTATTCGAATTCGCTTCGACTCGAATTTAAATTATTGAAAATTTCGAAGTATTCGAAAGGAACGAATAGGTGTATATTAATCCGCTTGTACCCCCCTGTAAGGTGTTTCACTGCAGTGCAGGAGTGCTATGCCGTGAATACACTTTTCCAAAAAAAATCCGCAGTTCGTTTGTAACCTTCAGTAAAGGTGGTTTCACTGCAGTGGAAGAGTGCTCTACCGTGAATACACCTTTCCAAGAAAAATCCGCACTGCCGTAAAGCCACACTTCAAGGTTAAATGAACATATTACGCTCACATCGATTCACCATTTTTTAAGTTTAAAAACTTGTTGTACCAGCCTATATGCTCCAAGTGCAGTAATTTAAAACGTAACATTCTTTACAGGGTTATCACTTGCATTCTACCGAAAACCAAATCCTGCTACTATTCAAAGTTGCTTCCACTTCCTTTCAAGCAAAAAGAATGACATTTGCACATGCCTTGTTACAATTAAAAAAAAAAAAAAACGTTGTGCAGGTTGGTTGGGGTCATGACAAATATGCTCGGTTTTCTTTATAATGGTGATATATACTATTCGAATTCGATTCGAAATTATTCGACCAAAATCACTATTCGGTTCGAATTCGCTTCGAACCTAAAATTTACTATTCGCACAAGCTTAATCAAGACCCAAAAAAGCTTGGTCCTTATGCTGCGTGAAAGATGGATTGGATGGGGAGACGGCATCAAAAGACCTTGCTGCCACGTCCACGACAGTAGGCACCATAGATCATTCCATCGCAAGAGGCATCCAGGATTTCCACGGCTGCGCTATACCACGCGTTTCACTACACTAGCCTCCTCATAGCCGCGATCACGAACGGATCCGATTAAGAAGTCTGATCCAGCTGCTGGTGCTCACTGACACGGTGATGAACTGTCAAGAACACCTTCTACACAAACACACGGATTCGTGAAACATGCGTGTCCGTCATAACGGACAAGCATAAGCAATAAAACTGTAACTGTGACTGCAACGTATGTGCGCCTGCGCGTGCCAATCAGCTGCGCATATATCTAGGGAAACTTCCATGAATGAAGTTTAGTTGTGAGTAAAGCCTGTCCTGTGCATCTGTGTTCCTTCTGTGTCCTGTTCGCATTCGTGCTATCCAGTGTTGAAGAATATAAGGACTAGAAAGCAGCTTACCCGTCTGGTGTTGGTAACACTCATGTTGCTGTTGCCATCGTTACGCAACTGTAAACAACTGGTTATATAATAGATATGCGATTCTTCAACATATAAGTGTGCGTATACACTTTCACATTTCTCTAGCGACATTCCGTAACGTTTCGCTCAATGTGAAAAATTACGCCACAGTCACCATCTCGCGCATGCTTCGCATAACATCGATTCCACGGTACGTGGGATCTGCCATTTTTTTTGTAAACTACAATATCAGTCAGTCTGTGTGACCCTACAGTTACAAACGACAACTTACGCCTTCCCTTGCTTCATTGGGTCCTGTCTTAGAAAGAAGCGAGATCTTCACCCATCCGCTTCTCTTCAGACTTTCAAGTGTGGAATTTCCGAGGAATGCGAAAATATGCACTGTATCTACAACTCACAATTTTTTAGAGTTGTAGAACTAACCAACGACAATCGCTTGAGAGGGAACGTACCAGCGCGAAGCACCTAACTTTTTCAGGGCAAGTTGTTTGCACTTCAGCGTCGTAGTCAGAAATCGAGCGCAAAGATATGCACGTGAAATTTGCTGGTTCCGTTTATAACCCATGTGGAGGAGCAAGGAAAACTATGCGTTTATGCATTGCGTGCTAATGCGGAGACTCAAATGCCGCGCTTCGGCACGCACCGCTTTCTTGGATACGGCGCCACCATCGCCCCGCGTGGAAGGATGCACGGAGGAGGAAGCCGCCGAGAAAGGAGGGCGTGCGTTTGCGGTTTCTCGCGTGATGAGGTCCACTTCGGAAGAAGAATCTGGCCGCCCCAAGAGTCGACCGGCGGCGGTGGCTCGTCACGAGTGGTGCGTGCTGCTTGTAGTGCAGCCGGCGAGGTCGTGCAATACGCGTCCCGCGCTTCGTCGCCTGACCGCATGCGCTCACTTCCTGCGACCTATGGATGATTCGCTCCTGCGGCCCTTAGCAGCTGTGCCCAACCGAACGAAAATCACCGCACGTTCAGCGAGATACACGGCGCGATGGCAGCTCTGTGGTGGCAAGCGCTGAATTGAATCTTCGGAGTGTTCTCTGATTCTACGCTGGAATTAATTCCCATGCACCGTGTTGTCCTTCGAATTGGCAGGAAGTGGAACTCTTCAACAGCGCACATGGAATCGGCCCCGCACGCAATCCGTCGTTGCTTCTGCGGCCTGTCAGTTTAACGTGCCCATTATTGTCTTCATTCGCCACTCGGAAACCAGTGTCGTATACTTCAATGTGCAGCCTGACGTTCCTCGATGTGAGGTGTATTAGGTCTTCAAAACGCTATCGTGACTCGGCATTCGTTTCATTACAGCGAATGCAGCACGAAACACGTGAGATAGTTCTTCTCCAAATTAGAGAAGTCGAATAAAAATGGCGGCACAAGGCAGCTGACATGACCAGACGTGTGTGGGCGACGCTGCCTCGTGTTTCTACTTCCTAAAACTCGACAAGACTTGCTGTGCAACCCGCTGTTCTCCCACCGAGGTGAGACCGACAGTTTTAGAACTCCCCGTTAACTTTGGCAATTCCCGCAGGAACTACTCGATGTGCACACCTTACCGATCTGACAAATCGGGCCTTGAACCGAAACATGACGACAGACGCGCTGCTTCCGGACCAGATGTACCAGGAGGAACCGTGCGCCGAGTGGATGGAGGAGTACCGACGAGAGTTGCGTAGGATACGGCGGAACTTGAAGGTCATACAGAATCTCAAGCAGCGCTTGGAAACTTGTCCCACGCTACCGCCCTGCTGTTGTAGTTCCGCGTGTCCTTGTGGAGCGTGCAGTGCGATGGTCGGCCAAGCGCTCAGCGCAAGAAGTATTCCAAAGTGCGCAGGATATTTAGCGTGCGGAGCCAACAGAAGGATACTCTCGCGCCACTCGGGTAAGTTTTTGCACGTGTTAGCGGGTTATTATTTATGCAGGGTTGAACACTACAAAATATAGCACGCTGAAGCAGGCTCAAGGCAAGCGATCACTCACAAGTAGACATTATGTGGATGCGCGTGTATTTAGTGACGTTCTCCTTGCCATTCTTAGTTGACCACTTCTCAGCTTTGCATATCGATGTAGCTTTGTACACGTCTTCGGAGCTTTTCCTGCATGGCATTGGTGTTAGAGTTAAGGGATCTATAGATCCCTAAAAAAAGAAGAGACAAAATACTCCGACAAAAGCTTATACCCTACGTCTCAAAGAATGACCGGCTTCTTCAGCGCTAAGAAGACCCGAGATGCGCAGCGTTTATATACGCTTTCTTGACGTACGCGCGGCCCGGTTTGCAGACACTTGTCGCAGGCATTGACAGTTGAGGAAGTCCACTGCCATGACTGCGACAGTCAACTGTGGTACGATCAAATTTGCTTCACTTTTATGTGAACGAGAGAAACGTAGTGGTCTCGAAACACCATGAATTTATTTTTCCTTGAAAATTTTGCGAGTGTCTGCCGTTTTCAAGGTATTTAATTTTACTCACCTTATCACTGCAGGTCATTTGGCTCAAGCAGCAGGGCCAATGTGTAACATGAGGAGTGCGCGTAGTTCAGTCGATTTTTAGGAGGAGACATTGAGCTAGGTGTTCGTGACTGTGCAGTCAACATTCGGCGAGAGAACAAATGCGCATCTTTCCCGTTATGTCAGTGCGTATCGTAGACAACTCGCGGGAGCAATGTACTAGGCTTGCTGTATACTAACACACCTTAAAGCATTCGGTCTATACGAATACTACAAGGAGTGAGCGATCACAGTGTTCTTGTATGTGAAACAAATATCCAGTATGCAAAGGTACCAAATAGTGGCCGCAGGCTGATGTGTAATTATTCAAAAGCCCACACAAGCGCCATCTTTCCGCACTCAATGATTATTATGACGTATTTCAGACATTGGGTGAAAGCAAAAGTGCTCAATTGTGACAAATATTTAAGGCAAAGCTGTTCGGGCTGCGTGAACCATCGTGGACAATGACGACACGGCGTAGCAAGCCACAAGGAGTAAGGTCACTGGCATCGTACGTGCGCTGCCTATAGGGTGCCCCCTGAACAAAAGACAACTTCACACGCATCACAGTGGACAATAAGATTGCGGTTGAACAGGCCAAAGGCGTATTTTTGCTACCTTCCATACAAGACTCAAATATCTACCTAAAAAATTCGGGCGAATGATGACAATCAACAAAAAAGGACGAGATAACTATACCTGGCTTGTTGCGCGATCATTAGCAGGACGACTTGTTCTTGGGCTAGTCGGTGCTTGCTAATTATCATGGTGTAGCGCAAGGACACAAAACAGAGACACGGAAACACAGGCGTTGCTGACAACTTTTGTTGGCAAACCGATGAAATACAGAGTATATACTGCTCCCAACGCGCAGGCGTTTAAGTGAGATCCGGTAGGCTACAGGTGGCGCTAGGCAGAGATAAATCATCAAGTGTATGAGGGAATAAAGGCATGTTCAGCTGCAATCTGACTTCGCCACCATTTTCTTTGATAAAAAATGCTTCGGAAAGCTTCCTTCTTTACTCCTGCCCAGGATCTCGACATCGTCAAACAGAGCACGCGCGCAGGCTTTGCAATGCGCAGAAAGATGCGCATTATTGTTCTTATTCAAATAATTCGCGTCCTCCCTCATTCTGTCATGCCACGCAGCTGACAGAACTGGGACACAAATTATCAAGCGCACTAGACCGAGGTGGCCTAGTGGCTTAGTCTTCGTAGATTTCAGAAAAGCCTTTAAGCGCGTTTCCCACTCCCAATTGAATGAAAAACTAAAATGGTGTAATATAAACACCTCATTTGTCACTTGGATCAGACGATACCTAACTGCTCGTAGTCAGATGGTTCTGATGTTTGCGTGCTTAATACTGCCACACGCGCTGCTTTCTTTCTACGCCTTGTGTTACCACCCCCTTTAACATTGTTACTACTTCCTTGCTCAAGCCGCGCCAGAATGTCTGAGAACGTTCGAGATTATTTTAGGATCATCTGTTAAGATTGAGCGTCGAAACGGGAGCAGCTGAGACTATTGTGGAATTAACGTGGCCGCCAGCGATAACAATGGAATGTTCGATGTCGCATGTATAAATGCTGACGCGCCTTACTGCAGAGCAGTTTATCGATGGCCGACGCTCTGTTCGCTGCTATCAGTACACAGTCTGTATTGCTTGTAGTTTGACTTTCTGTTTCCCGGCCACAAGTTCGGCCGAATACAGTTTCATCTTGGACAAGCCGATTGCTGCCTGCGTCCGCGTCACGACCCCGTGACAATAGACCGGAAGCTTTCACGGTGTCGAGTGACGCCTTGAGTTTGCAAGGTTCTATTTCGGGCCCTATGTTGTTTTTAATTTCATTAAATGACATCGATTACCGTCTGCTGTCTTCTGTGCGGTTATTCGCAGAGAACTGCTTGTTACACAGAATTATACGCAGTCCGAGCACTTGTGCTTAATCGCATAACCCCTTAGACAAATAATTTATTGGTGCGACATTTGGAAAATGCGCATAAATTTTGAGAATACTGTAAGGACGTCATTTATACATAAGCAGATAACTCATGAGTTTGATTATAACGTAAATGGTCACCAGATTTCACCAGTGTAAGAAGATAAATACTTAGGAGTGTTCTAACAGAAAATATATTGCGATTGTCATATTCAGTATGTTAGAGATAAAGCCTGTAACGTAGTGGACTTCCTGCAGAGAAGCGCAAAACACTTTCTAACAGAAACGAAACTACTGCGCCGAACTTAGAGCACTGAACCGACTGTAATTCTCGGCCCGTGCCGGCCCGGGCCCGGAACTTGTTGAAGTTTACCTGCGCGAGCCCACCCTGGTGTCTCAAATCGAGACCCGCCCGGGCCCGGCCCGAACCCGAGAAAAAATTTCACCTACCCTGCCCGGGCCGACAGGGGCCCTAGCCAACAGGCAAGTTGTTGTTGCCCGAAAATGGAATCGACAGGAAGGCGTTTTAAGTAGCAAATATCTACGTTTTCACCAGTGCGGCAGATTGGGCACTTTGGTAATCCATTTTGAAAAACTAAAAGCGCTCACAAAAGATGGAAGAAAAAAGGCACACGTATGCGCATGCAGAGGCGCTACATCAAACAATTTATCGTTGCGATACCGCTGCTACTTATAGCTCGCCTAATTGGCCCGTATCAATTCGCAGAATCCCGAAGCTCCTAAGAGATTACACTTTCAAAATGGTGTTGTCACACTCAGAAAATCGATTTATTTTTTAGTCAGAGCGATTGATGGCATGCTTACACACATCTCGCCCACCTTCTCAATTTCTTGTGCCCTGATATTCTCTCTTGTCAGCTGATTTCTTCTTTTGTCAACAAATGTGCACGTGTCTAACAACGGAACACAGCCACACCTCTTACAATGTAGCGCTAAATGTGCGAAATGCGAATTAGCATGCCGTTAATTGCTCTGACTAAAAAAGAATTTGAAAGACACTTACGTCGCAGCGGCCCACGCATGTGCAGTTGGTGTCTCTGCTCGTCCGCTGAGCCATTTATCTATTGACTATTACCCTTGACGGCGTCGTCGAGAGAGATCAGCGCATGATCAGCGTTTGCTGGCGCACCGTGACATTTGCGTCGCAATAAGCATTGCTCGGTTGCGCGAAGGAAAAGGAAGCGTGATGATAACGAGCTTCAGTCAAAAATAAGGACAGCTCAGCAGCGGCCTGGCGATAGCATACATCGAAGAAATCGTGGCTGTCAGCGATGCGTTTGTCTGTTCAGATTTGGACGAAGCTACAACGACGACTCCACTATAACAACCACCCATCGACGTCAATCCAAATCTTCGCGCTCACCAACAGCAACAGCTCCGATGCCTTCTGCAACAATACAATATGTTTTTCGGCGTCATCAAGGGTTCGGCAAACGCCCCTTGCTATGCACCGCATCATAACAGAAGAAAATGCCCGACTACTATATGCGTCACAGTCCCTACCGGGTTTCAACGCGGGAACGAGAAGCTATGAAGCGACAAGTCGACGAAATGCTGGAGGATGACATCACACAACCATCGAAGACTCCGTGGGCATCATCGGCAGTCTTGAGAAGAAGAAGGGTGGAACTTTGCGTTTCTGTGTCGATTACCGTCGCCTGAACAAGATCACGAAGAAAGACGTGTATCCCCTTCCACGGATAGACGACGCCTTGGCTCGACTTTGCAACGCAAAATACTTTTCTTCAATGGACCTCAAGACAGGCTTGGCATATTGAAGTCGATGAGAGAGACCACGGGCAGACAGCCTTTGCAGTAAAACTTTTACTGCAATTTTCTACGACATGTGCTTTTCCAGGCTTGCATATTGGAAGAGAAAGCGTAGCAAGAAACAGCTGAAATGTGGCCGGCACACCGCACAATTTATTGACAAGTCGTTGAGATCGAATAGGCATGACACTTTAGTTTGACCATTCTTTTCCACGGAGAAACACAAGGCACCTATTTCACGCTGCATGTGCTAATTTATGAGCCCCCTTCCCTTATCTCTCACTGCAAGGGGTCCCCGAAACATCTGTGGCTGAGAACCACTGACCTATATGTCAAAGCCTAAACAATTTCTTTTACATGTACAAGGACATTTTTGTTTGAATGCATTGCAAATTCTTGCAAATTCTTAAACTTCAAATTATACAATAAATGCTGGTTGTAGTACTTTATTGGAATCAAAACAATAACATCCATAATGTGAATGTAAAAATATACATTTTCATCTACCACAGAACTTATGGTAAAATTGAACAGATGAAACAACATACACAATGCAACCTGAGCACTAATTCAAAGCAGTAACATAATATAAAAGTATAGTTCAAAATTTCACCACAAAGCACGACACATAGACTTCGCAATGCCAGTATGCAAGCACAATCCAATGAGATGACATGCACAGCAGTGGCGTAGCCAGGGGGGCACACCGCCTCCCCCCGCCCCGAATTTTTTTTCTTTGCTATGGCATATAGAGCCCAAAATCACACTTTACCACATCTACCTGCCCGGCCCCCACGTCAAATCAAGGAGGACCCCCCCCCCCCCCCCCGAAAGAATTTCTGCCTATGCCCCAGATCCACAGACAATTTGGTGTCTGCTTACACATGAAGGCAACTCGATAAGTCAGTAAAGGCTTGCAACACTTTTGAGAAATCTGACTGTGCAATAGGCATGTTGGTGTACCACTTTTCTTTATATTGCATTCGTTTGCCCTCAGGCATGAAAATATGTTACATGATTGTGCAGTTCACTGTTTTTGTATAAAGACGTGTGGTGTCGACCATAGATCCACCTGCCTAGGTTTGTAAACACAGTCGCCTTTATTGACATATTTTTAAGAAATAATGTAAAGGTAAGCTTGGGAACATGGCATTACTTCACAACCCTATTCACCCGTATTATCACGCAGGAGTAGTAGACCAATGGTTACAATATTTAGATGCCAGCGTGTTCCATCAAATACGACCGGAAAAGTCGTTCCTCGTCACCTTCAATAGCTCAATTTAAAGCTCATGCAAAAGTACCACCCTGAAAATGAATCCAAATACCATGACAGGAAAGTTACCTCGGAGTCACGCAATAACGTGGTTTGAATTAAAAATTGCCTATAAATACTGGTGGTTGCTTGGCACATTAGAGCCAAGGACTAGACATGCAACGAGGCTGAGTAAAAATTGAACAGGCAATAAATAACGGCTGTTTAACAGTCAAGAATGATGCTTAGTGAATTAAATGAGCTTACATCCAGCACCTTTTCAAGCCATGCAAAATTTTCAAATGCACACTGTTAATGGAAAGTTTGGACTCAGCACCATGCATAACACAGTGCAGCAGTCCAAGTGCTGACAATCCTAAATACCGAGAGATGTACAAGATAACCAGTACAGTATACGGTAAGACACAGGAGTGTTCGCAGAAGAAACCGTCTTGTAGGGAAACAGGTGGGCCACAACTGTTGCTGCTTTGCCAAAAGTGTTCAGTTTTCCTGAAAAAGATATCAAGTAAAGAAGTCCACTAAGCTTTCTGCATCAATACAAAATACCAACTTGACTTCTCTTACTGCAGACATTTCTATAAAAACACAAAAATACAAAATTAAGAAGCTGCCAAGTATTTTCTTGTGAGATATGCAACGAGTGTGCAGCACACTTCTGCTCTTGTAATATCTAGAAAGACGCAGCATTATGATACAGAAAGACGGGGCTCATTTGCTTGTCCATGTTTTGCAGCCATGTTTTTATACACGTAGCAAAAGAACAAGGTACAATAGCGTGTGTGCAGTATTGCTTGTTTCGTGGAGGCAACTTCTATAGAAAAATAATTCATTTATCCTGAAAGCTTAATGCAAGTTCTCCCAAATAAATTATTTAAAATTCTAGGCTAGACGGGACAAAATATAGATATATACTTATGAGGCATGCCACAGTGGACAGCCTAAATTTTTTTATTTACATTTAAATATAAAACTCCGCTTATGCCAGAGGAGCATCTAGACGTTGTCTTTCTCACAGCACTTCGGACTAAACCAGCTGTGCACATAGCACCCTGCCTGTAAGCACTGCACCATCCTGCTTCTGCCAACTGTGAAATCCGCGCGCACTGAAAATGTTCTGTGCTGCTTACTGCTTGCTATTACCTTAAATGTCCCCTAGCCAACACAAACTAGACAATCAATTAATATATTTATCCAGTGTAAATGAATGTAAAAATTTTCCTAACAGTGATAACTTAAATCACGAGGCGCATTCAGCCCATCCTGCGTACTGTTCACCTCTGTTCAGCACATTTACTTATTTGAAAAGTCTAAGAAACTTGCAACAAGCTGATTCAACCTTGTGATCTCAAGATAGAATCAGAGCATGGAGGCAGTGCATTACCTTTCAAATTGACTTTTTAAGACAAGGCTTTGAATAAGCACGATAGCCAAAAATATCTGCCACTGAATTAAAACTTACACCTAAATTTCATAGTTCAGGGCTAAAGCCTCATTTCAAGCAGTCACAACCACAGGCAGGCAAACTCATTCATGAGTCGACTCACTCAGACTCATATCGAGACGTGAGTCTGAGTGAGTCCCGGTGAGTAAAGCTTTTTTGAGTCTGAGTCCGAGTGAGTTTGAGAAAAATTATGGTGAGTCTGAGTAAAACCGGTTGAAAATTTTGGTGAGTCTGAGTCCGGATGAGCCCTTAGGGCAAAATGTATTGCATGAGTGGGGTGGACTGAGCTCCACATTTTTTGCCGACCCATGGTCCTATCTAGTCAACTTCAGCATCACTATCGCTCACGTTTATACTCAAATATACTCCCACATATACTTCAACGCGCTACCGTTCATACATCAGCTCTATATTTATTGATCAGAGGCGTGATTTGCGGAGTGAGAGGGGGAGAAGGTGCCTTGGCCTCCCCTACAAAATTTTTCACGGGAAGTTATTGATATAAATATCTCGTGTGAGTCATCTCTTTCAATAAATAGGTCGTTTTGAATTACAAACTCTGATAACTCGTGTTTGAAGGTACGAGATCAAAAGGTGCTAAGCAGAGCACTGATTATGCGAGATATTGGTGTTAAAGAGCATTGACACTATGGTAGAAAAGCCTATTTATAGGCTAACAGACTCATGAGTCGACTCACTCAGACTCAAATTAAGCCGTGAGTCTGAGTGAGCCCGAGTGAATTATATCTTGGTGAGTGAGTCCGTTTGAGAAAAAATTATAGTGAGCCCGAGTCCGAGCGAGTCCGGATGAGGAAAGGTTTGGCGAGTCTGATTCCGAGTGAGCCCTAAGGGCAAGATATGTTTGGTGATTGAGTCTGAGTGAGCTCCACGTGTTTTTCCGACCTATGGTCACAACAGGACTAACATTTGTTTCGCAAATTTGTGAACGGTTTTACAACTACCGAACACAAAAATATAGTTAAACACCACAATAATAATGCGCTGGTGAAGTTCAATGTACTTCGATGTACATGCCACTTCATTGTTAAGGTGAGGCATCACAATACTGACCGTTTGAAGCAAAACGGCAAGGCGAGCTAGTTGAAGGGTAATAAGTGAGGTTCAAGTTTACGTATATATTTTATGCTGAAGCAATAAAGCTTTCAGTTGTGAGTAAGCTCTCGTGTTGTGCACTATCTTGTCCTTGTCTTCTTAGCACTGCCATTACATAAACACAGACCATTTCGCCAGGAACACTATGAATCCCTCACAATACAGTAAATTTCATGCTACAGGGGTCTATTATCGAGGCACTCCATTGTAAATTCAATATAGTGTTATAGTCTGACAAAATATTTGGAGGCACAAAGGAACGAGGACAAGAAATGACAGGACTGGTGCCAAACTAACAACTGTTTTATTGGAAAGAACACTGCATTCCAGGTAGCTTCACGCGCATGCGCGAGTCACATTGACAATCACGCAACAGAATGACAACCTACTTTGATTTATCAAGGCTTACAGCATGTAAAATCGTATTGGCCATGCGTAGTTGGGGTGGTTTACGAACGTAGCGATGTGGGCTTGTTGGTGCATAATGGAAAGACAGTTTCTTAGCGCTGGTATAGACGAGGACACATAGGAAGAGACACATAATTTACTGTATTGTGAGACACTAGCGCCCATGTGTCTAGTGTCTCTTCCTATGTGTCATCGTCTATACCAGCGCTAAGAAACTGGTTTACGAAATACCCCTCAGCTGTGGCCGATGTTTAAACACCCGATTAAAGGAACATGAAGCCTCCCTTAGCAATGTATCTGGTTTACACTTGCCTTCGCACTGCAAGTCATGCGCATGCGCGCCCCGGTTTTTCGAAACCAGGGTGCTTGGGAAAAGTCGAAACCAGGTGGCCAGAGAATTGTTGGAGGCTTTTTGCATGAATAAGAAGGGTGCCCAATGTGTTAGTGTGCCTTCCTTGAATTTATATCGCAACGAATTGCACTTTTTTGACAAGTCTTGATAACTCAAAGTAGGTTGTCATTCTGTTACCTGATTGTCAATGTGACTCGCGCATGCGCGTGAAGCTACCTGGAATGCAGTGTTCTTTCCAATAAAACAGCTGTTAGTTTGGCACCAGTCCTCTCATTTCTTGCCCTCGTTCCTTTGTGCCTCCAAATATTTTGTCAGACCATGCACCAACTAGCCCAAGAACGCGTTTTAGTCATAGTGTTATAGGTGTGATAGATGACAGGTGCAGATTCTGCACACTGTATCGGATGACTGAGATAAGAGCTACGATAAAATTGGACTCAAAATAGTACTCTCAAGGTTTCCAATGTATCAACGACTTGGTTCATTGCACACTGGTATGCACTGCACAATTCAGAAATGAATCCTTTTTGATCACACTCTCCTAACGAGATTATTGCTACCAACCCAGGTTCTGTGAAGCATCCAGATGAGCTTCAAGAGTTCTTCTCAAGCTGCTGCTGCATAGCGTTGCATGTGCCATCTTGAGCACCATCTGCAAAGTAAAAAAAATATTGTACAGATTTTTTGCAGTGACTCTCTATTTCATGCTGCACTAAACAGCTGTAAAGCACACCCCAATACGTAATTCAGATAACTGGCACAAATTCAATTTGACGTGCATGCATGAAACAATTTTTAACTCTAAATTTATTATCCTAACGCACTCCGACACCAAGAACCAAGAACTAATTCAGTACATAATACAAAACTGGCAGTGTAGATAAAGCGTTTTTTTTTACTCTGGGAAAACAGATTCCACAGCTGTTAGATTGTTGTCATTGCTGCTCTCGTTTGATGTTAGCATTGAAAGCGTTGCTGTGCTTCTTACGCAAAAGTGACCTTAGAGACAGACTTTAAGAGGCGTCATACTCTTCTTTCTTGTTTTGTTCTTTTTCTGTAAAGTTTCTTTTGTAATAGCCTTTATTCCTCGTGCCCTCTTCCTTTGCACAGCATGGCCAGCCAGTTTAAGAAGTGGCTAACATGCCTGTCTTTCCATATATTCATTTCTTTCCTTCGTTCATTTTAAGTCTGGCAGCATTTACAACCGAGATGAAAATGGCGTGCGAACTTCCAGTTGGAAAGAGACGTTCCAGCTCGATTTCGAGCCGGAATTGTATCTTCCAGTGGGAATTTCTATTGCCAGCTGGAAATAACTGGAAATGGCAGTTTCCGGCTGGAAACAATCGCCACCTTAGGCGGCTTTCGAGCTGGAAACAACTGGAAATTGCTTTTCCAGTGGGAAACAACATCCAGCTGAGGCAGTTTTCTAGCTGGAAGTAGTTGCTCCTGCTGGAAAGAAGAGGAAATAGGATTTTCCAGCTGGAAATAGAATCCACCTAAATTTATATTAATTTCTGGGTTTCACTTGCCAAAACCGACATGATTATGAGACCCACCGTAGTGGAGGGCTCCTGAAATTTTGAATACATGGGATTCCTTAAAGCGCACTGATATTGCATAACACGCTGACCTCTAGCATTGCGCTTCCATCGAAATGTGACCACTGCGGCCAGGATCGAACCCACGTCCTTCGGGTCAAGGGCCCAACACTGTAACCACCGTACCACTGCGGCTGCCCCACCTCCATTCTTTTCACCTCAAGCTTTTGGGAAAACACCATGGAAACATATACAAAACGAGCGCTTTTCAGCTTAAAGTGGTTGGCTCCAGTGGGAGAGTTCACCTTGCACTTTGAAACCTTTGATGTTCTGCTGCAACATGTCATTTTTATTAGCCTTGCTTATGTTTAGAAGGCTGCATTGTACAGCAGCACAGATATTTCGTCAACAAAACTGGCCAAGATTTCTTAAGCTTCGTTGTAGCGCAGCAAAGGACAAAGAAAAGTACGACGACATACAGCGCTATGTGTCATCGTACGTTTCTTTTTCATGACCATGTCTTTCGCCGCGCTACAACGGAGCTTAAGAAATGACCCACTGCCAACAAGTCCACGTAGCCACCTTTATTGACAGTATTGTTTATCTCTTTTGTAGGAGAGCTCAACAATCTAATGTGTTGCTTAGAATTTCGGGAAGAATATGTTTGCAGAACACTAGTCAGCAAAACCAAAAAACAAAAAAGGACACTTCCATTGAAGCATTTAGTTTTGTGGCCATCCAGCAGGTCAGTCATCGTGCAACGATATCACCTCTGCGTTTACGCTTCCAGACTGCGTGCGCCCCTGTTATACAAGGCGTTACCATATATAGCCACCTTATCAACGTTGTTATTTCACGCTTGCTCCCTCGATCATGATTTGTCGTGCTAACATTTACGACACGACCAGAGCGTCCATCTCAGTAGCCACGATGTTTGTTTTGTTCACTGCATTTTTCACTCAGCGTTAGTTACGCACATATTGTTACGGGGAAAAATACAATACTGAGTCAGTATCAAGGCACAGCACAGCTCACAACACAACGTCGACTTCTTCACCTCTTTTTCAGCTCCCTTTTCAGGGTATATCCCACTATGCCCTCTTAGCGTAGGTAAAACCACGCAACACAACCCCCGGCGGCAAAAGCGCCGACCCGGCGCGTCTATGGGACCACAGCAGAAGGTGGGTGGTAACGCTTGAGCCTGGATACGTGGACGACGTCACGGGATAACAGAGGAGAAGAGTTTGTAGGATTAGCCGGGACGATTTCGTATGTAACGTCTGTCAATTGTCGAAGCACGCGGTATGGCCCCGTGTATCGAGAAAGTAGCTTCTCAGAGAGACCGGCACGTCGCGTTGGGGACCAGAGAAGAACGAGGGAACCCGTTGGAAAACGTTCGTCACGATGCCGCTCGTCGTAACGGTGCTTCTGTGTTTCTTGAGAAGCCGTCAATCTGTGGCGGGCAAGTTGACGGGCGTGGTCAGCGCGGGCAATAGCGTCGCGTGCATATTCCGTGGTCGACTCTGCAGCAGCCGGAAGGAAGGTATCCAATGGCAACGTTGGTTCGCGTCCAAACAAAAGGTAAAACGGTGAGTATCCAGCGGTGTCGTGCCGGGAGGAATTGTACGCGAACGTCACGTAGGGCAGTGCAAGGTCCCAGTCACGATGGTCGGTCGACACGTATTTTGAAAGCATGTCTGTCAGGGTCCGGTTTAAGCGCTCTGTCAGCCCGTTTGTCTGGGGATGGTAAGAGGTCGTGAGCTTATGCTGGGTGGAACAGGAACGCAGGATATCGTCAATCACTTGTGAAAGGAAAGTACGGCCTCGGTCTGTCAACAGTTGTCGTGGGGCACCGTGCACTAAAATAAGATCCCGAAGTAAAAAATCAGCGACGTCTGTAGCGCAGCTGGTTGGAAGGGCTCGCGTGATTGCGTAGCGGGTCGCGTAATCGGTAGCAACGGCAACCCACTTGTTTCCTGAAGTGGATGTTGGAAATGGACCAAGAAGGTCCAAACCGACTCGGAAGAAGGGTTCCGGTGGGATGTCGATAGGCTGAAGATACCCAGCAGGAAGTCCCGACGGCTTCTTGCGGCGCTGACAAACCTCGCAGGCGTTGACATAACGCCGCACAGAGCGTGCAAGGCCAGGCCAGTAGAAGCGGCGGCGCACACGGTCATACGTGCGAGAAACGCCAAGGTGACCAGCGGTTGGGGCGTCATGAAGCTCGTGGAGGACTGTGGAACGCAGGTGCTCTGGTACGACCGGCAGTAGAGCGGGTCCGGCGGGTGACAAATTACGCCGATATAAGGTGTCATCTTTGAAGGCAAACATGCGTACAGAGGCGTCGTGCGGGGAGGATCGCAGCCGTTGCATTATTTGACTGATATGCGGATCCCGACGCTGCTCGTCGCCGAGGCGAAGCAGCTGAGAGAGGGAAAATACGCAGTCGGTCGAGGCAGTGCTCGTAGAGGGCCGGTCAGCCACAGGGTAGCGGGATAGGCAATCCGCATCTTGGTGCAGTTTTCCACTCTTGTACACGACCGTGTAGGTATACTCCTGCAAACGGAGTGCCCAGCGAGCGAGACGACCTGTGGGATCTTTTAAAGAGGCGAGCCAACAAAGGGCATGATGGTCGGTGAGCACTGTAAACTGTCGGCCGTATAAATAAGGACGAAATTTCGCAACTGCCCATACCAGAGCGAGGCATTCGCGCTCCGTAATTGAATAATTGCGCTCCGAAGTGGACAGCAGCCTGCTAGCATAAGCTATCACGTGATTCTGCCCACGTTGTCGCTGGGCCAACACAGCGCCGATTCCGTAACCACTGGCGTCAGTGCGGACTTCGGTTGGCGCGGCAGGGTCGAAGTGGGCCAGAACAGGGGAGGATGTGAGCAGTGTGACGAGCTTGGAGAAAGCTGCTGCTTGCGAGGGACCCCAGTTAAAGGGCGTGTCTTGTTTGAGCAGGTCCGTGAGAGGTCTAGCAATTTCGGCGAAGTCTTTGACAAACCGCCGAAAGTAGGAGCAGAGTCCCACAAAGCTCCGAACATCTTTGGCGGTTTTCGGCACAGGGAAGTCCTTCACGGCTCGAATTTTTTCCGGATCAGGTTGTACGCCGGAGGCATCAACAATATGCCCAAGGATCGTAATGCGGCGACGGCCGAACCGGCACTTGGACGAATTAAGCTGAAGTCCGGCGAGACGGAACACTTCAAGAATTGCTGAGAGTCGCTCAAGGTGCGTTTCGAACGTGGGCGAAAACACAATTACGTCGTCTAAATAACATAGACACGTAGACCACTTGAAGCCGTGAAGCAGAGAATCCATCATTCGTTCGAATGTGGCTGGGGCATTACATAGGCCGAAAGGCATGACCTTGAACTGGTAAAGGCCGTCGGGTGTTACAAAGGCCGTCTTCTCTCGGTCCACGGGATCCACAGCGATCTGCCAATATCCGGAACGGAGGTCGATGGAAGAGAAGTACGCGGCACCATGCAGACAATCAAGGGCGTCGTCAATTCGAGGGAGAGGGTAGGCGTCTTTCCTTGTGATGTTGTTGAGATGGCGATAGTCCACACAAAAGCGCCACGATCCGTCCTTCTTTTTAACTAACACGACCGGAGACGCCCAGGGACTGGAGGACGGCTCTATAATGTCCTTCGCTAGCATCTTATTTACTTCCTGTTGGATGACGCTCCGCTCAGACGCAGACACTCTGTAGGGGCGGCGGTGAACAGGGTTGGCATCACCTGTGTGTATGCGATGCTGGACAACGGACGTCTGCCCTAGAGGTCGGTCACCGAAATCAAAAATGTCCTGGTAGGACCCGAGAACGCGCTGGAGGGCTTCAACGTGTTCAGGCGGAAGGTCAGCGGCGATCATGTTAAAAATTTGACGGCTGCCACAATTGGTTGTCGGTGGCGTCCGCTGCGTAGGAACAGCGGCATCCAAGGCGAAAGCTTCGACCGGTGAATCTAGTAGCGAACAAAGGTGGGCTACGGAAATGCCTTGTGGGAGCACTTGATTTGCGAAGCCGAAATTTACCACCGGTAGCCAGGTTCTGTTAGCCGTGATGCTGAGAACCGTATAGGGAACAGCAACACAATGCGTGAGCAGCAAGTCGGGAAGAGGCGCAGCGTAGTAGTCACCGTCTGGCACAGCTGGTGAGCACAACATATCGACGTACGTAACAGATTGCTGGGGCAGGTGAATAAAGTCGCTGCAATGTAATCGGCACGAAGGTTGGGACGGGGGGTCACTGAGTTGCGGCAGTTCAAGTCGCAGCACACCGGCGGAGCAATCAATAAGCGCAGAGTTGGTTGCCAGAAAATCCAGCCCAAGTATGAGGTCGTGGGGACATGTGGCAAGGACAGTAAAAAGGACGACCACCTGATAACCGGCAACGGTAAGCTGAGCTGTACACATCCCAACGACAGGAACGGTGCCGCCATCCGCGACTTGTACCACATTGGTCAAGGGTGGCGTCAGAATCTTATTCATGCGACGACGAAAATCCGCACTCATGACAGAGACGTGAGCGCCTGTGTCGATCAAAGCTTGAACAGGAGTGCCATCAACATGTACTTCAAGTGTGTTCTGGTGTAGACGTAAGGGCAACAGAGGATTTTTGGTTAACGTCGACAGGGCAGCTTCACCTCCAGAAGCTGCGCAGCCTAGTTTTCCGGAGACATGCGGCGGCTAAATGACGGCGAGGGCGAGCGGCGGCGCGTTGGTGAGCGAGAGGAACGGCTTGGAAGCGGCGACGATGGGAAGGTGCGGCCATAGTCCTCAGGGGCGGCGAATGCTGAAGACTCAGTGCGGTTCGGATAACGGCGATTCATTGTGCGGAAGAGGCCGTTGTAAGCGGGATACTGGCTAGGAGGAGTAGAGGGCCACTGACTGCGACAGTAACGAGCAACGTGGCCTGCACGACCACAGCGGAAGCAGATCGGCTTATCATCTGCTGTTCGCCATTCAGAAGGGTTCCTGGAACGAACAGGGTACTGACGGCGGCGTGTTGTCTCAGAGGCTACGGAGGTGTCAGTATTGTTCATGGCACATACAGTGGAACACAGACCCAGATTGGCGAATTCCTGGCGGACAACGGCCTGGATCAGGGCGACAGCCGGGGCCGGTGTCTCGGACAACGTCGGTTTATGGGCAGCCGGGCACACAGCCTCGAGTTCGCGTCGGACGATGCGTGTCACATCGTCAGTTGTGGACGGCTGAAAAGAGGTTCCTTCGCAAGACGATGTTGCAGCGGTGTTGGGGAGACGGTGGAACTGGTGCGGAATGCGCCGACTCTTCGCTTGTTCCAGGCGGCGACACTCCTTAATTACGGCGTCGATGGTCGTGACGTTGGTAAAAACGAGCAGATTGAACGCATCGTCTGCGATACCCTTCAAAATGTGTGAAATCTTGTCAGCCTCGGGCATGTTGTGGTCAACCTTTTGACACAAGGCTAACACTTCTTGAATATAGGTCAAGTAGGGCTCGGTTGACGTTTGAGTACGTACGGCCAATTCTTTCCGTGCAGCAAGCTGTTGACCAAATGGGTTGCCGAAAAGGTCACGGAGCTGTTGTTTAAACATGTCCCAGCTTGTGACTTCGTGCTCGTGGGTCTCAAACCAGACGCGAGGGGTTTTGTCGAGGTAGAAGATGACATTTGCCAGCATAACGGTGGGATCCCAGCCATACTGCTTGCTGATGCGCTCGTACATGCTGAGCCACTTGTCCACATCGATGTTGTTCTCCCCGGTAAAGGTGCCGGGGTCACGGGGTTGCGTTAAAGCGACGTACTGTGTTGTTGTCGGAGATGTTGCCGACGTAGCTGGCGAAGGTGTGTCTTCACCCGGAGCCATGGTTGCAGACTTAAGGAGGCGTCCACTGCGGAGCTCCGTCGTCAAAAAAAAAAAGTACCCCGCAGCTCCACCAAAAATGTTACGGGGAAAAATACAATACTGAGTCAGTATCAAGGCACAGCACAGCTCACAACACAACGTCGACTTCTTCACCTCTTTTTCAGCTCCCTTTTCAGGGTATATCCCACTATGCCCTCTTAGCGTAGGTAAAACCACGCAACAATATCATGCGTGACCTTGTGTGCATTGCGACTTACATAAACATAATTCTGTCAAACTATTATTATCTTAGAGTAATTCTGCGATTACTTATTGGCGAAAGAGCCAATTTAAAGCAGGATATAGTATATAGCAGGGTATAGGAAAACATTGTCTATTACTTGTTACCAGTGTATCAACGCGTATACCGTTTGCCTTCTGCTGATGTTAGCGGGGGACGTTGAATTGAACCCAGGACCCAAAGGGAATAGTAATCCTCAGCCTTCCCTTGAGTTTATCGCTATGGCCATATCCCGCATTGAAAGCTCTCAAAATACTATGTTAAGCGAACTTGCGCTGATTCGCGCTGCTCAAGCAAAGGTTGAGGAGTCAATTTCTAGCCTTTCCTCGCGAGTCGACACCCTAGAAAAAATCGCACAAACAAATCAGTTAGGTAGCCCAAGCTCTGCAGAAGACCCAAGTATGGTTAAACTTGCCTCGGATATTCAACTACTGTCGAATTAATGCGACGACGCCGACAATCGTCTGCGACGCTCAAACTTGCTGTTCTTTGGTATAGCCGATAAGCAAGATGAAACGTGGTCACAGTTTGAGTCACGTATCCTTTCATTCTGCTCTAAGGAGCTCGATATCACCATTAATAGTCAAGATACTGAGCGGGCCCACAGACTTGGCCATTTCCAGCCAGGAAAAAACCGCCCGATAATTGTCAAAGTCAGGAGATTTAAAGACAAAGGGCAAATTCTGTCTGCCAGTTCAAAGCTAAAAAACTCGTCGTTTTCAATCCGGGAAGATTATTCTGCGCGTGTGCGCTTGCCCAGAAAAAAACTTTTTTCATTTGGTCAGCACAGTTCGACTTCCTTGAAGATCCATTTTGACAAGCTTATTATGAGCAACAAACAGTTTGTTTACGATGCTGGAACTGATTCCGTTGTCTTGCTGAATTCGTAGCGCTCACCGCAGTTACCCTTGTCTTTTGCGCACCTCCCTTTGAGGGCCGCCACGCGCGCTACCCCTCCCTCAAGAGATAAATAGATATCGGTTTTACTAACAAATATACGAAGCTATTTCCCAAAGAAAGACGCTGTTGAAGCTATATTGGATGACAATCGCACCGATATCGCCATCTTTACTGAAACTTGGCTCACAAGTGATATACGCAATGATGAACTTTTGCAAGATAAGCAATCTTTCTCTTTTTTTCGGCGTGACAGACTTGACCGCAGGGGTGGCGGCGTGATGGTTCTTGTTAAGGATACCCTGGTTTCTTCTCCCGTTGCAAATATGTCTAAAAGCGAAATCCTTTGTGTGAACATATCACTTGCTCGTCGCACCACTATTATCATAGCCTGCTACCGACCACCTGATTCTGATCGCTCCTTCATTGACGACCTAAGCAGCACTCTACGTGATATGCAGAATCAGTTTCCCAGCGCAAACCTCATGGTTTGCGGTGATTTCAACTTTCCAGACATCGATTGGGTCAACATCACTGCACCTTCGCGTCATTCCAGAGATTTTTTGGATCTTATTCTCTCTTTTAACCTTGCTCAAACTGTAGGAATACCAACTCGTGGCAGTAACACTCTTGATTTGGTCCTTGTGTCAAATCCCGAGATAATTCAATCATTGTCATCCATCGATGGCCTTAGCGATCATAAGTTGGTAATTTTCAGCCTTGCAGTTTTCATTCCTTCACGACAACTTTCAGTACATTTGTGACTACAAAAAAGCAGATTTTTCCCGAATCAATGAGAAAAAGGCCGTATTTCTTCAACACTTTGAAGAATCAGCTCCTAATAGGACTATCGATGAAAACTGGTCTTCGTATAAAGCAAAACTTATCTCGCTAGTAGAATCACATGTACCCTTAGTTTGCATTCGCGGTGATGCCGGGAAACCGTGGTTTACAAATTCATTAAGAAAACTGTGCAATAAGAAAAAGCGATTATTCAGGGAAGGCAAGAACTCCGCTTCAGCATTAAAATGGTAAAAGTATTCCGAGTGTCTGAGCATTTATACTAAATTGCTGAGGAGCACTATACGGCACTTCTACAACAGAGACCTACTGGACATCCTTCGAACTAATCCAAAAAGATTTTGGACTTTATTAACTCCCAACCACAGTGGCTCGCATAACATCTCTTTATTAAATCAAGATGGCTCTGTCGTTCCGAAGGAGTTTCGTTCTGACGTTATGAAGGCATACTTCACCTCAGTTTTCACCCACGAACCGGTTGCAAATATTCCTCTTCCGCTGAATCCCAATTTTGCTCAAATGCTACCAGTTAATATTTCGGCAGAAGGAATCTGCAAGTTGATTGATAACTTAAAAATATCTAGTGCCCCTGGGCCTGACAACATATCTGCTAAAATTCTTAAAGGCACAAAAGTAATATCTAGTCGCGTCCTACAAATCATTTTCACGCAGTCTATTTCCAGCGGCCAAATCCCGTCTGAGTGGAAGGTTAGCAGAGTTGTACCAGTTTTCAAGGCAGGAAACCGCTCCAATACATCTAATTACCGTCCCATCTCGCTAACATGTATTGCATGCAAATTTATTGAACATATAATTTACTCCCACCTGGCAAAACATCTGGACAATAATTCATTTTTTTCCCGAACCAACACGGATTTCGGTCCGGCTTTTCGTGTGAATCTCAAGTTGTTGAATTCTCGACCGACTTGCACTTAAACCTAGACTCATCCTTTGCAACCGATGTCATTTACCTCGATTTTTCTAAGGCTTTTGACCGCGTTCCTCACCAGCGTCTCATGACTAAACTGTCTTGCCTTTCAATTGATCCGCTGATATTGCCATGGATTCACTGCTTTTTAACTGATCGCTCCCAGTACACCGTCATCGAAGGCCATCCACCTGACGCCACTAACGTTATCTCCGGAGTCCCACAGGGTTCTGTCCTTGGCCCGCTTCTATTCGTAATCTTCATCAATGATCTTCCTGCTCAAATTTCATCAACCATCGTTTGTTCGCGAATGATTGCGTTCTCTACCGACGTCTCTCTACTATTAACGATCAGGAATTGCTGCAGGATGACTTAACCTTAATTTAAAACTGGTGCTCGACCTGGCTCATGCAGTTAAACGTATCAAAATGTAAATTTATGCACGTGTCCCGTAAGAAATCTCATCTACACTTCCCATACACGATAAACAATACCGCTTACAACAGGTGGAATCTTATAGGTATCTCGGCGTAGAAATAACAAATAATCTCAATTGGTCTAAACACATCACATCACTTTCTGCAAGCGTTTCTAGATCACTAGGTTTCATCAGACGATCACTCACATTTGCTTCGCCCACAGTTGAACTAATGGCATACGAAACTTTTATACGCACCAAACTTGAATACGCATCCCCTATCTGGAACCCCCATCAAGAGTACCTAATCGAGGCGTTGGAGTAAATACAAAATCGAGCTGCTTGTTTTATAACTTCCAAATATGATTCTAGATTGAGCGTCACTAACATCAAAAGTTCGATTGGTCTAACCCCTTTGGCATCCCGTCGCAAAATAGCAAGTCTTTGCCTTTTCCATAAGCTGTATTATAACTTTCCTCCTTTACGCGAGAGCCTAATCCTGCCGCCCATGAGATCATCACGACGTCTGTTTAATTGTCAGAGTGTTCAACGCATTCATGGTTCAACTAACGCCTTCAACAAATCATTTCTACCGACTGCCATCGGATTGGAATGTACTTGCTGACGGTATTGTTAGTGAGGTAAACTGTGTGAAATTTAAAGATTTATTGTTACAGCACCACTGTCAGGAGGCCGAGTAGTAGCCCTGTTCTTTGCGCGTTTATACCTGCCTTCCTATTTTCATGTTATGTCTTACTATTTTCTTGCTTTTTTTCCCCCTTACCGTATTTTTTTTCTTGTTTTTCCAACAGTATTTATGTCATGTAACCTTGTGACCCGTGGTTACCTATTGTTACCCCCCCCCCTTATGTAATGCCCCATGAGGGGCCCTTAAGGGTAAATAAATGATGATGATGATGATGAAAACCGACAACCGCAGTTTCGTACAGCACACGTGATGCGTGTATCATGGCCGTTGTGTTGGCCCAAGAGGTGTGCGTTTTTGTACAGTGAATGAATTGGTTTTGAAGACGATTTTGTGTAGGACACGCGTTAATCCAGTTGTATTTTGGGACAGTTCTACGTGTGGAAGGGGTTACGACTTAAGACAGTCAAGCGCTCCCTATTGGTTTTCTGTTCTACTGGTCATGGTGATTCTTCCGCTCTTCCCCGTCCGCTTCTTCCACTTCATGGTAACTATTAACTTTTTTTTCCTCTCATGTATCAGTTGCAATTCTAAGCGTGCGTGCATGTGTTCGTGCTGATATCGAAGGGCTTGCTTATCATGACGCGACAATGACTTCATTGTTGTATGCAGTGTTTCTACTCGTGAAGTACAGTACATGTGTTCCATGTTGCCGTAGTTCCACCGGACAAATTTGTGCCCTGTGCTCATTGTTAGAAAGGTCTGTGTGACATGCTGCAAGCTAAATCAATAACAAAGAACCCGTACTTAGCTAGTACCTTGCGTACACGTTTATTTATGTTTTTGTGCTGTTTAACTTGCAGCTTGTTGTAGAGTTGCACATTCAAATTTGTGCTCGCTCCGTGTGTCTGCTCCGTATGTCTATAGATGGCTTGCACCGACGTCACGGAAACCCCGTATGTTGGAGCGCCAGCATGTTGAGACGCGACGTTTGTGATGCCGCAATAATGTTTCATCAAAGCATCACATGCAGGTTCTTTCATTATGCACGCACAGAGACGCTCCTGCTACGTCGTTTTCACGCTGACGCAATTTGTTTGTCATCAAAACCACCATCGTGGAGTACCATTACATTCAGAAGCCGCCTCCATGACGTCACGTGCAAGCCAGCTATACCGATCGGCCATCTCGACCCATCTTTTTTGCGTATGTGTGCGCCCAATTTTCAGTTTCGTCACTGAAATTTGTCCGACGTAATCGTGACATGAGCGCGTCCTACTACAAATGCATGTTCGCAAGTATGTCGTTGCCTCGGTCCGCATGTCATTCAATGATCAGAAAACAGCCACCTCGTAGAGAGGCAGTCAGAGCGTGCTAAGATTTAATTAAGCGAACCTACAAACTTTGGGTAACACGTCCTATGCTCTACGAATTGATCTGTAACGGCTGTCACTTTCCCATCCACTGTATTGGGTAGTTACGTTTGTGTAATCCTGAGAAGGCTGTAGGTACGGTCCCTACAAGCGGCGAGTTGATTTTTCATCCACTTTAAGTGCTTTACATTTATGTCATAATTATACTATACTGCAGTTAAAACATGCAAATAATTTCACCTGTATGTTCCTTAGCTTCATTGTCAAAAACAAGGACAGACGGAAGTCTGTTTCGTCTGTGCTTGTTTTTGGCGCTTTGAAGTTGTTCCATAATAGCACAATGCTGACATACTGGGTGTCAGTGGCTGGGATCTTCCTTATATTGCACGTAATACCTTGCGTTCAGTGGTTCTCGTACAATATAAAGATTGCAGACAGATACAATGTAGTCTTCGCATTGTGTTTTCTGCTCCATGCAATCTGGACAGGATTTGCCCCTTGATGGCAAATAAGCAGCCGGCTGCATGCTGCAAGAAGCACGCCACGCAATACACCGAGTGTGTCAGCAATGTGGTGTACAATATTCCCCTAAGCTGCGGTAGGCTGTACATCGGCCAAACGGGCCAGTGTTTCAGTGATCGTGCAAGGGAGCACCGCTTGGCGGTCAGCAGCAAGATGGGTGGGCCCTTGGCATCTGCAGATGCCAAGGGCCCACCCATCATGAAGGAAAAAATTGTAGCGCAGAGCAACACACGGACAGACAGAGAGGACGGGACTGGCGCCTTGGCAGACCACTGCAAGCACTGTGGTTGTGCGCCACACTTCAGCCAAACAACTTTTCTAAGGAGAGCAAGCAGCCGCACTGAAATGGAGACGATTGAGACATTCCTAATAAAAAGGGCAGGTAGTCAGTGCGTTAGTGCGCCATTAATAGATTTAAATGAGAAAGAAGTTATGTTTTTGAAAGATAGCCTGTAACGTGTCAAGTTTAGGTCGTGCGCTGCCCCATTTGCTTCTCACTCGGATTGATCCTGTGATGGACATGTGTTCGTTCATATGTGCTGGCATGATTTTACAGCTCAGGTCAATGCAGCTTCCAGCGCATGTCTCGACTCTTTCAGTGGCTCATGATGAAATGTTAGTTCGTCCGTGTTTCTATTTATGTAATGATTATCTTGTTCGGCAGCCTATATAAATCGACATGGTTTCTGTTAATAAACAGTTGGAAGTTGCAGCTCGTGTCATTTCGTCGCCATCCTCTTTCCGCCATACCAGTTTTTTTTCAAATGGTCGTATAAAATCGCCAATGAACATAAAATTGCTTGACAAGAATGTTTCTGGAGGTAAACTGTGGGAAGCTACTTCCGACAGGTGTACATGATGGTGAATGGAGCTGAAGTTAAAAGAAAAGCACTACCTTAACACGTTATAACAAACAAGTGCTAGCTTTTTCATTTGATGGTTTTACCCGAATTACATATTAGCTAGAATTATCTAGACACTACTTACTTTACACATAACAAACAAGTGCTCGCTTCTTCATTTGATGGTTAAAGCCAAATTACATATTATTTATTAATTAATTAATTTATATTTATTTATTATATTAGCTAGAATTATGCAAGAAACTCCTTACGAGTTACAGTTAAAAACGAACTTCACCATGCAACGTACACTAAACCTATTGGCTGCTCAGTGCTCTTTCATCTGGATTGGCACTGACACCATGCTCGTTTTTTTAAATCTTAATAAAGGCACGATTTTATTTTTTATATAACTGAAAAAACCTACAGTTATAAAAACTAAATGGCTGCCATGGCAAGGTATGTGTCCCCGTCTGAATTTTTTGCATTTACGTCAATGTGGAGTTTAAGTTCATTGCTTTTCCACTTACTGCATGTAAATGTTTCTTTCAGGTGTTGAAGCACACGAAGCCTGATAGAAGAGGACATTCGGGATGTGTTCTTGTAACAGCTGCTGCAGATGGCATTGCGATAAATTCCTTCAAGATTCAGCAACGCTGTGATTTCAATTTGTGCAGTTTACCGAACCAGTTTGCCCTGTGGATTTACAAGGCAGCCACCAAAACAGCTGGCGAGCATCCACACCACATGTATGAAAACTCTCTCACCCACAGTTTCACCTAGCTACGACTCGCAAGGAATGTGGTTTACTCCTGTCACCTCTGGAACAACGTAAATGAACATGTCAGGTGGGAGATGCTGTCATGTTCAGCAGGAATGTCTACTAGTTCAAGATAGGAGTCCAGCAATTCACAGCTGAGACGGACATCTGTTCCTGCTGGAAAATTATGCTTTCCAGCCAACAGTGAAATCTTCTGTGGCTGGAAATTCATGCTTTCCAGCTTTGAGTAATTTCCAGTTACAGCTGGAATAGTCATGCTTTCCAGCTGGGAATAACTTCCAGTTACAGCTAGAAAATGCATGCATTCCACCTGGGAATAGTTTCCAGTTCCAGCTGCAAAATTGAACCAGAAATTCTCCCAGCTGGAGATTTTTCCAGTTAGAAAAAGCATTCCAGCTGAAAAAGTAACCAGCTGGGAAAAATTTCCGGTTCAATAATCCAGCTGGAACTGGAGAATTTTTCCACCTGCGAAATATACACAAGTCCAGTAGTGTAGTGTTGCCAACTGCACAAACGTTCATAACCTTCACACTACAGCCAAACAGAATTGTACTGCCTGTGTCAGACCAGAAAGCAAATACTTGCAGTTTCAAGCTCACTCCACACCTACCTTTTCGCCAAAAACACAGCATTTGAGTTTCAGATAATTTGAGTTGTTTGCCGCGTATCATGCAAATGAAAGAGCTGAAAACACAGCATGATACAGCATGGAGTAGGTGCACAACAGCACATCCTTTGAGAATTTGCGATACAGTCATCTGGTGACCTGGGTGCCATTGTCTACAGTTTCTGGTGCTGCACTGAACTCAGTTTTTATATTCATCAAGAAGGATGAAGGTAGGAAGCATACATATGACTTACAGAAGTAAACCATAAGAAATGACGAAAGGTGTTCTGGTCCCACTGTACATTAGCTTTTTTTTAACTGTGATAATGTTTAATGGCTGCTTGGCCCTTCAAAGCTTCATAATAGTCTTAAGCGAGTCACGTTTTTTTAATGACTGTCCCTCTGCCATCAGGATTGCATTGAGCTGACTTGCACTGATGTAACTGAATAAGTCTGGCACAGCTCACACATCTTCAACTGGATGAGAATATACACATGAAATCCAGGAAAGTTCAAGTTGTCACTAATTATGTCACAAGATTGTCACTAATTAAGTGAAAATATCGTAAAATGGATGCGCTTCACCATACACGCTGTCACTTAGCAGACAAATGTCAGATAATACGGCCATAATCATATTTCTGCAGCATAATTTATTCGCTCTAGTCCAACCTAATGACGTAATTACCGTATGATATGCTGTTTCTTTTTTTTGTCTTAGAGACGAACAAAGTACGCAATGCAAAATTGTTATCGAAGAGTATTCCCACTTACTAATATTATGGTGTTTTGGAATAGTGTACGCCAGGCCCGTAGCCACGGTGGGGGAAGGGGGGCAATTCTGGTGAAGGGAGGTATTTTACCGAGAATTAATTATGAAAATAGAGGCGTTTTTCTAAAAAGTGAAGGCCGCGACGGAGGGCTCCGGAAGTTTCGTCCATCTGTTTTTCTTTAACGTGCATTGACATCGCAGAGTACACGGTCGTTTAGCATTTAGCCTCCATCGAAATGGTACCGCCGCGGCCGAGATCGTAGCCCCGACTTTCGGGTCAGCAGCCGAGCACCGCAACCATCGTACCACCGAGGCAGATAACTACAACTGAATCAAATGAAAACAAAAGTTAGCCTTAATGCACGCATGACGGAATGATAACCGCGGCCTCTCGCTTGTTTATATTTTCTGAAAGCACGCTGCCGCATTCACGCTTTATGGCAAGCAAAGAAATTATATAGCACAAATTGTCTTTATTGAAGCGTACGCGCTCTTCGATAGACTGCCGTGCGAAGCCTCTAACTTCACAAAAGCTTTTTAAACGCGCATCAGGCATCACACGTATGTGCGCTTATTCCTTTTATATTCTGCTTTTTATTCTACTTTTCAAGCGACACACTGTGCAGCACTACACACCCTGTGCGAGGCGAAACTGAGAACACAAAAGCACCACTTACTGTTCGCATTTCCAATTGTGCCGAACCAGGTGCTGGCCGAACACGCATACACAAATGTGCAAGCTCGCTTGAGTCTCCAGACCATCATCAAACCAACACGCTCACAGTACGGGATGTTGCACTGCCATCGCTAAGTGCCGTTCACGTCCAGCGTCGAGACCACAGTCGCACACACACGGGACACTGCCGACACAACTCAGCAATTAGGAAACTTCGGCAACAGAAGAAAATGGCGGAGGCAGCGACGGGCGACCGCGAGACTTCGACTTTGGCACGCACGCTTCTCCTCTCCTGTGCGTGTGCGTGTCCTTTTTTTTTTTGTCTTTCCTCGCTTGCACATGCGTCCTAAGGTTGCGCTATCGTGTTTCTCTCTCGGGGGCGCATGTAACAGCCCTGCCGTTTAGCGGCCGCTTGAAGGAAGTGGCAGGGTCGATTCAAATAGGTCGCGAAGCTTCGGACGATAAACGGTTCAGAACCTATTGCCAACGACACCAGCAAGGGGAATTATGGGTGCTGCGATTGAAGCGCGACTATGTTTGGAGGGAACAAACACTAATAGCGGAAAACTAAGTTTTATTCAAACGTAAAGCAATGTTTATGTTTTACAAATTACATTTATTTCACGAACAATATTATGTAGGTGCAATGCGGCAAGAATGTACGACAGTGTTTGATTCTTACGAAAAATCTTTTTCTTAGCGGCCCCTGAAGAGAGGCGCGCGTCACTGTTATTCAGTGCAGCCCTTGCGGTGCATGGAAATGCGCGCTCGTAAGTTCGTCTGCGACAACACGCCCCCTCACGTGTTCTGGTGTTTCGCACTTGCATGCGCTCTGTGAAATATTGTGGTGAGAATTTGATTTCGGTGTGCGCGAAGTTCCGAGGTGCGTTTCATCGTTGGTGAACGTGTTGGCTACGGCGTTCAACGGACAACAGCACGAGGCGGCTAACATTTCATGTCGAACGCTTTCCTCGGCACTCGCAGAAACGATGTGGTGTTCCAACTTCCAAGGATGCACTAGCAACACGCGTACGCCTGGCGAGCCGTCTCTTCTAGATAAGACACCGGGGCAACGGTTCGCAGTATTGTGCTTGCTGGATTTTCATGGATCAGTATTCCTTGCCCGGTTTCCTTCGTGAACACGCGGTGCCTACTATATTTCCTGTTATTGGTGAGCAGATCGCTAAGTTATCTGTCGCGCTACAATCACTATAATTCGCATGTCTTGATATGTTACACGTAAGGTTAATTTATCGGAAGAAAAGGCAAAACATAATGCACGTAGTCTACGCACTTTTAGGGGCGAAGCTCCTTAAGGCGGCACCCGTTCGTCCCTCGTAGTTGTCGTAGTCGTAGTGCGTAACCAGTCGTAACGCTAGTACCAGATCTTGACCTCCAAGGTGGTGACGGTGGGAGATATTTCCTGTGCGTTGTTGAACAATAAAAAATTCGCAGCGTGCGCGTTAACTAAAAGCCGAATTCTTCTGTCTCTCATTCCCCATTAGCAGCCATTGGCATGTTCCAGTAGGAAACGTTAGTAGAAGTGTAAGTGGTAGCTAAAAGCCGACTTCTTCTGTCTCTCATTCCCCATTAGCAGCCATTGTTTACGTCCAAGGTAGTGCCTGGTGAGATTTCTCCTGTGCGTGATTAAACAATAAAAATTTTGTTCAAAACGCCGTTGATCGATGAAATAAACCAAAGAAAGACGCCGCCAGATGTTTTCTAAAGGCAAAACGAAAGAACGCCAGATGTTTCTAAAGCAAAACGAAAAGACGCCAGCTGCTTAACGAAAGACGCCAGATGTTTTCTAAAGCAATGGTTTTCTAAACAATGAAAATTCACAGCGTACATGTAAAATTAAAGTGAGCTGCAAGTCGTCATAACTCATCGAACCTTTAGTATAAACGCACCCGATCTCACGTCGGTGATGATGTACTGGGCAGAATTCACGGAAGTTTCACGGTTTACCGATGAACCTCCGCAGCTTCGCCCACTCATCATCATTCGCTCCGTGGATATGCTGTGATTTTTTAGGGGCGAAGCTCCTTAAGGCGGCACCCGTTGGTCCCTCGTAGTCGTAGTAGTGCGTAACCAGTCTTAACGCTAGTACCAGATCTTGACCTCCAAGGTGGTGCCGGTGGGAGATTTTTCCTGTGCGTTGTTGAACAATGAAAAATTCGCAGCGTGCGCGTTAACTAAAAGCCGAATTCTTCTGTCTCTCATTCCCCATTAGCAGCCATTGGCATGTTCCAGTAGGAAACGTTAGTAGAAGTAGAAGTGTAAGTGTTAGCTAAAAGCCGACTTCTTCTGTCTCTCATTCCCATCAGCAGCCATTGTTTACCTCCAAGGTAGTGGCTGGTGAGATTTCTCCTGTGCGTGATTAAACAATAAAAATTTTGTTCAAAACGCCGTTGCTTGATGAAATAAACCAACGAAAGACGCCAGATGTTTTCAAAAGCAAAACGAAAGAACGCCAGATGTTTCTAAAGCAAAACGAAAAGACGCCAGCTGCTTAACGAAAGACGCCAGATGTTTTCTAAAGCAATGGTTTTCTAAACAATGAAAATTCACAGCGTACATGTAAAATTAAAGTGAGCTGCAAGTCGTCATAACTCATCGAACCTTTAGTATAAACGCCCCTGATCTCACGTCGGTGATGATGTACTGGGCAGAATTCACGGAAGATTCACGGTTTACCGATGAACCTCCGCAGCTTCGCCCACTCATCATCATTCACTCCGTAGATATGCTGTGATTTTTTGTACTTGTTGTGACATTTCCTGTTTATTGTGTAGGGTGTGTAATTGCATTATTGTGACCATTGAATAAAACTGAAATATTATTTTGGCGTGACCAGGCGTCATTTATTCTCCTTAGAACTGAAGCACGCATGCAATGCGCTCTTTAAGTCCCCTGCGCATGTGCAAAGCAAATAAGCAACGCTGCAAACATGAGAGGTACGCTGTTGCCTACTTTATTCACGCTGTGTAAGATGACACGAAGGCAGAATAATAGCTCAAAGAATAAAGTTTCCTGGTAAAACCAAGGCGAATTGCATGACGGTCCACTTAAACACCACTGTTTAGTCACGGGTCGATATTAGTTTAGCTAGCGTTGGTTTCAAGCGCATTCGCCAAGGGCTTGCCGGCTCGCCGTAGCGCGAGTCCTTAGCGATCAGGGGTCTAAGAATATTTTGAGGTCAAATTTCGCGCTAGGGCCAACAAAATGACGTCACTTTTTACCGGATATTGCGTCACATCCGCTTTATTTTTTGCCGGAAGTGTTCCCTCCTCACACAGATGGCGCTAAGCCCCATGAGCAGCTGATGAGCAGCCATTTTCTGAACGTAGGGGCTTCTATGGAAGCTTCGCTACCATTTACATTTACCTTGGAAGTCGCGTTTATATTTTTTTTAACGCGACAGCGTCAAAGAGCTCGTTTCGCAGAAATTCCGGCGTCGGCGGCGTCGGCGTCATTGGTTGTGAGCGAAAAAGCAGCTTTGGTCGTGAGCGAAAATTCGAGGGCGTTTGCACTTTGGCTTTCCTTTTGTGTACGTCTCCATCGAGAAGCGAAGGCAAGCTGGCGATTGCGAAGGCGATAGTGTGTGTGTGTGAGTGAGTGTGTGTACGAATATCGCTGTCGCGTTTTAAAGGCGAAACGTAAGATCCCCCCTCATTTTTTCCTTTTTGTTTTTGTCTGGCTTTCTGTCCACAGCCTTCTATTGCGTACGCTGCGGCGCGCCGCCTGTAGTCAGTTTTAGATGCGAAGTATCTTAAGGCGGAGCTCAATCCGGTGGTGGTGGTGTGCGGCGTGACCACCCTTACAGCGCATGCACATACCCTCTCCACACACCTCCTCTCCACTCACCCTCTCCCTTCCCCTCTCAACTTCCCCTCTCCCCTTCCCCTCTCAATTTTCCCTCTCCCATACCCCTCTCCCCTCCCCCTTTCCACTCATCCTCTGAAACGCGGGCTAGACATGCCGAAATTCTCTCCTGAGCAACGCCGCGATGAGCTCGAGCGCATGCGCGTCCCCTCCCCTTCTCTCTCCTCTCCTACGCTGCCCCCCCTCTCGCCCGCCTGTCGACCGCGTTCCCCGCTCGCCCTGTGAGAATTAACGGCCAGGCTAGATGGAAGATACGACGCGCGTAGCGTCCTTCGCATTCCACGACGCGAGGTCGGTAGCATGCCCAACAAACGCCAACGGAACGCGATCGTGCAAGTGCTCCGGCTTCGCATCGCCTCATGGTCCCCTTTAGCGGGAGATGGTGTAATTTTTTTAACTAGTACCTGACTCAGAGTGTGCGTAGTGCGAGCATAATCGCGTGCATTTATGATCGCAGATTCCTTGTGCATGTCAGCGGTTTGCGTCGCGATAAGTTGACGAGGAATGTAACGCCGTCACTTCATCGATTGAGCTACTACCAAAGATATTAGACTGCACGAACTTTTCTTTACAGCTAATTATATTTGGAGATGTGCAAGACTAAAACAAGCTCTGAAACTAGCTCTTATATGGCAAGAGAGTAAAACAACCTTTTACTCTTTCATGGGATGGAGTGAAACAGGCACTTAACTCTTTTCGCCAGGAGGAATGAAAGGCCTCTTCACTCCTCCTGGCAAAAGAGAGTAAAGCGCCTCCCTGTAGAGAGAGTATAATGAGATCTGCGGGAGTAACACAGCTATTTAACTCTCACTGCAGGTGTTTCAGTTTTTAGAGTGTAGAAGGATATGGGAGCCGCCCGCTGATGGCTGCCGAGAGTGCGCGCGCGCCAGCGATCGCAACCGCGCCCTAAGAATCAATGTTCAAAGTTGCTCCTCGAGCGACGCCACTACTCTTCACTGTCTTAATAGCACTGCAAGGGCACTCCTAAATATTTTACTGAAATAGTGAACCAAGGAATATTCGCAAAAAGTTTGGGAGTTGAAAGTCAGTTGTCGTGCCAGAACCCGAAGCATTTTGCCCAGTTAATGGCGCTATTTCTTGCTGCACAATATTGTTTTGCAATTTTATCCACTCTCAGCATACTCTCCTGGTCTGCGCAAAATACAGCAATGTCGTCAACGAACACAAGGAATCGTACTTCTGTAGCGTGAAAGCGGATCCTCGTTTGCTGGCGCTAGCGATTACAATGAGAAAAAAATGGCCCTATGCACAAGGAGAAAAGCAATGACGAGAGAGGGCATCCTTGGAAAACAGAGCGTTGCACTTTAATGCGTTTTCCTACGGTCTTGTTAACAAGAACTCTTGTTGTACAATTCTCGTACGCCATGGCGACACAATTTTTTAAAAAAGCACCGATATTAGCATGCTCTAAAATGCAAAAATCGTGAGGCACTTTGCTTTCGCCTGGGGTTCTACGTTGGAAAGAACTAAGCGAGCACGTCTGTTCAGGCATGTTGATCGAGGAGGACTCGGCTTATCACATCTCTATCTGAGAAAACTAGTTCATCGCTTTATGTTTTTCCGTAATGTTTCCGACCCTTTTTAACACGAAAGTGTTTCATTTTGGGGTCCACCAAGACTTCAGTGACGGATTTCGATCACGGAAATGACGTCTAAAAATGCAAGCGATCAGATGGCAAATAAAAACTTAAGAAGTTTCATCAAAGCGAGTCGAACCCACGACCTCTCGGTTCCGGACAACAGATGCCAGGCATGCTATCCACTGCACCACCGTCACACATTCAGCGGGATTTACAAACGCGCCGTTTATATCTCACACTTTCCTCTCGCAGATCGAGAAGGGAGCCGACAGATGGATACACGTTATAGGTTTCAAAACAGGAGAAAGTGCCTCAGATCAGGCTGGCCGACGTTTCGATAGGGGGACCTATCTTTGTCAAAGGCGCCTTGTCATCCCTGGCGTGTTAGTTTTAAGGGGTTAGTGATGACGTCATGTCCAGCGGTGGCGCGTCTGTTGCTGTTGGTAACTGCTGCCTGGAAAGAGAGAAACTCGAAAGCAGAGGAGTGTAGCCCTTGCCACATTTCAAGAGAGTTTGCAAACACGTTCGGGTCTGCCATGTCAGAGTTAAAGGAAACTGCAAAGAAAGGAAAAAAAAGGGGGGGCGTACAACCAAGCGAGAGGGCGAGTGCAGCCATCACAAAAGAGCTGCAGAAGGTGGTGAGGAAGGAAACTACATGCGGCGAGAAAAACCGGGCGGCTTACGTTTAAATGTCCGCCAAGGAGCTCCAGAAGGTGGTGGGGAAGGCAACAACAAACGGAAAAAAAATAGAGGTACTCGGGCGGCGTACCTTTAAAATTCCGCCTGCCTACTTTTGAGTGATATTGAAAGGGTTGCCTGAAAAGCTCCTGCTTAATGGGTGAAGTAATTGGCTGGCATATGCATCCAGTGTCGTCGGTGGCTTCCAGAAATTGGGCGCCCGTCAACTAAGAGGAAAAACTCAAGTAAAGTGCGTTGTGGGGCTAGTTGGTATGACATTAGAACGGTAAGGAACTGCGCGACTGACGGAACACAAGAAGAAGTAGTACACAGGACAAGCGCGCTTGTCCTGTGTACTACTTCTTTTTGTGTTCCGTCAGTCGCGCAGTTCCTTACCGTTCTAAGAGGAAAAAAAAAGAAGGGAAAAGAAAGAAAAAGGAAAAAGGAAGGAGGGGCGGCCGGGGGGCAACAATCGGAATAAGACTCGTAGAACTTGCTGAGAAGGCGAGGGCTGTGACAATGCTGTGCAGAAGTGGCCTTTGGAGCGCGGGATTGGAAAGGAAACCGTGGTTCAGAGTCACTAGAAAATGAAAACATCTTAACAGTATAATATCTACACGTATGTGCACATTTATACATGCAAGATTAAGAGATATTAAAAAAGAATATTGATAGTGTATTATGGGAGCTGGTCGGGATTTTGTTTTGCGAATAGGTTAATGTTTATGAAATGTGGCAAGGGCTACACTCCTCTGCTTTCGAGTTTCTCTCTTTCCAGGCAGCAATTACCAACAGCAACAGACGCGCCACCGCTGGACATGACGTCATCACTAACCCCTTAAAACTAACACGCGAGGGATGACAAGGCGCCTTTGACAAAGATAGGTCCCCTATCGAAACGTCGGCCAGCCTGATCTGAGGCACTTTCTCCTGTTTTGAAACCTATAACTTTCCTCTCACAGTGCTCTTGGTCGACGGGGTGGTGTAAAGATAGCTAGGTGGGCTAGTTGGTGTCGCATTATGATATAAAAATTTGAGCGCAAATGAACTTTTTCGTCATGCGTCGTTTATTTGAGCTCAAGATTTTATATCATAATGGGGTGGTCTCGCCGTCTGGGAGCGGTAAATTTAGGTAATTCATCATGACCGTGGCAACGCGTCGTTGCTACGCGTCCGTCCCATTCGGCGCGTTTTGAATAGCAGGAGTGCACTTTTTTCCATTCCTTAACACGCCGCGAGGTGGCGACTTAGCCTGTCGCCGGTGACTCAAATTTAGTCCGATGCGCAGAGGCAATCAAGGAGAGTGGTGAAAGGTGATAAGAGACTTTCGATAGGGACGTTCCCAGGCGATACGCTGGGGTCAGTCATGAGGCAAGCGAGTGAAAAACTCGCAGCTAAAGGTAACAGACGTAACCTCGTGGTAATTGCGAGAGGGCTCAATGACGTCTTGAACAAACGATCGTCAGGACTAACGACGACCTTGGTGAAAGCGGTGGAGGACATGCGCGCCGTGTCCCCCCAGGTGCAAATCGTAGTATGCACAGTACCGGAAGCACCAGTGAGCAACGGCAACTTGCAAAGAGCGCTTGTCGACGCAAACAATGAGATGTGGAGAATTAGTCGAGAGAAGGGTTCCGAGGTAGTGGATATACACAGGTGGGGTGGTTTCGAAAGAGACAGAACTCACTTCGATAAGACGCTTGGTCATGAGGTGGGCTGGCGACTGGCAGGACGCGCAGTAGCTTTTTGGGGGGCACAAGGGCCCTTCGGAGTCCGGGATAGCTAGTAACAGGGAAGACAACCAGGAGGACGCTTTGACAGGTAGTATTGCGAAAAACCAGAAAAGAGGTAAAAGAAAAACCCGCATTTCCCCGAAGGGGAGTATGAGGAAGTGCGAAGCACGGGGTGATGCTATGAGGGGGCGCGCGCGACTAAACTGCAGAGCCGAGCGAAGGAGACGGCAGCGAGAGAGCACGCGCCAGCCGACCCACGGAGGTCTGGCCGTTTTTAAGTGCAAAGCACTTTTACTGATGATGATGATCTGTCTTCCGAACTCGTTCCAAAGAACCCGCAACGCGTTCAACGTGTTGGCGGCGTTGCGCACGCCCGAGATGGGCTCAGGTTGTTGTCGAACCACAGTCGATGGCACACCGCGCAGCTATATCCGAAGCTGCGGTCCAGGAAGTCTCGCTTGAAGCGCGCGTCCGGCCGATCGAATTCGAGGGCCCGCGCTCGCTCACGCATCGCGCGTCCCCGCGCCAGATCGGCTTCGGGGTGCTCGGCTGTGCTCGGCCCGCTTCGCACGCTTTCGTTCGGCGTCTCGCCGCCGGCCTTCATCACCACAGGCAATGCACGGGGCGCGCGCAGCCACGGAGCGGAGGGCGGAGCGCGCGCAGTCACGTGGGGCGTGACGTCGCTGCGCCGTTGCTACAGACGCTCCTCTCCGCTCCTCGCGCCGTTGCTATGGGACGGCGGATTCAGGGTCGCTTATAAAGTGCATTCGCACTTAAAAGTGAGAAGGCGCGTGTTGCAATTAGTCACATAAACATGCAGGGCGGCGGAAAAAAGGCAAAATGGTTAGAGATTGAGGAGCAGTTAAACAAAGAACAGATAGGCGTTTATGCGTTTACAGAAACACACATTAGAGACTTGGAAGAGCCACCACATATTCAAAATTATGTTTGGGAAGGGTGTAACAGGATCACATCAGAAAGATCTCAGCCCGATCTCAGTGCCTTCCAGAAAGAAAAGGTCGGGGTGTAGGAATGCTGATTCACCGCGGCCACGGTGAAAGAATAAGTTAGGTGATGACTCTGCCGATGGCGCCGCGTCCAGATTGTGTTGGCCGCCTTGGCTCTTTCCTTTGGCTGCGACAGGTGGCGCTAACATACGGGGGCTCAGACGTAAGCTCGTGGTAATTGCGAGAGGGCTCAATGACGTCTTGAAAAAACGATCGTCAGGACTAGCGACGACCTTGGTGAAAGGGGTGGAGGACATGCGCGCCGTGTCCCCCCAGGTGCAAATTGTAGTATGCACAGTACCGGAAGCACCAGTGCGCAACGCAGAAAAAGAACTAGGAGGCTCACTAGTAAATATATGGCTGGTAGTGTAAGCAGTATGTCAACAAAGAGCGTTAAGCGAAAAGTCAGAGAGGTGGAGAGGATTTACTGGATGGCAGCTATGGAGAAAAAACCGGCTTTGAGTAACTACCGAAAGGGCAAAAATGAAATAAGGAGGGAGGCATTTTACGACAATTCAATGGGAAGCGCTTTACTGTTTGAAGCGAGGTCGGGTTGCCTTAGAACGGGTAGTTATAAAGCGAGATTCAGTAAAGAAGAACAATGCACGTGCTGCGGGGAAGATCAGGAAACGGCGGAGCATGTTCTGATTGAATGTGGAGACATCCACCCAGGTGTACGTTTGGGCACGAGCCTATATGACGCCTTGGGTTTTAGAGACAATGGAAAGCTGAACACACCCGCGATTGAAATAAGTAAGAGACGGTTAGAGTATTGGTGGCAGAAAACTAGAGAGAAAGGACAAAAGGAAGAAAAATAAGGACATTCCGCCGTAAAGGGCACAGAACGGAGCTGAAAACTTAAGGTTTTTTTTCTTCTGAAGTAAAATAGTTTTAATTGAAGTAAAGACACTAGGCCAACGCTAAAAAAAAAAGAGTAAAGGTTTTTTTTTTTTTTCGAGCCTGGTGGCACACTTGTCACCGCCCCGTTATAAAGGGGACGCTCATAGCATCCATCCATCCATCCATCACTGGGGAAAGGCGCCGATCCGCGCGTAGTAGATTATTGCTGCGCAGCCTCGCTTGTTTATTACTTTCGATATACCTATGCACATAGTGACATAGATGTGAATAAATTAGTACACTGAGGTTCTGCAGTAACGTAATTGATTTTTAATTGTATCGAAAGATTAATTCCCAACAGCGTTCTTGTCCCATAAATGTTCCGACAGCAGCAAACGTTGGTCTGCAGAGCGGTCGCATTTTGACGCGACCGCGTTAAAGAGCTCGTTTCGCTGAAATTTCGGTGTCGGCGGCGTCGGCGTCTTTGGTTCTGAGCAAACAAGCAGCGTTCGCCGTGAATGAAAATTCGAGGTAGCTGCTATAAGGATAGCAACTCGAAGGATGGCAGCTCGAGGGCGTTTGACGTTTGGCTTACCTTGAGGCAATCTCCACCAAAGAGCGAAGGCACGCTAGTGATAAGGAAGGCGATAGTGTGCGTGCGTGCTCGTGTGTGTGCGCGCCTGTCTGTATTGCGAGTGTGTGCTTGCGCGCGTGTGTGTGAGCCTGTGTATTTGTGTGTGTGCGTGCAAGTGTGCCTGCGTGTGTGTGAGTACATGTGTGCGTGCGCGTAAGGGCATGTGCGTGCGCGCGTGTGTGTGCATTTGCGTGCGTGCGTATGTGTGCGCGTCTGTGTGCATGTGCGTGTGTGCATTTGTGTGCGTGCGCGTGCATGTGTGTGTGTATTGCGTGTGTGCATGCGCGCGCGTGTCTGCGTGTGTGTGAGTGCGTGCGCGTGTAAGGGCATGTGCCTGGGCGTGTCTGTGCATTTGCGTGCGTGCGTATGTGTGTGCGTCTGTGTGCATGTGCGTGTGTGCATTTGTGTGCGTGCGCGAGCATGTGTGTATTGCGTGCGCGCGCGCGCGTGTCTGCGTGTGTGTGAGTGTGAGTGCGTGCGCGAGTGCGCGCAGGGCATGTGCCTGCGTGTGTGTGCATTTACGTGCGTGCGTGCGTATGTGTGCGCGCCTGTGTGCATGTGCGTGTGTGCATGTCTGTGCGTGTTTATGTGTATCACGTGTATCTGTGTGTTTGTGTGAGTGCATGTGTGCGTGCGCGTGTTTAAGGACATGTGCGTGCGCGTGTGTGCATTTGTGCGCGTGCGCGCGTGGGTGTGCATTTGCGTGCGTGCGTGCGTATGTGTGCCTGTCTGTATGCATGTGCGTGTGTGCGTTTGTGTGCGTATTGCGTGTGTGAGTGCATGCGTGCGTGCGTGTGTGTAAGGGCATGTGTGCGTGTGCGTGCGTATGAGTGTGCATTTGTGTGTGTGCGTGTTTGTGTGTATGTGTGAGTGTCTGCGTGTGGATATCGCTGTTGCGCTCTAGTTGCTTAGCAAACTGAACGAAAAAAAAACTTCGTCAGACAAGTTTGAACGAATGTATCACGAAACTTACATGTGCTCTATTAACAACTTCAATCGACACGCGACCCCTGCCAGTTTTGCGGTTAGCGTCTCGCATTTGCTGCATTTTGGCCTGTGGCAATGTCGGCTGCATGATATGGTGTGAAGAACTTCATTGGGTCCCGAAGGTCAACCCCTGGCAAACTGATTAGAATCACGTGAATACCGTGAACGTAAAAAAAAAAAAACGCGACTGCATCAGAGAAGTAGTATGTACAATGATTTCTGTTCACTGATTGTTCTACATTATTTAATGTTTCTTTGTCCTAATAGGCATAGATGAGGCAGCTCAAAAAGTGGCATCTGAATTTAAAACAAAAATTGCCTTTCCGGCTTGATACGACGTGAGTCGGCAGCGCATAGGCCACTCACACTGTCAGTGTTGTGTTCAGAAGCCTCCCGTTCTTCACGTGGAGGAGGCTCGTCCCTGCTGAAGTCGAAACGCGGCCTCTTGCGTTGCGTGCCCTTTGATTCAGCATCGCCATGCCGTGGAGTCGCTGTCTCAACGTGCAATACATTTGGCGTACATTCAACGGTCGGGTAAGGCACTTCCGAAGCAGTTGAACCTTTTCGCCCCCGTTGCTTCCGAGAAGGCGGCAGCAGAGCCTGCCGTTTCGCGGAGGTTTCCTGGTTCTTTGCTGCACGGTCAGGTATTTTGGGCAGCCGTCGAAAATGCTAGGCACAGCATCCGAAGAGAGCGTAGGTCTCTTTCGGGCGCGCAACAGGACGTTTCCCTTGTACTCTGCATGATATTGACACGTGCATACAGTGGGTCTTTGTCTGTTGTGCGAGGCAGTTTTGCTATTTGTGCGTGGCGGAGTTTTTGGCGGCTAGTAGAAGAGAACAACGACGTTCAGCTCGATTGTAACTGACGTGCTGAAAGCCGGGCTGTTATTGACTTTCGTTTTTATTACCGTGACAAACTGGTGGAGCTGCTGGGTACGACCCTTTTGCGCTATTTCAACCTCAAGACGAGTTCCTACCACCATTTCCACGATCCCGGGGAAAACCGGCCACTTCGGCACAGCCGTCGCTTGCTAGGACTACCTCCCGAGTTCGGCCCATTGAGCTCAGCAAGAATGTTCGCCACAACGGCAAGTCAGACGCAAGAGAGCGACGTAGACCGCCTCACTGCCATCCCGAGTGTGGTCTATCCAGCACGTGTCCCAAAGTCCTTTCATGGCGATGTGTTCGAGGACGTGGACGATTGGCTAGACCACTTCGACCGAGTCGCAGCAGCCAACGAGTGGGACGAAAGGAGGAAACTGCGCTATGTCTACTTCGCCCTCGAAGACTACGCTCGTACGTGGTACGAGAATCATGAGAGTTCTCTGAACACCTGGCAAGAATTCGAACGACAGCTGCGTGACGCATTCAGGAATCCTGAAAGAAAAGCGAAAGCCGAGCAGGCCCTGGAGAGCCGAATTCAGAAGCCCAACGAAAGCGTGGCTATGTTCGTGGAGGACATGTCACGCTTGTTCAAACGTGCTGACCCAGAAATGGCTGAGGCAAAGAAAGTCCGTTTTCTAATGCGCGGGGTGAAGGAGCAACTTTTTGCTGGACTCATGCGCAAGCCCCCATCTACCGTCGCTGAGTTCATCACCGAAGCGATGACAATGGAACGGGCGCTTCAGCAACGCTTTCTTCAGTACGAGCGCCAAAGTACTGTCACCGCCGTGTCATCCTTCACGGGTGGACACGACGTAGCAGCGCTCCGGGAGCTTGTGCGGAGCATTGTCCGCGAGGAGCTTGAGAAAGCTCGCCACCCTACTCATCAGCCGACCGCGAATGTTCTTGGGGACATGATTCGTGACGAGATCAGGAACGTGACCCAGCCATTAGTGACAATGCCCGCGGGAGCCCCAGCTCTGACTTATGCCGAAGCGCTACGGACCCCTCAACCATCTATGGGACGTCGCCCACCCTCCGCCCTTCCTGTACTGCCACGACAATTACCTGCTGCGGCTGCAAATGCCTATGGCTTCGAAGTCCCGCGCGAAGTCACCCGGAAGTCAAACGTGTGGCGCACCTCCGATAATAGGCCGCTTTGTTACCACTGCGGTGAAGCGGACCACCTCTACCGCCAGTGCCATTATCGCAGAATGGGCCTTCAGGGATTCCACCCCAACGCACGTCGACCAAGCAATGGTGAGCGCCCACGCGAGATTGAGCAGTACCTGGCAGCTCAGCAGTCATACCCTCCTGCGCCAAGGCACCAGTCCCGTTCACCGTCCCCTCGGCGCTTCACCTCACCCAGTCGTTACTCCACGTTCTCTAATGTTCGCCAAAGGTCCCCAAGTCCTCGCCCACGTCCGGAAAACTGAGGACAGCGACCTCTGGGGGTAGGGCCGCTGTTGACCGACCTGACAAACATCCTCCGATGCGACCCCGTAACGACGACGACGCCGATTTATCCGCTACGCCATCTTCTGATAACGACGCACGACTTTCCGCTGATATTGCTGTAATTATCGACAATCTCCAAGTAACCGCTCTCGTGGATACCGGCGCCGACTACTCGGTTATGAGTGGTGAACTCGTGGCTGCTCTTCGAAAGGTGACGACACCATGGAATGGTCCCCAGCTGCGTACGGCGGGTAGTCACCTGGTGACACCGGTTGGTAGATGCACTGCCAGAGTGCATATAGGTGACTCAACCTTCACCGGCACTTTTGTCGTACTACAGGAATGCTCGAGGCAGGTCATATTAGGAATGGACTTTCTGAGAGAATATGGGGCTGTCATAAACCTTCGAGAGCTGCTGGTGACATTTTCACGCGACACGGACTCACACGAAAGCGAATCCCGCACTGTCGCGCTGCGTGTATGCGACGATTCCGTGACGGTGCCGCCCCGTTCCAGTGTGCTGGTTACTGTGGTGAGCGACAGCGACCGAATGGCCCTCGGAATTGTGGAAGGCGATGTATCTGTCCTCCTGTCTCGTCAAGTATACGTCGCCCGCGGCCTCATGGAACTGACGCAAGAGCCCGCTAAGGTTCTACTGACGAATTTCAGTCAGGAGTACCAGCACTTCATGAAGCAGAGCGTTGTCGCCTACTTTGAGGAAATCAGCGACTTCAGAACCAGTCCATTATTTGCAGAACTATCCTCCGGTCCTCACGACGACAAGCAGTGTACAGTCCAGTTAGATGTGAGCTCCAAGCTGTCGGCTCCGCAGCAAGATAGTCTTCGCTCTCTTTTGCTTTCATTCAGCGACTGCTTCGCCACTACGTCGAAAATCAAGCAGACATCCGTTACCAAGCACAGAATCTTAACCGAACCCACTGAAAGACCCATCCGACAGCACGCCTACCGTGTCTCCCGACGAGAACAGGACGCCATTCGCGAACAAGTTCAACAAATGCTTGCAGATGACATCATCCAGCCGTCTACAAGCCCATGGGCGTCACCAGTTGTGCTAGTTAAAAAGAAAGACGGCACACTGCGTTTCTGCGTAGATTACCGCAAATTGAACAACGTTACAAAGAAAGATGTCTATCCGCTTCCTCGCATCGACGACTCGCTCGACCGCCTTCGAAACGCCAGATACTTTTCATCCATGGACCTGCGCAGTGGTTATTGGCAAATCGAAGTCGATGACCGTGACCGGGAAAAAACTGCGTTTATTACCCCTGATGGGCTTTTTGAATTTAAGGTGCTTCCTTTCGGACTATGCTCTGCTCCTGCAACTTTTCAAAGAATGATGGACACAGTCTTATCCGGTCTTAAGTGGCAATCATGTCTTGTTTATTTAGACGACGTCGTCGTTTTTTCGGAGACCTTCGAGCAGCACCTTCAGCGTCTTCGTACAGTACTTAATGCGCTTCGAACGGCTGGTCTATCACTGAAGCCTGAAAAATGCCACTTCGGATACGAAGAGCTCAAATTTCTCGGGCATGTCGTAAGCCGCGATGGAATTCTGCCGGATCCCGAAAAAACGAAAGCCGTTTCTGCCTTCCCAGCTCCTACGAACAAAGGCGAGGTCCGTCGCTTTTTGGGACTTTGCGCCTACTACCGTCGCTTTGTACCAAACTTTTCTAAAATAGCCGAACCCTTGCACTATCTTACAAGGGACACCGTCCCTTTTGTTTGGGGCCGAGAGCAACAACATGCTTTTTGCGAGCTGCAGCGACGCCTTCAAGCTCCACCGATCCTGGGTCACTTTGACGAAGATGCCGACACTGAAATCCACACGGATGCCAGCAATGTTGGCCTCGGGGCCGTCCTTGTGCAGTGGCAAGAAGGCAGCGAACGGGTGATCGCCTACGCTAGTCGTACCTTGTCATCGGCTGAATCCAACTACTCCACTACAGAGAAAGAGTGCCTAGCTGTTGTGTGGGCTATAACCAAGTTCCGACCCTACCTGTACGGACGACCTTTCAAAGTAGTCACCGACCACCACTCTTTGTGTTGGCTTGCAGGCCTCAAAGATCCCTCAGGCCGCCTCGCCCGATGGAGTCTGCGCCTTCAAGAGTTTGACGTTACGGTAGTCTACAAGTCAGGGCGCAAGCACACCGATGCTGACTGTCTGTCACGCGCCCCAGTCGAAAAGACTACACCTGACCTAACGGACGACGACAATTTCCTCTGTGCCGTCACAGCGTCAGACTTGGCTCAGCGACAGCGTGACGACATGGAGCTTCGTCCACTCATCGACTTTCTTGAGGGACAGCTTACCCATCCACCGCGGACGTTCAGACGCACGATTTCGACATTCTTTCTCCGCAACAACGTCTTATACAAGCACTGCTTTGACCCTAGCGCTCAAACCGATCTCCTGGTGGTACCATCCGCGATGCGAGAAGAGATCCTCAGTGCGTGTCATGACGAACCAACTTCTGGACATCTCGGGTTCACGCGTACTCTCGCGCGTATCCGCCACAAATACTACTGGCCTAAACTCTCCCGCACTGTCAAGCACTACGTTAAAACCTGCCGAGACTGCCAGCGGCGCAAGACTCCGTCCATGAAACCTGCTGGTCTTTTACAACCCGTTGAACCCCCACGAGCGCCTTTTCAGCAAGTTGGCATGGACTTACTTGGTCCATTTCCCAAATCTTCGACTGGTAACCGCTGGATAGTAGTTGCAACGGATTATTTAACACGTTACTGCGAAACGCGACCTCTTCCAAGAGCCACCGCTAGTGATGTCGCCGACTTCTTCATTCATGCTGTCGTCCTTCGTCATGGCGCACCAGCAGTGGTCATTACCGACAGAGGCACCGCCTTCACCGCCCAACTTCTGGAAGAAGTGCTGACACTTAGCGGCACAGTTCACCGCCGGACGACAGCATACCATCCGCAAGCCAACGGCCTCACCGAACGGCTCAACAAAACCATTGCTGACATGCTCTCCATGTATGTGGACGTGGATCACAAGAATTGGGACCGCGTTCTACCATTCGTAACCTTCGCATATAACACCGCCGTCCAGGAGACCACAGGATTCACACCTTTCCGCTTGCTTCACGGCCGCGAGGTTACCACGATGTTAGACGTCATGCTACTACCTGACCCATTTGTGACCACCACAGAAAATGCTGCCGAGTATGCTCAGCGCGCCGAAGAAGCTCGTCAGCTAGCCCGGTTTCGCATCCGCTCTCAGCAACAATACGACGCTCACCGATACAACCTTCGTCATAGAGAGGTGACGTACGAACCCGGAGAAAAAGTATGGATATGGACTCCCGTCCGCCAACGCGGCAAGTCCGAGAAACTCCTACGTCATTACTTCGGGCCCTACAGAGTTCTCGAACGCCTCAGCGACATCAACTACCGAGTTATTCCTGAGAGCAGCACACGATCTTCTCGTCGTGCACCACAACCGGACGTAGTCCACGTATCTAGGATGAAGCCATATCACTCACGCTGAGGACTTCCCCTTGCCTTTACAACATCGAAAGCATCGAGGCGATGCTTTTTGAGAGGGGGAGTAATGACACGTGCATACAGTGGGTCTTTGTCTGTTGTGCGAGGCAGTTTTGCTATTTGTGCGTGGCGGAGTTTTTGGCGGCTAGTAGAAGAGAACAACGACGTTCAGCTCGATTGTAACTGACGTGCTGAAAGCCGGGCTGTTATTGACTTTCGTTTTTATTACCGTGACAATATGTTGCAGAGATCGCTTCTTCCGGGAAATGCTTCGCGCACACATGGTCAGTATTGTTGTGCCAGAGCACCTGTCCGAACAGGGAAGCGAACAAACACCTGCACTTCGTTGGAAGTTAACGGCATCGCGGTCAGCGTTTGCCCTGCGACCAAGAAAAGGGCCAACTCCTGCAACCTGGAAGCAGGGATCAACCCCTGCATGCTTTGTCTGCAATCTCGGAAAACGGTGTCTTCGCCCAGCCGGCCCCGTCGACTGATGCCAGTCGTTCTTCCAAGCTACCCAGCTACCGAAAGCAGCATTCCTGAGGATGAGGGAAAAGCTGCTCGACACCTGGGACCAAAGACCCTCCCTGACCACACCTGGGACCAAAGAGCCACCCTGTCAGCAATGGACTGGTCCCCTATTTAATACCGGGCTGGTCCGTTGTTGAAGAGACGCCCTAGCCGACTTGGTCGTGCTGGCAGGCTCTGTCCTGCTATAACCTGCTATAACCTGCTATTGCCTGCTATACCCGCTATAAACGTTAAGTTTTGTAAACGTTTTGCCTTCCTGCTCTGCTCCTCAGCGATAAGTCCGATCTTCGGCTACATCGGCTCGCCAGCCTCCCGGCTTTTCATCGTCGCGAAAACCCACTTCATAACAGTGGTGGCAGTGGTGGGATACGCTACCTCATCTCAACGTTTGGCTTCGCTGCGATACGCTACCCTCATCTCATCGTTCGACACGCTGGGATACGCTACCCTCATCTCATCGTTGGGCAAGCTGGGATACGCTACCTCAACGTTTGGCTGCACGGGGATACCCTGATCCCTACGTTTGGAGGGCCGGATCGGATCCCTGCAGGCCCGAGGAGCGAGGACGACCACGACACCGCTAGACGGCAGCCACGAGTTCGACCGGAGTCAGCTACTTGGGTTGGGTGAGTGCCCAACGTTTACTGGTCATTTCGCCAGACCTCTCTAGCACAGGCAGATGTTAGGAGAGAGTTTTGTGTTTTTGTTTGATTCATTTTACTCACTTTGAACCACGATATAAGTTTTAAAGTAAGAGTAAATGTTGTAGAAAGGCATCACGAGGGACGAGATCGCGATGGAGAAGTACCTAGTACAGGACCTCCTTGAAATTTGTGACGACTTGGGCATTTCCGCCGGGTCCGCAAAAACAAAGCAAGCGATTCTCGCGGTGATGCGGGCGGAGAATGTGACAATAGAGGAGGCTGACGAGACTTGGGAGGATATTTGCGAGAAAAAGTGAAAGGCGGAGGAACGCGAAATGCGCGAAAGGCGGAAGGCAGAAGAACGCGAAAGGCGCGAAAAGATGGAGTTAGAGGAACGCGAAGGGCGCAAAAAGCGAGAGGCGGAGGAACGCGAAGGGCGCGAAAAGCGGGAGGCAGAGGAACGCGAAAGGCGCGAAGAGAGGTAGTCTCGGGAGCGAGAACATGCTCTCAAAATGAAAACACTTGATCGTGAAATTCAGGCGATTAAGTGGCAGCAAGCACGATACTGTCTCCCCGTCTTCAAGTCAGCATTGAACATTGAGACTTTTCTCGTTGGCTTTAGGACTGTCTGCGAGGAGATTGGCGTTAGCCGAAACCTTTGGTTAGAGAGGCTTGTCGCGTTGCTGCCGCGCCAAACTGCATGCGTTTTGGAGCGCTTATCCGCTGAGGAAGCGCAAGACTTTGATAAGGCCAAAGATGCCTTGTTGTGCCACTTCGCTGCTTCAGGTCCTGCTGACTGTGAAAGTCGAGGCAATAAAGACAGCGGTGGGGCGCGTCGTGAGACGCTAGAAATCGAGTCTCGTCGCAAGGCGCGTGAGGCCGAGACCCACCGCGAAGTGCTAGAAGCTGCGACCCGCGGGAAAGCGCAGGAAGACGAGGCGCGCCGCAGAGACCAAGAGGTCGAGAAGCGTCGCCAAGAGCGAGAGGCTGAGGCACTTCGAGGGGCGAAAGCGGACGAGGCGCGACAACATGAGGCGCTCCGCAAGGAGAGTGAGGATCAAGCGCTGCGAAAGGCGCTAGAGGCCGAGGCCTGTCGCAAGGCGCTAGAGGAGGAAGCGCGTCAGAAGAGATCGCGAGAACAAGAAGCACTTCGCGTGGCGCGAGAGCACCTCGAGGACAAGGCGAAGGAGGAAGAGGCGGTTCTTAAAGGGACTCTAAAGGCAAATATTAAGTCGACGTTGATTGTTGAAATAGCGGTCCAGAAACCTCGTAGTGCTGCTTTTGTGCCAAGGAAGTGCTTATTTTGAAACAAAATCACGTTTTTAGTGGTCCGCATCGCGTTAGCGCGCTTCAAATCTCCCGCCTGAAAATACGACTTTCATACGTCACTGCTGCCGTGCCCAACGTTGCCCGCTTTTACTGCGCGGCCGCCGACACTAGTAGAAGCCGAGCGGAAGTAGCGGGACCCACAGTAGCAACAACGGCGCTGCGGCAAAGACTTGCTCGGATGGGCACATTCAAAGCCTTCACAAAGTTGCGGTTGGTCTCGTAATCCTCAGTACGAAAGTGCAGCGAGCACACACGCAGAGGTTTTGACCGTTTAGCCCACTGGCGCAATGCACTTTAGCACAATGACACTAAGCCACTTCGAGCGTAAGGGTTCATTCCGCGGCACCCAGTGAAAAGACACACCGGTTTCCTTGCTGCAGCACTGGCGTTGTGCACCATTCGGGCATCCGGCAATATCACACGCATGCGGCATTTTGTCGAACTTTCCGTCAGAGCGACTTTCACGAGCGCGCAAAACATGCACGGCAGTACGCGATCCCGAAACTACCACTGAGATGGGCGAGGCGCAGTTCGGTGAAAACGGAACCTTTGAACCACGCGTGCCGTTCCCCATGGCAACGCCACGGAGGTTTTCTTTTCCATGAATCAAGCGGAAACGAACAAACAGCATGTTATTACGTCTTTTGATGCTCGGAATGTTCTTTTTTTACTGCTGCTAGTTTGATTACTAGTGATTTATTGTAGGCCGACTTCCATACGTCATCGGGATCACTTCGGAAATGTCCCACTCGTGGCGCTCATCATGTGATACATTTAGCTTAATTTCTCGGTAAGTAGGGCACTGTTGTTGATAATATTGCCGTTTTAGAAGTTGTCATACATTGGGCTTTCACTCTGACATAAATTGTTATTTGCCTTTAGTGTCCCTTTAAAGCGTTTGAGGATGACGCGAGCCGCAAGGCACTAGAGATTGAGGCGCGCCGCGAAGACCAAGAGGTCGAGAAACGTCGCGACGTGCTGGAGGCTGAAGCTGCTCGCGAGGCGCAGGACGCCGAAGTGCGTCATAGTGATGAGAAGGCCGACTTCGAAGGCCAAAGAAAAGGTTGTATTCGTGACATTAGTACACCGCCACGAGTTGAGACATCTCAAGGCGAGCCGGCGAGCTTAGAAACCGTCGGAACTATCGTTCTGCCAGAAGGGCAGACACCGATAAACAATCCCGAGGATCAGCTGGTTGAGCAGTCTCAAGCATTGGCAAAGCAAATCGAATGCAGCGTACGTAATCGAATGCAGCGAGTACCAGGGCCGATGCTGTGAGCGTTGCGAGCCGTTCGGACAGAAAAAGGCGTTGGCGAAAACGCGTGAAGGAGAACGCGAGAGCGACGAGTGGCGTCAAGCGCACTAAAGTGGCTAGGCGTGATGACGTCATTTCTCGAGATCCCAAGCTCCAGGTTGGGCCTAAGAAATCGAAAAGGCCCGCGCGCGCGCTAAGAAAAGATGGAAGTTGAGACAGCTGCGGAGATCTAGAGTTGGCGTCAGGCACACTAAAGTGGCCAAGCGCGATGACGTCATCTCGCGAGACGCGAAGCTAAAAGCAAGGCCTCAGATCACGAAAAGGCCCACCAAGAGAAAGGTCATGCAGGGGATTCAGAAAATGCCTGCTAGAAAAGGTCTCAAGTTGAGACTCCTGCGGAAACCGAGATTAGGCGTGAAGCGCGTCGCGAAGAAAAGAATTTCAGTGAAATTCAGACGTCGAAGTCTTCACCTGGTCTCAACCTTTTCACGGCCTAGTCGGGGCAGGAGCGCAGCGAGGTGTCGCGTACACCGAGAGAGCGACAAAGGCTGTTCCCCACAGTGGCGAAAGGGTAACGGGCGATGCCCTTTGTCTGAGTTCGGCGACCACGGTACAAAGGTAGCCGCTACTCAGTGTTTCGGACAGGTGTGTTCCCTGTCCCTTTGTCGAGGTCGGACCCCTCGAAAAGTGTGGAATGCGCGGCTCCCCAGAGTTCGTCTAAAAGGGTGCGTTGGAGACACCCCGGGATAACCGCAGCATAAAGATGGATTGACATCTTGAAAGAACTTAGTTTGTTAATGTTTGCTAACGAATTGAGGAGTGAAATTTTGTAATTTGTCACTTTCCTCCTCATTGTAGCAGACATTGAGACATTTGTTTAGTTATTTGTTTCTTTCTTTATTATTTAGAGCCATGACCGTCAGCGCTAGTGTAAAGAGCTGTGAATGGTTTAAAGGAGATGTAGGCTCAGTTAAAAGCCTCCGTTTTAGATACTTTGTTTGTCTTTTTTTATAGCTAGGAACATAGCTATTAGTGCTCGAGTAGAGCACAGCCTTTCGTAGTGGTTACAGAGATGAAGGCTTAATGATAAAAGCCTCTGTTTAACGTACTACTGATTTGTTTTTCAGTACGTGTTAGTATGCGCGTCAGTGTAATTTTAGTTTCTCCTTGATTTGTGTTAAAGGCGTGAGTTTGATTTTCAGTTTATTTCGTTTTGTGTTAAACGCGTGAGTTTGATTTTCAGTTTTACTTCGTATTTAGTTTGAAGCGCTTTGTTTTCTTTATGTAATACTCATTTGCCAAGTGCAATGAGGGAAAGCGTTTTAGCGAAAGGCTAGTGTTGTTTATCCTGATATGTTTGTTGATAAGGTACTCAGAACACTTGCGAGTGGTGCCAAGGCGCACAATTTGGGGAGCACTTAGTGAAGTGTTTGTAGTTTTGGGGCAAAATTGAGTCTTCCTCAGCTGCTTCGGTCGGTACCAATCTGCCGATGTCACCATTGAGAATCGCTCGCGAAGAAATTCTGATTGGTTTTAGCAGTGTCACGTACTGACACTTAGCTAGAGGCACGTCCTCACTTTGGTATTCTTCCTGAGATACGCTGCTCGTGATGTTTTAATTTTAGTTTAGCGTAATCTCCAGGAAATGTTTTGTTCTTTTATGCTGGTCTGGCGATTTGAACAGCATTTCGAGGGCACTTGCTTTGGCCAGAGTGGTTTGGCTTTGTGTTGAATCTCAGCAGTTCCAGTGAACCGCTGCGGGGCCTTGGATGTCGCTCCTCGTGGAAAAAGCGGTACAACCACAGTTGACAACGGTCAACCAGCATCGCATCATCCGAGCTGCGTTTGACAGCTCGCACTCTGGATGCATTGTCTTGTGGCGGGGGTGCTGTTGTGCCAGAGCACCTGACCGAACGGGGAAGCGAACAAACACCTGCACTTCGTTGGAAGTTCACGGCCAAGAAAAGGGCCAACTCCTGCTACCTGGAAGCAGGGATCAACCCCTGCATGCTTTGTCTGCAATCTCGGAAAACGGTGTCTTCGCCCAGCCGGCCCCGTCGACTGATGCCAGTCGTTCTTCCAAGCTACCCAGCTACGGAAAGCAGCATTCCTGAGGATGAGGGAAAAGCTGCTCGACACCTGGGACCAAAGAGCCTCCCTGTCCACACATGGGACCAAAGAGCCACCCTGTCAACAATGGACTGGTCCCCTATTTAAGACCGGGCTGGTCCGTTGTTGAAGAGACGCCCCAGCCGACTTGGTCGTGCTGGCAGGCTCTGTCCTGCTATAACCTGCTATAACCTGCTATTGCCTGCTATACCCGCTATAAACCTTGTTAAGTTTTGTAAACGTTTTGCCTTCCTGCTCTGCTCCTCAGCGATAAGTCCGATCTTCGGCTACATCGGCTCGCCAGCCTCCCGGCTTTTCATCGTCGCGAAAACCCACTTCATAACAGTATGCTCCAAAACTCTGCCTGCTCTCGGAATCGCCCGTCGCCACTTATCTAAGCGCTCTGGTTCACGCGCCGAGCCTTGAAAAGCGACACACGCTCCGCACAAGTCCTATACCCCGACTTGCAATTCGGGACAAAACATTTTTTGCCTATTTCGAGGCGCACCCAGCGACAAGGCCGCTAAAGGGTACTCGGCATTATACACAGCGTCGAGGTATACGTGCACTCAATCACAATACACGAATTAGCAAAACAAATGCACTGACGGGGCTCACAGGCACAGGGCAACGCGTTTATAAATCACAAAATGTCATGCACACAAAGCTTTCAGGAAGATCTTTCTTTGCGCGCGAATTTCAGAATGAGCGTCGCTCGAGCCCCTGAGACCCCTTACCGTAGCGCCAACTCAACGCGCGCCGCGAAAACTCCTCGTGGCTCAAGGTCATCGGCGAACACAATCTGCCCGCGCCCACTCGGGTTTGGGCACAGTAGGTGGAAAGGAAACGTGGCTAGGGGTAGCATACTTGCGGACGGGGAATAACTGCAGAGAAAAGAATCAGGAGATAGTGGATTGAATGAATGCGGATTTTAAAGAATTTGGTAATGGGGCCGAAATCATCCTTCTAGGGGACATGAATGCCCACATACATGGCCTTGACGAATATTCAGACACCAATGGGAAGTTATTACTAGATCTCTGCGAGCAACATAGTCTGGAGATAGTTAACACGGGGCCTAAATGTGAAGGCGAGATCACGTGGGAAGTCGGAAACAAGCAATCAAGTATTTATTGTTGTCTCATGGCTGAAGGAATTTACCACAAACTGAAAGAAATGAGAGTAGACGAGGAAGGGATTAAAACCTTGGGTAGTGATCATAAACGAATAACATTACAAATGGGATACGAAACGGAAAATAAGAGCATGGAATCAGTCTCGCAGCTCGTATATAAACGACAAAGAAATAATAAATATAGCCGGAACAGTCGAGGAAGAAGTAGGCGAAATACCAGGCAAGAACTGGGAGTATTGTGAGCTGTTACATCTAATGACGAAAGAGATACGGAAAGAGGAAGCCAAAAAGTTGGTGGAACAAGGAAATCCGGGAAGCGATTGAGCAGCGACGCGAAGCATCACGGGAGCATAGAAAGGCAGAAAAGGAGAAGTGGCCGCAGGACGAAGTCAAGAAAATATGGGAAATATATTTAAAGAAAAAATCGGTTGCACAGAAATTGATCGAGGCAAACATTAAAGGTGAAAGTGAACGCTGGGTGACAGAGATTCACGAAAAAAAGGAGGCCGCGCCTAGGATATCTTGGAGCCACATAAAGGCGCTAGGTAGGAATTGTCACAATGCAACAATATATTGTAGATGAAGGAGGAAATCAATTGGAAGGGTACGAAGCGGTAGGTTACATCCGAAAGGTAACAGCCGATTCGTTTAAAAAGAGCGTCCAGGGGATTTCCCCGGTGAGTAAAAGTGTGGCGGAGAGAGCAACCAAGGAAGAGCTAGTACTTGAGAATTTCAACCAGAAAAAGGCCGAAGGAAAAATTCCAAAGCGCACTGCAGCGGGTTTAGATGGGGTTCCCGGTAGCCTCATTAACGAACTAGGAAATCGCACTAAAAAGCATTGTTGACAGCCGTAGAAAAATGCTTAAAGGACAGACAAATACCGCACAGTTGGCGAAAAATTAGAATGATCTTAATCGATAAAGGCAAGAGAGAAAAGGATAAGATTCGCTCGTATAGAACACTAACCATTACATCGGTACTATACAGGTTGGTGATACAAGCAGTAAAAATGAAAGTAGAAACGTAGGCAGAACATAACAATATTTTGGGAGAACTTCAGAACGGATTTCGAATCGACAGGCGGTTAGACGATAACCTGCTTGTTCTCACTCAGTATATAGAAATATCTAAAATAGAAAATAGGCCCTTGTACGTGGCTTTCACTGGGGCATACCACAACGTTAATCAGGAAATTTTTGGGGATATATTGAAATGAATGGGCATAGGCGACGACTGTATGCGGCTTTTGAGGGAGATATACCGAGAAAATACAGTTTCCATAGAATGGGAAGGAATGAGTAGCAAAGAGAACGTTGAGATTAGCAAGGGGCTGAGATGGGGATGTCCGTTGTCCCCCCTGCTATTCATGTTGTACATGGTGAGTATGGAAAAAGCGCTAGAACAGAGCAACATTGGTTTTAATCTGTCACGCAAGCAGGGCGGCGTGATGATTGAGCAGAAACTTCCAGGTTTATTTTATGCGGACGATATCGTCTATTTGCTGACAGTCGAGAGGATATGCAGCGGCTGGCGGATATATGCGGAAGGGAAGGTGAAGCTCTTGGACTAGGATTTAGTGTAACAAAGTGTGGATTGATGGTATTCAATGATCCCTGTGATCAGACGGTGTGAATACAAGGCCAATAAATACTGACGGTAAGCGAATACAAGTAGCTTGGAGTATGGGTAAATGAGAATGATAGATACATGGGGTTACAGGAAAAAGCCCTCGGCAGCAAAAGGAAAGAGGAAGGCTGCAATAATGAAGCACAGAGAGTTGTGGGGGTACAATAGGTACCAGGTGCTTCGAGGTCTGTGGAAAGGTGTAATGGTTCCGGGGCTTACGTTTGGGAACTCAGTGGTGTGCATGAGGGCACAGGTGCAATCGGGAATGGGTGTAAATCAAAGGACTTTGGGACGCCTCGCGTTGGGTGCTCACGGGAAGACGAAAAATGAGGCATTAAAGGGCAATATGGGATGGGCAGGTTTTGAGGCGATGGAAGCTCGCAGCAAAATAAGGTTTGAAGAAAGACTAAGAAATATGAAGGAGAGTAGATGGGCAGAGAATGTGTTCCATTATTTGTACAGGAAGAGCGTGGACACACAGTGGAGAAAAAGAACTATACCTGGCGACAGCTTTCTGTGGCAGCACAGCCGAAGTTACGTGGGCGGAGCTTCTGCACATGTGTTACTACGCCAAGTAGTCCGTTCGCGGGCGATTTCGGTTTTGGTTTCGCGAGCGCATAGAACATGTGCGTTTTCATACGAGTATTCATGGCTCATGATGTTGTTTGGAAAGTTATGCAGATAGTTTATTCACAGATGTAATCGAAATCTACCAGATGACTTGATATACTTAAGGATGCAGCACAAATACCTGGAATCAATGCTGAGCTCTTCTGCAAATCAAATACTATAACTGTGCTAGCGGTTCAAGTCTACGTGCAAAGCGAGCACCATTTAGCATTGTTTACATTTCTTTTTTGGGAAAGCAATAGAATGTTTTGTATTGCGAAGGAACGCAGGAATCAACTTTATTAAAGCGGTCGGTTTTACTTTTCAAAGAAAAAAAGAAAAAGCTACGGCCCAGCAGTAACTGCGCAATTGGAAATCTTACGCAAAGGTAACAAGGCATTTTCTGAATTTCGGTGAACACAGGGTCGACATCGTCGTTTTCCTACATTTGGAGACGCAATAACTTTCTGGAGACGCTCACGTTATTTTGTCAGGAGACGCGAAGGCATCGAAAGGCAGCAGATATCTTGGCCACGACCGGTCAGGAGCGGGCGTCACACGCTTGCGATTACAAACGGGTGAAACGCGTTCCTTACTCGCGTGGTCAAGAATGCTTTTTTCTTTCACATTAAAAATCACGCTGTCAGTCGCATAATAGACATGAACGCGTCTGTTACCGAGGCAAAGCTGTGCACGGGTGATTTTGTCACCGTAAATCGCTCTCATTGCAAAGCGCCAAAACGCCTCCCGCCGTAGACGCCGACGGGCACGGTGTTAGACGCAATCTTCGGCTCGATTGTATCAGCAATAGTAGGCAATCGAAATACCGACCATGTATGCAACACAATTCATGAAATGGGCCACTAATTTTGCGTACTGTTTCCAATAGCAGTTTTACTTTCAAGCGGCTCTTCTTGCTGAAGACTTGCAGGTAGCCGTCGTCACTGTCAAGGAAGCTATCGCGATGAGAGACCCACTTGCGATGGTGGTATCACTTGCACACGTCTTTCTCGGTGATAGTATGGGCAAATCAACAAAATAATTCACAACGCAACGCTGTCTTCGTTTCTTTCTGGTCGATGAACACAGATCACCTAACGAACACGCGCTTATGCTCACTTGCAAGGTTCGATGTGCACCTGTTGCAGCTGAGCGACGCCATCGTTGTTTAGTGGGGACGGAAAACGTGAAATGGACACCAGAAAACCTGAAAACTCGAAAGAGCAAAAATCGCAAATCCTTTACGGGATAATCATTCTTGCTTTCAACGCAAGCAATCTTGAACGTAATACCTATTTCTTTTCTTTTTATGTTTTCTCTTATGCTACGTATTTAGCAAAAGCTAGCGTTCGCGGACTTCATACAGAAGCGTAGTAAAAAAGTGCGTGGTTCGGTTGCGTAGCCTTGGCTTTGCTGCCACAGAAAGTTGTCGCCAGGTATAGGAGGCTCACTAGTAAATATACGGCTGGTAGTGTAAGCAATATGTCACCATAGAGCGTTAAGCGAAATGTCAGAGTGGCGGAGAGGGACGGCAGCCATGAATAAAAAACCTGCTCTGAGTAACTACAGCGAGGGCGAAAAAAAGAAATAAGACGGGAGGCATTTTAAATTAATTCAAGGGGAAGCGCTTTACTGTTTGAAAAGAGATCGGGTTGCCTTAGAGCGCCTAGTTATAAAGCGATATTCAGTAAAGAAGAGGAACAATGCACATGCTGTGGGGAGGCGGCGTCGCGCAGCGCTGACAGCAGAAACTTTGCGCTCCAACGAACCGGACCAGCCTTCCTTCTCATCGCCGGTGCGCCACGCAAGCAAGCTTGGCCGATCCACCTGAGTCCTGATCCACCCTCTCTGGCTGTCAGCGGCGTTAGGTGCATCCTCCCGGGGGGTGCGGCCATAACGGGCGGTGCTGATTCAGGCACAATAGACTGATATCTATTTCGTCTCCCGGCCAGGCAAATGCTGCCTGGTTGGCCTCTCTTGCTCCTAGTGATTTACGGATTGATGTTTTCTTGCGCAGCGGTCTGAGCAACGTTCCGGTAGCACTGGTTCTAGCAAATGGGAAGTCCATTCAAATGAAGAATCCGAAAAGCATTCAGGAACAGCTCCGAAAGGTGACTGAACACTTCCAATTGATCATTGGGGTGCGTCAGTTTGGTCGTGGAGGTATTTTGCGCTGTTCACCAGACCAGGCCTGCGTTACAGATCTTCTAAAATGCACTACCTTTGCCTCCCTCCCGGTGAGCTGTTTTGTACGTTCTCACTTGGCTTGTGTTAAAGGTTGAGTTCGTGGGGTGGACTCGAGCCTTTCTCCGCCTGAAATTCTTGATATGTTTTCTGTAGCAGGAGCAGTCTCAGTGTTCCGTTGCTCGCGCAGCGTAGACAGCAGAAAGATCCCGACCGAGTCGGTGATAGTTACATTTGCTGGTACAACTAGACCGACAGAAATCAAGGCGTGGCCACTGATATATCGGGTTGAAGCGCTATCTCGTCGCCCACTGCAGTGCTATAAATGCTGGCGTTATGGACATAGTGTAAAGGGATACAGGTCAGTAGCCCGGTGTAAACTGTGTACAGTACAACACAACACTGACGAATGTGCATCACAGGAAAGGTCCTGTTGTCTCTGCGGTGGTTCGCACTCAGCTGATGATGGTAACTGTCCCGCGAGGGCTCAAGAAATTCAAATAATGGAGACCATTGAACATAAACGATGTTCTAGACGTGAAGCTCGAGCTGCCATCGCAGAGCGGTCTCGTGGGTACGCTAGTGCTACGAATCGTAGTAATAATGTTACAGATTCCTCACTCTCAGAAGTAATAGCTTCTACTGTTGAAAAAACAATGACAAAGATAATGGAGAATCTTTTTTAACGCTGACGGAAACGTTGGCTCAAATAGTGAACGCACAGATGACTCAAATCCTGATGAGTGTTAACCAAGCGGATGGAACCCCGTTACTTTCTTCAACAAAGGAGGTAAACACAGTCTCGCAAGAACCAGTTTCCTTGAAAACCAGCCGCACGAAAATAGCACCTGTTGAAGAGGGCAAGAGCCGTCATTGTAGCTGCCCTCTAGGCTACGCCCTATTCCGGAAAACAGACGGAAGACGCCATGTGATGTTTATTTGCCACGGTAAAAAAAAGCGAGAAAGAAACACACAGTAAATATTTATCAATGCAACCTGCCCTCTTGCGTTGTAGCCGCACCAAAGTACAGTGCGGTTGTTGCTTCGCGAAGCTCCACTGGTCTGCGTCAGCTGAACAAAAAATCGAAATGTAAAAACTACGAAGAGACGCGAAAAGGCACAACCGTTTAACGCGTGGCATTAGAAACAATCGCAATTTTCTTTTACGAACATCGCAACATCGCATTGTGAGGAGTGCTCTATGCTCTTATGATATAAAGCGTTACATTACACGACCTTATTTTATGCGCCTTCAAACCCACGAGCACGCATATCCGGCATCCGCGATAGAATGCCACGTACTATACAGCCCCAACCGGCACGTTATCACAGATGAAAACGTTTTACAACAACTCGAAATAAATGAGCGGGGCGAAACCTTTTTCCATCGTGGTGAAGCGAGAATTTTCGAGGCACGCGGAACTCATCTTCGCGCTTCTGCAAGTTATCTTGCGCCAGGCGTTTTAAAACGTGAGCGACGCGCGTTATCGCCTGATCGCTTGAAACGCTCCTTGCGTTTTCAACACGCTAGTCCATTAGTTTACACCGAACCATCGTCATCTGATAACGTGAGTGCCAAAAGAAATGCGCACCTGGGGATATGAAAATCGTCACGAAGCTTTCATAAGTTTACGTCGAAGCGCTACAACATCCAACGTACCCTAAGCCTAACTGCGCACTAGCGCGCGCAACAACCTTACTACGCAGTACATCGAGAGACACAAAAGTGAGGGTTCTCACCTTGCTGTCGACATCTGCAGCAGTCCACACCGCATTGCCGTGCTGAAAAGCGCCGCTGTCACACAAAACAACTCTCAAATTTTTTAAACCTCCTTGTCAATACCACGACTTTTCGGCGTGAATAAGCAAAAACAGATGCCACCGAAACACGCATGAGAGAAGCCCTCCTTCGATAAGCGCCATAGCTGATCCGGCGATGCATGACGTCATATCGCCGGTGTCGCTCAGTGGTGTCGCTTGGTGGCGGGATGTTATTTCACGAATTTTCTACTGATCGTGTAAGAAAATGTCGTTACACGTGGAGGAAACAAATAAATGAAAGCGAAAAAGCTATACATTTATGTTGCAGAACTTTTTTTTTCCTGGCGCGACTTGCGCAGTTCCGCGTCAGATCAAGGTTTCTGTGATATGACGCGAAGATCTCGAAAGGCGAGAAGGTGGAAAGGTACGCTCGATCCGCTTATCACTTGTCTCGTTTCCCTTTCTCACCCGCCAAAATGTTTCAGTGCGGGTAGGTGACGCAATTCGACGAAGACACTCACCCTCTTGCGTTCACACAGCTGTGAAAGCGCACCGCGCTCGCCGAGCAGAAGCGGGTATCGAATTTCTTTCCCGTGCTGGTCGCGAAATGGCGGGAAAAAGCAGAGTGTTCCCTCCCAGGAAAACAAAACAGGAGACACTCACTTGCTCCTAGCCAAGTCAAAAGGCGCGAAACTTTAAAAAACATGGCTGATCCCTCCGTCATAGGAATCGGTATAACACGAAAGTGAAACGTGTCTTCACAGAAGTAGTGCTTATTGTGTAATGATATATGAGAGCTTGTACAATGTCTATTCGTGTTTGACAGCTATAGCACCGTTTGACGTGGATGCACCCATGTTGACAGCATGTCTCTATCGCGACGACTAACGCCCATGATCATGATTAAACCGTTGTGGTAGCTGACGGTGTGAACATATATTTGGACACAGCGAATCGTGAATACCGCGTAAGAATGATATCAACAAGCTCATAATCAACACTGGTACCCGGTATGCACTTCTTCAAAGCGTCGTCAATTAAGGAGAGAAACGGCACGGTGTGCGCTTTCTAGTAATGGGTAGCCGACGCCTGTGCTCATGCATACATAACACACACTGCGCTTCAGCAACACGGGAGGTAGAGGTTCGTAGCCTGAGCCGCAAACGCGTGCGTCCCGCTGGCCTCTGTCTCACAGGCGCTGCTCTCGCTCCACCAAGGCACGACATTCGCCCGTCAAAATCGCGTCCTTTCTGCAACGCATATTGCAGCAGTTTTGTTAGTCGGTGCTCTCGCAATTGAAGCAGTCGGCGGTGGAGAAATCCCGTTGGTGGACGTGGAAGCTGCACTACTCCGATGAGCCGACGCACGCTAACACGAAGCCAAAGGCAAAGAACGTAACTGCGTCAAGGGTGCCTCGGTGACGCCAGCGCTGCCAGTCTACCTCTCTGGTATCGAGACGCTTTAACCATGACGTCATATATCGCGTGCAATCTCGGAGTAAGCGCTAGTAAGTGTCGATCATGAAGCACTACTTCTGTTCATAGCTCACAGACGGCGGCACCGCCACGCTCCGCCCGCCGCGAAAGAGAATGTGTAAACATATAAGGCGCGTTCGCGCCGCGCCTAGCATCTCCCGCGTTGGCTTAGTCGGTAGGGCGTCGGGTGCTTGCCGTCGCGGCCGCAACGTCGTGGGTTCGATTCCCAGCGGGGTATATTTTTCTTGGTTTTTTTCTTGCTCACCCATTGGCGTCCATTTTATCAACGTCATATCCATGACGGATGTACTTGGTGGACCTCGGCATAAAACACTTTCGTGTTAAAAGTGGTTACTATACGCCTTGTGCACCGCCTATAGAGGCGCCACCGATAGCCACCTAGCGGGCGCCGCCGACAGTACGTGCGCGAAGCCGAGCAGACAACAGCGCTTTGCACAGCTTTGCTGTGAGGAGATGAATGAAGTTAGCGGCTGCTATTTCCCCTTCGTGCGGGTGCCAGACAACGAATTCTGCACTGGCAGCTGCAGGAAAGGCGCGGGTCGCTATGAAAGTGGACTTGTGCACGATGTTTGTCACGAACGAGCGCTTAACTGAGTGCACGTCGCCGATTTCGAACGACGGCATGAAAGCCTGACGCCGACGGTTCGTGCGCGACAGAGCGCGCGCATCGAAAAAACAAGTATAAAAAGGCGCCGGGAGCGCTCCCGCGCGCTTTTTACCCTCTCCGCAGAAGACGCCACCGACACAGCCAACGAAGGCGAAAGATAGGGATATTCGAGAAAGCAAAGCCGAGCCAGCGGCGCCGTCTGATTCCGCACACGAATCGGTGAGAGGATCTCGCCCTTTCCCTAGCTTTCGCTGTGCTACGCACAAACGAATCATACGCACCTTCCCGAACCCAGGCGCGAGCCGATACAGGCAATGCAAGCGCGCGGGGGCAATAGCGAACTCCCAACCCTTTTTTTTTTCTCCTCCCTCTATCCTTTTCTCTCTAATATCTTTACCTCCCCATTCCCCTCCCCCGTGCACTACTGCTGAGGTGACCTCCCCTGTGAGAGACAATTGCGGGGTGCACTTTTCTCTTCATTTCAATCATCAAAAACCACCCCCCCCCCCCCGCGCGGGGGCAGAGTCACTCAGTGAGGAGTTAGTCGGCGAAGAAGTTATGTCGTTCTAGTGATAGCATCGTTCGCTCGACCGCAGAAGACGTGTTGTTTGATGATCTAGTGCTGTGAGTTAAGTATCAAGAGATGACAGTGACAAGTTTTGAAGAAGGTCGCCGAGAAGACATGTGATGACCGACTGCGGAGAAGAACGAACGTCCGCGTGGAGTGAATCGTCATGCCGGTGAATATCAAAGGTGCGTCGCGCAGACCAGCGTAACAAGATCCAGCTATGAGGTGCAGCTCGTGGTGAACGTCCGCTTTGTTTTGTTTACAAAGGTGACGTCTCAATCACTTCTTGTTCTTTCTGAAGTCAACCATTGCTGCATTTCTGTTTCTGTAAATAATAAATATAAAACTTAGCTTGTAATAGCGCGGTACATGTACCGCGCTAGTACAAGCTAAGTTCATGGATGACCAACTCGCCCGAACTACAACACTTCTGAAATATAGAACGTTTGAGCGAAGTGCCCTGCACGGCGGTTGAACCGAACCAACGCATGCTCAGGCTGATAACTTTGGTGGTCTACCAGTGTCAACTTGATCGAGTGCATCCAGCGAGCACCGATATGACGGAACGGAAGCATTAGAACAAGAAGCGACGTGTTAACCCGCACAATGACGAAGCGGCTCGTTTTTGCCAACGAACAGCGGCGATCCATTGCTTCCGTCGCTCTTGCTCAGGAGGCCCTGCGGTAAGTGAGTAAAACCGTGTTCCGGGCGCGTTTTTGTAGGTGTTTGAGCACTCCACTCCACAGCAATTGTTATTCGACCGTGCTAGTTCACGCCCCGACGGACCTAAATAAAGTTTTTCCATACCATACCATACCATCGCTTGAAGTTTTGGCCACCACACATACGACGAACGTTGCTCATTTCACTACGGAAACGTGAACAACGCGGAAACACACGTACAACGACGTGGGAAACCACGGCGGCCGTCTGCTTGCTTTCCCGAGAGCAATGATTGAGTGCGCCGCCTATGGCGCTTTCGTCGGCGCGCACTAGGCATATACATTTTCTTCGCGAATAATCTTTTGCCATCAAGCATATGCACAATGGATTTGAAAGTAATAATATACACAGTGTAAAAACTATACGATGTTTCGCCGTAAAAGAGAAAGGAGAACTAGAATTCATTGTGAAAATGCTCGAGCCCGCTATACGTGCACAACACAAAAAGGATACGTATAGCCAGAGCAGAGGATTTTCACAATGTATTTGATGTTTCCGTATAATGAATGGTGAATGGAGGAGTGCGATACAGATGACGTTCAGGAAAAAAACAGCGCAAGCTATGCGTGCACGGAGGATGAAAATACGCCACGCAGACATAATTGGCATTCGAAGCACTCCTTGACACTTCTACTATTCGCAATGTCGGCCCAAAACATGGCCTCTAAGACGCAGGTTATTTGCTTACTATATTTGTGCGCCTGCGCTGCTGTGACTTTCCCACGTTACAGTGAACGCGCGCCCTGAAGAGGGGATCACGTTACGGGTCGATACTCGCTGCTGTTACGGGCCGATACGGGCGATACTCGTTGCAATATTTCTTTGAGAACCGGCGCGCTGCTCCTTTTGCGCTTCTACCGCAATGCGGAGGCAAGCGGCTGCTGCTCCTTGTCTCGTTGGTAGCGAGTCCAACATGAGTGACGCTGGGGGTGAAACTGATTGCTTGGTATTGTTTTGTAGCCCCCGTCTGAGATGGTTACTGTGCCTTGGATGTCCAGGATCACCATACGGTTCTGACCGTTTGGGGAGTTTGTCAGAATATTAAGATAACGCAAATGTGTTTCCTGCTATGCTCTTGACGCACGAAAAGCATGGCATAGTGCCATGGAATATACTTGTGCACTACACATTCGTTTGGTATATGAAATATGCATCTTCTGAACAACGGAGGACATGCTCTATGCGTGGGACCTTCATTACCACGTTGCCAGTACTAGGTCATAGGCCAAGACGGGAGAATAGGCGGACTTTCCGGGCGGTGCTGGCTTCCCAAACTGAACGTTTCGTCCCGCTGTTCTTTCTTTGAAATCGTGCTGAAAAATATTCGCGGCTAAAAAACATGATTAAACTTTTGGGCTCCCTATGCGTTTAGCATTTGTTTAAGGAACCAATGATTTTCACACCTGACTTCATGTGATCCATGTTGCAAAGTTTGAACTAGAGAGACCTTTACTTTCGCAAAAACGTGTTCGCATGCCCGCGTCAAGGCGAAGAGGCGAAACTATGGCGGCCGCGAAGCAAAAAAAAAACAACAAACAGAAAGAAACGGTAGTCCGCAAGCGCGCTCGGCCACTAAGGCTGGCCCGACGTACACACGAACTCTCTGGCCGACCAATAACCGCGCGCTCGGTGCTACACCGGCCTGTTACCTCGTGCCAGCGTCGGCGGCCAAGCTAGTGCCGGTGCAGTGAGCCATATGTGCCATTGTGGTCAGCAGGTTAGGTCGGCTCGTCTACTGGCCATGCTTTCACGGCCAGTTAGGTCGGCACCGCACCTGTACACCGCACTGTACACCGCACCTGGCACCGCGCTAAGCAAGGGGTGACATTGGCCAAAAAGCGATGGTCGGCCAAGTTTGCTTGGGTCTGTGTTTGTCGGCGTCATGAATAAACCGCACTAGGGCTATTGCGCTAAAATGTGTTTGACGTAGAACGCTGCCCCATGCTGCTAATGGCACAACAACTTTCATGTATATGCCATTCGTAGTGTTCCTAGCAGACTTCCGGAAGTGCTTAGTGATTTCCATCAAGTACCTGTTATGAAGTCCTGTGTTCAGACTGCCTTGCCACATATTGTGATATTTTGACACTGAGCAATGCGATCTAGGAAGTGCCATACCCTGACCTGCAGCAAGGCATGTTGTTGGGCTAGTCGGTTCATGGTTTTAAAGAGGTCTTCAACTGCACGATGTATACGGGACGAAAACAGGAACACACACACACAAGCAAACACGTACACACAATGGGATGTTCTGCGCCTATGTGTGTGTATGTGTTCCTGTTTTTGTCCCGTATTCATTGCACAGTTTAAAACTCGATCTGCCCCGGACAATCCTGAGTTTATAGCTGTGTTATTATTGAGTAATAAATGGCCAAGAACCGCAGTTTGTTTAGCTGATGTGTCTGATCATTATATTTGCTCTTTTGGCCTGACATTGTTTAATAGCTGCGCATCATAAGACAAAGTTGGTTTTTACAGCGAAAGCTGTTATGAGATCACAACAAGGGCCGTTTTTGGCGCCGTAGTTGTCCGCCGCCGCCGCCGCCGGTGTCAGTAACCACTATCGCTCGAAACAAGAAAAAAAAACGAAATAAGAAAAAATTTCAAGGATGGTACGAGGTTCGAACCTGGGCCCTCTGCGTGGGAGCCCAGTGTTCTACCGCAGAGCCATGCCGGGGTTTGAAATTGCGTTGCAAAGAGACCCTATACAGGCTTCATGTAGCGAAGGAACCACATTAACACATCTAATGTAGCGTGGTAGAAGAGTAAAATAACGACCAAGCGTCACACAACGCGAATTTTGTAACCAAGCGTCACACAATGCGAATTGCGCAACGAGTGGGTTGTTGAATGCTTCCAACCCATTACACAGGGCTCTCCCATAATTCTTCATCGTCATCAGCCACAGCATCAACAAAGTGTATATAATGCCTTAAAGGGGTTTAGCGGGTACCACGATTCTCCGCAGAATGACGAAAAATGAAATAGTGGCTGATTCCCTACTTCAAAAAATTATGATCATTTATAGCGTAGTGGGTTCCTCGCAAGTGCACTTCTATAGGTTGCCAAGGAAGCCCATAAGGCTCCCATGATGTATTTCCTCAGGGTCTCAATAAAGTTCTTTCCCTGTCTCTCTCTTTCTCACGTTGACCTATGTTATATAGCGTGGTGGGATAGTAAAATAACGACCTGGCGTCACACAATGCGACTTACGTAAGTAGTGGGTAATTTAAAGCTTCCAACCCATTACAAGATGCTTAGTCATAATTCTTCATCGTCATCAGCCGTCGCATCAAGAAACTGCACGTAACGCCGTACATATGGTAGCTCGTTTCTCCGCGAATGACGAATAATATCGTGGTGGGTGCTTCCCAACTTCACAAAAAATATGATTTGTGGCCTAGTGGGTACGTTGCTAGTTTACTTGTATTAGTAGCCACAAGAGAGTTTATAACGGCCTCTAGAAACGCCGCTCTTCGAGCTTTCGCTGTGACTGCGCTGCGCTTTCCGCGCAGGCCTGGCGTTTTTGATCAGGCTGGTATTTTCATATTCCTAAATTTTATTTATTCATTTTAGTAAGTAGCCCATTCATTTAAATTTTTGTGGTCGTTTCCATTAGTTTTCTGTTCATACATTTTGCTTATGTGCTACAGTTGGTTTAGTTGTACTTTTTGTTATATCTTGCTGTAATTTACAGTGTTCATATTTTCTGCTAGCCATAGCACATTTAAGGTTAACTGTGTGCTCTCTAGGGATGTCATTTCATAATTCCTGCGATAAGTTTTGTACGCTGCATTTCGTTGCCTGAGACCGTTACTCCTTTAGTGGGCGTAGTTTGGAAAGTGGATGCTGCATCCACAAATATTCTTTCGACTGACGTCTAAGATGGCGCCTTTTGTTTCGAACGTGCAGTCTCACTTCTGTAATAATGCGAGAGTTATTTGCCAACACTTTTTCCGTTAGAAATGTTGCCACAGAGGTATGTTGTACGAAAGTTCCTTAATGTTCCATTTTGTGAGCAATACACTTCAGTAACAGTGATTTTGCAAGCAATTTACATGTTTTATTATGTAGAGGCCTTTATTGACGACTGGATTGACGGCGACGATATACAAAAGTCACGACGGTGCGCAGACTCCCACGAGCACGAGCACGAGGGGCGTGCTCTCCGTGAGGAGGCGAAGAGGGCGACCCCACTGGAAGGCGCTCGAGAGGACGACCCATTACGGCGTTCCAATGCTTCTCCACAATTACCCCGGGTACGAAAAGGGAGCTGTCTGGCGACCTAGCAGCTGGTCACTATGAGCGGGTCATGGTAGGGCTTGAGGCGCTCCATGTTGACAATGTCGCGCCCTCGACGGCGCATGTCCGAAGATGGGTCGATGGGTTCAATCAGGTAGTTGACCGGGGATGTGCGTTCGACGACACGGTAGGGGCCTTCGTATTTGGGCAGCAGTTTGTAAGAGAGGCCAGTTGCAGTGGTAGGGACCGAGAGCCATACGAGCGCTCCAGGGAGGAACGTGGGTGCAGAAGGGTCTCACCGCGGATGCTCTTCTGGCGCTCTTGGTCCTGCGTAGTAAAGGTCTTCGCAAGCTCGCGACACTCCTCAGCAAGTCTGGTTGTGACAGAAATAGGCGCACACTCAGATCGATCCGGCTTGTATGGAAGGATTGTGTCGATTGTGTGCGACGGGTGCCTGCCGTACAATATGAAAAATGGTCAGAAACCAGTGGTGCTTTGAGGGGCGGTATTTAGGCGTAGGTGACGAAAGGCAGAATGGAATCCCAATTTGTGTGATCGGCGGCGACGTACATCGAGAGCATGTCGCCGAACGTGCGGTTAAAGCGTTCCGTCAGCCCATTCGTCTGCGGGTGGTAAGCAGTAGTTTTGCGGTGAACAACGTTGCACTCTTTGAGGATGGCTTCGACGACTTCCGACAGGAAGACACGGCCTCGATCGTTTAGAAGCTCCTGGGGTGGACCGTGGCGCAGCATGAACCGTCGGAGCAGGAAGGAGGCTACATCGCCCGTTGTAGCCGCTGGGAGGGCGGCAGTTTCGGCGTATCGCGTAAGGTGGTCTACAGCGACGATGGCCCAGCGGTTACAAGCCGACGCCAGAGGGAGTGGCCCATACAAATCGATGCCAACGCGCCCAAACGGCCGGTCAGGGCAAGGTAAAGGTTGCAGACCTGCTGGTGACTGGTGTGTTGAAGTTTTGCGGCACTGACAATCGATGCAGGAGCGAACGAACTTCTGCACGTAGCGGTACATTCCTCGCCAAAAGTACCGTTGACGAATGCGGTGGTATGTTTTCGATACGCCAGAGTGCGCACACTGCGGATCAGGGTGGAACGATTCGCATATTTCAGAACGCAGACTGCGGGGTATTACTAGTAGCCACTGGCGGCCGTCGGCGTTGTAATTGCGTCGGTGAAGGAGGTCGTCGCGAATGGCGAAATGGTGGGCTTGACGACGCAACGTGCGAGTGGATGGTGTTGCCGATGGATCAGTGAGCAAGTCTATCAGTGAAGCGATCCATTGATCCTTGCGCTGTTCGGTAGCGATAGTGTGAATGTCGATGGAAGAAACGGCATTGTGAGGCATTGAGCTGTGGGTATTGTCGTCAGGCAAGGGGGAGCGCGAGAGTGCGTCAGCGTCAGCATGCTGGCGTCCGTTGCGGTACAGCACGCGGATATCGTAGTCCTGTAGGCGAAGTGCCCAGCGGGCGAGGCGCCCTGATGGATCTTTTAATGATGACAACCAGCAGAGTGCATGGTGGTCGGTGATGACATCAAATGGGCGACCATACAAACAAGGTCGGAACTTCGTAAGGGCCCAGATGATCGCCAGGCATTCCTTTTCGGTAACGGTGTAATTGGTCTCGGCTTTGTTGAGCGTACGACTTGCATATACCACGACATATTGAGAGAACCCTGGTTTGCGCTGCGCAAGGACAACGCCAAGGCCAACGCCGCTGGCGTCTGTGTGTACCTCTGTAGGGGCCGTAGGGTCGTAGTGGCGTAGTATGGGAGGCGACGTCAACAAACGACGGAGCTTCGCGAAACCGTCGTCGCACTCTGAAGACCATGAATTGAGGGGCCCGTTACTTCCGAGCAGCTTCGTCAGCGGCGATATGATAGTCGCGAAGTTTCGAATGAAGCGCCGAAAGTAGGAACACAGTCCTACGAAACTGCGCAGTTCTTTGACGGACGTAGGTCTGGGGAACTCGGTCACGACCCGAAGCTTGGCTGGATCGGGAAGAATACCGTCCTTGGACACGACGTAACCGAGTATTGTCAGCTGCCGTTCTGCAAATCGGCACTTCTTTAGATTCAGTTGCAGACCGGTGTCGCTCAAACGCGTCAAAGCATGCCGCAGGCGTTGAAGATGCGTGGAGAATTCCGGAGCGAAAACAACGACGTCGTCGAGGTAGCACAAGCATGTGTGCCATTTCAGGTTGCGCAGAACGGCATCCATCATGCGCTCAAAGGTGGCGGGCGCATTACACAGCCCAAACGGCATGACGTTGAATTCGTAAAAGCCGTCGGGCGTGGCAAAGCCGGTCTTCGGTCGAGCGTGATCAGCCATGGGTACTTGCCAGTACCCTGAGCGCAAATCGAGAGATGAAAAGAATTCTGCTCCTTGCAGGCTGTCAATCGCGTCATCTATTCGCGGTAGTGGATACACGTCCTTACGAGTGATCTTGTTGAGTCGTCGGTAGTCCACACAGAACCGCACAGAACCGTCCGTCTTCGCAACAAGAACGACAGGAGACGCCCAGGAGCTGTTAAAAGGTCGAATAACATCGCGTCGAAGCATGTCGTCGACTTGCTCGTTGATTACACGGCGTTCTGTGGTAGATACGCGATATGGACGTTGCCGCAGTGGTGGTTGGGCGCCAGTGTCGATGCGACGCGTGACAGCAGACGTGTCGCCGAGAGAAGTTTGCGCGACATCGAACGAAGAACGAAATTCGTCCAACAGGCCCAGAAGCTGGGAACGCTGGACCGGTGTAAGGTCGTCAGCAATGGAGGCACCAAATACATCAGCGGGTGATGAACCAGACGTCGAAACATGCTATATCTTATATTGTGGTGTTTACGGTTCTATGCCGTACAATAGTCGTTGCTGTTTTAAATAATAAATTACTACATTACCACTTTGTCTGTGAATCTACCGAGCTCTCACACTGTAATAGTAATTACAGAATAAAGTAACTGTTGTAAAGTGACGTCAGTCCCTATCCAACTGCTCTGCACGTGCTGGTGGTGCATGCGCCTTTCGATTGCTCTCTCTCTCTCCCCCCTTTCCCCCCTTCCCCCTTCCGTTGCTTTATATACGCTTCCAAGTGGGAGGAATAAACGATTCCGTTTCGCCGGTCAACTGCGTGCTGTCGTACTTGTGCACACGCCCTGTCTGCGTCGGAACTATGTAACAGTGGCGACGAAGGTAGATAGAACCCCGAAGCCGAACATCAATTAAGCCTCAAGCTGGCAGTTAAGCCGGAAACAACGACGGCAACGATACCGACCATGGCTCATCACCAACTACCGGAGTACGACGACCAGCGTGACAATTAGAACGCCTACATCACGAAGGCGGAAGCCTATTTCGAGGCAGCTGGCGTCAGCGACTCGGGGAAGAAGAGGGCGTTGCTTGTGGCAGCACTAAGTACACGCACCGTGCAAGTGCTCGCAGGGAAAGTTGCACCAAGGAAGACTCATTCGCTGACGTATGATGAAGCAGTCAAAGTCTTGGACGAATACTTCGACATCCAGCGTCACGAGATAACGGAAAGCTTCCGCTTCTTCAATCGCTGCCAATTGGAAGGTGAGCCCATTCAACAGTTCATTGTTGAAATTCGGCGGATTGCGGATGGCTGTAACTTCGGTGACATGCTAGAAAGGATGCTACGTGACAGAATCGTTTGCGGAGTCAGATCAAGCTCTGTGCAGAAGCAGCTGTTAGCAAAAACAGACTTGACATTGAAAGACGCCGAAGCAATAGCCACATCGACAGAAGCAGCTGAAAACGATTCAAAGCAGATGTCTGCTGACCTTCTCCCCGTACTGAAGGTTAATGCGCGACAAGCATTTGCGAATGAACCGGTGTTACAATGCGAACGTTGCGGAAGTAAGAAGCACAACAGCAACGCTTGTGGCTGGGCGAAAGGTAGGTGTTACCGCTGCGGGGTGTACGGTCATCTTGCGAAGATGTGCCTGAGCGAGATGCGGAGAATGCGCCCAAAAACGCGTTCACAAGCTAGGCAAGGCGAAGCTATCGCAGTAACCGCGGACGGAATGGAGGAAAATGCTGACAACGAGCACATTTGGACGCTAACCGCGCCCTCGGAAAGTCAGCTACAGCCTCCTATTCGCCGTACGTTCACATAGTGTGGCATTGATGTACCTATGATTGCGGACACCGGTTCGCCTGTCTGCGTCGTGGCTAGAGAATAGTTTGAGAAACCCCATGAACAGTGGCCGCCGTTAAAACCAGCTTGCATCAAACTTTCCTGTTATCTCGGAAAACTGCCGGTATTAGGGGAGCTGAAAATGACTGCGTGCTACAACGACCAGAAAGTTAAATGCTCTTTGATAGTGTTGAACTGTTCAGGTCCGAGCCTCTGTGGGCGAGATTTGATTGCCAAGTTCAAGGAGGCAGGATCATCTGTGCTCAATGTATCCGCACAGCAAGGGCCTGGGGCAGAAAGCAGCCGCACCGCAGCCGTCGATACCCTGCTAGCGGAGTTCCAAGACGTCTTCAGCAGCGAGCTGGGCCTCATTGCTGGCCATCCTGCCCACCTGAAGCTGAAAGAAGGAGCCACGCTGAACTTTTGTAAGGCCCGTTCTCTTCCTTTTGTATTGTGCGAAGAAGTTTCAAAGGAGATTGACCGGCTAGTATCACTTTGGGTACTGTCATCTGTAACACATGCCGAGTGGGCTACCCCCATTGTGCCGGTACTAAAGAAGGACGGTACCGTCAGGACCTGTGCTGATTTCAAGGTGACATTAAACCCTGTCTGTGAACTGGAACAGTATCCGTTACCAGCCATAGATATTTTTGCATGCCTGAATGGTGGCGACTACTTCAGTGCGCTGGGATTAAGAGACGCGTATAACCAAGTTCCCCTGGATGAGGAGTCAAGGAAGCTGTGCGTAATAAACACGCACCGCGGGTTGTCTTGTTTCAACCGACTGCCATTCAGCATAGCTTCCGCGCCTGCTATTTTCCAACGAAAAATAGAAACCGTTCTGCGGGGCTTGACGGGTGTCCAAGCTTACCTCGACGATGTCTTGGTGTCAGAAAAACACGGCAGCCACGGCAGGTTAAGACAAGTACTGCAGCGCTTCCGTGAGCATGGAGTAAGGCTCAGGCTTGACAAGTGTAGTGTTCGACAAGAGTCAGTGACGTATCTCAGTCATCGCATTGACCGTGAGGGTCTGCATCCAATCGAGAAAAATGTCGAGGCGATCGCGCAAGTCCCTAACCCACAGAACGTTCAGCAGTTGCGGTCTTTTCTGGGCATGCTCACATTCTATTCAAAGTTCGTGCCAAACATGTCTTCTTTACTTGCACTGCTGTACAAGCTATTAGAGAGCAATACATCTTGGTTCTGGGGACGGTCTCAAGAAGCAGCTTTCCATAAGGCAAAACATTGCCTCCGAGAAGCAGCTGTTCTGGCCCACTATTCGCAATGCCCATAGACTGTCGCGCCGCCAAGCGGAATTCAGGAGCGTCCTCTCGAGGAGGGTTAGTAGACGACAAAATGGCAGCACTACGCAGTCGCTCCCTTGTTCAGCTGTGCTAGCCTCAGTGTTAACGCGTTGGCAAGAAAAGCACACTACGACTTTGCATGTTCCCTGCATCAGTGAACAAACCGGGCCCTCCGTGACACAGGAAATCTGATTCGTTCTTGCGAGAAGCGAAGTTTTCGTGAAAATACGTGGCAACTCGCACTTTCAATACTATAGCTCACAGCGTACACATACTATCAGCTTCGCGAGGCTTTCTGTAGCCACGTAGGTTAGTTAAATGTTATCGTCTGACATAATCAGTTGAAGCTCACCCTGTTTTACTTGCATATAGCATTGGTCAGTGTTTCTTGTAGTGCATGAATCCCATAACACTGCACGCGGGAGGTCCCGCGGGCACGCGATGTGCTTTTGTATAACTGAGCGATCTCAAGCTGGCGATACCTCTATCCTTTGTCAGCAAAGCGCTGTTACGAATCGTGCGAGCGACGTTTCGATCATTCGAGAACGCGTCTTCTCGACGCCTTTCGTGGCGAACGCTTTCCACGCCGTCCTTCGCCAGTGTGTTGGTATCATATTTCATACCCAGCGCTGCGCCGCTCGTTTTTGTACTTTTGTTGGTAGGTGGCAGCACACTGCAAGCGATTTGCTTGTTGACCGGTCTGAGAGCAGAGTGTTCTTCGCGCCCAGACGCATCTCTAATTGTAAACGTGGTGACGCGGAGTGGTCGAAGTCGTTCGGCGGAGGAAATTCTTCAGATTGCTTTCAGCAGTGATGTTGAAAGAAACCATCTTGAGGACTAGGATTTTTCACTGGACGTTGAAGACTGTGAAAGCGCCAAGAGTGACAGCGACGATGAACGATCAGCTGCTAACTCACGAGGAGCGAGTTGCACTTCACGTCCCCTCGTGCGTTAATGTTCTTTCACGCTCGTAAGTCACTTTGATTGTATTTAATGTATAATGTCCTAGAGCGAGATCAAAATAAAAGCATAGTTCCTCTTGTGCATTGCATGTATCAATTATTGTGGATATTATGGAGCGCCGCATACCGCCAACACGCTCCAGCCCGACCAGCGAAGCGAAATGGTTATAACGATAGAACGTGCAGTCACGGCCGCAATGCACGCCTCTCGGCTAACTTCTTCGCCGTTGCGAAAGCATACGTGTGCATTCTTTTCGATATTCATGTTTCGATCGTGCTGATCGAACCTGCAACATGCGAGTGAAGTGAATTGCATGCACACGGCTAGAGTCTCAGCATGGCGGTGACACAAGCGCTACTGAATGGGATGTGAAATGCTTGTGTTCCGTTGAAGACGTAACTCCGCGTTCCCGACTGCGCAAGTAATGACGACGGCGTATGATGTTTGCAAACCATCACCACGTTAAACGTGCGGTCCCGTGCAGCAGCGATGGCGCTACTCGCTGGCGGCCTACTACTGCGGCAAATCCGTCAGGCAGGCTCGGTACGTACGACCTCGGTGTGCCGTTCAGCTCATACGTCAGTTCTAGTTCATGCAGTTTTATGCAGCACGCACAGGATTTCGCAAAGCATCGTTATGCACGCTAACGGAGCTGAAATATGACCTTTCACGCCGCAGCAAATAATTAGGTGGCGAGTACTTGGCACTTTCCATAGTTTGGGAAAGCATTTTAGTCTCATATCCATTTCAGCGCAGCTCATGACTTCATCCGGTGAAAGCGGCACGGGTCGTATGTCCGCACGTCCTATCTGTTCCTATGCTAACAAACGGGTTGACCCTCCTCCTGGCGCCATCTTGAAAAGCACGGCGCGCCACCTATAGTTCGCGGGGATTGCGAATAATCCCAAGAGACCCCTCAAGCTAGAATGTGACGCCTCGCAAGATGGAATAGGGGCCGTGCTTTTCCACACCTTCGGCAAGATCAACAAACCCATCGGTTTCCGATCTAGAACGTTGACAAGGGCGGAGAAGAATTATTCTCAGCTGGAGCGGGAAGCCCTTGCACTTGTGTTTGGAGTGTGTAAATTTCGTAATTACCTCGTAGACCGAGAATTCATTTTGGTCACGGACCACCAGCCGCTCGTGAGCCGCCAGAATACAGCGCTGGGAGCTGTACCTGGGTGGATTACGCTACCAACTTCAATGTTCTCCCGGTAAGCAGCTGCTGAATGCTGACGCCCTCAGTAGGCTGCCACAGAGGATGGCAGAGTCTGAAACCCCCGAAGCAGATCCACCAGACTATGTACTAGCCTTGGTTGGTTTCAATGAGGCAACTGTGTCAGTCGAAGAACTAAAGCAGTTGACCGCAGATGACCCCCTCTTAGGTCAAGTGATGTATTTCACGCTGGACGGCTGGCCGTCCTGCGCAAAAGGCCTGGACGCAAATATTCCTTCGTGGAGAAGAAATTGGAGCTGTCTTTGGCTCACGGGTTATTGTACTGGGGCCGTCGAGTAGTCGTTCCGATGAAGGCGCGACGTCGCGTCTTATACCTTTGCATGAGACACATCAGGGATCTTCGGCTATGAAAGCGGTCGCTAGATAGTCATTTTAGTGGCCAGGTTTAGATGGCGATATAGAGCGGGTTACGGCATCATGTCACAACTGTGTTCAAAACATGCACATTGAAGTAAAGTAGTGGACACAGGCCAGAACCACAAGTAAAACAGGGTTCTATTCCAAAGACCAACGATCGTCGTCTTCGTTGGTCTACTCAGAGTTCATCTGCACGCTCATCTGGGCGCATCTGCACGCGCCGTGCAGATGCGCCCAGCCGCAGTTCCGCAATTAGCGCGATACAGCACTTCCTTCCCCTAAAGTGTCTGGTGACGTACTGCACTTCTTTCTAAAACCTGTCCGGAGCTCTTCTTTTGCGAGTTGAACGTCTGTGTAGGACCGGGTCTGCCACGGCGCTTGCAGGCTGGTCAGTATCCGCAGCTTCGTCTGGTTGTTGGCAGAGTTTGTCTGTGGGTAGTTGTGACAGCGAACCTTCAGCGCCGATGTTCGTTTCACTCTCCCTTGAATGAGTCACGGACGCTTCTCGCTGCTCTTGCTGCGCTTCCCGAAGTCGCACTTCGTCGACATGTCGTCGCTGTTTTCCTTCTTCGGTATCAACAGTGAGCAGCCGACCCCCGCTGGCCGCCGTCACAGTACCAGGCAGCCATCTCTGTCCACTGCGGTTATACTGTCGTGACCAAACTCGTGTTCCGGGAAGAATCAACCGGGAAGGTGGTGCTGCGGCCTTGACTGTCTCCTCTGTGCCCTATCGCTCCAGGAAATGAGCAATTAGTCTGGTTCTTGGTTGGGCACCTAGCAACATCTCTGCGGGCAATTTGCCGTCCTTTACTGGCGTTACCATGTATCGAAGCAAGAATTTAGCAAGTCGACATTTCAGTTACCCCACTTTGTTCTTCTTTAGTGCTTCCTTTACCGTGCGCACAGCTCGCTCTGCTGCCCCGTTCGAGTGAGGATAATCAGGGACAGTTGTCACGTGACGGACATGGTTATGCCGAAATAATGTCTTTGTCACCACACTGGTGAATTGAGGACCATTATCGGACACAACTGTGTGAGGCAGGCCGAAACGAGCGAAAATACTCCGAAGGACGTCCACTGTGGTATCAGCCGTCGCTGTTTTGAGTGGGACTGCCTCTATCCATTTCGTACCTGCGTCCACCAGCACGAGAATCATATGACCTTCCACCGGACCGGCAAGGTCGACACGCAGCCGAGACCAGCGCTTGTCATTTTCAGGGCAACTTGAAGGAACCTGAGCCGCAGGTAATGGCAGACACTGCACACAGTGCGGACAAGTTTTCAGACTCTCTATATCATGATCCAGAGCCGGATAACAAAACAACGCGCGTGCGAGGCTCTTCATTGCCGTGATGCCCGGATGGCTTTCGTGCAGTTCTTCCAACATGAAAGAACGCGCTCTCTCCGCCAAAATGACACGGTGGCCCCAATAAACTATTCCGTTGCTCACTGTCAGCTCATCCCTACGAGTGAAGAAAGGACGGAAACACTGCAAACCCTGCAGAATCCATGTCATTACTTGACGAAGCACCCTATCTTCAGCGGTGGTTTCTGCTAGCTTATGGGGGCACAGAGCAAACTCGTTTAAAGCTTCCGCGTGCAGCACGTATTCTACCGAAGAGATTTCCCTTGCGCTTTCTTGATTAGTCAGAGGTAAGCTGCTCATAGCATCGGTGTTACCATTCATCTGTCCTTTCCGATATTCCAACTCATTCTGATACGCTGACAAAAGTAATGCCCAGCGTTGGATCCTTGCTGCTGCCATTTGTGGAATGGGCTTGTCCTGATCAAAAAGCCCGGTCAATGGCTTGTGATCAGCGACCAGCGTGAACCGGTCGCCAAAAAGATAATCTCGAAACTTGGTCACACCAAAAACTAAGGCAAGCCCTAAAAGCCGACTTCTTCTGTCTCTCATTCCCCATTAGCAGCCACTGTTTACCTCCAAGGTAGTGCCTGGTGAGATTTCTCCTGTGCGTGATTAAACAATAAAAATTCACAGCGTACATGTAAAATTAAAGTGAGCTGCAAGTCGCCATGACTCTCATCGATCCTTTAGTATAAACCGGCCCGATCTCACGTCGTTGATGATGTACTGGGCGTGAAGCTGCGCGACGCCGCCGCCAAGATCCTGCCGTACGAGAGCTTCGCCCCACTCATCATCATTCACCCGGTGGATATGCTGTGGAATTTTTTAGCTTCGGCGTCTAGTGGAAGCTGGTTGTATGCGTTACGTAGGTCCAGCGTATTAAAGACTTCAGCTCCAGCAAGCGCTGCGAAGATATCGTCAACTTTCGGCAGAGGATACTGTTGCAAGTAAGTAGCCGGATTTACCGTTAACTTGAAGTCCCCGCAGAGTCTTATGTCACGGTTCTTTTAAATGCGAAGCATTTCTTAGCGAACCTCAGGCACTTTGCCCGTTTCTATCTACGTATCTATCTATCTATCTAGCCGCCTACGTCTGGGCGCTCTCCTGGCCGTCTCCATAACTTGTAATATACCAAAATTGGCCTAACAGGGGATTAGTGTATGACGAACACGATTCACTGGTCATGACATGAATAACACAAAATACCTGTCGCATACGTCATGAAACCCTTTCACTCAGTCACGTGTGGCACATACCCGTAAACCAGAGTTTGTGTTAGGCGGGTATGTGCCACAGGTGATACAGAGTTTCAACCAACACAGTAACCGCCAATACACACATTGGCACGTAAGGAAAGTGATAATAATAATATTTGTTGGGGTTTTATGTCCGAAAACCACGATATGATATGAGAGACGCCATAGCGAATGGCTCCGGAAATTTTGACCATTGGGTATTCTTTAACGTGTACCGAGATAGCACAGAACACGGGCATCTAGCATTTTACCTCTATCCAAATGCGACCGCCGCGGCCGGGATCGAACCCGCGACCTTCGTGTCAGCAGCCGAGCACCTTAACCGCTACACCACCACGGCGAACGCAAGGGAAGTGAGGAAAATGAAGACAGGACACCCCTGGAAGACACTCAACTACCACCCACTCGTCCACGTGCCCCGCAACATTATTATTTTGAAAAAAAAAAGACACTTATTCCATAAAATAACCGGACCTTTGTTGCATCACTGTCGTGCACGTAATCAATCGATGAAAGCTCTGTGCTCAAATCTTACCTGCGTATGCGTATTCGTGTGAACAGTGCTATTGAACTCATTGCACAGAAATATGGGCTGGTGTACAAATGAACAAGAAGTAAACACTTAAGTAGTTCAGTCGTGCTACAGCAGTGCGTAGTACACCGAACACAAGCTAAACACGTACAGAGAAAACAACAAAAAACGTCAGATAGTGCGTAAGCGCAGACTGTCATCCAGGGCGAGCATCCCTTTCATCGGCAGATTGCGCTTTTCTCACTAGTAATAGGAACGTTTGATGATCTTCGTGCATCGATTCAACAATGAGGAGTGTATATATTACCAGTAAGCAGCAATCAACGCATTTTATTCGCGGACAATCTGCTGAAACTGCTCACAACGAAGCGCCGCTGTGTACATTTGTATACGCGCCTCCGACCGCCTCTCCACACTAACGCGGCGACGCTGCTGCCACCTATAGGTCCATCTCGCGGCCAATACCGACGCGAACTTGTTTCGTCAACAAGATCGGCACTGTGTTTAAGTTCGGAAATGCACCGGCGCACGCAAAAGCGCTCTTCAACCTCAGTTCATATTTCTCCGTTCAATTTAGTTGCTCGCCTGCAACATAAGCTACACTTACAGAACAATATATTACGATATATGCATTTTAAAACAGACGGCCGACGTCGCACGCGCGCAAGAAAGCATGATTGACCAACATTAGCTTATCAGTGTTGCAGATCGACGAAAGCAATGATTTACGTATATAAACGTGAGTAGGCAGCGCCACAGACGCTGCTGCGCGCGTCCGCGGTAAATCGGTGCCGCCACTCGAGACCCGATCGCAAAGATCCACACAGCCATCGCTTTGCAAGCTTCGCAAGGCAGTGTGCGCCTAAGTGCATAGTCCGCACGCCGCGTCTGCCCTACGGTTTACACCACCTCATCCCTCAGCTTTTATTCTTCTTTTGCTTCCTTCGGTTAGCGTGCGCTGCGAACACGGAGCGAGTTACGGAGCCGTACTACAGATGGAGCTGTTTGTTCGGTAGATCTAGAGTCACTGTATATGCTACCTTTAGGTAGCAGAGTAGCGCATAGGTCCGGCTAGCAACCACAGCTATGCGGTGAAGACGCACTTCGTTTTTGCAGGCGACATGCCTACCGTGTCGCCGGTTAACCTGTCTGGCGTGTCGAAGACCGGCGATAAGCATTGGCTGTCGATGACAAGTGTTAATTAAGTTCGCTGCAGCGGCGGCGTCGAGAAATAAAAAAATTGGCCCAAGCGGCAGCTTCTCCGCAATGCATGGTTGCGAGCGGCGTTGGAAGACAGATGCGCAACTCTGCTACCTAAAGGTAGCATATACAGTAACTCTAGGTAGATCATGAGTCACTAGAAAAATTTCAGAGTATCGCATCTGTTTTCCGCGCGCCGCCGCCGACGCGATTGGCTTACTCGCATCACGTGACCTCTCGCCGCCATATTCCTTCCAAGCGCTTTGGGTGCAGACACTTTGAATGCAGAGCGGGGAAGGACATTTAGCAGTACCACGTTCCCTAGAACTACTTCGTCGCTTTTTTTAAACGCGTCTTGCAGATGCCAGAGAGCAGCTCACCAGTAACCGAACGTTGCTGTTGAGCTACTCCGGGAATTTCGTACATTTTTCCATTCCGTGTGGGAAACATTAACGTCCAAGAGCGTCGTTGTACAGCGGTGAGCACTCTTATGGTGAACACGCGAGCGCGTGGCCGACGGCACTGTCGGCGCCGCGTAACGGTCATCGGTGGAAACATTGCGCATGCGCATCATGCGTTCTACGAAATACTCTTTCCACCGCGCGCACACAAGCGTATCCCCAACAAGCATATATATGACGCAGTGCACTTGGTGGAAAGAGTGTATCGCAAAGCACATGCTGCGCATGTGCAATGTTTCCAACGATGGCTGTTACGCGGCGCTGATAGTGCCGTCGGCCACGCGCTCGCATGTTCACCCTAACAGTGCTCACCGCTGTACGTGGCTGCATAGTTGGCCGCGGAATGAATTCGCCCCCCTCGAAGAGCACTCCTTTCTGCAGTGAACTACACAAACTTTGCTGGAAAAGCTCTCATGCAACAGGATACTTCACCTTTTCGGTTCGCTATGTTCAGCGATATTGAAAACTACATACACACCTTTCTATTTGCTCGGCTGTTTATATCTCGATCTGTTGAACAGATTGCGCATGCATTTCGAGTTATAAGCGTGTCACGCACGAGAGCGAAATCGAAGACTTATTAAAATAATAACTGTTTCCTGTATACCTTGAAGGCAATTGTCTCATGATCATTTGCCACTGCGCAAAGCTGAAGCGTGGAACTCTGTTGATAAACTTGGTATAAGGCAATGGTATTAAGCGTATTTTATATTTTTTCAAAAAAGAATGTTGCTAATGCTGCATTGCGCCTAGCGGATTCTTACAATACTGTTTAGTGGGTGAGAAATGGTCACAGCAAAAAAAAAGAAGGCTTATCCTCTCACGCATTGAGGGAATCGATTTCATGCGAGCCCTAGATCTATATACATACTGTGTTGCAGTAGCACGCGCGTTAAAGCTTTTCGGGATATGCTGTTTCTGATCAAAATAACATAAAGCACTGCGCCGAGGAAGTTTTAACAAGAGTGCATTAGGAAAAAAAAAGTTGAAATTAAAAGCAGTGCAGAAACCGAACCCCAGCCGTTTACGCGCTGGCAACGCCAAAAAAGAAAGAAAAAAAAAACTTTGTCGGAACACATCAAAATATTTGCAAATGCACGTTGGGAATATTAAGGAGACAAAAAATAGGAAATGAAACAACTGAGTAGTGACGTCAGTCATTTTCGATGGCCTATTTTCTACGTATATCTGTTAGGAAATGACAACGTATTCGCAAAATAAGATGCACCATATCTACCGCACGCCGATTCGCCCATGCGCTCGGCTGCTGGCGTTCCGAACCGAGACAAATACTTCACGCACAACTTCCACTTACCATACACACACCACTTCTATTACAGATAACACCCAGCTGAACAGCAAGCATGGTGCTCAAGTAAGGTATGCGTCAGCGATCAGTCGAAGGACGCAATGCTGAATGTTCTCGATGTTCGATAATGTTCTCGAATGCGCTATGAAGTGAACCTGAACACTGACTGCAAAGCTAGCGCAAGCAGTCAAGATTCACCAAGTGTGGAAGTAAATGGCATTTCGCATGGTCATTACGCTAATGCAACGATATCTACAGCTCCGGACCTTGCGAACACACCCAGCCGTGAAACGAAGAGACCGATGAACTTGAATACGGGGTACCAGCGAAAACACTGAAAACACGTACACAAGAAGAAGGCGTTACACACGGACGAACGCTGGACCTTACTTTGAATGTCGTGAGGGCGATGGAACATACACACGCGTTGATTCGGTCTTGTGGGGGAAGAACACTCAAAAAAGAGCCCAATGGAGAAGAAATAATGTGCATTAGCGCTAGCTGTTGGGCCAGTTGGTGCATTATGAACTTGAAAATGGGGTACCAGCGAAAACACTGAAAACACGTACACAAGAAGAAGGTCCAGCGTTCGTCCGTGCGTAACGCCTTCTTTTTGTGTACGTGTTTTGAGTGTTTTCGCTGGTACCCCATTTTCAAGTTCATAATGCACCAACTGGCCCAACAGCTAGCGCTAATGCAGACCGATGAAGCCACGAAGAGAGTTCGCGAGCACATGGCAACATTCGCCGCACGTTTCATTAGCTACACCGCTTACCGCGCAGTTCATTCAGACTGTCGATGACTCGAAATCACTTCTGATATCCTTTTGAAGAAACACACACACATATTGCAGTTACGCCGAGCGTAACACAGCATGGAGGCGAAAAGATCGGTCACTTCTCAACACACGCTACCAACGCGCCGGACGGTCTGGAAGGGAAATGGCCGCCGCCGCTCAATGTTGCCCGCGTGCAGCCTACTTTTGAGGTACTCTGAAATTTTCCAGTGACTCTAGGTATATCTAGAGTGCGTCGATGCGCGCGCCCCAGCTTAGAGTGGTGTCAGCTTTTCAAAGGGCAGGTGCCGCCTCCTCGGCCTTGGCGGCAGCGCGGCCGCCATTTTGAATCCCCCACCCGGTCTCTTGTGCGTGGCGCGCGTGCTGTTTTAAAGACGATAGTCTTTCTTTGGGAACTTAAACGCGAAAACTTTGATCTGTCTCTCTGTCTTTCTATCTGTCTGTCAACCGATTCAGCCACCCGGCCAAAGTAGAACCAGTTGCCCAAGGGCCAGCCATCTTGAACGGCTGACTAGGTTCATACTTGTCTACATTGTCGATCAAAAAGCAAACATTACGCATATCTGATACGCAACATCACTATGCAAGTATTAGGTGGTGTGTTCCTTTAATAGAAAATACACAGATACATAATTCTAAAGACCCTAGTTTCTTAAGCTGCGCTGAAAATGCGACTGCGCTGAAACTAGGCTTCCTCCGTGCCCTCTGCACGATCTCATTGTTGTGTTTCGGTTTCGGATCAGTATTTCACTGTACGAATGCCGTGGGGCGCCGCTCTGGCATTCCTGTTTGACCCAGGCGACGTGTAAATAAAATAGTTTGTGGAGAGTACTGGTTGAGTGCGGACGTTTCTTCTGCTTCGGCGCTTCGCGCCAAACCGCGTGTTCGGGCTGGCTGGCGTCCCCACCGATCGCGCTGGTCACCGCCGGTCTTCGCCTGCTGCTGCTGCTGCGCCGGGACTACCAGCCCGCAACACAGCATTCATGTTTCCCGACGTATTGCCAGATGACGTCCATATCTCACGCAGCGCCTCTTCTATCGTCTTTAGGCGACATTTGCAGCGAAGCACGCAGATGCGCGGCCAATTTTTTAGATGGGCGTTTTTAGGTCGGCGCTCGTTCCCCTCCAGTTTTATGCGCTCGCTACCGTCACCATGGCCGGATGTTGCGTGCCGCAGTGCACAAATCATTCCAGAAACGCTGGGAGCTGTATCGTTTTAGAAGGTACGAGATTTCTTTGGACAGTAAAAATGAAACGTGACAAGCGGCATCCGAAGAACACATTATGCACTTGCAGCGTAAGTTTCCGGCCGGTATTTGGAATGCACATGCAAGGATAACTTCTGCTGGAGTTAACCTTGCGTAATAAATGGACACACTGATATCAGCTACATGTTTCAAATGCTTTGGTTCACGTGTGCATGAATCCTGCATTTTTCTTCGCAAACATTCTTTACTGCATTTGGTTGGCCCTGTATCTGCCTTTGATTTTCGCTTTCGCTATTTTTGTGATTTGAAATGTATCATGGAATATATTATGCGTGTTTGTCTGCAGATCAAATCCTTCTTTTTTCCTAATAATAATTATTTGTGAGAATTTACGTCCCAAGAATCCGATATGATTATGAGAGGTGCCGTATATAGTGGAAGGCTCCCGAAATTTTGACCATCTGTTGTTCTTTAACGTACACCTGAATCTAAGTACGCGGGCCTCTTTCATTACACCTCCATCGAAATGGGGCCGCTGCGGCCGTGCGGCCGGGATTCGATCCCGCAACCTTCGGGTCACCAGTCAAGCACCATAACTAAAACCACGGCGGGTTCTTGTTTTTTATATTCCTTTCCGTGTTTCAAGTACGCCTTCTGTGCTGGTCTGATGCCCATGTATGTATGTGTGCAGTTAAATGCTTTTTATCCTTCCCTGTTTCTGTGTTTCAAGGTTACATTTTCGTCCTCTCTTAAATAAATATGCAGTTCCTGTTTTCTTTTAATCATTTACGATCACTGTGAATCGACTAGTGGCAGTTGTGTTTTATTGTGTAATTTGCGTTTTATTTGTGTAATTGCTTCTGTCAGCGCAGCATTAATGCGCACAAATAAATGGCCTGTACACTGGATATTAACGCACACACACACACATTCAGTATTTTATTTCTTTGAGCAAGCATAATTTATTTATTTATTAATAATGTAAGCCCTGAAGGCTCATACAATGCGTATACAAACAGTTCTCGCGAAGCGTCTATACAAAGAAGACGCATGAAAACAAGAAGACGGGGAAGCATTGTGTACAGTAGACACGCTATGTCAGTAAAAAAATACAAGAAACAAAGTCAAGTTGTACAATGAGTACGTCATGAAAAAGCAGTTAATGAAATAAAAATTTACAGGCTCCCTCATGCGTTCGCTTAAGACGGCTCGAAAGCGAAATCCATGTTCTTCTTAGTTTTTGCGCACCTAGCGTGTTTTTGCATTGCCTCCAAGATTGGAGGCAATGGTTTTACACTGCCCCCGTGATCAACTGGTTTTACACTGCCCCCGTGATCTGCCCACTTTTGAGCAAGCTACGATGTCATGTGATAACGTCATCATATGACGTCACGCCAAAATTTGTGAAGCCACGATGACGTCATTGGTGACGTCATCACGTGACGATGACTTTTTGCATCCCTCGTCCCCGACGTCGTGGTACGCTGACGCCGTAGACGCGGGACGCCGACGGTCAAATTTCGCGTTTGATGTAGCATTAAAAAAATTACGTCCGCCACGGTGGTATAGTGGTGACGGAGCTCGGCTGCTGACCCCATGGAGGAAGGAAAAATAAGGAGAGGCCCTGACGTCACATTCGTGAAGCCTCCACATCGCAAACACCCACATCGCCTCCTAGTGAAGGAGCCTCGAAACATTTCGCGATTTCCGCCGTGTCGTTTGCAAGCGCATGCGCGATTCGAGCCCTTTTTTTTTTTTTTTTCGCCGTGCAAGCGGCAAGCGGCGCCGCGGCGCAGTCGATTCACGCGTGCTGCTCCTTGTGTGTGTCCTTTAGGAAAGCTACGCAATTCCCAGCTGTTGCGTATGGTTGCGTATGACCGGTGCAAATCGCGTGCACTGCGGAAAGTACCGGGTGTCACTTTTCATGTGTACGTACACGTTCGCTTCATTGCTGATCACTAATGCATGGTATTTGCATGCGAAGCTCTCGGATGTGCGCTTTGTTTCTTCTTACTCATTGTGTCAACTCGGAACACACGTGAAATTTTGTTTTTGGCGTCTGACGCGCCGTACATAACATGCGCCGAAAGCATCGTACGTTTTTTAAGGCTGTGTGGTTCAACGAAAGGGCAATAAACTTATGTTGTTGTTATCGGACTACGTGATGTATGTATTGTGCGGTGTGCGCTCGCTGCGTGCTTGTTGTTGTGTGCGTACTGGAATTACAAACTTTACGTGCACGATCGCGTATACAATACAGCGGTGTCCTCTTTTCGACGTGAAGTTACGTCAACTATAGATTGGCGTTCCACCGAATAGCTACTACGCTCACTCCACATATACGAACAAAGAACCACTAATCCGGCCATAGATCGGGAAATCGGGCTACGAGAAAGGGAAGGCCTAACGCCCAGCAGAACGCTTAAGTCCTAGGTGAGTTCGAATACGATGATGCAGGGGCTGAATGTTTTTGATCACGGCACGTACCGGTATTCTGTACTGTTGCACAAAAACGCTCCACGAAGAATTTCAGCACGCAGCGCTCGGGCCTGCCACGCACTAACAGCCTGGTAAACGTCTGCTTGCAACATTTTACTGCGTGCGAACCGCACAATACGCGCTAAGTTTACGCCGGGACTACAAATCTGCGCAGAAGTTAATCACCGCGGAGAGCACGCCGCGGGGCGTCTGCTGTTTTGTTCGCCCCATACCGGTTCGTTTGCCCCATAAATCTGACGTCACTTCCGCCACACTTTTCGCAATGCATTGAAATACGATAGGGCCTCTCCTTCGTATTCCTTCCTCCATGGCTGACCCGAAAGTCACGGGTTCGATCCCGGCCGCGGCGGTCGCATTTAGGTGGAGGCGAAATGCTAGAGGCCCGTGTACTGTGCGATATCAGTGCAGGTTAAACAACACCAGATGGTCAAAATTCATGGAGCCCTCTTCTACCGCGTGCCTCATAATCATATCAGGGTTCTGGCAAGTAAAATCCCAGATATTATTATTAATAAAAGAGACAAATAAACGACGCCCTGCATCCGCCGCACAAAGTGTAAAACAGTATTGGAAACACTCAATAAAATGTGCATGCAATTGGGCATGCGAGAAAACCCGCAGATACAGAAAAAGAAACTGCAGATACAAAAAAAGAAGAAAAAACGCACTGATACTGCGCGCATCCAAGTTTTACGACATACTACTCAACAACGTATTCATCGTTTTGATAGGGTCTCAAGGTGCAACTCGAGTGCTGATACAGTAGCGGCTACAGATTGTGAGCAAGAAATGTCAGCAATAATAATGATAAAGAAGCTTTCATTTCATTTTAGCAGGATATTCGCACCATACTGCCCCTCCGCCATTTATTTTGTGTACAATATATACGATGCCATTTATAATAAACGAGTAAATTGTTTGCAAACAGCAAAATGAGCCACCTTAATCGCGCTTAGGTAGCTTCGCAACACTAAATTGTGTGTGTTCAGATACATATACTGCTGCTGCTGCTGACATGTATACAAATACTTCAAACGATTATTTGTGTATTGTGAATGCAGAGCTTATGAGAAAATTAAGTAAGGCTTTAGATTTTGTCGTTTCCGGCGTAAGGAAGAGGATTCGTTTTCAACATAACAGAGTCTACGTCTACCTCTAGCGCATAACACATGCACACTCCGTCAGCTTACATGAATTACATGCTTCCTTGATAAACATTTAGGCAACAGCAGCAATAAAAGCTGCCCAATCTTCAAAAAAGAAACGAAAAAGAGAAAGCTCACTTTTTCATTGGTAACAACTTTATTGATGGTCCAGCAGAACTTTCGCCGACTGAGCTTTAGGTCTCCCACGTGGGGAGGTCGAGGCCTTGCCTCACCGCCGCCTCGCGGGCCTGCTGGACAGCCCAAAGTTGGTCGCCGAGGCTCACTAGCGTGCACTTATTTCCGGACGTATCCGCGCACTGCGAGCGCTTTGTGTAGCGCTTTTCGCATGCTGCTGAGCTGCGGCGGGATTCGCAATGGCGGCCGCCGTAGCAGACGACGCGCCTGTCCTCACCCTCAGCGGAGCGCGCGGGCATCAAGGCACCCTAGGTAGATCTAGAGTTAGTGTATATGATGCCTTTAGGTAGCAGATTTGCGCATCTGTCTTCCAAACGCCGCTGGCAACCATGCATTGCGGAGAAGCTGACGCTCGGGCCAATTTCTGTATTTCTCGACGCCGCTGTTGCAGCGAACTGAACTAACACTAGTCATCGATTATCATTGTTTATCGCCGGTCTTCGACACGCCGGACATCTTAACTGCCGACACCGTAGGCATGTCGCCTGCACAAACGGAGTGCTGCTTCACCGCATAGCTGTGGTTGCTAGCCATACCTATGCGCAACTCTGCTACCTAAAGGTAGCATATACAGCAACAGGATAGAAAGTTGGGCTAGTTGGTACGTATGCATTATAGAAGCAGCGCAAAAAGACGTAGACGAAGAATAAACAAGCACACTGGACGAGCGCTGACTCGCAACTGAAAAATTTATTTGGAAGGAACATCGAAGAAAACAAGAGAAAACAACGAAAAAAACGTGTGCAAAACAGCGTGTCAAACAGCAGAAAACGCTAATCTAGTTACCAACATAGGCATAACCTTACAGTACATGTGCCAAGTAGATAATCAAACTCTTTTTCTGTCAGTGACAATGATGGCTGACTGACGCATGCGTCTCCCATTCTTTTTGATGTGGAATGCCTCTATCAGCTCTCGAGTAATCTTGCATTTGTGTGATGACAAGACCTTTGTGTCTGAAAACACTGGTAAACAGCCACACGTGCAACAGTGCGATGCGAGATGTGAAACATTCGATTTGTTCATTGACTGGTTGTGTTCCTTTAAGCGCACGTTAAGGCATCTGCTGGTTTGCCCAACGTACGAATTCCCACCAGGGAGGGGTATCTCGTAGACGACCCCACACTTGCACGGCACATATGTAGGCTTTACATGGTTTGTTTTACAACCTTCATTATTAACATCATTCTGCTCTATTTTTTTCCTAACGAGAGGACAAATTGCAGAAAATCTGTTAGGAGCAGAAAACACAGAAAAACAGGTTATCTTAGAAGTCTTGTGAACATGGAATAGAGCGTAGTTTTCTTACACAAATTCAGAGGCTTCTGCAAGCGGGTTATCCGAACTGTGTGCTATCAAGTTGCAGCGAAAGGCTATTGAGATGGGTGAAGGGCCAGATCGTTCCAAGAAATGCGATGATAAGCAGAGATACGATAAAGTAACAGTGTTGCCTTATGTACACAAACTTACCCATGGCTTGAGTAATGTCGGCAATAGGTACGGGGTTAGAACTGTGTTTTCTGCTCCTAACAGATTTTCTGCAATTTGTCCTCTCGTTAGGAAAAAAATAGAGCAGAATGATGTTAATAATGAAGGTTGTAAAACAAACCATGTAAAGCCTACATATGTGCCGTGCAAGTGTGGGGTCGTCTACGAGATACCCCTCCCTGGTGGGAATTCGTACGTTGGGCAAACCAGCAGATGCCTTAACGTGCGCTTAAAGGAACACAACCAGTCAATGAACAAATCGAATGTTTCACATCTCGCATCGCACTGTTGCACGTGTGGCTGTTTACCAGTGTTTTCAGACACAAAGGTCTTGTCATCACACAAATGCAAGATTACTCGAGAGCTGATAGAGGCATTCCACATCAAAAGAATGGGAGACGCATGCGTCAGTCAGCCATCATTGTCACTGACAGAAAAGGAGTTTGATTATCTACTTGGCACATGTACTGTAAGGTTATGCCTATGTTGGTAACTAGATTAGCGTTTTCTGCTGTTTGACACGCTGTTTTGCACACGTTTTTTTCGTTGTTTTTTCTTGTTTTCTTCGACGTTCTTTCCAAATAAATTTTTCAGTTGCGAGTCAGCGCTCGTCCAGTGTGCTTGTTTATTCTTCGTCTACGTCTTTTTGCGCTGCTTCTATAATGCATATACAACAACTCTAGGTAGATCTAGGTCGATCGGGCAGATCATCGTGCTCGCCTTTCCGCGGATCGCGGGCATTTGTATGCTTGTACGCTGTTCGCAATAGCGCGCGATAATGCGCGCCTCCGTGGCATGCAAAAGCAAAGAGCGCAATATTTTAAAAAGATATGTCACTGAACGCACACGTATAGCTTTCAAGAAAACCAGAACGACAGTACTAAATCCGCGCGATAGATTACGACCACAAGGCATTACAAACAACCAGTGTGCATTAAAACAGCCTTACTCGGGCCGCTCTCTCTGTACACAGTTCAAACGCGCGATCAGTATTTTTGTTTGGACATGTCCATGCCTTGTTCATTTCGAAAAACTATGACACACGCTATTGCGAAGGGTGTAGAGATACTTCTGGCTAAATAAATGAGTCGAAGAACGCAGCACAGCGTTGCACAGGTCGCGCAGAAACAACGTGGTTTCGATATCTAACGCGTGTTTATAATCGCAGTGGGGAATACAATGTAGATGTATTGATGTACAAGGTTATCTTAGAAGTTTGAGAGTCACATCTCCTCTGCAATGGACACTTTTCTTGACCGCTTACCTCAGATCGGAAGCACACGCCACTAGAAAACAGCAGTTCGGCTTTGCGAAGCGATGCGCCTCGTGCAGCTGCCGTCCGGATGAGTTTTGAAGCGCGCAGAGCTCCGATATTGCGTTCCCGGCGATTTGTGGCAGTACAGTGAGGTTCACTGACCGTTCGGCGCTGGACGACGAAAGAAACGGCCGTATTTTATTGGTCCGAAAGCGCCGCCAACGACTGCGGCTCAGCCTCTCCGTGGCCTTTCCTTATGGAGACGCTAGCAGACGATTCCACAACGGCGCCCAACAAAAAATGGCGGACGCCCCCAGTGTTGCCAGAGCACCAAGCATTATGAATATCCCCTATTGAGGGAGCTTTAGTAGTAGGCGGTTGTGGGGAACTTTGTCAAAGGCTTCCTCAAAGTCAATAAAAAGGGCGTCAACTGGTATGTGAAGGTCTACGCTAGCGCTTAAGTCATGGATGAATAGTGCAAGCTGAGTATCGCATGAAAGTCCCCTTTCGAATCCATGTTGGTTAGGGTGAAAGAACCATGCTGGTTAGGGTGAAAGAGGGAGAAGGTAAGAAAATTAGCAATTTGTGAATGAATTATATGTTCCATTATTTTTGAACAGATGCTGGTTAGGGGTATGGGCCGGTAACTAGATGAACCCGTCTTTGGAACCGGAACGATCTTACCCACTTTCCAGTCGTGAGGAACGATGCCGAATGAGAGTGATTGCTGGAAATTATGAGAAAGAATATTACTGGTAATTTCTTTGGTGTTTTTGAGCACCTTAGCATTGATACCATCGATGCCACACGACGACGTAAGTTTGAACGATCTGATGATTTTCTGGATGCCCTCAGGTGAAAAAATCACGTCTGGTATGGTAGGGTAGTTGTGGTGGGAGACATCAGGTAGGTTATTAATGCGTTTTCTCGTAAAAACGGAAGCAAGGGTAAGTTTTAGTGCTTCTGTTACTGCGTTATTCGCGATGGGTTGTCCGGTATGATCCATTATTGATATGCATTTGTTTTCATTCTGTGGGTTAAACACTTTCCAAAATTGTTTTGGGTTAGTGCGGAGTACGTTGAGCAAGGTGATATTTTTAAACAGCTGCTTCGCTCTATCGACGGCCACGGAGGAAGAAATATTTAGGAGGCGAAACTCCCATTAGAACAGGCGTCGGCGGGCGTCCAGATAACGTCACAAAAAATATAAAGATAACATGCGCCGACGGAGGCACTTCAATTGGCGGCGCCTTGCGGCGCGAAGCCGCAACCGCCAAAAAAAAAAAAAGCGCTACTGGCCGGGCGAGCACGCCCGCGCGCGTTCTCTTTAGCAGGGTTCGTGAGCAGACGACAGCGGTGTTTGCTTCAGCGGGCGCACAAATTTTCTTTGCGGATTGCCTTCTCAGTAGCCTTTTTAAAGACCATAGTCTTTCTTAGGATACTTAAACGGAGAAATATTGGTCTGTCTTTCAGTTTGTCGGCACGTCACTCGATTCAGCCACGCGGCCAAAGTTGAACCACTTGCCCAAGGGCCAGCCATCTTGAACGGCTCACTGGGTTCATACTTGTGTATATTATCGATCAAAAAGCAAACATTACGCATATCTGAAGCGCAACATCACTAGGTAAGTGTTATGTGGTGTGTTCCTTTAATAGAAAATGCATGCATACGTAATTCTAAAGACCCTAGTTTCTTAAGCTGCGCTGAAAATGCGACTGCGCTGAAACTTGCCTTCCTCCGTGCCCTCTGCACGAGCTCATTGTTGTGCTTCGGTTACGGTTCTGCATTGCACTGTACGAATGCCATGGGGCGCCGCTCTGGCATTCCTGTTTTACCCAGGCGACGTGTAAATAAAAGAGTGTGTGGAGAGTACTCGTTGAGTGCGGACGTTTCTTCTGCTTCAGCGTTTCGCGCCAAACCGCGTGTTCGGGCTGGCTGGCGTCCCCGCCGGTCGCGTTGGTCACCGCCGGTCTTCGCCTGCCGCTGTGCCGGGACTACCAGCCCGCAACACAGCACTCATGTTTCCCGACGTATTGCCAGATGGCGTCCATATCTCCCGCAGCGCCTCTTCTATCGTCTTTAGAGGACATGTTTTTATGTAGTGACCGTGGCTGTAATAACGCTGCTGCTCTTCTTCGGCATTTGCTAGCCTGAGGTGGGACGCAGGTATTTTGCTGAAGCCTGCTCAAGCGGGCGCATGTCTTGCAGCAGGGAAAAGGTTGAGCAAGAAACGAACGGCCTCGGAAACCGAAACGGCGGCATTTCCCTTGCGTGCCGCTAGACGCCGCCTGCGTCAAGTGGCTCTCCGGCAATGTGACGTTATCTGGCCGCCGCAAGTAGCGGATTTGCGCCTCCTAAATGTTTCTTCCTCTGTGTCGACGGCAGAGCAGAATAGTTTCGTGGTGGCCTGGCACTTGTGCCACGCCACAGGATTGTTGGTGTTTCTTGCGGAGCGAAATTGCTGTTTATTTTTTGTTTTTCAGCCTCTTGAGTTCAGGGCTCAACCAGCGGGAGGTGCTACGTTCTCTAATTGTAATTGTTGAATTTAAGTATACTGATTAGCTCATGCATTTTAGGTTTAATCATTAACCAGTTTTCTGTGACAGATCCCTTGTTAAAATCTTTTAACTAGAAACTGCCAGAATTTTGTTAGTTCTTTATTGAAGTTATTGTAATCACCCTTATCGTATAGGGTAAGTTTTTTGCGTGTTTTATCTGCGTGGTTCAGTCTACATTGGAAGGTGCCATGAATGACCTTATGGTCGCTGATTTCGTCGAGGTATAGAAGCGCGTTCATTCTATCAGGATGGGTTGTTAATACTAGATCAAGTATATTGGCTGAATGTTTAGATTGCCTCGTTGCTGCATTAACAATTTGAGTTACAGCGAATGTTAAACATGTATCGACGAAGTTGCTTTCATTGTTTTGCTTCGATGTGACGACAACGAGGTCAGACCAGTCTATGTTCGGAAATTTAAAGTCACCGAATGAGACAAGTAGGGCATTAGGAAACTTAGTTTTTATCGATTGTAGCGCGTCATGAAACATAGGCATAAGTTTGCTGTCGGAATCAGGTGGACGGTTGCTATCGCATTCACTGCTTCGCCCTTTCGGTGAAACAGATTTTTTTTCAAAATTCAAGGGACCAATTTCTCTCCCCATCAACTCTCGAATATACACTCATGTAAGAAAGAAACCATGTAAGAATGTCATCCAGTTCGAGGAGTCTCCTCAAAGGGACACTTTGTCGTGCGCGTCTCAAAGGCAGTTTTTAAACTGAAAGAAAATTAGGACCGTTGCATGATAGAAAACACGCTCACGCTCCTTTGAGGTTTGCTCACCACCAGCGGTACATGGTGTATATAAATACCTCGCTGTTATTACGCCGGCGCATGCATCCTACCAAAATGCAAACACATAGTAAGGTTGTCCTACTGCACAAGCCACTAGAGTGCAATTAGCGAATAAATGCTGGTTGCGCCACAATTAACTTTTGAAATATCACCCCGTGCACTTTCATTGGATGCACAAAAGTATCTCCGGAAAAAAAATCCAGCCGGCGGTTATCGCGATGTACAGCATAAGAACGTTGTCAGCATTAAGTGCCTTAAGTGCAATTTGCGAAAAATAATGAATTTCTTAGTAATCAATTTTTAAAAGTCTCCCCATAGAGTTTCGCCGAGCGCTTCCCCTTAGTGTCGACTTGCCGCAGTAGTCGATGTCCCAGATTGCTGGACATTCCATAACAGATGGGAACAATGTACGTTTTTTCGGAGTTATCTAATGTTGATTGTTAAATGCGGAGTCTGCCACGTCACCGTCAATGTGCCATGAATAAAGCCCTATACTTATCGGTTCTATTGTCGTCCGTTAGGCCTTTTTTTGTCAGCTACGGCAACGACTTCATAAAATACGCTTTGTTTCTTGTATGCGTGTACCTTTGTGAGGCACTCTCTTTATAAATTGTATTTCAAGTGTGTAAAAGACTCTATATGACTTTGCTATTTACTAATAACTTTACTGTCCGTGCCTTTTTTTCTTCCATATTATTGTTTTTAAATTTATTACTGCTATTTGTTGTTAAGTGTGCGATCTTGTTATATGCGTATATTCGCACGTGTTGCGTCGTTATCTTTTCATGCACTTTTTCCCCGACTGCTTGGGTCCTTTCTCGGGCCTTCACTATTCTGCAAATAAAATAAACAAAAGAAAAGGAAGGTGCAAGCGTTTTTGCTGAAACCTCGAGATGAGGAGCCGGTCTAATGCAGCACTTCTCATGGCAGTCACGTCTACGCAGGACATAGAAGCTTCAGAGTGCGCATTTGGCGGTTCGTGATACGAAGCGAAACGCCTCGTTTTGAGGAGAGCAGCACCTTCGACACGGAGCTACTAATGCACTGGGCAGATAAGAAGAGAGGAACCACACTCTCGAGGTGCGCCTCTATGGACCGTTCTTGTTTCACCGACGCTTCGCTTCATTTTTTCCCAGCTACCGCTGCCTTCAGTTTTGAAGTTTAGAACCACATTCATTGCATTTGCATCCCGGAGTTGGATCAGATAGGTACACAAGAGGTGGTACTGCACTGTCTACGTCTCGCAGCACAGGAAGCACGTTGTTCGAGGCGATCCATAGAGGGATTGCTTTCCAGGGGTCAATTACGTGTTGCAGGAAGGCGTCGGATGAACACTTCAGCGTGTCCAAAGGTTTCAAGGATACTTGCCTAACAAACTGTTTTGAGCGCAAAGTGTCACACATAAAAAAATTTGGCCGCCATCCCGCCCTGGGAACGTGAATGTCCAGCGAAGCTGTATGAAACACCACACATGCTGATGGGGGGGGGGGGGAGGGAGGGGGTATGTTTTATTATTACTTCAGATCAGGCATTCTCAATCCTTCTGTACTTGGGGTGCCCAGATGACTTTTCCAGAGTGCCCCGGAACCACGAACATTGTCATATACAGAGTCGTCCACTTCCACCATGAACACCGCACCGTGCGGCCAGCGCTCCGCAGAGCGCCTCTCGCGGGCGCTTGAAGATCTAGTGCGCAAGCGCAGTGACAGCTGTAGGTGGGGCCTTCAGCCGTACATTGACTTAGTACTCTGCCTCGTACATTGACCTAGTAGGGTGGGGGGTGCGCTGAAATGAATCTTCGCCCCCCCTGATGCGGAACCCTGCGCACGCCTATGCGGTAGACAATGCCTTCATTGTATGCAACGAAATTGGTGCGATGTTGCTTACTACAAGACTTGTTTTCTCTGCCTTTCTTACTGGTAATTTGGCATAGCTTAGCGAGTTTATCGGGGGCGGAGAATAACACTTCAGCATCGACCCGTTCGGCTACCTTCTTTATGTTGTGCGAAATTTTGCGAATGTGAGGCATTAGCGTAGTTTTTCCTTTTTCTTGTTCTTTCGGGGCTCGTTGTGTCGCATTGCTGCTAGCCCTTATATTCCTGACCAGCTTTTCGGCAACAGACATCAACAACTGCCTCAGCTAACCTACTTCAATGAGACGAGTGCACAGTTGGCTGAAGCTTGTATCCATTTGGTGCGTGCATGATTTATCTAAGGCGTTCTCGAAGCAGGGATTTGTAATTCCCCTAATACCCCACTTGATTAATTGCAAATGTGCGGAGCTATAAGGGAGAATAAGTTTGTTAGCTCGGGGTTCATAGATCCAACACAAATGATTGTCATTAAAAAAGAATCTAATGACTGAGAACCGGATGCTTGAGTCTGAGGGCATTTCGTGAGTAATTTGTAAGGGTTTCAGGCATTCTTTCGGGATGCACAGAACATTTAAGGCCTCTCGGTTGAAATCGGATGAACTCTATACATTCTAAAAGAAACATATAATAATCAACGCATCTGAAGCCCTTGCACACAACTGTTGGTAGCAATTCGTCAGCCAGTGTTTTGTCCAGATGCGGTAAAAAGCGATCACTCAGAATTGGGGCAATGTACGATCCAATGCATATGCCCTTCTTTTGAAGAGAGCAGCCGTCTTCCCACTTAATAAATGTAGATTTCAGATAAAATTGAAGAAGCTCCAAAAAGTTCCCGCTTGGAAGTCCGGTCTCGCTTTGGAAGGCTATTGCTCCGTATTCGTCAGTGGCTCTTTCTATGCCGGTAAGAATGTCATCATGAGGTAGAGAGTAGTTCAGATCTGTAATATTGATATAAAGCGCTCTGAAATACAGTAAAATCTCGCTGATACGAATCTCGCGGGGTTACCAAAAATATCCGTATCATCCGAAATTCGTATCACCAGAAAACATAGAAAATTAGTATGCGACAAGAGAAAGTTGGCATGAGTTTTGATTTAGTGTTTCTCAGGGCCGCAGCAGCGTCACGAACAGCTCTGAATGATTGCCAGTGAAGTTTTTAGACGTCAACGATCATACTGCTCGTAATTATACGGTGCATGCGCGCGTGTGTAATTACTGAACCAGATGTGTTGTGCCCCGTGACCGCTAGTTGCCCCTTCCTAATCTTAAGAGAATGCGTTGCTGGGCGAGTTGGTGCATTGTCTGAAAATAAAAGCAGAGTGCAAAAAAGACGGGACACAAGAAGACAAGAAGACCGGACGGGTCTTCTTGTCTCTTGTGTCCCGTCTTTTTTGCGCTCTGCTTTTATATTCCTTCCTAATCTTACCACGCTTGCCCCGCCACGGTGGTCTAGTGGTTATGGCGCTCGACTGCTGACCCGAAGGTCGCGGGATCGAATCCCGGCCGCGGCGGCTGCATTTTCGGTGGAGGCGAAAATGTTTGAGGCCCGTGTACTTAGATTTAGGTGCACGTTAAAGAACCCCAGGTGGTCGAAATTTCCGGAGCCCTCCACTACGGCGTCTCTCATAATCATATCGTGGTTTTGGGACGTTAAACCCCAGATATTATTATTATTAATCTTACCACGCTTTTCTGCATGACACTAGAGTACTGCGGCGACAGTCACTTAAGAAGCGCTTTGAACACGATAGATAGAGGCCAAGCTTCTTCACCAAGACCCTCCGCTTCGTCTCTTGGGGTCTTCGTTCACCTTTAATGGGACTTCATGACGGACCCGCAGCACAAGTTTCAGTCTTGTTTCATAGAACGTCTGACTGCGGGCACATGGCTTGGATTGACGTGGCAGGCACGTGTTAACACAGTGCAACGACGCTGCTGTCTCGAGCACAGGAGCACGCGTCAACGCGTCGAAAAAAAAAAAAAGAAACGCGACGTCAAGGTCATCTGTAATCTAAACGCGAAGGCGCATAAAGGCCTCCAAGACTCGCGCGCATTATCTCGGAGGCAACGACGCACTGGTGATAGGGTGGCTAGAATGTGGGCCACCTTACCGTTGATGGTCGCGCAGCGAGCAAGCCCGCGCCCGCGCTTGACTGCCGCGTCTTCCGCGACAGCGCGGGCAGCACCTGTTCGTACCTGGGCGCCAGCGTACGTTCGCATCAAACGTCGCGGGGTGCAAATCGGTTCGCAACAACCGTACTCCAATACACTGTAGGCTAATGGACCTTGGCCGGGACCACTGAAAAATTCGTATCATCCCGAAATTCGTACGATCCGGGATCGTATCACCGAGGTTTTACTGTAGTTATTGGGTGCTCGCTTACAAAGCGCAATACCTCATTTGAATTGTTTAGAAGAAACGGGTCATTAACTGGCAGAAGTTTTAGTTTATCCAGCAAAAACAAGGCGATTGGCTTCCGCCATGAGTTGCGTTCAGATACTATAACCCATAGGGGTGCGTCAGTTTTATGTGTTTTGACATTAAAAACACATCTAGGTGATCATTGGTGCACTTTTCTACACATTTCCTGAGCTTTAGAAGGTTCAGGCGCGTGCACATATGTTTTTCCTCGATTTTCAATTTTGGCAAAGATATGCCGTCGTGGAAGTTAAACAATTTCGAAATAGTTTGACTGCCTTTAAAAGCAAACGTGCCGGATTTCAAAACAGCAAACCCGCTTTCCTTATTGGCCTGGAGCACATGAAAGTCATGGTCCGCTAATATCGCGCGACACGTTTTACAGGAAGCATGGAAGCCTGCTGCTTACATCGTGATGTCCACTCCTTGAGATATGCACTGTTGGGATTCGTCATTGGGGGCAAGACGGGATACCTGCCTAACTTGGGAGAGCAGTTGAGGCGCTGTCCTTTTGGTTTTCACGGCAAACTTAGGACCATGGTCCAACACTTTGCGGACAACCTACAATAGATGCACCTGCTCGACCATGTGGATGGGATAGCTCGATTTGTGTTGTCCCCTCGGGATGAGGCTCCGGAGCTGTCTTAGTTGTAACAGCCACATAAACTCTGTAGTACGGTCGGCGATGAGCTTGAACTGCTGTAGATCCCGATCGCAGTGCGAAACTTGGAGCACTTGAAAACAGGCAGTTGTCTGTAACAGCGGGCTTGCCGGAGCGCCTTGGATTTCAGTATCTCGCATACTCTACTGCCCTGTCCTGCCGACAAAGGGAACCCACGACACATTGCAATGACGTCTTCTGGTAGTACACGATTCCTTCCGCAGAATGCCAGGGTTCTGGCTCGGTATACTGCTCCGGCGATATGTCCACTATAGCCTATCTGAAGCTACTCCGAAAACACGGTACATCTCGGACAGTCTCTCGACATCGCGAAAAGCGGGAATTTTACAGCGAAAGCTGTTATGAGATCGCTTCAGCGGCCGTTTTTGGCGCCGTAGTTGTCCGCCGCCGCCGCCGCCGGTGTCCGTAACCACTATCGCTCGAAATAATAAAAAAAATCCAGGATGAAACGAGGTTCGAACCCGGGCCCTCTGCGTGGGAGCCCAGTATTCAACCTCTGAGCCATGCCGGTGCTTGAAACTGCTTTGCAAAAAGGTCCTATACAGGCTTCATGTCGGGAAAGAACCATATTAACAGGTGCAATACAGCGTGGTAGAAGAGTAAAATAAGTAATACCCCTGTCACACTGGAGCTGTTAATGTCATTAGGTTCGAATGTCATTCGGCGCAACGAATCCCATTCGATCTGGGGCGGTGCTACGCAGGAAAAAGTAATGTCATTCGTTCATGATACCAATGTCGATAATACAGAAAACAAAATGGCTGGAAAAGTTGAGGAAGGTAAATGTAGAGTGGCATGAAAGCGACGTTCTTTATTTTAAATGGCATGTGGGAAGTCGTATCGCTAGATAAACACCGATAAAAATTTCATATCGCAGGATATCTGGCCACCATAAGCCAAGACGACGCTTAGCCAGTATCCACAGCCGCTAGAATAGCTGACATGGCAGTACCGATATTCTAGGTACTGTAGTACCGCTGAACGACGACGCTAAGCTGCAGCAAGTAAAACATTTAGTTGCTTTGTACTTAGCGTTGCAAGGAACGCGCATAAGCCAGAAGAAGAGATTTGATGGAAACTCAGTGCGTTCCGCGTTTGTTCGCTTTCAAAACGCGGCCTCGCACGCGTCCATGCGAGAAAACAGCTTTCAACGAACTACGCACAATTGTCTTCTCATAGCCTTATGGGAAGAAACATCTCCACCTCGGTCCAGTGCGCTCGTGGAGTTCTTTCCATCGCTGCAGATACACATGCACACAGCCGTTTGTTTGTTTACATTATGGCCGACAGTGCCGGCGGCCAGACGCCACTGAGGTGGAGAGTAAAAACATTTTGCGACAGCCTTCCGTACACCTATGCTCGTTAAAATCACAGACGCCTTTAAAAAAGCAGCATTAATAGCGTGTTTGCACGAATGCGTGTCGAATTGAGAATACTAAATTACACATTTTAAGTAGTCTCTGGTGTAGAGACTATTCATTCGGTCCGACTTCGACAGCGAATGTGTTTTTCGAACTTTTTCGACTGCTTAAGTCATTCGTCTCTAATGACATTAAATATCACTGTGTAGCAGCCGCATAGGCACCGTACACTGACCAGAGGGAGCTGCGTTGCTCGCACTGGCCCGTCCCAAGTTCGCTGGCATTGGTCGTTAGGGGCACGCAGAAAACAGACGCGCGAACGCGTCCCCCGTGTATCCCGGCCGCAGTCCGCCCACTCATTCAGAGAGGGAGACGCGCACATCGCGTTCCATTTTGAGCAACCCCGTCTCATTATTGCGTTTTTTGTCCGCTAGGTTTTGCGTTCTGGCGTTGCAGTCGCACTGGAAAACTCGACTGTACGGTGCCTATAATGTCATTAGATGAGAATGTCATTCCATTCGAATGACATTAAAAAGTCCAGTGTGACAGGGGTATAACAAGCGTCGCACAACGCGAATTCTGTAACCAGGCGTCACACAATGCGAATTGCGCAACGAGAAGGTTGTTGAATGCTTCCAACCTATTACAAAGGGCTCCGCCATAATTGTTCATCGTCATCAGGCACAGCATCAACAAAGAGCGCATGATGCCTTACATGCATTTAGCAGGCACCACGGCTCTCCGTAGAATGACGAAAAATGGCATAATGACTGCTTTCATACTTCTGAAAAATTACAATGATTTATAGCGTAGTGGGTTCCTCGCAACTGCACTTGTATTGGCTGCCAAGGAGGCCCATAAGCGCATGATCCGTTTCCGCGGGGTCTCAGTAAAATTCTTCGCCCCCCCCCCCTCTCTCTGTTCCACGTCAGCGTATGTTATACAGCATGACGGGAGAGGGAAATAGCGAGCGGGCGTCACCCGATGCAAATTACATGACTGGTGGGCCGTTTAAAGCTTCCAACCCATTACAAAGGGATGAGCCATAATTCTTCACCGTCATCAGTCGTCGCGTAAACAAAGTGCACATAACGCCTTACAGACGTGTATCTGGTACCTCGCTTCTCCGCAGAATAGCGAATAATGGCTTAGTAGGTGCTTCCCAGCTTCACAAAAATTGCGATTTATCGCGCAGTGGGCACCTTGCTAGTGTACCTGTATTAGTAAGTCCCAAGAGAGCTTACAACGGGCTCTAGAAACGCCGCTCTTCCAGCTTTCGCTGTGACTATGCTGCGGTTTCAGCGCAGGCCTTTTTCGCTTTTTCGATTTGTTGCTCTAAGAACACTTTGGAGGCACGCAAGTTTACTTATTCGTTTTTGATCCATGTCTGATTGAGGAATGCACATAGCGAAAGCGGAAGGCCTCCCGCTGTTGCTATGCGCACGCAAATCGAGAATCCGGCACAGTTCTCGAGAATCGCCGCGACTCGTTCTGTCCTGTTTTCTTTCTTTGCTGCATGCGATCGCAGCAAGTGATAAACCTCGGCCCATGCATGTGTAAAATCTCAAAGCCGCGCTTGTACTCCCACAACTCAGCTGCTTTATGCCCAGTAGCCAGAATAATCCCGCTGGTCACACGAGTGTTTTCGATCAGCCCAAAGTTGAACGCCGCAAAATTGGTGATACCATTACAGCTTTAAATGTGCGAACGTTTCGATTGTTTACTCACCTGAGAACAAAACGATGTGAGCAGTTTGTCAATCCCACAGGGGCGTGTGCGCAAGGAGGCGTTTGCTGTGTAACGACACCACCGATCGGAGCTAACGGGGAGTTTCGACCCCTCCCACGCCTTGCCGTGTGTGGCTTTTCCGTGTCCGGGGAAAATGGGATCCTGGGGGTTGAGCCGACGCCGGTTGATTGGACCTTTAAGGCCCCCAGGCAGAGGCAACACTACCATTTGGCCCCGGCTTCACGTGGACGGCACCCCTGGGCTGACCCACCCTTGCGAATTCGGCAGTCCCATCTTCCTGTCTCTCTCCCTCCCTTTATCTTCATCTTTTCTTCGCACTTTTCATCTGTCCTGCCCTGTCCTATCTTCTGTTTACTTGAAATTTTTCATGGCGGCAAGCGTTAAGCCTGTATGGATGACCAGTCTTGGTTCACCGTCAGAACTGTCGATTGGGCGAGTTGGTGTACTTCCATCTTGAACGAACATTAGCGCGACAAAAACGAGGACGAGAATAGAAAAGACAAACTACAGCGCTGACTCGCAACTGCATTTTATTCCGAAAAGAAGCAGAATAAATAGGATCTGGAAAACATAAGAAAAGAAACAACTGTAGTAGGGTACGCATTTGGGCTGGTTGGTTCATGATTACGAGTGAAAAACAGCGCCAAAAAGACGGGACAAGAAAGGACACGAGACCACGGCGCCGTGGTCTCGTGTCCTTTCTTGTCCCGTCTTTTTAGCGCTGTTTTTCACTCGTAAGAAACAACCATCGCGCATGCTCAATGTGACAAACAAACAACAAAAGGCTATGTGGCTCATGAGTCGTGGACGTGACGCAAACTACCCGTGAGGTATGATACTTCTGCCTCTGATAGTGCTAACGAAGGCAGACTGATACATTTATCACCTTCCAGCGACATGTAAAACGCACCCATGATCTCCCGTGCGCGCTGGTCTCTGCGGCAATGCATGATTTCCGTTTCTCAGAACAATGTATAGAAGCACTCCTTTGACAATGAATGGCCAAATGGAAACCTGTGCCGTTTTGACATTACGCGCATGCTCCTGCTTTCTGGTGTTTACGCACCGACTGGTTTGCCCAATGTAAAACTTGTTGGAAGAGCATGCCCGGAAACTCAATGCTAGTTTCGTTTTCAAGGACCATGGGCGCTCCTAGCGGTTGCCGGGCATCCTAAGATCTCGTGGAAAAAAGTAGTGTAGATGTGGATGTTAGCATTTCTTGGCACGCGCAAGTTTTAAGAAACAAAAAAAAATTGAATGAAAGGTGAAGAGCTCGTCTTTCTGTTTAGTTAACTTTTTTTACAGATTTTTTTGTGGATTTCAAATTGGGCGAAGCGCGGGAAGCGGATGACAACGTGCGTCCGTCGTGCTTGTCTCCGCTCATCCTCGCCACACGCTTAGCGTTATCGCAGGGCAGATTGCGCGTGGCTATATGCTACGGGTGGCGCGACATGCTGCCAGTCATGAAGATGGTGAAGATAAGATTGACAAGGGGCGCAACGAACGGTCGACGCTGGAAACCAGGTGTATCAGGCGAATCAAGCATTAGACGAGCCCCGCGAAGATGGCTAAATCGGGCCATCGCACGTCTTGTGCGGCTCTGTGGTGTTCTAACACGGGGATTCAAGTTGTGCCAAGTTTTTCAGATTTCCCCATGACTACAGGTAAGCACAAATGTTTCACTTTATTTTCTAAGATGGTAGTTAGTTTGCTTGAGTAAACTAGTTCTGTGCAACCGAGAGCGGACTGACATAAGAGCGTCAACGCTCGGCCCATTCGTCATGACGGCGGGCAGTTTTGTGTCTGTGAAATACTTCTGATGAATGGTTTGAGTGCGTGCTTTTATGGGCGATACGTTTTGCCCACTCCTTTCTTTGCCAATGCATGTGCATTCAATGATGAAATAAAAAAAATAACAGACACTGTCTGTTACTTTTAGGGGCGAAGCTCCTTAAGGCGGCACCCGTTCGTCCCTCGTAGTCGTCGTAGTAGTCGTAGTGCGTAACCAGTCTTACGGTTTGACCTCCAAGGTGGTGCCGGTGGGAGATTTTTCCTGTGCGTTGTTGAACAATAAAAAATTCGCAGCGTGCGCGTTAACTAAAAGCCGAATTCTTCTGTCTCTCATTCCCCATTAGCAGCCATTGGCATGTTCCAGCAGGAAACGTTAGTAGAAGTGTAAGTGTTAGCTAAAAGCCGACTTCTTCTGTCTCTCATTCCCATTAGCAGCCATTGTTTACCTCCAAGGTAGTGCCTGGTGAGATTTCTCTTGTGCATGATTAAACAATAAAAATTTTGTTCGAAACGCCGTTGATTGATGAAATAAACCAACGAACGACGCCAGATGTTTTGTAAAAGCAAAACGAAAGAACGCCAGATGTTTCTAAAGCAAAACTAAAAGACGCCAGCTGCTTAACGAAAGACGCCAGATGTTTTCTAAATCAATGGTTTTCTAAACAATGAAAATTCACAGCGTACATGTAAAATTAAAGTGAGCTGCAAGTCGTCATAACTCATCGAACCTTTAGTATAAACGCGCCCGATCTCACGTCGATGATGATGTACTGGGCAGAATTCACGGAAGATTCACGGTTTACCGATGAACCTCCGCAGCTTCGCCCACTCATCATCATTCACTCCGTGGATATGCTGCGACTTTTTTCCGTTGTTGCTAAGCTTTGTTCTTTGACATAGTAGTAAGTTGCTCGAAGAAATGCTTATTGTTTTTGTCACTATAGCTCAGCGGCTACCCCAGATATTCTTCGTGTGTGGGCAGAGACGTCGTGCCGTGTCGTAGAAGAATCAGAAGCTCAGTCATTCAACTACAAAACTGGCATTTCTTCCAGGTGTGAATCTTGGATAAAATATTCAAACAGGGAAGACCTGGCGGTGTTGCCAAAGGAGCGTGTGCGCCGAAGTCATGTTCCGTATGACCAGCTCGTGATCGTTAATAATTTTCGCATTTTTTGGGGGCTTTCTGTAATGTGTGTCCGCTTATTGAGTTGTGTTGTGAACTGTAATTGGTTTTGTGTATTGACACTTCCGCACTCTGTGCAGGTCGGTCGCTTTTTGTACGAAATGTGTGAAATAAAATAAAGGAGAAGCGCTCAGAATTTACTTGTGTGAGTTTTGGTTGATTAAGAAATCAGCTCGCTTTAGTTGATACACACCACAACAAACGAACAAAACTAGCGAATGATTGTGCCAGGAAGGCTAGTTTAAGATAGGTGTCAGCACATCTGTCGACCTGTTAAACTTAATCACAAGGTAGCACTTAAAAAGCAACTTCTCCCAGAAAGGAAATGTAGAATTTCAACGCCGAATAATTGACGACGGTTTGCTTTGCTTTTCAATACTTGTCATCATGATTGCTTGGCGCTGCTATGTACGAGCTATGTCCCAGTGCTTTAAGAAATCCGCGCTTGTAAGGTAAACGCGGCAGAAAGAGTTTCGCAAACACCGCACACTTCAGCAGAATCGGCTCCGCGATTTGGCCAAGGGCGGCCCGCGGCAAGCGGACGAGCGAGAGAGCACATTTGCATGCGAATTGGGAAAGGAGGGCTTCCGTGGTAACCCTCCTCCTCCCGGCTACGCACCCTCTTCCTCTACCTTCTGACGTCAGCAGTGACGTGTTGAAGGCATGTGTTTGGTTTGTGAATTATTTTCAGTAGGATGCCCGGCAGCCGCCAGTGGAAGAAGCAGCGCTGCCGCCGCATGTCGGCATGCGCCCGAGCGTACGTGGGATGTATAGGGAGTTTCCGCCCCCTGGTTTAACTTCCTATGCACAGCTGGACATACCTGCCGCAACATGTGGCCAACGCTGAATACAACACCAACTTGGTACCTACTTCCCACATTTTATTGCGATAGCAATTATATGGACAGTCTCGGCTGATTTTTGCCGTCGCCGCCGTCATGCACCGCATATATATATATACATATATATAGAAAAGCCACAAAGAAAAATAATTCAGAAATTGTTTCCTACGCGCGGGATCGAACAGCCAACCTCTCGCTCCGAAACTTGTGGCGTTAGACGGCTAAGCCACGGAGAGTAGCGTCTTTCAGCATGCTAACGGCGAGCTATTTATATACACCATTTACTTCAGCGTGCTTTCTTACTCACCAGCGAGATGGCGCGATGTGCGCGCTGGGCGCGCTGTAAAGGTCGTCGCCCCGCTCCTGCGAACGCCGAGGCTCTTCGTCCTACAGGGCGTGGTCGCCTTCGTGCGCCTATCTCAAGGAAAGAAGGGGGCGGGCGGGAGGGTAGAGCGGGGGGTTGTATGCAGGGTGTCGGATCGGAACGAAAACCGAAAACGAAAAACGAAAAAAACGATATTTTCGACCGGAACGAAAACGTAACCGAAACTTTATATATTATTTCGTTCCGGAGTGAAACCGAAATTTTTTCAATCGTTTTTCGGTTCACGAGAAAACTTCCCAATCCGGAGCAACTGAGCTCATGCATTCTGAGCATATCTCAGGGTACAGTATTAGCGCGTACCTCAGGCAGGAATTCCAAAGCAAAGATATGTTGAAATTGTGCAAAAAACAAAAACAGTGGCAACCAGAGATGTTTATATTAACGCAAGTGGACTTTTGCGTGCCTGTCACGCAGGCCATCATAGAGAGGGCATTGTCGGCGCTGAAGTTTGTTACAGCAATAGCTGTTATGAGATCACAACAGCTGATTTTGGCGCCATAGTTGTCCGCCGCCGCCGGTGTCCGTGACCGCTATCGCTAATATAAGAAAAAATTACAGATTTTTTGTATAAGAATTGCAGGATTGCAATTGAACTGCCCGGCCGTTCCCAGAGTGCGAATGGGCTATGTTTTTTTCATTCCGAGGAATTGAAAGGAATGGAATTGCGGCAAGTTCTAATTCCCCGCAATTGAATTCAAATGGAATGTAGGCGCCCATTCCGCAACGCTGCTTCCCACCCACTGCAAAGTGCTCAGCCATAATTCTTCATCGTCGTCAGCCACAGCACAAAGTTCACATAATGCCTTACATATGTGTAGCGTGTACCACGAGACTTCGAAGAATGACGGAAAATGGCATAGTGGGAACTTCTCCACTTCAGAAAAATTGGGATGCTTTATGGCATAGTAGGTACTTTGCATGTGTACTTGTATTATTACCCCAAGAGACCAGGGGCGTAGCCAGAAATTTTTTTCGTGGGTTCAACCATACTTTATGTTTGTTCGTGCGTGCGTTTGTATGCGTGCGTGTATATATACGCAAGCAAAATTGAAAAATTTCGGGGCTACGCCCCTGCAAGAGACTCTCCTACGAGTTCTACAAAGTCCGCTCTTCCAGCTTTTGTTGTGACTGTGCGGCGTGTTCCGCGCAGGCCTGGCGATCGTTTTATCAGAACACCGGTCTCGCACATCAGAGAGTACACTCAATGACGTGCTGCTTCTGAGATCGTGCTCACTCCCTTGACACAAAGCAATGAGCCTACTAAAATATTCGTGTTTGTCTATTGAGAAAATAAGTACTATGACTTTGAAATTAATACTGGTTTGTGCTAGTTGGTAGGAGGTACAGTTCGTGGTACAGTTACTTCCGTTCCTCCGAAGAGCGTGTTTTATACCCTTGTCCCACTTTTTTAAGAGGAGGGCAAGTAACTACATGACAAATCCAATGTTCTTTGTGATTACCTCAACTTCAAATTTTTGAATAAAAAAAACGTTACGAACCGTTACGGAACATTTTTTTTTTCGTTCCGGAACAGAAACGGAACGGAACTTTTTGCGGTGGAACGAAACTAAAACCGAAACGAAAAACATTTCGTTCCGACACCCTGGTTGTATGTCTTGTGCTTTCCCCGCGATGTCCGTGCTGAAGTCACACAGCGTACGAAGGTCACTTCACTCGATGCAGCGGCCGCGTTTGCGAAAGGAGCACGCTGTTCAAACAGAAATAACTAGCAACTGCGACATTTAGTTCGCCCTCGTCCTGTGTGTACCTGTTCGTTCATTTCGTGCGCCCTGCTTTATGTTTCAGCAGTGCGCTTCAAGTATTGAGCTGTGACGCATGATAGTTCACGCTCGACTTGTGTGCGTTCTTTTCGTGCGTCCTTTGGGCTCGAGCGACGCGCTGGCAATTTCGAGCTGCTTTCCCTTCTTCGCGTTACATTCCAATTTGTTGATATCGCATTCATTGCTTCGCCGTTGCGGCGAAACTGTGACTTTTTTAATACCATGCGACAGCCTATGCACGTAAGGAATCACTGACTCGCAACTTGTAGCGAAGCGTTCGAACTCAGTAATGGGTCGTCCTCTCGAGCACCTTTAGTGGGTCGCCCTCTTCGGCTCTTTTCGGAGAGAACGCAGCTCGTGCTGAGAGTCGGCCCCGCCTTGACTCTCGCTGTCGTGTATCGTCGCCGAGTGTGCTCTAATAAACATCTGATTCGTCACCCGCTGATGTATTTCGTTCCTCGATTGCTGACAACCTTACGTCGGTCGAGCATTCGCAGCTTCTATACCTGTTAGAATAATTTCGTTCTTCGTTCGATGTCGCGCAAACTTCTCTCGGCCGCACGTCTGCTGTCACGCATCGCATCGACACGGGCACCCAACCACTACTGCGGCCACGTCCATATCACGTATCTCCAGCAGAGCGTCGTGTAGGTAAGGAGCAAGTCGAAGACATGCTTCGCCGCGACGTTATTCGACCCTCAAACAGCCCGCGGGCGTCTCCTGTCATTCTCGTTGCGAGGAAGGACGACTGTGTGCAGTTCTGTGTGGACTACCGACGACTGAATAGGATCACCCGTAAGGACGTTTATCCCCTACCTCGAATAGACGGCGCCATAGACAGTGTGCAAGGGGCAGAATTCTTTTTAACGCTCGATTTGCGCTCAGTGTACTGGCAAGTCCCCATGGCTGATGACGCTCGACCGAAGACAGCTTTTGTCACGCCCGTTGGCTTGTACGAATTCCACGTCATGCCGTTAAGGCTGTGTAATGCGCCCGCGACCTTTCAGCGCATGATGGATACCGTTCTGCGCAACCTGAAATGGCACACATGCCTGCGCTACCTCTAAGACGTCGTCGTTTTCGCCCCGGACTTCTCCACGCATCTTCAACGCCTGCGGCATGTTTTGACGCGTTTGAGCGACGCCGGGCTATAACTGAATCTAAAGAAGTGCCGATTTGCAGCACGGCAGCTGACAATTATTCTATGCTGCACCGTGTCCGAGGACGGAATTCTCCGCGATCCACCCAAGCTTTGGGCCGTGACAGAGTTCCCCAAACCTACGTCGGTCAAAGAACTGCGCAGTTTCGTACGACTATGTTAATGTATTAACCTCGGCTAGGTGGTATTGATTGTATGCTTCCATATTGCTAATGAACACGCACAAAGGACGATATAAAAAGAGGCTGGACAACCGCTAGCGGTTGTCCTGTCTCTTTCTGTGGTGTCCTTTGTGCGTGGCCGCTAGCAATATGGAATCGTACCACTATGCTCCTACTTTCGGCGCTTCATCCGAAACTTCGCGACTATCATATCGCCGCTGACAAAGCTCCTTGGAAGTAACAGGCCCCTGAATTCGTGGTCGTCAGAGTGCGACGAAGCTTTCGCAAAGCTCCGTCGTTTGTTGACGTCTCCTCCGATACTACGCCACTACGACCCTACGGCCCCTACAGAGGTACACACGGACTCCAGCGGTGTTGGCCTCGGCGCTGTCCTTCCGCAGCGCAAACCTTGGTTCCCGGAATGTGTCGTGGCGTATGCAAGTCGTACGCTTACTAAATCCGATACCAACTACATCGATACGGAGAAAGAGTGCCTGGCCATCATCTGGGCCCTTACGAAGTTCCGACCTTATTTGTATGGTCGCCCATTTGATGTCGTCACCGACCATCATGCACTGTGGTGGTTGTCGTCATTGAAGGATCCCTGAGCCCGTCTCGCCCGGTGGGCACTTCGCCTGCAAGATTACGACATCGGCGTGCTGTACCGCAACGGACGCCAGCATGCTGACGTCGAGGCCCTGTCGCGCTCTCCCTTGCCTGACGACAATGTCCACAGCTTAGTGTCTGCCCTTGCCGTTTCTTCCCTCGACATTCGCACCATCGCTACCGAACAGCGCAAGAATCAATGGATTGCCTCACTGATAGACTTGCTGACTGATCCATCGGCCACATCATCCTCTCGTGCGTGGCGCCGTCAAGCCCACCATCTCGCTGTTCGCAACGACCTCCTCCAGCGACGCAATTACGACGGCGACGGCCGCCAGTGGCTACTCGTAATACCCCGCAGTCTGCGTTCTCACATATGCCAGTCGTTCCACTCTGATCCGTAGTGTGTACACTCTGGGTTATCGAAAACCTACCACCGCATTTGCCAATGGTACTTTTGGCGAGGAATGTACCGCTACGTGCAGAAGTTCGTTTCGCTCCTGCATCGATTGTCAGTGGCGCAAAACTTCAACACACCTGTCGCCGCCAGGTCTGCAACCTCTCTCTTGCCCTGACCGACCGTTTGGGTGCGTTGGCGTCGATTTGTATGGGCCACTTCCTCTGACGTCCGCTGGTAACCACCGGGCTATCGTCGCGGTAGAACACCTCAAGCGATACGCTGAAACTGCCGCCCTCCCTGCGGCTAGAGCGCGCGGTGTAGCCCCCTTCTCGCTCCATCGATTCATGCTGCGTCACGATCCATCCCAGGAGCTGCTCGGTGACCAAGGCCGTGTCTTCTTGCCGGAAGTCATCGAAGCAATTCTCAAAGAGTGCAAAGTTGTTCACCGCAAAACTGCTGCTTACCACCCGCAGACGAATGGCCTCACCGAACGCGTCAACCGCACGCTCGGCGAAATGCTCTCGATGCGCGTCGCCGCCGACCACACATATTGGGACGCCATTCTGCCCTTCGTCACGTACGCCTACAATACCGCCCCTCAGAGCACTACTGGTTTCTCACGCTTTTTCGTATGCAGAGCGGGCACCCATCGCACACAATCGACACAATCCTTCCCTACAAGGCGGATCGCTCTGAATGTGCGCCTATTTCTGCCACAGCCACACTTGCTGAGGAGTGTCGCGAGCTCTCCAAGACCTTCACTACGCATAACCAAGAGCGGCAGAAGAGCATTCGCGGTGACACCACCACTTCTGCGCCACGTTCCTCCCTGGAGCGCTCGTATGGCTCTCGATCCCTACCGCTGCAACTGGCCTCTCTTCAAAACTACTGCCGAAATAGAAGGTCCCTACCGTGTCGTCGAACGCACGTCACCGGTCAACTACCTGATCGAACCCATCGAACCATCTTCGGACATGCACCGTCGAGGGCGCGACATTGTCAACGTGGAGCGCCTGAAGGCCTACCATGACCCGCTCGTAGTGACCAGCTGCTAGGTCGCCAGGTGGCTCCCTTTTCGTACCCGGGGTAATTAATTGTAGCGAAGCATTCGAACTCAGTAATGGGTCGTCCTCTCGAGCACCGTCTAGTGGGTCGCCCTCTACGGCTCTTTTCGGAGAGAACGCAGCTCGTGCTGAGAGTCGGCCCCGCCTTGACTGTCGCTGTCGTGTATCGTCGCCGAGTGTCCGCTAATAAACGCCTTTATAAACTAAGTTTTATTCCGAAAAGAAGCCGAATAAATAGCATCTGGAAAACGTAAGAAAAGAAACAGCCATCGCGCATGCTCAATGTGACAAACAAACAACAAAAGGCTATGTGGCTGATGAGACGTGGACGTGACGCAAGCTACCCTTGAGGTATGATACTTCTGCCTCTGATAGTGCTAACGAAGGCTGACTGATGCGATTACCACCTTCCAGTGACATGTAAAACGCCTCCATGATCTCCCGTGAGCGCTGGTCTCTGTGGCAATGCAAGATTCTCGTTTTCTCAAAACAAGGCGCTGTAGTTTGTCTTTTCTATTCTCGTCCTCGTTTTTGTCGCGCTAATATTGGTTCAAGTTGGTTTACCATATGTGGTTATAGCAGTGGTGTACGGCTGGCGCTGGCAGACTTGTCTTCGCACATTTCCTGTCGCGTCCCCTTGTTGGGCTCGGTGGGGGGTGGTTGGCACCGCCGCCGAAACAAAACACAAATGCTACGTTAAGCACATCTTCTTCCGAATCCGATCGTACCCTTTAAAGGGTACGGACTGAAGCATCTCCCCAACTCGTTTCCAAGATGCATGAACATTTTCCAAAGTACCACGTTATTCACAGGGAGCACTCAGACGAAGAAGCGCGAACGATCTCACCATTTTAAAATCGTGCAAATTGTAGTGCGGCCAACAAGAGGAAACTCATGCGACAGACCACTAACTGGCAGTCGTCGATGTAATCGCAATTCCCGGTCCACTTGTTGAACGGTCTCATTGGCCTGGATTTTGGGCCTGCCACTCCACTTTTCGTCGTGCACATTTGCGCGGCCTAATGTGAAATCTCGACACCATTTTCTGACCTTTACTTTACTCAGCACTTAAGGCGCGTAAACTAGGCATAACCCCCCATTAAATTGAAAAGCGGATGTCTGCAAAACTTGAATTACAGCTCGCACTTCACAACAGGCGGGAGCAACGATTTTCGCAGGCATCGTCGTTTGCATTCCCCGAAAAGCGGAACAATAACTTCAATATATTCGTGAATAATTAACAGATGGCTCTGAACAAAGAAATCTTTAGTGCGACCTGTGCATATTCAAATATTAGCAAACGGCCCTTACTTTTTGAATACCCGTCGTAAATTCAGCAAGCTCTGAAACAATTCTCGCATGTCGTCAACAGAAGACATCGCAGCTGAAGGCGACGAACGCACTGCTGAGGTTTTTAAGAGAGGCGAACTTGGACAAGCGGCTGTGACAGAAATATCGCGTACCACGCAAGACTGTGACTGACTCTTTGTGTGCTGTGTCGTGTGCTATCTTTCTCTCTCCTCTCCATCTTTAAATCTACCCCACCCTGTTTACACGTTTAGGGTAGCAAACCGGTTTTCCTAAACTGGTTAACCTCCCTGCCTTCTCTGATATTTCTTCTCTCTCTTATATCAATGTACAGCAAACATTCAACTACTTCTGTAAGGACACGTTTTACTTTCGTGTTATACCGATACCTGTGACGGAGAGTACAACCATGTCTTTTTTTGCCATCTGATGGCGTTCATTTTGCTCACGTATTTCCGTGACGAAAATACGTCATGAGAGTCTTGGTGGATCCCGGCATGAAACACTTTCGTGTTAATAAAAAAGGGAAGAGGCCTAAATACGGACCCCTCAGGTATGCCACAACGGAAATGCAAAGGATGTGAGTCAAAGTTGTTCGCTGTTACGAATAGTGAACGGCTTGAAAGAAAGCAAATCAACCGTGCAAGTGCATTAGGGTCTATGTAAGACTATCACCTGCTGTAATGTGCATCTTGATAGCCACATTTGTATAAGTAACAACGATGCACTGTTACCTGTTATATTTTGCATTTTATTAACTATTATTGAATATATAGAACCATTATACTGTTATTTAACATTACACTGCTGCTCAATCTTCATCCCTGGACTGGCGTCGCGTGGTAAGGGGCGTTTAGCCCCTGCCTTCTGCAGGAGAAGCTGCTGTGAAAATTTCGTCAGAGATTAAATTTTCTATGTCGGCCGTACCGCTGTTGTCACTGCTTATATCCCCTGTTAACATGCATGACCCAGTGTACGAGCTAGATATGGTTTGTTCGTTGCTTGTACGAGCGGAATCAATCATCTCGGCCAGTACACGTTTTCTCCTTATATGGTACTGTGTATAGTTTCACATTTATGCGCAATTTCTGCGTACATTTCTGCGAAATTGAAAAAGAGGAAGCAAACGAGAAATACCAAGAGAGAGAAAAAAAGTGAAAAACATAGGAAGAAAAATAGAAATAAATAGAAATAAAGAAAAAAACAACTCCGACACAAACTGGAAAAGAGGACAAGATAGAGAGAGAGGCGGAAAGAAACAGAAAACCAAGGAAGAACACAGAAGGTTGCCCAGCTCCGCACTTCCTTCAGGCTTGGCACCACTAGTGAAAGCTACATTTATTTTGTGTTTTTTTCCAGTCTTCTATGAAATTCGCGCTACCCGGTATTTCAAATTATGAACCAACTTGCCGAGCAACGAATTTGGTTAAGATATGAGCTATGTTTCGCATGAAAATGACTTGCGGGACCCGTGCTGGCCATGCTGAATAAGGAATACCATTCGAAAGAGGAGACGACACGGCATGGTCCATGATCTTTCGCGGTATTATAGTGAGAGAAATGGGCCGAACGTTGCTTGGGCAATCTTTGTTTCCAGGCTTCTGCAGAGGAATCACCCTACCAGCTTTGAAATCGTTGAGAATGCAACCTGTTTCGAGGAATTGTTCAAACAATTTAGTAAGGACTATGGGGTAGTACGACTGTGCATTAACCAAGGATTTAGAATTAATGTTGCCAATGCCACATGGAAAGGAAATTTAGAATTTTTAATAATGCTCTGAATGCTTGATCCGTCAATAGAACTGGGTGCATGAAAGTAGCAAACAAAACAGGGTAGTCGCAGTTATCAAAAGAAGCATTTTTAGAAAAGCCGGCGCAAAAAACTGCCAAGCATAGAAGCACATTCGTTTGGTGGGAACGCAACGCGGTCAGAAGATATCAGTAGCAACGTCCTAATTTCTTTCTCGCTTATTACGTTCCAAGATTGTTTAGGACTGGTAATCAGCATAGCAGGTAACGTGTTGTTAAAGAATGAGTCCCTGGTGTGTTTTTTTACCGCAGCCTTGTACGCGGCAGCCGCGAGAAAGTAGCGTTCCCATGGTTGTTCCTTTGCACTGTTCTTTAGCGCAAGCATTTAGTTCTTTAGCATTCATCACCTTCGCAGAGCTAAACAAAAACTTGTTCTTATTGGAGAGTATTAATTTTTTCAAAAGATTATTAAAGCAAGGCAATTCCCTGCCACACCTCAAGGACAGGAGCGGCAAAAAAGCGTTAGTAAAACGTTAAAAGGTATCCTTGGGCAATATTCACTTAGCGTCACCAGAAAGCAGTGGAAACCCTGGAAAGTATTCATCCGGAAAAAGAGCTAGGTTACGCTTAATGGCCTTGAATAACAGAGAGCCGAGGTAGTTGGCAGGTGTTCATCTTAAAAAGACAGGGCGTGCGAACACGGACACAAGAAAGAAGTCAAGACATCACAATCGCCTTGTATTTACGTCCTGTCTCTTCAAGATGAACGGTTAATGGCGTTAAATTCATCCCGTTTTTAATGCCTACTGTGTTAAGTCTGATTTAGGCGGTTACAGACAGGAATTTTACCTTCGAAATGCAGCACGGAATGATTGCAGAGTCCCGGTCGATGCACGAGTGAAGAGAAAAGGTGCGCTGCGTTAGTTAGAACAAGATATAAAATAGTGTGTGTGGTTGAAGCAGCTATAGTCGGTTTAAGACAAGCTGTGGCAGGGTGCAATCAAAGGAAGTCGTTAAAAACTTGTTACACTCAGTCGATAAAAGGCTAAGGCAAGGCTTTGTACTATTCTACGCAGTAGTGCGTTGGTTGAAGTTTCCAGCTAAGAGGATAGTAATGCTGGGGAAACGTACAGCGATCATGTTAGGCGCGTCATGCAGCTTCTAAGCGAAAGTTCGGCACAAACACAGGGGACGGTAATTATATGCCCAAACTCACCTTAAAACGGATGCGAAAAACCTACACTATAGGCCCAGTCTACTTCGAAAATTAATAGGCGATGAAAACATCAGCGAATAGCGAAACACCAGCGAAATAGGCGAATAAAACATCAGCATCACAGTAATCAATTACAGAATCAAGTTCATCGCGCATTCCTACGACGCAGGACACGGCGGAACAGTGACATGGCGAGTTTACTGCTGATTCTAGACCAGCGGACGAGCCGAGCTATCAGCGTGCTCAGTGTGAGACGAGGCAGAGACATTAGAATAATCAATATCATGAAGTGGTGTCGTGTCCCAGAAATTACATTCCATAAAAACGCAGTCATGAGCAGCTCTGTCGCTAAAGCATTGACCGTTAATGTAAAATTTGTTGTACCTCAGCTTGTAAAGCGAGTCCCGATTCTCTGAGGATTGAATCAACAGGTCTTGCTGAAATGAGTACGCAGCAAGACTGACGGTCTGAGACGCTCTGTTGAAGTTATCCGTATGAACAATAGAACATTGACATATGTTATCGATGGCATATATCAATTAATTTCATTTTTCATAATTCGGAGTGTCCAAAAAAACCCGTTATCAGAAAACGTAAACTGCATTCCTGTCGGCAGAAATACAGATATTCTACAGTGACAAAACCATCACAGCGGTGCCATCCAGTCCACACCACCGAACCAGGAACGGACAGCCTGAACGTCCCGTTGGCGACTTGCCCTTGATCCTCCAGAATGACTGCAGCAGCCAATCCCACACATTCTGTACAAACAGTACAGAACTACGCAGAATACGACAGGCCAGACGCCATGAAGTTCATTTGTCCTTGTGAGCTGTGACGGTGCATTTTGGTTGTACCAAAACCGCCGTCAGTGACCGTGTGAAAAAGGCGCTCTAAGCTTCGGACATTTTTGTCCGATCTTTTTTGGTGGATTCGTACAAAAGTGTCAAGGTCGTGTTCTTACGATGAACAGAAATTTTGACCCCGAGGTAAACCACTGCTGGCAATGTGACTGCAGATAATTTGCTCAAAACTTGCAACCGAAGTTTTCCTGTATTAGAAGTTTATCACTGTGGATCTCGGAGACGACGGCTGTACTGAAGTACTGGAGTATTGTGTGATGTTGCGCTCACAGCATCACACAATAATGAGACATTGCTTTCTTATTTATAGGTTAAAGGTCTATGGCGACGGTCTACAATGGCATATTTTTGGAGGAGTATGTGCTTAGGCCGTGCAGTGTGTTCACGCAAGCGCATGTTCATTTCTGACAACAGGCATGCCGGCATAATGCCTTAAAGCTAATTCGGCCTCCTTAGCTACGTACTGGCAATTCATATTCGTCACTATTGATATCGTTACTTGGGATTAGACAAGGAGGCAGGCAGCGTGTTTCTGACCTTATCGTAGCACTAGCCCTGGGTTTCCTTTTGAAACTATTGTTTAAATACTCGGAGTATTGCATTCTCTCAGGCTGGAGCGGACAAAGAAACTCGGGCACCACTGGTTCTGCACGGAGGGCACGACATCGTCGGTGAGAATATAATGGCCTTCGACGGGAAGTTAGGAGCCTCTTTCTTGCTTTGAGAAAAGCCGTTTCGCCGGCATATGCTTTTGAGCGCCGACGAGAGCTCGCCTTCTCTCGGGCCCTCACGGCGGCTGGCATATTTGTAGGGAGCGAGGTCACGAAGCGGAGGTTGCTCGCGGGCACGCAAGGTCAAAGTTCACCACGGATGGTGCCCTTTGAGTGACGTCATCGGAGCGCTGCCCGGCAATTAGAACGACGAAAAGCAGAACTCACAGGAACTTGCCGCATGCGTCGCGCGTCGTAGGCGCATCCGGGAAAGTGTTTAGTTTTTGCTGTTTTGAACGGATGGTCACATTAAGATCTCGACTACATCGTCATTTCAGGGCTAAAGAAAGCAAATAAATAAGAGACGAGAGGACAAGCGCATGCCTTGTCATATCTCAGGTGTTTGTCTTTTCAGCGCTAAAATGAAGATGTCATATATTCATGGCTTCTGCGGAGGTAGGCGTTAGCCTTCTGCAAACAACATGCAAACGCTGTGGAAGATCAGCCTTTGGAAATAAATAAACGGAGGAACCTCATCAGACAGTATTAGTGAACATCCACAACCCTTTGTAACGTTGCTGTAAGAATCGCAAAATTGTTCGGATTCGCATACCTGAATTGCACGAGTTTTTCAAGTTGAAGGCTTCATTCCTGAGTATTGAGTATGTATTTTATATGCGAAACATTCCTTAGCGACAGCATCAAAAGGGAAAGTTGGGCTAGTTGGTTTCCGTTCATATTGAAACAGCGCAAAAGACGTAGGACACAGAAAGACTAGACAACACAATCGCTGAACTGACAACTGAATGCTTTATTCAAGCGAAACATAGAAAGAGAGAAGAAGAAAGAACAAAAAATGCGCACGCAACCTATGCACATGACAAAGGACTACACTTGTAAAATTATTATGTCTTCTCCAAGTACGTAAACTCGCAATCAAGTTACGCAATCGACAGTGCGCTGACACACGTGTCACCGTTTTTGCAGATAGCGAAGGCTTCAGCTATCTCTCTTACGCGAGAATCCGTGTGTCTAAAAATGGTGCTCTTGCGGCAGAATTCTGGGGTGCCACCACAGGCGGCACAGTGGGCAGACAAATGGGAGAACGGCGCACCCTTTAAAGAGCTATGGTGCTCACGCAGGCGAATGTTGAGGCAGCGCCCCGTTTGCCCCACATAAACCTTACCGCATGAAAACGGGATAGACTAAACGACATTGTTTTTGCAGGGGACAAACGGCATGCGGTGCTTGACTGTGAACGTTCTGCTACACGACACCTGCACAGTCGTGGACAACTTATCAATTCTGGCACACAAGCTGTTCAGCTTATTTTTGGCGGAAAAGTGAACATCGACGTTGAACTTGACAATCTTTTTTATACGGTGAGAAATACCATGAGTATACGGAATCGCCGCTAGCCTCTTACCCTTTCTTGATTTTGCATTACGAGGTTCTGCTTGAAGATTTTTAACTTTGTTCAAAACTTAATGATGCGCAAACAATGGCATAACGGGGGCAGACTGCATGTTCCAGACGTTGAACTTGAGGTAAAAGGGTGGAGGACGTTTTGTGAACACAAGACTTTGTTAAGGCAGAAAAAATGGTGTTAACAGCGATGCCAGATTGTACAATTTTCGAATGTCTGGAGGAATGGCAGAGCAAGGGCTTCCTAGACCTGAGGGAAAACTCCCAGCAAACGTTGTCCTCATTAAACGCCAGAGACGGACGTAGCGAACCACAGGCACTTTGAATCTATCTATCTATCTATCTATCTATCTATCTATCTATCTATCTATCTATCTATCTATCTATCTATCTATCTATCTATCTATCTATCTATCTATCTATCTATCTATCTATCTATCTATCTATCTATCTATCTATCTATCTATCTATTCGCCTACATCTGGACGCTCTTGTGGTAGTCTCCTTCGCTTGGTGTGCACCAAAATTGGTACAGGTGAACACGAGTGTAGGAGGAACGCAATTGGCACGTTATGACAACCATAATGCGACTTCCCATTCGCGTACGTTATGAAGTCCTTTCCACCGGTCACTAGTAGCACATACCCGCATATCGCAGCCCGTGGTATGCGGGCATGTTCCACAAATGATACACAACCTACACCCGCCACTTTTGTCTAGAGGTTATGGTGCTCGACTGCTGACCCGAAGGTCGTGCGATTGAATGCCGACCGCGGCGGCCGCATTTTCGATGGAGGCGAAATGCTAGAGGCCCGTACGTGTACTTAGGTTCAGGTGTACGTTAAAGAACCCCAGGTCGTCGAAATTGCCGGAGCCACGGCGTCCCTCATAACCGTATCGTGGTTTCGGGGACGTTAAACCCCAATAATTATTATCGTTATTATGTACAGTCTATATCAACTTCACTCCAAATCATCACACTCTCTCTGGGAGACGGTGTCATGCGAAGCAGCAACCTGCCTGTGCCGCATTTGATTTTCACGGCTTTGAGCCAAGCGTTGCGAGGTGGACGGACTTGTGTTTGCACGTTGAGTAGTTTTGGGTATATCGTGAGCAGGCTCATAGCGAGGACTCGTTTTCGGACGGGGCACTTGCTGATGTCCTAAAGTATTTGAGGAAAACGCCTCTTTTGGGGAAAGTAGGGGGAAACTATTTATTTGAGGATGCAACAATGTGGGGTGAAGCGAGGAGAGGACGATCCTAGCCCCCCCCCCCCTCCCTTCCACTGGCACGTCGACTACACTGACGCGGAAAGGGTATCCTATGGTACGACGTAACGTCGGTACTCACGTTAAGTTTTGTCAAAATGAACTGCACGCTACTCTGCGATGATGTGCATATCATAAGAAGCGGTTTTCGCCGTGTTCCTCCGGGTTGAGCAATGTTTGACCACACCTTGTCGAATTATAGGAGTTAGTATGTAATGTTTATTACATTGTTAGTAATGTTTATTACATAAAACCCGATAGCGAACACTGCAACCACATTTCCGGTTGCCGCGATATGGCGCTATTATAGGGTCTTTTTCGTAAGCACTTTCAAGCACTGGCGTAGCTCTGTGGTAGCATACTTGACTGCCACGCAGAATGCCTGGGTTCGGTTACGGCTATAACCGTGAGTTTCATTCTTTCCGTCCCTCCGATTTTTCCCTCACTGACAACGCTACCGACAACGCTGCCCCACATTGTCTGCGACACAAGCTGCATAACGAGATCGCGTAGACTTTCGAAAGTCTTATCCCCGTTGCTGGGTTGATACAAACTCTGCATCACCTGTGGTTCATACGCGCATTCCTTCGGCCGTGGTATACGGGTATGTGCCGCACGTGACTTAAGGAAAGGGTTTCACGATGTACGCGACAAATATCTCGCGCTATTCATGTAATGGTCTGTTCATCGTGTTCGTCCTAACGCGAGTGCCATCGCATGCAAATTTTGGCATGTGTCAAGGTAAGGATACGACCACGAGAGCGCCCAGACGTAGGCGGCTATATAGATGTGCAGATAGAAACGGTCAGAGTACCTTTGATTCGCTAAGAAATGCTTCGCATTTAAAACTAAGAGAGTGCTGGGCACTCTCTCTGGGGGATTGTATTCTTATCCGATATCTAACTCTCTTTTCCAGAGTAAATAATCGCTTTTTGATCAATAGTATAGTGATACCCCCAGAAAAGGTTACTCCACCTGAACTGAGTGACGTAACTCTTTCGGAAACAGAGTAGCAGAACCCTCCGAAGGGAGTAGTAGTAGTACACCTCACGAAAAAAAGCAGAACTAGGAACAAAATACGGCTCTAAAATTGCTTTTGACAATTTTCATCATGTGCAGACCTTAATGATGACTAAATAACGAACACTACGACACAAAAAAAGGAAAAAAATTCGGCAGATCCCACGCACTGTGGGAATCGATGTAATGCGAAGCAGCCAGCAAAGAGCTGCATACATCGCCTTGTTTGTCTTTGAGCCAAATGAAATCACTCATGCCATGGCATCATGTCCACCATATATCGCATGTTTGCCACGCACGCATGCATGCACAATCTAATATACACCATGCCAATGAAACGCATATTCTGGTATATACAATGCATTACGTGTTGTTTATGTTCATCACGCACTCGTGTCGTGCCATACCAATTTTGATATATATCCAGTTAACAAAACGGCCGGAAGCACACCATGACAGTGGCATGTAAATCATACCGTACATGACATGCTTAACATGATTCGCATGTTAAGACCTCTCATTTATGTTCGTCGCACAGTCACATCGCGCAATACCAATTTTGGTGTATATCAAACGAGAGAAACGGCCGCGAGTGCACCACGAGTATAGCGTGTAAGTCATGGCATACATGACATCATGTCACGGTTTTCATGTTACCACCTGTTATTCATGTTCGTCATACAGTCGCGTCGCGCAATACCAATCTTGGTATACATCAAGCTAGGAAAACGGCCGCGAATGTATCATGAGTGTGGCTTGCAAATCATGTCGTACATGACCTGCATGTCATGATTTCCATGTTACCACCCCTCATTTACGTTCGTCATGCAGTCGCGTCGCGCAATACCAATTTTGGTGTATATCATGCAAGCGAAACGGCCATGAATGCGCCATGAGCATGACATGTAAATCATGTCGTACATGTCATGCATGTAATGATTTTCATGTTACCACGTCTCATTTACGTTCGTCATATAGTCGCTGCGCGCAATATCAATTTTGGTGTACATCAAGCTAGCGAAGCGGCCGCGAATGCATCATGAGCGTGGCATGTAAATCATGACATACATGACATGCATATCATGGTTTTCATCTTACCAAGTGTTATTCATGTTCTTCATACAGTCATTTCGCGCAATACCAATTTTGGTGTATATCAATCTACTGAAACGGCCGCTAGCGCACCATGAGCGTGGCATGTAAATCAGGTTGTACACGACTTGCATGTCATGATTTTCATGTTACCACCTCTCACTTACGTTCGTCATACGGTCGTGTCGCGCAATACCCCTTTTTGGTGTATATCATGCAAGCGAAACGGCCGCAAATGCACCATGAGCATGGCATGTAAACCATGACATAAATGTCATGGATGTCATGGTTTTCATGCTACCACCTGTTATTCTTGTTCTTCGTACAGTCACATAGCACAATACCAATTTTGGTGGATATCAAGCAAGCGAAACGGCCACGAGTCCGCCATGAGCATGACATATAAGTCATGTCGTACATGTCATGCATGTCATGATTTTCATGTTACCACGTCTCATTTACGTTCGTCATACAGTCGCTGCGCGCAATACCAATTTTGGTGTCCATCAAGATAGCGAAGCGGCCGCGAATGCATCATGAGCGTGGCATGTAAATCATGACATACATGACATGCATGTCATGGTTTTCATCTTACCAACTGTTCATGTTCTTCATACAGTCACTTCGCGCAATACCAATTTTGGTGTATATCACTCTACTAAAACGGCCGCTAGCGCACCATGAGCGTGGCATGTAAATCAGGTTGTACATGACTTGCATGCCATGATTTTCATGTTACCACCTCTCACTTACGTTCGTCATACGGTCGTGTCGCGCAATACCAATTTTGGTGTATATCATGCAAGCGAAACGGCCGCAAATGCACCATGAGCGTGGCATGTAAATCATGACATACATGTCATGGATGTCATGGTTTTCATGCTACCACCTGTTATTCATGTTCTTCATAAAGTCACATAGCACAATACCAAATTTGGTGTATATCAATCTAGCGAAACGATGACGAGTGCGCCATGAGCGTGGCATGTAAATCATGTCATACATGACATGCATGTCACGATTTTCATGTTACCACGTGTCAGTTATGTTCGTCATACAGAAATGTCTCGTCATACCAGTTTTCGTATATATCCCTTCATTTAAACGGCCGCGAGCGCCCAGAGACCTTGTAATGTAAATCATGCTGCACATGACATGCGCGTCATGATTTGCATGTTAAGACCTGTCATTATGTTCGGCATGAATTCTTGTCACGCCTTACCAATTTTGGTGTATATGAAATTAACGGAACGGCCGCAAGAGCCTAAGGTCGTGGAATGTAAATCATGCTGTTCATGACATGCGTGTCATGATTTTCATGATATGACCTGTCATTTATGTTCGTAATAAGGCCATGTTATGACACACCAATTTTGGTATACATCCGATTAACGAAACGGCCAGGAGAGCACAAAGTCGTAGGCGGCTAGATAGATAGATAGATAGATAGATAGATAGATAGATAGATAGATAGATAGATAGATAGATAGATAGATAGATAGATAGATAGATAGATAGATAGATAGATAGATAGATAGATAGATAGATAGATAGATAGATACGCTCAAAGTCGCAGAAGTTCGCTAAGAAATGCTTCGCATTTAAAAGAACGTTTGCAAAATTTATGAGCGAGCGAGATTATCTCTTCACGCACCACAGATTGCGAGTTCAACACGCTACCGCAACACCACATTGAAAGAAGTCAGGTCCGCTTTTTCTGATGTCACAAATAATGTCGGCGATCTGTTTTCGCTTTTAGACAGGTGATTTGAGTGTCTCCGTACATGCGACAACCAAACAGAATTTAGTTCATTTCTTTGTTTAGGGCTTCCCTGGATCAGAATGTGAATCCGGCGCATTTTGCAGTAACAAAAGATATTAGCGTATCCGAAGATATGTGCGGCATTCGCATTGACTCGCTTAGCGGTTAGCCATTGCTGTGTGGAAAACATCGCGCTTATGAAGTTGACACAGAACAATTCAGTTTTCTTGACCACCTTGGACATATTTTCGGTTATTATTGTTTACTTCCTACACTGTAAAAAATTTTCCTTGAAAAAAACAGAAATTGTCCGGCAGCTGGCCTGCCAGAAAATTTCTGTTCTCTTTCTGTTTTCTGTTTTTACGTTTTTGTAATTTTACATGTCTCTTCTGTTCCTGCTAACAGAAAATTTCTGTAATTTACATGGTTTTTTCTGTTTTCAGTAACAGAAAATGTCTGTAATGTTACATGTTTTTTTTGTTCTCAGTAACAGTAAATTTCTGTAATTTCAAATAACTTTTTCTGTTTTCAGTAAAAGAAAACTTCTGTACCTTGACATGGTTTTTTCGGTTCTCGCTAACAGACAATTTCTGTAATTGTACTACACTTTTGGTTTTTAGTACAGAAATCTTCTGTGACTTGACAAGTTTTTTTTTTATTTGTTCAGTACAGGAATTTTCTGTAATTAAAATGAGCTTTCTGCTTTATGTAACAAGAAATTTTTGAAATTGTATTTCTTTCTCATCGCAGCAACGTCGGTTGACAAATATTCTGCAATTTGACAGGTTATGCAAACTTAAAATGTATGTGGTGCAAGAACAGAAAATCTCACGAACAGAAAGCACCACAATTTTTTGCATCTGCATTGTTCCCTTATAGCACGCATCCTCTTTCACAAATTCGTTAAATCAGTACACCATAGAGTGAAATGCAAACAAGTTTATTGACATGAAACATAAAACTTCAGGCAGTTGCCAACATGTGCATCTTGAAATACGAGAGATGCCCACACTATCCCAAGCGGTCACTATGCGTTAATCGAAGGTCGCAGGTTCGGTCCCTGCCAGTGGCATGTTATCTTTTCGTCCACTTTGCTTTCTTCACATTTGCTTCGTAATGACTACAAATAACATCCCCTGCAGTTGCCTTAGCTTTCTTGTCTGTTGTAATTAATGTTGTGTCTAACAAAGAAAAACAAGCCATTACATTTCCTGTTTCGTTCACCATGCCCACGGTATCACAACGGGTCTAGATTAAGGAATCTCCCGGGGATATTGTTCGAGTTGGCAGGCACATATGTTTAAAAGTCAAGTCCTTGAGGAAGCTAATCAATGACGCCACTTTCGGGTTCATGTGCTGTTTCCCTCGAGTATGCGCAGTCTTTGTGCCCTTTCCGAGACTGACAGTGGCAACTGACCTAAAAAGAAGAGGCAATTCTGTTTAGCAGTCCAGAAGTACCTAAATATTCTTAGATACAGTGTAACTAAGTTACCAACTAGCTCTTCATTAAGAATAGGCTTTTCTGCATACATCCATCTCTACTTAACTACGTTCACTTTAAATACAATATTTCCACATAAGTCTAAAATGAAACTCCTAACCTATCTAACACTAAAATTAGAACTTCAACCTTCTAATGTCTAAGTACTGACAGCCAGTATGTTTGTGAATACTCGCAAGCAGTATACCATAAAACAGGTAGCTTCTCATAGAAGGGATAATGGTTTTGTTTTAGTAATTTTGTTCCAAAACGCTTTCTTTTCCTTTTAACTAAATGAAGCCATCTCAATAAATAAAGGTATTTTATATGAGCAATATACGGTACATTTTGTTTTCAATGTTACCGGAAAGCTAGAGTTATTGACCAAAGTATTGTGCCCAAGATTTAGATTCAATCTCACCTATGAGTGAACTCCAGGGTAAGACTTGCCTCTTTCGGGTAGGCAACGTTGACGCAAAGTCTGCCAGGAATAATATCTTGAGCGCCGCTCTAGGACTGCATGCTTGCATGAGAGGAACGTCGTCAATGCAAACTGTGAAGGATTTCGCTGTCAGGAAACCACCACCTCCAAGTTCAAAATTTGGGTTCAAGATTTACTCATATAAATATGAGTAAATCTTGAACCCAAATTTTCAACTTGCAGGTGGTGGTTTCCTGACAGCGAAATTTAGAAGGGGAGAATAGCATACCTTTCGCAAATATGAAAGGCCAACTTGGCATTTCCTGAAGGTCATCATCCCAGATGGTATCCTTGAATAAAGAAACGAGCATTGATCGATTAGGCACGAGGCAAAATAGAATTTGTTAATTTGTTAGTAACACGAAACAGCGCGGGCAAACGGGACACGAAAGACTGACAGGACTTTCTTGTCCCGTTTGTTCGCGCTGTTTCCTGTTATGAAGCCAAGCCAACAAACTCAAGCTCATACCCTTTTAAACAATTTGTTAAAACTGGATGTTTGCACATATATTAACACTGCGTACTCTCAAACACTTTGATCGCCCCAACGATGCTAAACAAAAAGCACAATGCAAGAAAGCAGATAAAAAATCAACAAGCGATTTTCAGGCTGTATTAGCCTGGAATCTCTTGCCCTAAGTGGAAATGAAATGGCGCAATTTGAAAGTGTTGGTCTGCACCTGCGATGGTTTGCTCTATTTTCGGTGTACGGTCGTACCCGGATATATCGAACTCGACGGAGATTGTGAAATAGTTCGATATATAAATATTTCGATATTCTAAATTGCGCTCGTAATAAAAACTTTGCACGTCTCTGACAAATGTATAAACTTGCAAAAAAAAAGACGGGTGATTACCGATTGGCGTATCCAAAAGCAGCAACGTCGATAGGTACACGACGGTGATAAATGATTTATTTGATGAGCAAAAAGCCGATCAGGTCAACGGCGCTCAACTGGCACAAGAAACGCACAAGAAGGAAGAAGTGCTGAGTAAAAAAAAAATTGTTGCAGTGGCTTAGCTCGGCTATGCCAGGATAACGTATCGTTAGCAAAGGTTCAGCTAATTATTCTTATAGCTTTCCTGATTGTCTAGGATTAACTTGGTTATCATGCTTACTGCTGCTCCAATGACACACACACGGTATACGTATTATGTGGCACATGTACATTGGTTTTGCCAGGCAACTACTTCGGGATCCGATGAGTTAAGCTTCGCCGCTCTTCTGCGCCGTTGAACAACATTTGCGCTCTCCTACTCCATGGCTATACCACACTGTCAAACGCCAGTCAGAGGCGCTATCAAGCGGCTCCAGCGCAGTGTCAGACGGCGACTGCACAGCCAAAGCGAATAGCTGCGCGCGCGCCGCCGCCAATACGTCTGCCACGGCTACGACGTCACTCCTCTGGAAAGCGCAGACCGGTGGCGGCGGCGGAGTGCGCGGGAGGTGCCGGCTCTTGTGCGTGTCATCACTGATCCTCGCATGCGCAGCACGGCTCTTGAGGAGCCACGCGAAACTGGCTCGGCTAGGCCAGTGGAGCTAACGCTACAAAGGCCAGTTTGGTGAAGAGAAAGACATACCATCTAGTCATAGGTAAGCGCTGTAGTCACATTCAAAATCCAGCGCCAAACCACGGCGCCGACACCTTCGAGGGACCGCAAATTCATCAAAAAGCGGCACTTCTTCAAAGCACCCACCCTCCCCCCACGCCAGACAACGCGTGGAAGAACAGCCAGCGTGTTTCGAACAAGTAAGCGCTTACACTACATTCAAGATCCAGCGTCATAGCACGGCGCCGATACCTTCGACGGAGCGCGCATCATCAAAGGCTGCCGCTTCTTCAAAGCACCCACCCTCCCCCCAAGCCAGCGAAACGCGTGCAAGAACAGCTAGCGTGTTTCGAACAAGTAAGCGCTTACACTACATTCAAGTTCCAGCGTCAAATCACGTCGCCGATACCTTCGAAGGAGCGCGCATTCATCAAATGCCACCGCTTCTTCAAAGCTCAAGCCCTTCCCCCACGCCTGCGAAAAGCGTGCAAGAACAGCCAGCGTGTTTCGAACAAGTAAGCGCTTACACCACATTCGAAATCCAGCGTCAAATCACGGCGCCGATACCTTCGACGGAGCGCGCATTCATCAAAGGCCGCCACTTCTTCAAAGCACCCACCCTTCACCCACGCCGGAGAAACGCGTACAAGAACATCCAGCGGGCTTCGAACAAAGAACCTGAGGCCTGACGTCGTCTCAAACGACACTGCTTTCACCGGCGCGTCTGCCGACGACGCCGAACTGGCTCAACATCTTTACCTAGCCGCTGCTGTACTATGAACAGATGAGTCACGTCCAACTCTCCCGAACCCAGGCGCGAACCAATAAGCGCGCAGAGGCGTGTTGGTCGGCCAGTCAACGACGCTCGGCACAGCGAAGCTACGCTGTTGAAACGTAATCACGCTATTGAAACAGTAATCACATAAAGTAGCAAGGGAACTCCTACTCACCTGATGGACGAACTGTAACAAAGCGCAGTGGTTCAGTGGCAGCAGAACGTCGACGAGCAAACAACGAGGAGCATCAGTTGGTCCAGTCCATAAAGAAGAAACTAGGCCTACGCAGCATGAAATTTGAATCTGTGCATTGAAGCGCGCCGAAAGCAAGGACCGCGCATGTACAAATACGCATATTACTTGAAACAAAATTAATTGCTACCGTTGGCTTACTTCCTAAAATATAAGCAATTTATTACTTGGTGCAGTCTATTTTTATAGTTGTTTTTCAAGTACTAAGAGACACGTGATCAATCGTCTGTAAAGCGGCGACTTTAAAGACAGAAATTGTTTTTTTCAGGTACATATTTCTGTTAAGGGCAAACAACAGAAATTTTCTGTGTGACCACAGACATTTTCTGTAAAGATATCTGTACTTTTACACATATTTTTTACAGTGTAGAGTACAGCCGCAATACAGTAAAAGCACGTTAATTCGACACACGTTTTTTTGTAAAATCGGATAATTCGGACGTGTACTCTGGTCTCGGCCAGCATATGCAGTGTTTAGTGGTATCAAAATCTCGTTAATTGGGTAATATTTGGCCGCAACCCGGTAGCTCCGGATAATCCTCGTAGCGAGCCGAGCGCGAAGCGCCGCAAATATGCGACGCAAAGGAATGAAAACGGCGTTCGCAGCCAGCCGAAACGGCCGCGAGCTTTCAAAAAGGTGTGGTCGCCATCCACAATCGCGTTCTTGATACGTAATAAGGTTTGGCTTCAGAGCATATTTCGGAATGAGACACGGCGGTTGACATTCTGAGCTAAATCGCAAATAACGAAACTTGCGGCTTTTGCACTGCTCTTATTCAAAATAATTACTGGATTTAAGTATTCCTCGAGAAAATGAAAGCGCACTGATGTAAGAGACATTTATATATTCTTTTATCGATACTTTCGATAATTTGGCATTCGGTTAATTCGGACAGTCCAGCGAAGTCTGAATCAGCGAGCTTCTACTCTATTTCACTCTAGTCGTACCGTACATCAGGCTTAGGGCTGCAGACACCGTGCGCGTTGTTCGCAGTGAAAAACGTTATTATTGAAATACGAAGAATTTAAGAACCATTCGAGTGCACTTGCGTTCATGATCGACTCAATGAGGTTAATTTTTTCTTCGTTGTTCTTTTGTTCGGCCGTGACCTTTTCGACACATTCCTGCCGTGCAGACTAAGTTATACGTCGTAGTACGCTCGGGAGGCAATAACGAAGGCCCAAGAGGCACGCCAAGTTGCTCGACGCCGACTTGCGGATTGGCAGGGCAAGAGGCGCATATATGACGCCCGCCATCGTGGCGTCCACCACGGACCTTGTAATCTGGATCTGCTTCGGCCCCGCACGCGCCGCCTTGGACTTTCGGAGTAGTTACTTCCATGCTCTTTCGGCCCTTACCGCATCTTACGCCAAGCGACCGACATCACCTACGAAGTCCCCCCTAGTGACCCCACCGTCATTCACCCTCCTACTGACATAGTGGATGTTACGCAGCTCAAGCCATATCACTCGACTGCCTGCTGATTAGCACCGGGTAGGTGCTTCCGCCGCCGGGAAATAATGTAACGGGCTGAGGAGGACGACGAAGAAGACAAGAAGACGACGTCGACAGACCCTACAAGCCGGGCGCCGTCTTGCCAGTCGCTGAATTTATTCAGTGCATATTGCCACGCGCGCTCCTTTCTTTCCATGCTTTATGTTAACGCTCCTTACACGCGTTAATACTGCCTTGCGCAAACCGCGCCAGAATGCCTGGGAACGTTCCAGATTACTTTGGGATGATCCCTGAGACTTGAGTGCGGAAACGCGAACAGCCGAGTCTTTTCCGGAACTAACGCGGCCACCAGCGATAAGGCTCGAATGTTCGATGTCGCATGTATAAATACCGACGTGCCTGACCACAGAGCAGTTTATCGACGGGCGACGCTCTGTTCGCCGCTATTAATGTACGGTGTGTAATGCTCTAGTTCGGCTTTCCGTTTCCCGGCCTCAAGTTCGGCCAAATAAAAAAGTCACAGTTTCGCCGCAACGGCGAAGCAATGAATGCGATAGCAACAAATTGGAATATAACGCGAAGAACGGAAAGCAGCTCGAAATTGCCAGCGCGTCGTTCGAGCCAAAAGGACGCACGAAAAGAACGCAAACAGGACGAGCGCGAACTATCATGCGTCACAGCTGGATACTTGAAGCGCACTGCTAAAACATAAAGCAGGACGCACGAAACGAACGAACAGGTACACACAGGACGAGCGCGAACTAAATGTCGCAGTTGTTACTTATTTCTGTTTGAAGTGCGCGCTCCTTTCGCAAACGCGGTCGCTGCAGCGAGCGAAAGACTTTCGTTGCGCTCCTCGCGCCATCTCGCTGGCCATAAAGAAACGCTTATAAGCGCCTGCCGTCTTTGAGTCCGGCCATCGGTAAAGGGTATGTATAAAGGACTCGCCGTTAGCTCCCTAGAGGATCGGCGTTTCGTGGCGTAGCAACGCCACCTAGACAAACTTTGGGCGTAGTGGCTAGCGCCACGGGCTGCGGAGCGAGAGGTCCCTGGTTCGATTCCGCGCTTCGGAAGCATTTTTCTAAATTATTTTTAATAATTTACATATAATAATGAAATATAATTTACTTATACATATACGGTGAATGACGGCGACGGGAACGGACAAAAACCAGCCGAAACTGTCCATATAATTGCTATAGCAATAAAAGTTTCACCTTCGACACGCCGACTGCTGCTTTCGTCGACGTCACGACCCCGTGACATTTGGTGGAGGTGCTGGGTATCCATATTCTGGACGCCCCCGTCAAGCCGTGAACATAACCCATAGCGCGGAGAAGACATCGACGCCAACCGCGACCAGGGAGGTAGCCGTAGGCAACGAGGTCTACCACTGGAGTACGGCCTCTACCCGACAAGACTGAAGAACAAGGCCAGTACAACGACTGCGGCAATGCATCGTTGCCGCAGTCGCGCCACCGCCCACGACCTGCGCCACCGCCCGCGATCGTGATGCAGCAGCCAAAGGAGCTGCCTGTCTATCGGGGATCATCATGTGAGGACCCAGAAACGTGGCTTGAGTCGTACGAGAGGACTGCGGCCTTCAACAACTGGGGCATCGACGACAAGTTAGGCTATGTTTACTTGGCGTTGAAAGACAGCGCCAAGTCCTGGTTCGAGAACAGGGACTCTACCCTGACAGCGTGGGACATCTTCCGGACCAGCTTCCTCACAGCGTACACAAGCGTCGTGCGAAAGCAAAGCGCCGCCGCATTACTGGAAACACGGGTCCAGCTCCTGAAAGAAAAGGTGACAGTCATTGCGGAAGAAATGACCAGACTCTTCTGCCACACTGACCCTTACATGACCGAGGAGAAGATGGTTCGTTTCCTCATGCCAGGAGTTAGGCAAGAGCTCTTCGCTGGGCTCATGCGGAACATACCAAAGACAGTCCAGGAATTTGTCGCCGAGGTCACAACAGTCGAGAGCGCGTTGGAAATGCGCACCCGGCAATACAACCTCTGCTTGATCCAAGACAGCGCAGCGGTTCCAGCTATCGGCTAGGACGATCTGCGCGAGACCTTAAGGGCCGTAGTGCGCTAACTTCGTCGAATGGCTCGATCGCAGACATCGTCCGAAGGAAATCCAGCAGTCGCTGGGCATACCCGAGTCAGCGGAGCTGCAGCTGCAAGCAATGAGCTATGCTGCTGCAGCCCGACGCAACGCCATTCCTCCTCCCCCAAGTCAAGACGCCACGCCGCCGCAGCAGTTCCGCCGCCAGGCACCACCACCGCCACCACCGACGTCATACCGCCCGCCAGACGGCCAGCGATACACGCCGAGGGAGACGGACGTTTGACGCGCCCCCGACCAAAATCCACTCTACTACCATTCCGAAGAAGCTGGCCACACCTACCGCCGCTGCCAGTACCGACAGGTGGGACTACGCGGGTTCGCCATTGACGCGCCGCGCGACCACCTGACATCTGGTGGAGGTGCTGGGTACTTTCATGTTCCGGACGCCCCAGTCAAGCCGTGAACCCAGCCCTGCTCGTGAAGATGACACCGACACCATCAGGGAAAGTAGAGCAAGCCGGAGATTCAAAGGACTACCCAGCACCTCCACCAGATGTCACGTGGTCGTGAAGTCGACGAAGGTGGCAGTCAGCACGTCAGAGATGAAACTCTTTATTTGGCCGAACTTGTGGCCGGGAAAGTGAAAGTCATACTATACAGCAATACACTGATAGCGGGGAACAGAGCGTCGACCGTCGATCAACTGACAAGCGGTCAAGTGCGTCGGCTTTTATACAGGCGCTATCGAAGTTTCCAGCGATATCGCTGGTGGCGGCGTTATCTCTCGATAAAGCTGGAACATTCGCGTGCGGCACGAAATCTTAACAAAACGATCTACTAAAATCGAGAAGCCTCTCGAACACTATTTCGCGGACAGCCTCGAGCGTTGATAACCGCCCTTGGCTGGTCACACCCAAAAAACATCAAAATAAAATAAGAAGTGGGCATGGCAATATATATATATATATATATATATATATATATATATATATATATATATATATTTCTGCGTACCAGCGGCATCGCGGCCAATGAGTCGAAGAGAAGGACGAAACAGACTGACTGGCGCGTGCTGTTCGCGTCGGTTGCGCTGCTCGCCTAAGCTGTAAACAATACAGGGACGTATCCCTCTGAGTTTGTGTCTTTTTCCGTAACAATATATATATATATATATATATATATATATATATATATATATATATATATATATATATATATATATATATATATATATATTGCCACGCCCACTTATTATGTTATTTTGATGTTCCCGCGACATCACAGCAGTGATGTCGCGGGAACTTCAGGATCAACTTCAGGATTAGTAGCGTTTAACCCTTCCTGAATCGCGCTGCGCTTCATTTCAGGGGCGGACTTACGAGCCGTCGGACGCGTGAAAGCAGCAGCCGTTTGATCAACAAAACAAAGGCCCTTACTCAAAAGCCTCCACGAGTGACTCGAGGTGAAATAGGAATAATGCTTGGGCAGGTTTTGTGACCCGGCAGCTTCAGTCACGGGCAGCCCGAACGGTCCCGCGATCTGCACGCGGCTATCAACTTGTGGATTAGCAGCGTTTAACGCTTCCGGAGTCGCGCCACGTGTTATCTCAGCAGCGAACTTACATACTGTCGCACGCGTCAGAGCTTCTACCGACTGGTCACCAAAATAAAGGCCCTTACTCAAAAGCATCTCCGAGTGACTCGAAGTCAAATAGGGACAATGCTTGGGCAGGTTTTGTGACGCGAAATCTTTCGTTTCGAGCAGTCCGAACGCTCCCTCAATCTCCACGGGGGCTACCGGAAAACGCACGCAGTCCTCTTCAACTATCTTTTCTGTCTTGCCACCCTCGTGTTGGTCGTGGCTTTCAACCCGTGGACCAGCAGCATTTCAGTCTTCCTGAATCTCGCTGCTCTTCATCTCCGGAGCGGACTTACAAGCTGTGGGACTCGTCGGAGATTCAGCCGTATGGTCCCCAAAACAAAGGCCCTTTCTCAGAAGCATATCCTCGTCATTCGAAGAGGGATTATGCTTGGGGAGGTTTTGTGACCCGGCAGCCTCAGTAACGGGTAGTCCGAACGATCCCACACTCTCCACCTGGCTATCTTTAGCGCTTTTTGCTCCCTTAATGTCGCTGCTGTCCACCAAAGAGAACATTTCTCGGCTTTCAGCAGCCGGTCGAAAGGTGATCAGGCTCTTGGCAACGGCGGCAGACGACCGGCTTTCTAGCCTCAAACGCCTTCTGTTTCTCTTTTTCTTTTATGCTGCTCGCTACGGTTGTGGAATCGGCAGGAGTGTTTTCCAATTTCTTATCGGAGGGGGCTCTCCCGTTAATCGGGTTACTTGGTGCCTGATAAATTCCCAATGCTAATCGTTTCTTTTGTAATATCTCGGCCCACTTTTTGTTTTCCTCGTCCTATTTTTGCCTTTTTTCAACTTCTTCCCAGCACTCCTCGATTTCATGATCCTCCGCACCGCATTCCTGAATTGCCTTATCAGCTGCGGCTTTCTCTGACTTCTCCCCGCCTCAATTCCCAGCTCTTCACAAAGTAACAAGAGGACTGGTTTCTTTAGTTTGGTCACTAAATGCATGTTTTTCACGAGTGAGGACATTCTTACAAGCCGTGACGTTAGGAAGCGAACAAGCGAAGCCTATACGCACGGAACACTTACTGCCGGTTTTAGAAGAGGAAAGCTAAAATCTGGTGAACAGCTGTGACGTATGGAAGCAAGATACGAAGCCGATACGCACAGAAGTTTACGACCAGTTTTAGAAAAACACACAAAAGCAAAAACCTGGCAAATCTCAAAGAAAGTCAAGCACTCACCATCGCTGAAGCCCGAGTCAACATGGGACATCCCGTCGCTGCCAACCAGTTGATGTAGTCGGGGGTCTGCCCATAGGACCGGGGAGCAGCCAGGCCTCAGGGAGAAGTTGAGATCAGGAGCCGGAGCTGATAGAAGGAACGTTTACTTACATGATGAGTTGGTAGCGTGTAGAAGCCTCGTGGTGGCTTCTAGTAGCCTGCCTTGCATGCCCTGGAGCGTCTCGACGCTCGCGTTATAAGGCCTGGGATTATCTGCTGGAGGAAACATTCAAGTCCAGGTCAGTCCAATCAAACACGTTGCCTTCATTTTCGCCCACTAAAGGAAAAGTAAGCACCGCCTCCTTCGCATTCCAGGAAAAAGGCGGTGCACCTGGACGACGGACCATGCCTGGAAACAGGCTGCGTTGTCAGGTGTGCTGTCAGGTGCAGTCGTTCCTTGCCTCGATATCGCCGTCGGCGCAGCTGATGGCCAGCTCCTAGTCGGGTCACCATGCCACAAAGGAACCACGCACACAATGAACGGATCACTGTGGCGCACATTCCTGAAAACTGGCCGTGATGTCAAGTTTGTTGACAGTTGCAAGTCTTTCCTTGCCTCGATGCGTCGCCGGTGCAGGTGACGGCCAGCTGCAGGCCGGGTCACGAAGTCGCAGACACCGCATAGTGTGGGACTGGTGCCCGATGAAGAATCTCCGGCGCTCGGCTAATTGATCGGTGCATCTCGCAGAAGCCTGAACATAGCAGTGCACAAGCGACTGCCTCCTCCGAGCAGCCTGGACTGCAAATAGTTCATCTTCAGACCATAAAAGCGTCAAAGTCAGCCAAGCGTGTCCAAGGCGATTGAAGAGGGAACTGACAGCCTTGAAGGGTTCAGGACACAAGTGCAGTGTGGTCGCCGCATCTGGTGCGTTTCGGGGAACGTTGAGGTCGATGAAAGCAGGGCTGATGCCGCCATACCATTCCAACGATCCAGCGGCGGCAAGCCGTGAAGTCCGATCATAACAATGCGAAGCAGCGGGGAGATGGTTAGCTTGAGCGGGAGATGGTGTAATTTTTTTTTCTTACGTTCTCGAGCCTGTGCCTTCCTCTGGTGAAGAATCAGCACTGTCTTCCAGTCTCCATCCAGCTCCGGCTGCGTAGAACTGCCGGCGTCGAGGTATTCGACTCCCGCAAAGTCGCAAGATCATGTGCGTCTGCCTCTCTGCAGTCCATGCCATTGGTGTCGTCGTGAGATTCTTCAGCGAAGGAAGGAGAGCACGAGCGCCCCGCGTCTGGAACCACAGAAGCAAAGGCGGCCATCGGCCGCTCGTGGCACGTCAAGACGCCGGAGGCGTCGCTGCTGCCTACTCGTCGCAGGAGAGAATGAGGCGCGCGAGAGGGGGAGTGGAGAGGGGGAGAGGGGAAGCGGAGAGAGGGAGTGGAGAGGAGGTGTGTGGAGAGGGTATGCACATGCGCAGTAAGGGTGGTCACGCTGCACACCACCACCACCACAGGATTGAACTCCGCGACAAGATGCTTCGCATCTAAAAGGACTGTACGAGATATGACTATGCGGCTGGACCTGTATTGCACATTTTGCAGCGAATTCAATGAAAGAAAGCAGCAACTTCACACGTATAGAGAAAAATAAAACGTTTCATTGTGTCAGTTTTGTCTTTCGTTGTCGCATTGTCTGCGAAAGCAGTGACACACGCATGAATAAATATTTTTTCGTGTGTTCTTTTTCGCGCAATTTGTTGCTCACCGCCGAAAGAAACACGCGAAAAAAGTATTAAGCCTTGCGGAGAGTAACTATAGAAAATCATCCCTGGTGATAAAAAGTTCATCCGAATGGAGTATTTGAGTGGACCGACCGTTCGTCCGGCGAGGTGCAACTGTAAGGAGTAACGGTTGCCCGGTAAGGTGTAAACGTGAGGACTAAATGTTAGTCCATTGAGGTGATCTGTTGGGATTAACTGTTAGACCCGGTGCCCTTAGTCCCTAAAGGGAATAATGGCTGTGGCAGCCCCATTAGTCCCCAAAAGGACGAACCACACACCCTTTTAACACCCGTTTGCCTTAGAGTGTACCAACTAGCCCATTAGTCTGTCCGTTCATTACTGGTATTGGAGCGCGGATAACAGCGAAACCAATGCATCGCGCATATTATACTCGCGCGTTCTTACACGTTTCCAACTATATTTTTTTTTCATGCTACTGTGTTCCCAATTACCACAACCCTTTTGATTGCTAGATCCTTATAAGTCGGTGACAACCTACGAATAAAACATTGGCCGACGTCCTGTCCTGCGAACGCGAATGTCCAACGAAGCTGTAATAAACACCACACATGTTGGAGGGGGGGGGGCAATGCTTTTTAGAGTAATTTATTTATTTATTTAAATACTCTCAATGCCAGAGAGGAGTGGTTACAGAGAGGAGTGGTTACAAGTTATAGTGGTTACAGTTAGAGATGCCAGAGAGGAGTACAGAGAGGAGTGGTTACATGTTAGAGATGACAGAGATGGTAGTGATAATCGCTTCGTGGTCGCTGTGGCAGACCCCGATTAGTTCCGCGGCCATTTTCAGCAAGACTTAATTGTTCCTTTCGTCAAACACTGTATTCACGCTGTTTTTCTGGTGTCTTTCATTCCCGTCGTCATTTAATGGTAGTTTTAGAGTGAACTTAATGAGCTAGTAGACGGGTCTCCCTTTTATATTTGAAAGCAGTAAACGCACGCGGAGCGAAGGAAGGGCCGTTTAGCGTCATTCGAAGCCCTCGTGTAAAGTGCAAAGCAGTTGCAAGCTCACCTTCACCTGGGAACGCGTAAGAGGGTGTTCCCATTATTCACAGGCGCCTTTATCATTCATCCTGCTGTTTTGATGCTTGTTTTATATTAGTTTTCCTTATTGAAACAAACACTGAGCTCTATGTTGTATACCTGACTGCAAAGAAAGATATGCCGTTTGCCTTCGATTGTTAAAGGGCCCCTAAATCACCAAGAGATCGAAATTTCGTTGGGGCGTTGCAGTTGTGCACGAGTCTGCAACGAACGCTAGCGGAGTTACAAACGTGTGGTCGTTTCACTCTTTCCTTCTCTGAGCTGCGTTCGTCGGCTCATCTGTCCATTTCTCCTAATGATGAGCATGCGATCGTCTGTTGGTGGTTTAGGGGCCCTTTTTAACACGAAAGTATTTTATTCCGGGGTCCACCAAGTACATCCGTTACGGATATGACGCTGGTAAAATGGACGCCAACGGGTGAGAAAGGAAAAAAACCAAGAAAAAATCCGCCGCTGGGAATCGAACCCACGACGTCACGGCCGCGACGGCAAGCGCCCGACGCTAAACCAACCAAGCTACCTCGGCAGTAGCTGGACACTTCACGAACGCGCCTTATACTTTCAGACATTCTCTCGCGCACGGTACTCTTTGTTGGCGGTGCATGTTAAGCGGGGCGGAGCGGGGCGATGCCGCCGTCTGTAGGAGGTGAAAACAAGTAATGCGTCATGATCGACACTTACTAACGCTTACTCCGAGATCGCGTGCGATATTGGGGGTCATAGTTAAAGCGTCTCGATACCAGTGAGAGACTATCGCCGCGATGGCGTCGCCGAGGCATCCTAGACGCAGTTACGTTCTTTGCCCTTCGCTTCGTGTTAGCGTGCGCCGGCTCATCGGAGTAGCACAGCTTCTACATGCACCAACGGGATTTCTCCGCCGCCGACTACAGTGAAACCTCGGTGATACGAATCTCACGGGACGACCAAAAATATTCGTGTCATCCGAAATTCGTATCACCAGAAAGCGTGAAAAATTATCATGCGACAAAAGAAAGCTGGCGTACATTTTAATTTATTGTTTTTCAGTGCCGCAGCAACGTCAGGAAGAACGCTGAGTGCGACCGCAACGTTCACGCATGTTGACGTTGTGAGGCCTGACTCCTTCGTCAAGACAGTCCTCGCCTTCTTTCGGTCCTCGTCTACCTTTCATAGGATGTCTGATGCAAGAGGCAGGCACGTGTAAACACAGTACAACGACAGCAGCCCGCGTCGACGCGTTAGAAAAAAAAAGCATGGCGCTAATGTCCTCTGTAATCTAAACGCGCAGGCACACGGAGGCAACGTTTATAGATACTTGCACGGAGGCGCATAAGAACCTCAAAGATTCGCGCACACAATCTCGGAGGCCGTGACGCGTCTCTAAAGGTTTATTCTGACCGTAAGAAAAGGGTTTTTCTTACACCGTGATTTTGATCATTTGGCGGTGCGGCGCGCATGCTCACGCTCGCGTTCCCGTTCTAGCACGTGCTTGGCGCGTGTTCCGCGACAACGCGGACAGCACTTCTTCGTACCTGGGCGGTAGCGTACGTTCGTATCAAACGTCGCTGGGTGAAAATCGGTTCGCAACAACCGTACTCAATTACACTGCAGGCCAATGGGCCTTGGCCGGGACCAACGAAAAATTCGTATCACCCCGAAATTCGTATGAGCTGTGATCGTATCACCGAGGTTTCACTGTACATCGATTGCGAGAGCACCGACTTATAAAACTGCTGCAATACGCGTTGCAGAGTGTAGGCGATTTCGACGGGCGAATGTCGTGCCTTGGTGGAGCGAGACAGAGGCTAGCGGGACGCACTCGTTTGCGGCTCAAGCTACGAACCTCAATGAACTAGGCGTCAACATGGGTGCATCCACGCCAAACGGCGCTATAGCTGCCAAACACGAATAGACATTGTACAAGCTCTCATATATCACTACACAATAATCGCTACTTCTGTGAAGACCCGTTTCACTTTGCTGTTATACCGATTCCTATGACGAAGGGATCAGCCATGTTTTTCCTGCCGTGATCTGTTCACGTCACGATATCTTCCAACCAATGAGGTGTATATGGCTTCGCTGTAAAAAGACAGTCATCAATCACCGCCCCACGCACTTGGCACAGATAGTTAACAAGAGAAGCTACAACGTGCGGCCCGTAATCGGCGTTCGCCGCCCGTATGTTACCTAGTTAATCGCTAGCGGACCAGTGTGCTGAGTAGCGGGATTTGCCTAATTTCTGTGGCACGTACGTGCTACAGGAGTTTTGAGTTTGCGCCACAAAATTTTCCGGCCAACGAGAGGTATACAGCTTCGCTGTAACAAGTAAACTGTACCACTGTCCCTGTGTAATCTGCACGTCCAATTATGACCATCTTTTTACTATGACGTAACAGTTAAGGTGAACCAATGAAAAATGCAACATGGCGCTGCTTGGCATGAGAGACGAGCCACCGAGAGCCCTCAATTCAATTTTCCTGTCGTGTTTGTTACTTCCAAAATGTAAATTTTTTATGTAGACCATGCGTCTGCATCGGTTTATTGATACATTTCAACCTCATCTTCTTCTCTCCTTGGCTCTCCTCGCTGGCGTTAGCGATGTCGACGCTACACTCTCCCCGCCGGCTATCATTCCCTTCGTGCTGGTACTACTGTACCGAGTTTCCGATGGACGCTTCTTCTGTTCGTCCATTTGGTCCCGTATAATACAATGTCTTGAGAAGTCCTTGCTGCTTAGTTGTTTTAACAACGAAGTACGGACCAGTCAATGGAACATTTCAGTCCAGCCCTTTCCTAACCTACATCACGACCCGGGATCGATATCTGGTATATTTGTGCTATGGCGACGGCCAAAGTTATTCATGGTACTTCGGTATTTCTTTTGCTGGTGTTGGCTCTTTGGGTGTTCCTTCAAAGCAATCCCACCAACTAAGCCCAGCTCTTCGTCAGCTGGTAATCAAGGAACCTTACCAAATGCGGTAAAATGTGGGCTGCACACGATTCCGGTGGTGTAGGACCTGTTATGATGATATAGTGCCGCCTCTAAAGCGCTGTTCTAGCCTCCCTTGAATTCCAGGTATAACTTCAGGTACATTTTCAGGTCTCTATCAAGCGTTCGGCGAGAGTGTTAGCCTCAGGATGGTAAGGCGCTGGGTATCGAAGCGTAATATTTCTTTCATTGGCCCAATTACGCAACCTTTCGCTTCTAAACGATGGTTCATTGTCCGCAACAATGATCTTCGTGTTCTTGAAGATTTTTCTCTCTTAAAGTGTTATAACGCAGTTGACGTCTTCTCTTCCCGCTTTGGCGGCCTCAAAGCGCGTGGACTCATCCACAGCGATCAGGAAAGCTTTGGTTCGTTTAACGCCTTCACTTTTCTTCTTCAGCGAAATCAAGGTAAACAACTTCGAATGTTATAGTTGAGTATTCTGGCATGACCATTCTGTTTCCGCGCGGTTTGTATTTTGAGTTCATCATCTAACACTCATGACACGTCTTGACATAACTGGCAACATCTGCTTTCATGTTGTTCCATGTAAATCTCTGGGTGAGCTTGTGGTAGGTCTTTGAGAATCCATCGTGATCTCCTGAATGTGGACTGCTGCGATATAACTTCAGGACTTGGGGCACTTTTCTTTCTGGGACGTACAAATTTCCATTTGGCAATTCCATTTCTTGGATACCCTCCCAAAGCTTCATCAAGTTAATGCTTTCTTCAGGAATTTCTTGCGGCACGGGGAGACGTGATAGTGCGTCAGCGTCCTGGCGCTTCTGACCTGTTCTACGCATTATATCGAAACTAAATTGCTGAACTTCGCTCACCTATCGAGCTATTCTGCCTTTTGGCTGTGTAAGTTGCAATAGGTACGTGAATGCCTGGTTATCAGTGAATAGGTTGAAATGTTTACCTGCCAGGTAACTCCTGACGTACCTGAGTGATATTATGACGGCTAAAGCTTACTTTTCTGTCGTCGTGTAGTTTTCCTGCGTTTTCGTGAACATACAGGAAGAGTAGCCGATGACATTAAGCTCTCTCCCAGGTTGCTCGTTTTCGTCCCGTAGATAAACGATGGCACCTGCGCATAGTCAGATGCGTCGGTGTATAGTTCGAAGGGTAAATCAAAGTCAGGCAGCGTCAATAGAGGGTCGCATGAGATGACTCTGACAAGTTCCAGGTAGCTCTTCACACATTCGTCGGACCAGTCGAATGGAGTTCCTTTCTGGGTCACTTTGGCCAAATATTTTTTCCTTGCATAGTGTTCTATGAACGCGCGGTAGTGACCTGCGAGTCCAAGAAACACTCCTTAAGAATGTATGTCATGGGGCTTTGTCAGCTTCATGATACGCTGCACGCTTTCCTCTTTTGTACCCTTCGTTCGGCCGTCGAACGTTCTTCCCAGAAAGACTACTTTCCCGCTAGAGAACTCTTTCTTCTTTAGGTTGATTTTTAATCTAGCAGCGCTAAATACCCAAAGGACTTTCTCTAGGTGTTCTCCGTGATCTTCCCGTGTTCTTGAGTATGCGATGATATTATCCACATACACATTACATAATATACCAACGAAGTTCTTGGGTACTCCATTCATCATCTTCTGAAACCGTGCTCCAGAGTTATTCCATCCGAAGGGCAGTCTGTTGTACTCATAGATATCGAAAGGAGTGACAAATGCAGTAAACTTTTTCGTATCTTCTTTTAGTGGCACCTGCCAATACCCTTTACACAAGTCAATGCGGGAAAACCAGTGAAATCCCCCAGTCTCGCCAATGATGTCATCAATCCTTGGCATTGGATAGGAGAAAAGATCAGCTTGTTTATTTATTAGTCTGTAATCCGTGCATAGACGAAATGACTCATCTTCTTTTGGGACAGTTGTAATGGGCGAAGTAAAGGTGAAGTTCAAGGTCTGATGATTCCCGCTTCCAGCATCCCTTGGAGTTTGTGCTTCAACCACACTTTCTTGTCGTGACTGAGGCTATATGGCTTTCTCTTGACGATAGTGCTGTCACGTAATAAGAAGGGTACCTCAATGACCGTCGTGGCTTCCGGGTGGGAACCAATGCACAGAAGCTCTACAAACATCAATGGTACATCTTCTCCGGAAGATGGCTTACGATCAGCAATATGGATTCTCACCAACTAGCCAGCCAACGCATTCTGTTGCAATTAGGATCAGCCCTTTCAGCGATATCAAGTTTACCTCACTCTGTTCTTATCGTCACCACATCGTTCCAGAGGATATTAACCTTCATCCGTGTCATATCAGGCCTTGATAAGATAAAGTCAAAGTTGACTTTGGGAACTACCATAGCTTACATCTTTAATTTCTCGCCTTCATTCTCTAAGTAAACTTCTGACCATCTAAAATATTATCTAGAAGAACCGTCGTAGCCGCACACACGAATAGACTTTCAATACACAATTTTGCTGGCATTGACTATGCTCTCGTTGATTAAACTGACAGAAGCGCAAGTATCAATCAAAACTGATAGAATTCGGCCATTGGCTAACATCGGGACACTCAATAGTCCAGTCTTCGGGAGAAATACTGTTTCTCCAATAGTGCATCTTTCTCGAGCTAAGTCTTGACACCGTTCAAGTAATTCCATACTGGAATGCTGGCTACATTGAGCGACGTTATCAGCTGCCTCCCATGACGATGTGTTCTTGCCACGGTAATCGGCTCTGCTGATATTTGTCGCCTTATCAGGTGTAGGGCTGTTGTACACTCCACGTTTAAAAAATGCACATATATACCCCATAAAGTGGACGGGGGGATAGCCACCGCGGTAGCTCAGTTGGTAGAGCATCGGACGCGTTATTCGAAGGTCGCAGGTTCGGTCCCTGCCCGCGGCAAGTTATCTTTTCTTTCACTTTTCTTTTTTCACTTTTACATTGCAGTTACTACTAATAACATCCCCTATACTGTCCCTGGCAATATTGTCTGTTAGTTCTCATTAATATTGCCAAGATTAGCTAGTCCATAGGGGCGATCCACCTTGCTTGCATCTGACCATAAAACGGCAGGAAGGAGAAGATGGAAGCTTAACAATCTGTGAACAGGGGGTGGGTGCTCGAGCTGACGTTTAGGCAAATGGACTTGTCTTCTTCCAGGGTGGAACTGATTTCGTTGGCGCCATCATCGCTAACGAAATCAGTTCCAGCTTTGAAGAAGACAAGTCCACTTGTCGAAACGTCGGCTCGAGCACCCACCCCCTGTTTACGGATTTTTACACCTTGTCATACCACGCATGACAAGAGCAACGATTGGCGAGTCCGCCTATGTTGGGTCAGCTATACGAAGTGAGTGCCACTTTTCTAAAACATACTCCCTCATATTAGTGCATCTCTGTCTGTAGATAAGTGCACTATTCCAAACCTCTACAGGTTTCGTCTCGAAAGCCCTCGCAGATCTTTTCCTCCATGCTGCCCAAGAAGTGCTTGCATGAGATGTTATTCGCAAGTAAAACCATTTCCGTGCGTTTCTGCAGAGAAAAAACCTCATCCTGAGTATGCGGTCTTCATCGCTTGTCCACTGGTTTTTAGTACACGCATATTCGTAAAACTCCAGCGATACAGTGGCGCTTGACCAATTGCCGTCTAACATGTCTGGTCTGACATAAACGTCCTCCTTATCTCCCGTATTTGCAGCTTCAACAAGAAGTCCTAAAAGCTGCTCCTGCTGTGTCATACATAGCTTCTGCATTTCTAGTAATGCGTTAGATGACACCTGAAGTGTTGCAATTAGTGCCACTTTTGGCCTTCGTATTTGATACGCCGGCGGAGCATTTAACAAGTGGATGATTCCACGAGAGATCGAACATGCCTCTCCGGTCGATAGTTTTGTTTTGCTTGGGTTTTTTATACGTTATGTGGGCACAATTAAAGTGCGCGGAACCGAAAATGTTATTTCCATGAAGCGCTCCCAGCACGCCAAGATCACATTAAAAGGTGGACTTGTGGGCATACTGTTTTAGCTCGCTGCAATATTTTCGGCATTCACGGCCGAATCTAACGTGAACTATAAACGTTGTGTCCAAAATTTGCTTTGCTGGTTTTAACACGCATCACTGTCAAATACATACAAGCTTTTTTATGCGCCTTAAAAAGGAAACAAATGCGAAAAAAATGGCAAACACGGCCAAAATAAAGTTTCCCACGTTTGAGGCGCCTTGGCGCCTTTCCTATTTCACACGGAAACGTCAAAACAGTGTCAAATATACAAAGGTGTCTGCGCAACATTTCTGCGGATGTTCCTTTTTCTACAGGCTGTACAAAAGAAGAAAAAAGATGGTTGATCCCTCTGTCATAGGAATCAGTATAACACGAAATGGAAACGTGTCGTCAAAGAAGTTGATTGCTTTAGTGCATTGGTCTATCAGAGCTTGTATGATGTCTATTGTTGTTTGGCAGATGTAGCACAGCCTGATGTGGACGCACTCACGTTGACGGCTAGCGGCACATCTCCGCACTGACGACTAACGCCCACGATCATGATTTAACCCTTGCGGTAGCTGAAGTTCTTAACATATACGTGGACACCACATATGGTGAATCCAGCGCAAATATGGCACCTACAAGCCCATAATACACATTGTTACTCGATATGCACTCCTCGAAAGCGTCGTGTGACGCGAAGAGAAACGCTACGCGCGTTGTACCTTCCCTATAGCTTGGCAGTTAATTCTCACAGAGCGAGCGGGGAACGCGGTGCGACAGCCAGGCGAGCGTCGGAGAGCTGTTTTTCGATATGGATGGACGCTATGAGCGAGGCTATAGGGCTGAAGCCACCACCTCGCGGTGTGTTAAATAAAATTACACTTCTACTGGAAACGCGCCGAATGGGACGGTCGCAGCAACGGCGCGTTTTTTTTTTTCGTTTTGTTTTTCGAGCCTGGTGGTACACATGTCACCACCCCGTTATAAAGAGCACGCTCATAGCATCCATCTATCCATCCATGGCAGAGCATTGCGAGAGGACGGTGCGAAAGATAAAAGGCGCGTTCATCTAGCCTGTGTTATGTGTTTGGCGTAGCTCAGTGGGCTCACGCCAGCCAGCCATCGTCGCGGACCGAGAGGTGATGGGTTCGACTCCTGTCAACGGAACTTTTTCTTATAGTTTCTTTTTTCTTTGCCATTTGATGGCATTAATTTTGCTGACGTATTTTCGTGACGGAAATACGTCATGAAAATCTTGGTGGACCCCGGCATAAAACATTTTCGTGTTAAAATAGTTGAAGCGAGGTTTTTCAAAACTGCTCATTTTCAAGATATAAAACTAAAAAAAAATTTCCGATCTCAATTCTGGCGACAATTTTTTATCGAACAGCACTTATGTCAGTGAAAACACGGCCTTAATATCTTATGTCCTCATTTGCTTTGTTCACGAGATATAACGAGCCAAAATGACCCAACCCTTGCTGTGTGTGCTCACTTCAGTGCGGTTGATGGTTATCATCTTGCATTGTGCCTAATCTACAGTTTTAATTATTTTGCTGCAGCAAAACTTTGCTCTAGTGTCTTGCAGTCAAGCCAAATGTATTCTCAGGTTTTATTTGTGTCTAGCGTGTGCGAAAGTGGGGTGCTGGCGCCCTCTAAAGGGCTAACGTGTACACATTCTGCAGCCTACAACCTCGCCTGCAAGCATCAGGGGAAAGGTGGGCGCACCTGTTCAACATATCAATCGCTTCTTCTTCCTGAAGAAATGTCTTGTCTACCTCATCGCCGTTCTCGTAGATGTAAACAGGTTTTCCCTAATTCGCGTAAAGCAATGCTAGCAGACTTCGCAGGTGTCGCGAAGATCCTCAGCCTGTGACAGCAGCTTCTGGAGGTAGGCAACAACAGAAAAGAGCAGGGAAAACAAATTGACGCAACGGAAATATTTTTTCGGCAATCTTCTTTCAACGGCGAAGCTGTTTAGCAAATCATTCCTTGTCCGACGAATAAAAAAAAAGCTATCATCGTCACAACGGGTATGTGCAACAGAAATTGGGTAAATCCCACTATTCACCACGGGTCCACTAAAAATGAAGAAGGCAACAGTTAACCCAACAACAAATGGCTGAGAAGGGACGGCAGCGGTCCGAAGACGCCGAGTACGTACAACGAGAGAATACTAGGTAACTGGGAAAAGGCAACGGCGGCTGCGAGAAGACCCCGAAGCGATGGAAGACCTACGCCAAAAGATGACATGCCCGTAGATCTATGAGAGGTACGAACGCTTACTTTCAGCGCGAGCTTGTCTCTGGAGTTCGGACATTCATGTCGTGTCTGTGACTTTCTTTTGTTTACCTCGAACTTCAGTGCGCTGAGAATCAACGTATAAGCTACCTAGCATCACCTAGCTAAAGCCTAGCAACGCCTTAAAAGCTACCTAGAAACAACCTGCATCACCTAGCTAAGGCCTATAAACAACGCAGAAGCAGCCAGATTAGTATTCGAGTTCGTCCAGTTTCGCTCTTTCAAGCCTTGCGCTGCTTAGTGCAATCTTCGCCATTTTTGTGGGAACGCTTAAATAATGGGCGCAGAATTCTCGGACCTAGCCATGGGCCGCGCGCATCGCGCGTAGTAAACAGCTAGACGAAGTGCAAGCGTTTATACTGAACAGCACCGCGCACATTTTCTCACTTCCGCGCGGCTGTCATGAATGAGTTTCCAGAACTGCCCACGGTTTCACATTTTCACGCGCGCGTCGCAGAGCTATTTTTGGCTTGATTAGCGTGATGCTATGAGCGAGGCCGACGCTTTTACGACGCTTGGGTTAAGGTCGCCACCTCGCAGTGTTAAGGCATTGACAAAATTGCACTTCTATTGAAAACTCGCCCAATGGGACGAACGTGTAACGCGTTAAAGGTACTAATCGCGGAGGTCACAGTAATGATGAAAAACATTATTGTGCCGCTCCCAGAGGGCAACACCACCCCGCCGACCGGGAGAGTGGTAGATATAAAAGGAGCGTTTGTAACGCCTCTAGAGTCTGTGACCGTGGCGCAGTGGATTGCGCGCCCGGCATCTGTCGTGGCGGAACGAGCGGGCGTGGGTTCGATGCCCGTTGGCAGAACTTCTTTTCTTTGCTATCTGATTCTGACGTTTTTTCGGCGTCATTTCCGTGACGGAAATACGTCGCTGAAGTCTTGGTGGACCCCGGCATAAAACACTTTCGTGTTACAAAAAACCCGCGCCACAAAACAACACGCACAAGAGTGCGCTACACGGAGACTCAACGAAGAAGACGAGGGACTGGACCTACGTCCACCCTGCTATTCGTCAGACAGTCATGTTATGCCATACCAAATTTGGTATATGATAGAATAAAAGCAGGACACCGACCATGAAATAAAATGCGGAAAAAGACGTTTCGGCTCCCCTGACGGGAGCCTTGTTCACAATGAAAGCGACGACGAGTGAAGCGATGCTTATGAGGGCTTTAAAATATGAAGTAAGCAGCGGCTGTAGATAAGAGGGAGCGTTCCGTCATTTCGGTTCAAAGTATGATCCGTCGTTTGAATCACGATGGATTCTAAATGGTGTCTTGCGGACAGTTTTTTCTCCTTTTCCAAGATCGTGGCGTTATCGAAATCAATGTGGTGGCTCAAGTTTTCAACGTGCTCGGCCAAGGCATTCGAAGAAACTTTTTTTTTTTGACGTCATTGGCATGCTGTTTGATCCGCTGTTCAAAATTTCCTGTCTCGCCGATATATACACTGTCACAGTCCTTACATGGGATCCGATAAACTACGCCAGGAAACTTTTCTTTTTGAAGCTTGTCTTTCACATTCACCAGCCGATGACGCAATTTCTGTGTAGGAACATGGGCTACTTGGACGTCGTAATGGCGTAGAACGCGGGCGAGACCCTCGCTCACACCAGGCACGTAAGGTATAGCGGCGCGTTTTTTTGGCAACACACACCGTGTGTTGCCAAAAAAAAAGAAAAAAAAACGGAAACGTCTTTTTCCGCATTTTATTTCATGGTCGGTGTCCTGCTTTTATTCTATCATGTTACTTCCCGACCAGACGGGTTTCCGTCAAAACCTCGACTTCAAATTTGGTATACATCCCATTAACGAAACGGCCAGGAGAGCACACAGTCGTGGGCGGCTAGATAGATAGATAGATAGATAGATAGATAGATAGATAGATAGATAGATAGATAGATAGATAGATAGATAGATAGATAGATAGATAGATAGATAGATAGATAGATAGATAGATAGATAGATAGATAGATACTACGGTCTAACTCACAGAAGCTCGCTGAGAAATGCTTCGCATTTAATAAATGCCGACAGCCGAGCCAGCGCCTCCTCTATTTTTCAGTGCCTGGGCGAACGCTCTCCTCGGGCTGTCGAGCGCCCACTCCGCGTCCGCTCGCCGCTGCCGCGTGGTGGCGCTGTGCAAGTAGACTACGGAAAGCTGGCGCTGAACGGCCGCGCGTATCACGAAGCTCGCGAATTCGCGTATGCATACGAGTTTAATTGCATTTGTGTTTCTTGCGGGCTTTCGCAGGTACAGGGGGATGGAAAGAAACGCGAACATAGCGGCGCGCTCTTTTCATCGCGCTTTAACCGTGGTGGCAATGAAAAGATGCTAGATGGTCTTTTATTGTGTCATGGATGACGTCGGGTTCTCATCAATCCCACAGGCTATACTACCTGAAAATAGATGCGAAACAGCAATGAATGCAGATGCCGCATGTTCGCGTGTCTTTCCATCCCCGCTGTAAGTATTCCGCAGGCAGACTGTCAGGCCGTGCTGCCGGTTCGATACTTGCACTCGAGTTTGATAGTATTCGCGTTTTATTTTCTATGTCAGTCTATTGCAACCACCCCAATTCCTCAGTATGGCATACTGCTGTGTTCCACTCTGCAAATGGAACTGAAAGAAATCACGATTGTCCTTTTTTATTTCCCTTTATTGATAAATAAAAAAAATCTCACAGGGTCCCTTATGCATTCATCTAAGACGACTGAAAGGCGAAAGCCATCTTCTTTTCTTCCAGTCAATGTATTGAACATTCCCTGCCTCCCTCCAAGATATTTCTGCGCCTAACGTGGTTCTCTTACAGCCTCAAGGATCGGAGGCAGTGCAAGCTTTCTGCACATCAGCGGAGGCATGCACTGCCTCCGTGATCGGCCCATTTTGACCAAGCGAAGATGTAATATGACGACGTCACGTTATGTGACGTCACGACGATGTCACAAAATTTTACGATCTGTGACGCTATATGACGACGTCATCACGTAATTATTTTTTGCATCACTCGTGCTGACGCCATCGACGGTCAATTTTCGCGTTTGATAAGGCATCTAAGGCTTTCGCCTTAATGTGAAACATGTGAAACTACATTAGACTTGTTCTTGACTAACTTTGATGTGTCTTCTGTAAAACCTGGTGTTTTAGTACGCGCAATTAGTGACCACTTACCTGTGTTTATATTCATTGCTACCGCAGTTGAAAAACAAAAACAAGTACATCAAGCGTTCTCTTATCGGCTCGTAAATACTAACACCTTGAATGCATTCCGAGAGCGTCTCGCAAGTGCCACATGGGATGATGTGTATAGAGAAAAAAATGCAGATGCAGCTTGTGATAAGTTTATGCAATTATTTATGGAAATATACTACGCATGTTTCCCGGTAAAAACTTTAAAGCAGACAAAGAAATGTCGCAAACCGTGGATAGGTAAGCACCTGCTTAAGCTTATAAATAAGAGAGACAGGTTGTACGGCTCATTTATAGAAACTAAATCACCGGAAGCATTAAAAGCATTTAAAGAATATAGGAACTACGTCACAAAAGAATTAAGGGTTGCTAAGAAGCACTATTACTTTAATATCTTCAACTCACCTGCAGGACGCCCTGATAAAATTTGGAGGACACTAGCTTCAATAACTGGGACTGCGCTTGAAAAAACTACCACAGTCATAAAAGACGGCAATGAACTAAAAGGGGTTGATCTTGCTAATGCTTTTAACGATTTTTTTTGTCCCTTGGTCAGGCATGTGATAGTATCGACCTTTCATAGATGAATTCACCTCATAAGCAGTCATTATTCCTAAGGGGTGTTACAACGCAAGAAGTTATTTCTTCGTTCTTGTCACTACGTAACAGCAGAGCCACTGATGCATTTGGTATTCAAACAGCGCCGGTAAAATTCGTCATAGACATAATTGCATCTTGCCTAGAGTATATTTTTAATCTGTGTTTGTGAACAGGCGTTTTTCCTCGTAGCATGCAGACGGCAAAGGTGACAGTAATATTTAAAAAAGGCGACAAGAATAATCTTTCAAATTACCGCCCTGTATCAGTGTTGCCTGTTTTTTCGAAAGGTTTAGAGAAGGTGATTTTAGCGCGGTTTTGTTCGTTGACTGACCACTTCGGTATCGTAAGTCCTGCACAGTTCGGTTTTCGTAAAAACAGTTCAACTGAATTAGCCCTAATGACCCAAAATGAGTTTGTATTGCAAAAATTTGAGGAAAAGAAAATGGTGCTTGGAATTTTTCTCGGTTTTTCTAAGGCCTTTGACCTTATCAGTCATGATGTTTTGCTTAAAAAACTTGATCGCTACGGTATTCGCGGCCTAGCTCATTCTCTTATTACGTCGTACCTTCAGCACAGATCACAGTTCGTAGCTATAGCCGGGGACCAATCGGAGTTGAAATCTGTAAGAACAGGCGTCCCACAGGGGAGCATATTGGGTCCGTATCTCTTCATATTGTACATCAATGACATAGTCAATGTTGATCCATCTGCTAAGTGCGTAATTTACGCAGACAATACAAGTCTGTTTTTTGATGGTGACTTAGGTTCTGAAATGTCAAATCGAGCCAATAAGACGCTTGCAAGTATACAAAAGTGGGCGACAAGTAATTGTCTTAAGATTAATGTAGAAAAAACAAAGGCGGTGATGTTTCATCCACGTAACAAACAATTTCAACTAACCCCCATTAAATTAAATAATACTGAAATAGAAATACTATCGTCTTTCAAATCGCTTGGCGTATATTTCTCGGAAACTATGTCGTGGGATTGCCAAGTGAATCACTTAGTTAGTAAATTATCTAGAGCAATAGGTACTATGCGTCGCCATTGTAACTATCTTCCTACATCCATTAATATGATGTTATATAATTCAATGTTTCTTTCCCTAGTTCAATACGGAATTCTAGTCTGGGGGACGACTTCAGCTGAGAACATTCACAAGCTGATGGTATTACAAAAAAGAGCAATACGCCTTGTCTCCAGGGTGCCATATCTTTGGCATACTGCTCCTTTGTTTACAAGGCTTAGAATTATAAAAAATTGAATCTTTGTACACATATAGGCTTTGCCGCATGTATAGAATGGAAAAAGTAAGAATGATAACGCTTTAACAAAATTGGCATCCTTACAGCAACATAATTCTTTTTATAAATTTCGTCATTTAGAACCTTGGATCGTTAACAGAAACAGAACTAAATACGGTGACCAAATGCTACAGTTTTGTTTACCTACTGTTCTAAATCAATTATGCAAAGAGAATGGTGTCAGTGTATCAACTCTGTCGTTAAAAAGGCTACGCGATGTATTTATGTGATTGCTTGTGCTGCCATTGGTCCATTTGTTTGTCTTTTTATATGTCTTTAACACTTCGCCTAATTTCTTCCCCTTGTTTTCATATGTTTCCACAATAACCCTGTTTATTTATTCCGACCGTGGATGTTTACTGTTTTCTTGTTTTTTTTAGTTAGTCCATTCATTATGTATATCGTGTGTTCGACCGCTGTGAACCGCCCAGTGTATGAGGTGGCCAGGTTCCCCTCAAGCTGCTCAATGCAGCTTTTTTTGCCTGGTCATCCTCGCAACCTTGTTGTGAATAAACACAATTCAATTCAATTCAATACACTGTTCGGCTGTCGTTCCATGAAATTCCAGTTGCCGTTGGTGTTCGGTAGAGGCGGCTTGCAGTAATTAGGCGGGATAATTGGTCTCCTAATACATCTTCAAACTAAACTAGAATATGCAGCCGTCGCACACGACGCGAAGATTTCATAGAATATAAGAAGCGGCGGCTTACGAAGGATGCAGTAGCGTCACTCTTTGCAGACTACCCTTCACGTTTGCAACGCAAGGTAACAACTGAACCAAGCATGACAAGTATCCCTAAACGTCACCGTGTTGCGTCCGAACAGTCAATGAATGCATGTAGTACCAGTATAGCAAGGCTGCCTCGCGATCGCCGCCATGTGCATGCCGCGCTGACATTAGGTCCCGAAGCTGAAGAATTGGAGCCCATGGACACTACATGCGCTACCGGCGAAACAACCGACAATCATTATGTACATTGTCACTGGAAGCAGTTTAGTGACATTTCATGCTATTTAGCGCATGAACTCATGGCTTGCGTATAGTGTGCTACAGCGCATGAACTCATGGCTTACGTATAGTGTGCTACAAGACGGTAGCACGCATCGGGGAACTTTAAGTGCCCAATCTTTCAGTATTAGCTCTTGGCAAATGCTGCTTTCGAAAATCGACTTTCAGACAGTCAATAACCGACTCTCAGTCAAGCGAACGTAACGGTGACAAAACAATTTTCCGCGCATCACTGGCATGCGCTCTCTGGAATCGGGCTAGTAGACGACGCGCGAGCGTCTCGATCAAATAGCCGCAAAAGACACATGCCTTCGAAATGGGCTGGTTGCCCAGAACGACAAGTGCTTCATGATTCCAGTTTGCAAGTTTTCAATATACTTTAAACAACGCGAATACAGCCGAAAACTGAACCATATAGCAGCTTCGAATGCAGCCACGGCATTCGTTTCCGCGAGCGACGACGCGTCGGCGGGTCTACTACGGTGGCGGCGCCCGGCGGCTAAAAGCCGCACTAACGTCGACGGTCGGTTGGGTCGGTTCCCATTGCTCTCCGCTCCTTCGCCCAGGCACAGAAAAATAGAGGAGGCGCTGGCCGAGCGCGTAAATGCCGCGCAGTTCGCATTTCTTTGTCGCGTTAATACGCGTGCGTGCGCGTGTAGCCAACTGAAAACTGCCGCTATTTCTTTCCTAATCAGCTAGAGCACAACGGTATGCTTCATTCGGGGCTGCAAAAGCGCACGCAATTTGTAAAACAGGCGTTACTCCGCGTGAAATCAACACCGCTCCGCCGCAGCTTCGGCCGCGCTGGACCAAATATGGCGGCGAGCAGGACGGTCGCGGTACTCTTCCCCTTCCAGTGACTTACGCTGGCCTAGAGTAGAGTGACCTAGAATAGGGGGAGTGTCCAAAGCGCCGCGCGCATAGACTCTAGAGGAAAAGCTCCCCATAGGGCCCATGCATTGGAACCTATAACCGCATGGGTTCCGCCATGATGGAACAAAACGATCGTTGCCAGGGTTGCCAGACCCTGAGACGCTCGCTATATTTGACGGTGGTAATCAGTTTTAATCTACCAACCTAAGCCAGCTACGCGCTGTTCAGAGAACATCAGCTGTGTTTTGATGCGTGAAGCCGTGTGTTTGTGTACGGTTGTCTGTGCAGCTGGTCCGGTTGATAACAGTTAAAATTTCCACCTGTTTGTGCATGGTTTTTACTAGGCACTCCCTACCAAAGTTTCTCCGTTCGATGGCACAAAGGTCACTCGACAGATTCGCAGCTCGAAGCAAAGTCCGTAGGCCGTGGTCGCGCGCTGATTCGACTTGCAATGGCGAGACACCTGTATCAACGTTCTTTTTCAGCTCATTGCTGCCGTACTTCAGCGCAGAGAGCCGTAAAGCAGAACAATGTCGATTGCAACATGCAGCGGCGAATGTGAGTGAGACATCTCCCGAAAGCTTCAATCGAAACTAAAGTTACACGGCCCACAAAGCTTTATCGCCGTTAAAAAGTATTTAAAAAATCGGTTGCGACTAGTTCGTACATTCAGGGCTTGTCTCATCTCTTCTTTGCCGTCCGTCCTGGTTTGCACTGATGCACTGAAGTTTCCAGCTCGAAAGAAAAAAAGGGCTGTCACATCAAGTCGAGTGGTATGCGGCGACAGAAGACGCACACAACGGGACACTATGACAACTACGAGATACACGTCGCGAACGAAGTTTCAGGGGCTTTAACACGACGCGCAAACCGGCGCAATCGGCCGCAAGCACACACTCGCGTACTCGCGAGTGTTGATATGGTGGTGCCATCTAGTTAACCCGCCTGCAAACGCTCCTTTCCGCGCGCAGTAAATTTCATAAATAGCCGTCGTATTCTTTCGTAGAAGTATTCAAAATAAACACAAAACAATATCCGCAAGTTTTTAATTGTGCAGGTGCTTCTTTAGGATTGATATGTGATGGCAAAAATGACAACGTTCCAAGATGTCAGCGTTCTTGTGGTTATAGGTCTCGCGGCCCAGCTTTTCCTCTAGAGTCAGTATATTAACTCTATGGCCGCGCGAATACATGGGAGGAGCGAGGGCCTTTTGCGGTGAACTTCCGCGCCGCGGCGCTGCCGTGCCGGACCCGTGGGCTTTCTCCGCGGCGGAAGCCGCGTCAAAGCGGCGAGCGTCTGCTACGCGCGTGACATTTTGGCCGCTATTAGCTAAAATTGCGGAGATTTGGGCAATATTTAATACTGCGTCACTGCAACATAATAGTGCAGCGACTCATCACACAGAGTATGTGTTTGTTAGTTTGTGTGTTGTGAAACGGGGATTTTGTATATATCCTTTCAGCTGGTTTGTCACCGCATTGGTCCACACTTGCGTGGCTGTTTGAGGAACGCATCCTGCGCGCACTTCATCGTGAGAAAAGGCGCCTAACTTACTTTCGTGTCGAATGACGAACGTAAACTTGCTGCTGGAGAGAATAAACTGGAGATAACCAGGAGAACGTAGCACATATATGCACGTAGTAACTATAGCTCATGCATGCTAACGCGTTTGCACCCTTCATATCCAATCTTTGATTTCGTGCATTCGATTTGTTTTACAAGGCTGCCTCCGGCGCTCTGCTGTTTCAAGCCATTTCATGCGAAGCCGAATGTGTCAGTCGGCGTGGCCGCGGTACCAAAAGTAAAAAATTACTCGCGTAACTCGCGTCCCGTTCACTTGGTATACACGAAAATTGGCACGGAGGGGCACGAATGTACGTATGCCCAACACGACCGATAGGTCATGGCATCACTAACCTGACATGCTCGCCGTTTGCGTAACGATCGACTAACAATAATAATATGGTGTGTGGCGCGCAAACCCGCTTTCTGTAGCCAGAAATAATTCTGACGATGTACGTGTGGTCTGACGATCTGATTCTGTCAGGTTATAAAAACGCTGTGGTCCCCAATATCGATCTCAACATGTAAGACTTACCCATACATTTTGAAGAACTGACCGCATAGGTAAAATGTATGCGAAAAAATTACATAAAAAAAGACCCTTACGCTTTACATTGCCTCCGTGATCGCCACCGATCACGGAGGCAATGCAAAGCGACCATGTCACGTGGTGGTGCCATCATATGACGTCACGTTGAATGACGTCATATAGACGTCACAAGTTCTGTCGACGTCATCGCGTGATGATTTTGTGCATCACTCGTGTTGGCTACGCGGGATGCCGACGGTCAATTTTCGTATTTGATGAGGCAGCTAAGGCTTTAGCCTTATGGAAAAAGACAAACCAAAGAAAATGAAACGATAACAGTGCAACATCGTGTATGCCTCACTTCATGTTACGAGCGATCGCCCGAAAACAAACGTGATTCTCAGTTCAGAGCAGCTGATTGCACGCGTCTGCGAGACAAAAGAGGCTTGCTTTACCTGTCTGGTCATCTCCTTATATTTATTCAAGAGATGAGCAGACTCGCTATTTAAGTACTCCGGAGCTTCAGCACGAAATTGTCGTGGACGCTATATTGAGGTCATCAGGAAAAAGCGGGAAATTGCGGTCGGGTGCCCTGTTGGCGCGCACTCAACTGCCGCGGAAACAATTGTATTTTTTATAACTACTCGTCCACATCTTTTTGTAAAGTCTCTGAACCGGGCGAACGCTAACCTCCGAGAAGCGTGAAAAGATCTGAAGTTGAGAATGAGTTGTCTGAAACTGTTTTCATTTCGTATGGTGAAGGCTTGAAGCAATGCATGCATCTCGCACGAACGTTCCATACTAACGTTCAGCGATCCAATGCATTATATATATATATATATATATATATATATATATATATATTATCACATGTTGCATTTTTCAGGCTAGGTACATAAGGGATCTCTGCATTTGAACAATTTTCTGAAGTGATTGATATATTACACTTATTCTATTTGTCAATTTCTTACCGTATTTTCGTTCAGGCAGCCTGTACAGCAAGAATGGGGGCATTTGTAACTTTGTTTCATGATATCTGGATATTTGTATAGCATTTTATATATTACGCCTTTTATGCAAAAACTTGTGTAATAAGGTTAGTTTACCTGGCATTGCTTTTCTTTCAAATGTTTGCGCACGGTGAGCCTTGTTCACGGTGAGCCTTGTTGTAGGCCTCAGAAGCAAAAACATAAGCGGTCGTATGGCTGTCTCTACTCTTTTTTTTTTCTTTTTTTCCCCTTGCGTCTTCCCGGTGTGCACCGCCAATAATAAAGAGCTAGTGGAGGCTGATGAATTGTTTAATAAAGCGGTGTGCATATGGCTAGCAAACCAGTGGTGACTATGAGTAAAAAGCTCGTACTGTGAAGCGGTCACTGCGCGCAAGTATTTCAGCCGAGTGCGCGTGCAATTACTCCTAATTCGTGCATGCGTGATGCTATTGCCCGATTACTCGTGCGAATAAGGTTTTTTTTCGTTTTTTGCTGGTGCGTGTCCGTTTTGCGCGTTTTTACACACGCACCAACGTTCTCGAACTTTGTGACCTGAACTAGACCACGCTGATGCCGCTTGACAGATGATTTTTTGCATTCTGTTGTAGCCCCAGCACTAACACAACGCTTAAATATGGATAAGCTCCATTCCGCACCGCATTATGAAAGTTAAGTAGACTTCAAGTGCCCTGTGTGGAACCGCGGCGCAAAAAACTACAGCGCATAGCAGACGCTCCTGGCTTTCCGCGCGCTTCCCGAGCGCAGAAAGCCCACGGGTCCGGCGCAGCAGCGGCGCGCCGCGGGAGTTCACGGCAAAAGGCCCACGCGGGAGCCGGCGCTTTGGACACTCCCCCTATTCTAGGCCACTCTACCTAGAGTAGACATGTGCGCCGGACCCAAAATCACCGGAGGCGGCGCGCCGGTGTTTCCGCCTCCGGCGGCGGCGCGGCGCGAAGGGGGGGGGGGGGAGGCCGAAGCAATGAATGCGATAAGTACACGCCGTAATGTTACATGAACGAGGATATTCGCTCGCTGGATTTCAAGCAAGACGGACGTGCGGGCCGCGATGTCCTGGATTTCTCCTCGTACCTCTCGCTGATCGGCGCCCCGTGACGGTCGCCTCGCCCGCTATGCCGTGCGCCGCTCATCGACGGGGCTTACGCCGCTTCGTCAATGTTGTGCACCGTGCCTCTGGCTGTGTTTCGTGGTCCCGTCCTTGAACTCCCGTGACCGTCTCCCCCATCTTTCCTGTCCTCTTCTCTCTTCGTTGGATGGATGTCCCCCTATCACTTCTTTTTCTATTTCTTCCTACTTTTCTTTTATTCCCTCCTTGCCCCCACCCCTACAAGGCACTGCGCCGTGTCGCCTCAAGGCAGACAGAAATTAGGTGCCTCTTTCCCTTCCTCAAGAACCACTACCACCACCACCACGAGAGCTAGCAGCTAACTCTTTTTGCTCCGATCTCACTTAACTCTACAAAACGCTGGTAGACCCTTCTCGTAAAAGGGCGCCCCAAGCGCCCTTCACGCGAACTACTCCACGCCGCCATATTTACGGTGCCGCAGCAGACGACACTGCCTGCGATTAGGGTGGCCACCTATACTGCGATTTCCACTGCGCGACGTTTCGCTAGCGGGGCAGCCAGCCCGCGCGTTGTGAATTGTGCCGGAAACGTGTTGCTAAAGATGGTTGGAAGGTGCGGTGTTCCGTTGTGCCACCAACGAGGCTACCGCGATGAGAACGGAGAGGTATGCGCGACATATCGATGAGACCGAAACAAACACAGGTGTCCCATATCTGCGCACAGTGCATGTGTCAATGTCATTACGCTCGTGGAAGCGCTAGGCCCTGTAGGCATGCTGTCGATTTGTATGTAAAATGCTCGTCCGCGCGATGGATGACGCGGTATCGGCCATCGTCAGCGCGTTGCTGTGGCTTCCGTACTCGACGCTGAAGACATGGAATTTCGAAATCGCCAGCTTTGCGGGAAAATGGGAAGTACGTTGCTGGCAGCGCGGTTCAGGGCCACGAAGCGTGCAGAATGAAACTCGCAGTTTGTTGATGTAGCCAGTGGAGTCAGGACATGGTAGCGAGGGCCGCGATGACGACAAGCCACCGAAGTAAGTAGATATAGTGTACTTTGTCAAACAGAAAGCCGCTGCTGGCAGCCAAGTTGTTGTCATGCCTCGGCGGACCTTCCTACACTTAGTTTCACACATCAAGCGCACCGCCGTTGAAGGTGTGCAAGAAGTTCGGTCAGCGAAATGTATAAATCCACGTGTCTGCTTTCTTTGGTTTTCGCGGTTGTGAATGCTCGTGTGAGCCGAGCGCGAGCCTGCACATGAGGCGTGGCGACCAGCTACAAGTGAAATACTGAAACAACGAAACATCAGGTGATGTGAAAGAGTGCATTAAAAGCCGTATAACGGAGTTTATTTTTGTATTACTCAACCTGAAAAAAACGAAATCACAGTCTGGCGGTAAAAATATTGAACTATTTGTTAGTGCAAATGCATTATTTTCTGTCTCGCTAACCTCTACAGCGTTGCACCTCTTGTATAGAACAGAGTACGCGAAAGCGCTCGGCACTGGCCGCTCGAGACTTCCAGTCTCGCGCGTCCACCTCGTTTCGCAGGCCGGCCACCGTTGTGTTCTTCATAGGTGATGCTGCTACAGTTACGTGGACGTAACTTACCGCCAGCAGCTTTTAGCTCAGATGAGCGATATTCTTCGTTACCGGCTGCTGAATGCATGCTTCCATATTGCTAGCGAACACGCACAAAGGACCACATAGAAAGAGACAGGACAACCGCTAGCTTTCTATGTCGTCCTTTGTGTGTGTTCGCTAGCAGTATGGAAGCATACAATCAATACCAAATAGCCCAGCTTAATGCATTAACGGCTACTGAAGTTGGAGGGGTTATGCGTCTGCCTCGGCGCGGCAGCCGCGTCAAATCGTTCGTCCACCCGGTCGACGGGGTACTCCTTACGTTGCCGAAGTCGGTGGCACTACCTTTGCGAGGCAAGACATGTGTGCATTCAATCGCAGTTATTTCGGAGGCCATGAGAAAGCCGCAGGGACACATTACACGGGCGCACGAACGGATAGTCACGCCCCCTTTCCCTACACATGGCGAATTCAATCCGAGAATGTTTTGCAAAATCAAAACTGACGAAAAGCCCACCGTCAGGTGACGTACTTATGAAAAGGGTCTATACGGCCGCTCCCGGGAGAAAAGCGGTCTTCGGTCAGTTTGTCGTATCAGTGGTCCGAGCGCGAAGCAGTGATATCACAGCGCTCACAGCGCGTAGAAGGTATACGAGCCGTTCGCTGGGGTATGTCTGCCGAAATAGCGCGCGTGCCAGCGCTCTCGACCTCGCCCTTATAGTCAAAGTTCACAGTTGCTGCTCGAGTTACGCAGTCCCTCTCCCCAGACATTCCTTCCAGCTCCTTCGCCCAGCAAATGACGGGCGGGGCGTTTCTTTCTGCTTGAGGAGCAATCGACGGCAGGCCTCGAACGCGGTTTGATGTTATTCCGTGTGACGGAGATGGCCAGCTTGTTTCATCTCTGCTTTAGCCATGTTCCTTGCCAACGCTCGCGAGCTTTTAGTCGCGGGTAGAACATACAATGCGCGGAACGATGTTATCGATTTAAAGTTTATACGGAACATGACGGCGACGGTGAGAACCTGTCCTGAGTGTCCATACAATTGCTAACACAATAAAAAAACATACCAGAAACCATCGAAGCGGGCTCGCCTTTTTCCTGCAAAGCTGCATCGTATCTGCTGTAAAGAGTGCGTCCGGTGGAAGAATCATATAATACGGCGCCTTTTCCATTGGTTTCGTTCTCGCCTTCAATACCCTTCTTACAGGGGACATCTCATCGCCACTTATTTCTTCATAATGCACGCGTACAATTTCAGCACTAAGCGTTAAACCTATCATGATTTCGCGCTTGTCGGCTACAGTCTGCTATCTCTGCATGCGCGGTCGCAAACGCACATAATGGAGCGAAATCAGTCAATCGCGCTCGATAGTCGTGCGAGAGAAGCAAGAACGGGTGGGCGTCTTCATAGCAAAGCAGTGTGGGAGACAATTCACAACTGTTATTTCTCGTATATGGACCAGTCGAGAGTATGTACCCTGATGATGTCACGTGAATCACTGTTCTGGCATCACGAAGTGCATCAAAAGACAAGAAATTCCAAGAGATAATAACCCGCTCGTTGTTTTAGATGCGAAGTATCTCTTGCTCGGGGGTATGTAACGCGGCGGGGTCATACGCACACAGCGTTGTGGTCCGCACTCACATTACGCATGCGTGACTCTCCTCCTTCCCTTTCTCCAACAGCTGCGCGTTACTCTCTCCACTTCTCTACCAGCACCTGCTTGCGCTCCTCCCGCGTTCTCGCTTCTGCTCTCACGGCGCATACACTACTCTCGTCCTCTAGTCTCCTCTCCTTCAAATGGCACAGCGCCGCGCGCGTTCAGTCCAGCGCTGGCCTCGGTTGGCTCCTCTGAAATGCGGGCTCGACATGCCGAAATTCTCTCCTGGGCAGCGCCGCGATGAGGCCCAGCGCATGCACGTCCCCTCCCCCTTTCTCTCCTCTCCTACGCTGCCTCTGTCTCGCGCACCTGTCGACGTTCCCCGCACACCCTGTGAGAATTAACGGCCAGGCTAGAGGCAAGACACGACGCGCGTAGTGTTCCTCTTCGCGTTCCACGACGCGAGGTCGGTAGCATGCCCAGCGAACGCCAACGGAACGCGATCGCGCAATTGATCCGGCTTCGCATCGACTCATGGTCCCCTTTAGCGGGAGATGGTGTCATTTTTTATTTGTTTTATTTGTGTTTTCAGAGGCTGTTAGGGGCCCTTTATAAAAACAGGGCGTGCAAACACTGAGACAGGAGAGTAGTCAAGGCACCAGAAACGCCGCTAACAACCGAAAAATCACACAGCGGCGGAACCGAAGGTAGACATAAATATTTATCAGCATATTCCCACGTAAGAGGCCATACCTATCAATCAAGTGGGAGTAGTGGTCTACGTGAGAGATAGCTGTTCACTCTCTCGACTTTTCTCTCATGTCGTATTTCCACGTCATGTCTTCTTGACATGAATACCTACCAACTAGCTGAGCTATATTCTAATTTGCAATTCTCTTTACTTCTGTATTTATTTATCGATTTACTCGAGTATACGAATGAAAGGAAAAAATGTACTAACGCACCGAGATATATAATACTTATATATTTTATTTATTTAAGCACAGTGTACTAGATCCAAGACTCCAAGAATATGCTATCCAGCGAGTTGGGTCGTCGCCCTTTAAGGCTGAAGGACGAGGCAGGGTTAAGGTCAGACAATACTCGTGATATTTCTGGAGAAGAAAAAGATACTACAACTTCTGGGGAGCTATTCTCGATGCGGTCATCTAAAAGAGATGTCCACAGTCCATTTCGGCAGAGCGCATTCAGTGATTCGAAATAGCGGTGAGCCGTGATGTCATCTCGCTCTTGACCACGTCGCCGCACCGAACCCGCCAGCACATTCCTAGCGTAAAAAGAGAGTGGACGAAATGCACAGAAAGAGGAACTTTTCAAGTCTGAATTTGCATATGAATGTGTCCCAGATGTTTGAAAACGATGCAGGGAATGCTTCGTTGGACGAGCGGCCGCGTTAAACCTAAATCGATCGCCAACACGATCTAAAGTTATGTGCACCGAAAATCGGATCTCTGAGGGCTGCGTTCGTTGCATTGAAGCGCATTCCATCCCTATCATTTGTGCCGAGTGTATTTGAAAGCTTCGTGATGTCATGATGGCGCTGCGGAACAAGAACCGGAAACAGGGGCCGCGCTTCTCGCCGAGGTCCCGCTATTCAGCGGCAGCTGAAATGGACAGTTCATTACATGGACACATCAAGAAGAGCCCCTCCAGCGAAGTGCTGTACTTTATTTCCAGACTCCCCATTCGAAATAAAAGACTAACGGCGGCGCGCCGCAATTATTGCGCGGCGGCGGCGGCGTGATCTCTCTTGGAACTTCGGCGGCGGCGCGAGCGGCGTGACCAAAAAGAGGCGGCGGCGGCGGCGCGGCGCGGCGGCGCGGCGCGGCGGCGCACACCTCTAGTAGAGTGACCTAGAATCTCTAGCCTAGAGTGCCTCGATGCGCGCGCCCCCGCTTAGAGTGGTGTCAGCCTTTGAAAGGGCAGATGCCGCCTCCTCGGCCTTGGCGGCAGCGTCGCCGCCATTATGAATCCTCCGCCTGGTCACTTGTGCGTTTCGCGCGTGCTGTTGTTAGGCCAGTGCTCGTTTCCCTTCTGTTTTATGCGCTCGCTACCGTTACCATGGCCGGTTGTTGCTAACCGCAGTGCACCAATCATTCAGGAACGCTGGAAGCTGTATCGTTTTCTAAGAGACCCGAGAAGGTTTCTTTGGACAGTAAAAATCAAATGCGACAAATGGCATTCGACGAATATCATCCATTTGCAGCGTATAAGCTTCCGGCTAGTATTTCGAATTGTCATGCAAGCAAAACTTGTGCCGGCGTCAACCTTGCGTAAGAAATTGACACACCGATATCAGCTGTATGCTTAAGGTGGCGGTTCCACTACCACCATCTTGCCAATAGTTCGAAAAAAATCACAGCATATCCACGGAGTGAATGATGATGAGTGGGCGAAGCTGCGGAGGTTCATCGGTAAACCGTGAATCTTCCGTGAATTCTGCGCAGTACATCATCACCGACGTGAGATCGGGCGCGTTTATACTAAAGGTTCGATGAGTTATGGCGACTTGCAGCTCACTTTAATTTTACATGTACGCTGTGAATTTTCATTGTTTAGAAAACCATTGCTTTAGAAAACATCTGGCGTCTTTCGTTAAGGAGCTGGCGTCTTTTCGTTTTGCTTTAGAAACATCTGGCGTTCTGCCGTTTTGCTTTTACAAAACATCTGGCGTCTTTCGTTGGTTTATTTCATCAATCAACGGCGTTTTGAACAAAATTTTTATTGTTTAATCACGCACAGGAGAAATCTCACCAGGCACTACCTTGGAGGTAAAGAATGGCTGCTAATGGGAATGAGAGACAGAAGAAGTCGGCTTTTAGCTACCGCTGCGAATTTTTTATTGTTCAACAACGCACAGGAAAAATCTCCCACCGGCACCACCTTGGAGGTCAAAGCGTAAGACTGGTTACGCACTACGACTACGACTACGAGGGACGAACGGGTGCCGCCTTAAGGAGCTTCGCCCCTAAAACGACAACAGACGACGCCACTCATCCACGTTTGCAGAAAGCGAGAAAATTGCGCGCGCAAGTATGGTCAGCGTCGCCTCGCGCGTGTTTTATATGTTATATGTCGCGCTAGGTGACGGAAATCGGCCGACAAAAAGAAGGACGGCGTCTTTCACCTACAATCGGGGTCAACTGTTGGCGTCGTTTCAACGACATGACGATAAGTGCCCCAGTGACAGCTGGCAGACTGAAACCGGCGTCGTTTCGCTCAAGTGTTTTCGCAAATACACAAACGATCTTGTCTCTCTCACTTACGTCCATGGAATAACGATTGAACATAACATGAACCAAACGCTTCGAAGCGTATGAATGCACTGGCACGGCCGCTGGATAAAAGCAAGGGCGTGCACTGGCACTGGCATGGCCGCTAACCTTCTTTTTGATGTGGCGACTATAGTTTTCTATAGTCGGGTACAACTTTAGAAAAAAGCGGCATTTGCACCTCAAAGGCGGATGCACACGCGCTTCCACCAATGGGCGCGCGCTCTAGACTGACGTCACGAGCCGGACGGCCGGTGACTCCGCTCAAGGAGAAGATGGCCGCCCGCGCTTCGAACTCGGCCGAGTCGCGTCAGCTGTGAGCATGCCTCGTCAGAGTGAATTCCTAAGCTGTTTTTGGTGGCCTGTCATGCCGGAAATATTATTGCGAGCTTACGATGCACCATTTGTACTGCGTGTGTTTGTTCTGAGCCATTATCCGGCGAAGGAAGACTGCACCGAGCATCGGTGACGCTGCGCTTCGCTTCGTCTGAAAAATGGGACGCGGCGGCGACACACCGCTGCAAGCAAACATAGTGTGTGTTCGTTCCATGGTGTTTTGTTTTGCTCCGAAGTGAAGTTATGACGAGGGAAGTTTGCCAATGTGCGCTGTGTGGTGCCTACTGTGAGCGGTGGGTGTGCTCGTGTACCGTGTCGCTGTGTTTTCCGTCGGACGTGGTGAGGTGATCGAGCAGAAGCATTCTCAGGAGAAATGAGAAACGTGTACGCGGATGGAACAAACCTACGAGTTCATCAACGGAATACATTTGTGGAAGCGACCTCCCACGCAAAAATTCGTTTCTGCCAGCTCAGCGCGAACGATTGTTAGCAGCAGTGTTATAAGGTAGCCGAGGGTATGGCTGCGTTGTTCCTGTGTTGTGTAGCAACGTCGATTGATTGCTCTCCTAACACGCGCTGCTTGAGGGAATGTGGTTGAATTAGCAACGGTCAGATGTTTGTTCGCCCCAGACCAAGTCGAACCAATTATGACCGTTAAACCGCTGCCTTCAAAAGGGAACTTGGCGTAAATTCGCATCGTTCTGTGGTTCTCATTGCTCACCGCGCGCCAGCTGTAGAATGCCAGCTGTGACACAATCACGTATAAGGTGTGCTGCCAGAGCTCGCTATGCTTTCCCATGACAAAGCTCTGAGCTGCTTTTCCATTCTCGTGATATGTTGCCACTAAAATTTCCTATGACCGCTCAGGCAACGGTGCAAGAAACGAAAAAAAAAAAAAACAAACATTTGACAACGTGGACATATATCAGCTTGTGAACCGACTCATGATACCTCTACGCACGCCTGTCTGTAAATGTGTGTGCGTTTTTTTCTGGCGTTTGTTTATATTTTTCATCTCCCCCATTCCTTTATATTTGAGATTTTCTTAGTTCTCGCGCTTACGTTTGTGCGCATGTGTAAATATGTGCGTGCTTCTGTGCGTGCTTGTGTTCATTCCTTTTTCTGTCTTTTTATTTTATGTTAGCGTTTGTTTTTGTAAATTGTCTTTCAGCTGCGTCTTTTTTTTTCAGAATTTCCTAAACTCATAGTCATCTCATTCAAAGCACCAAGTCCTCTGAATAGCGCGACTGACCTCTTCGACTTCACTAAAGCCTTTCTCTCTCGTCCACCTTGTCTTCTTAGTCTGCCTATTTGCTTTGTTTTCTCCTATTTTTCTGTCCTTGCTTCTTGTGTTGTTGCCACAATGTGACTAACCAACTTCCAAAAAAAGATAGGTCTATCAGCTGTGACAACAAAGAAGCTTACAGAGCTACATTATCTTAAAATAATCCCGTGGATTGCCCACTAATTTAACTTCTTACCCTTGTTCATGTGTTTATGCATCAGTGCATGCGGCAGCTCTTCAGAAGTGCACATGAAAGGGTGCCATATTGTGAAACGGCACTTTGCTATGTTGTTGCATTTTTCATGCTTCCAGTCTTCGTAAACAGGTTTAACTGCCCATCACATATGGTGGTACACATTTTCAATACGAATAACATTGTGCAGTGGGCTGTCATTTCCTGTCTGACGCTATCATCGTTATAAAGGCATTTTTCAGTGAATGGAGCACAGTAAAGTAGTGTACCGAGAGCTTTTGCAACTTTCACCATTTATTACTTCACCAATTTCATTGTCTGAATCTGACTGTCACTTTGCCTAGGGCTTGTTCGACGGCCAAAGTACCTCAGTAAAACATCTAACTTTACTCGGCATTTTTCAGTACCAAAAAAAAGCAGAAAATGCTAGCAGAGTTATTCAGGGTTAATAATTGTGCTTGTGTTTGCATTACTTGTCCAGTCAGATAAACAAATTAAACAATGGCTACTACATTTATATGATTTGAAGTGCAGAATGCTAACAGTGCCTTTCAAGCGTACGCCCAATTACTGCAATTAAGTACCATGGGGCCCGTAAAGATCAACTGTGCCTGCTGAAATGAGTATTATGGACGTCACTAAGCAAATTATGTTTTATAATTGTTCTTATTTTCATTACTTGCCTCAGCCAGATAACCAAAATAAACAGTGCAACCACATGACTGTGCTTTGGCATGCGAGCTGCTAACAGTTGCTCTCAATTTGGAGTTGACTGCTGCTATTTTACCAACAATGGCTATGACGTGACTGTGATATGTAGTGCAAGACTGCTAACGGTGCTTTTCAAGCGTGCCCTGACTATCGTTATTTGACCACTCGGCCCCTCAAGCTCGACGGTGGCTGCTGCCTCAATGATTACCTTGGGCCTTCTCACATTGGCATTATTCATCTCAACAGGCTGTCAACAACAATAGGAGCGGTACAACTACCTGGAAACGGGCAACAGGAGCACTCCACTGGGCTTGCATTGCTATTATGTGTTAAAGTGGCTTAATGAAATTAACAGTGACTGTGCTGTAGAGTAAACTGAGCGAACGGTGTGTTCCTGTTATTGCTTGGCTGCATTTATTGGCCTTTAGGGGCATGTAAAGCTTGTCGATGGCTCCAACATGACTGCCTCGGCAGACCTGAAGCTTACAATTGCTTCTCGCAGGGCTTGCATTGGCATTATTGATCTGAACAGGCTATAAAGAACACTAAGGGTGGCACAACTACCTGGAAATGGGCAACGGGCACGGCACTGGGCTTGCTTTGATATTATTTTTTGAAGTGGCTTAGTGAAATTAACAGTGACTGTGCTGTAGAGTAAACTGAGCGGACGGTGTGTTCCTGTTATTGCTTGGCTGCATTTATTGGCTTTAGGGGCATGTAAAGCTTGTCGATGGCTCCAACATGACTGCCTCGGCAGACCTGAAGCTTACAATTGCTTCTAGCAGTGCTTGCATTGGCATTATTCATCTGAACAGGCTATAAAGAACACTAAGGGTGGCACAACTACCTGGAAATGGGCAACAGGGGCACGGCACTGGGCTTGCTTTGATATTATTTTTTGAAGCGGCTTAGTGAAATTAACAGTGACTATGCTATTGAGTAAACTGGGCCGACGGTGTGTCCCTGTTATTGCTTGGTTGCATTGATTGGCCTTTAGGGGCATGTAAAGCTTCTCGGTGGTTCCAACGTAGCCACTTTTGTTTTCGTTTCAACATACACCCTGCCAACATTGGCAGTCAACTTCGCCTCGGCTGCTGCTACTGCACCATAGGGCGCCACAACATGGCAATGGCTGCACGAATGAGCCGTTTGGGCTTCACTAAAGTAATGATGTTTTATAATTGTTCCTTACTTGCATGAGCTACGTACCCAAACAATGAAACCACATTAATGTGCTGTGGCATGCAAGCTGTTAACAGTGGCTGTCAATTTCGCGTTGACTGCAGCTATCTCATCAACGGGCCTTTCAAGCTGGACAGTGGCTGCCTGGATGAGGATCTTGGGCGCCACATGGTTTTTCAGGGTTAATAATTACGTTTGCATTTCGATTTGCCAGCATTTCAGCATGTTTCCATGCCAGTAGTTAAATTGAGCAAAATGTGTGCAGGACGTTGCTCTTTCAGAATTGAACTTCCATTAAAAGGAATACGCCATCAAATGAACTGCCTACTTATTTGAGGGGTCACGGGGTGGATGACTGAACACAACATCCCCACCGGCAACATTTAGGTAGCCCTGATAAGGGCTGTTATTTAATTAATAGGTAGCCGTCAAGCTTCCTCGAGGGGCTCAATGCCGGACAGCTCGCAGTCAGAGTCGTTTTCTTCAGTGTCATCTTCCCCCAGTTGGATGACGATGGGCTGGACATGGTCACTTCCAGACGTGTCAACTCGGAACTTAGCCTCCAGTTCCATCACATGCCGGATGTTCTTCCTCCAGTCTTCCGCCGTTACGTTCTTGATTTTTTCCCTCAAGATGTCTTCAACAGTGCACAGCTTAAAGTCTCGGTTGTTCGCAGCGATACCATTTTTCACCTTTGCGCACACGAGCTCAATGGGATTGAATTCGCAGTGGTACGGCGGGAGCCTGAGCACAACGCAACCGGCCCTTGCAGCTGCGTTGTCTATGATGTAGCTGAGAAAGCGTGGCTTCACAGATGCCACCAACTCAAGCAGCTGCCTCTTGACTAACGTCGCGCTGTAGGCGATGTCCTTGCTATTCAGCCACTCTTGTATGTTTTCCTTCTTCCAGGACGTCGTCGGCAATTTCTCTTCTCGCCGGGAGTGGTAAGGTGCATTGTCCAAAACAATGACACTACCAGCTGGCAACTTCTGCAGCACGTCGCCGAACCATCCCTCGAAGCGATTGCCGTCCATTTCTTTGTGGTAATCGCCTGTTTTTCGCCCTCGGAATACATCCAAGCAGCCGTCTACGAACCCATCTTCACTGCCGATGTGCGTGACGATCAGGCGCTGGCCTTTCCCAGAGGGTTGTTTCAGACCCGTTGAAAGGCCATTTGCGCGAGCGTACAGGCGTCCGCGCTTCTGCACCACGGTGTCTGTCCATACGATCAACTGAGTGTGTCCCGCCGTCACCCATGTCTCGTCCAGGAAGAAGCTCTTTCGGCCTTCCGCCCGGTAGCGCTCCACGTCACGAAGGTAGCGATTCCGCCACTCGACGATGTCGTCGCAGTCGATAAGCAGCGAGTTGCGGCACCTCTTCTCGTACTTGAAGCCGATCTCGGCAAGCAGGTGCCGCACAGTACAGCGCTTCAGTGACGGGAGATCCATATGGTTCGAGAACTCGTTGGTTATCTTCTCGACCGTCGGTATCTCGTTGCGGCGAAAGAAATCGTGCACACATGACCTCAGCGCGCACAACGTGAAGCTGTCATATTTCGTGCTGCGTCTTCTCTTCTCCGCATTTCGTGGGCGCTTTCGCGAGGGCGTCGAGATATTGCCGCCCGAAGAAGACGAAGCCTTGGCCTCTCTCCTCACCTTGAAGACTGTGCTTTCGCTGACACCGAGCATCTCGGCGACAAACTTGCTCGTGTCCTCCACGCTGCGTTCGGGCTCCCTGTTGCGCCAGTACGTGTAGCAGTGGAAGATCATGTTCCGTGAATCGCTGTTGAGGATGTGGCCGCTCTTGTTCTTGCCGACGCTCCTTGGTGGTGTGGACATCGAGGCAACACAAGGCTCGTTCGGCAACAAAGAATCGCTTTCCGATGTCACCTCGCTGGGCTCCATGGCGGAAAACTCGCGCTGAACGCCGTGCGAAATCTCGTGAGATCGCAGGTTTGCAAAAAGACAAAAAAAAAAAAACGTGAAAGAAAAAGAAAATAAGATGCATCACATTCTTGAAAATAAGTTTGTGAAAGCATAAATTTTAAAAAAAGCAGAAAGATTTTGCTATTTAAAACCAGGAGACAAGCATCCATGTATTTATTTAAAACGATGAACGAAGCTTTCTTTTACCTTTCCTGCCTCGGTCGTCTTCTCGCCCCAGGTTTGTAATGGTTTCGATAAGTGCCTTGTGCTTTTAAGTATTTGGTAAACAGCAACTGGTTAATTTTAGGCTCGGGAAACGAGTAGTAAATTATCCGTGTACATGTAAACGAGCGCAAAAACCATGCAGCGCTGCCCTTTCTACTTTTGTCCCTTGCAACGAATGTAGAGAGCAGACGACGCGCAGCGTTGTAGAAGGCACGGGGTTATTTTTCTCTCGCGATCCGGCATGTGCTGTTGCATTCCCATCACGACAGCTCTATCAAACCAGTCATCAAGGTACGAAAGTATTATACGTACCGGGAATTACGCGATTTAGAACCACAATTTTTTTAAAGCGGGACTATTTCTTTGCCGCGGAGGCAATCGGCTGCCGCGCTTCGGTCATATGGGCGGGGCCTCTCCTTTTTTCTAAAGTTGTACCCGACTATATTTCCCTATAGTGGCGTTACAGGTACGAAATTGTAAACAGTACGTTATCTAGGTTACCGAAAAGGTAACACGTTACCGGTAACGGCGTTACTGCCAACACTGAAGTACGGTTAGTGACGCCTCGCGCGTCTCCTGCGTGCCGCGCGAGGCAGCGGGAATCGAGCGATGAAAAGCAAGGAGCATAAACGCGGACGGCGTCTTTCACCCACAATCGGCCGAGGGTTGGCGTCGTTTGAAGGACACGACCAAAGACAATTGACAGTTGGCGGACTTTTTTTTTTGTTTTGAAGGATAGCCTTGCCAGGCACTCGAAAACTTGTTACGGGCACCAGTATTTCGCGAAAAAAACGAAACAACACTTCCCTAAACAGCCGAATGTAATGTGGACGTAAGTGCGAAAGCTAGGGCGTGGAAAAGCAAAAAAAATCACAGCATATCCACGGAGTGAATGATGATGAGTGGGCGAAGCTGCGGAGGTTCATCGGTAAACCGTGAATCTTCCGTGAATTCTGCCCAGTACATCATCACCGACGTGAGATCGGGCGCGTTTATACTAAAGGTTCGATGAGTTATGACGACTTGCAGCGCACTTTAATTTTACATGTACGCTGTGAATTTTCATTGTTTAGAAAACCATTGCTTAGAAAACATCTGGCGTCTTTCGTTAAGCAGCTGGCGTCTTTTCGTTTTGCTTTAGAAATATCTGGCGTTCTTTCGTTTTGCTTTTACAAAACATCTGGCGTCTTTTGTTGGTTTATTTCATCAATCAACGGCGTTTTGAACAAAATTTTTATTGTTTAATCACGCACAGGAGAAATCTCACCAGGCACTACCTTGGAGGTAAAGAATGGCTGCTAATGGGAATGAGAGACAGAAGAAGTCGGCTTTTAGCTAACGCTGCGAATTTTTTATTGTTCAACAACGCACAGGAAAAATCTCCCACCGGCACCACCTTGCAGGTGAAAGCGTAAGACTGGTTACATACTACGCTACGAGGGACGAACGGGTGCCGCTATAAGGAGCTTCGCCCCTAAAAGGCTGCATGATTCTGTCCTAAATGTCACTCGCTCCATGCATGCCCCCTCCCTTTCAATCATTCTTTTTCGTACTGATCTTTTGACGTCACAGCCACGTGTACACGGACGATGGGCTGATACTGAATTCATGTTTGGCGGCATCCTTTTTTTTTTTTTGGCTTGTCATTGTTACGGTTTGATGGAAAGCAGTGAATGAGACAATGAAAAACGCAAGCCATAAAGCAGTATGAGAAGCACTTCAAGATTACTTTATTCATTTCGCCGATGTTTTCGTGCGGGCGTTATCTTATCAAACCCTTTGTTGAAAAATGGAAAAGCTCTTGCTTTGACGGACACATCGAGCAAATAAATGGTATACACACACACACACAATAATTTTTCCATGTGAGGCATGATTTTTTTTCTCTTGGGAACAGTAATAAACCAAGATGGTTTGTGCGTTGGAGGGCAAGACACCTCGTTATTTTCGTCTCTTTGTTCTTATTTGTAACCTTTCGCGACGCTGTGCAGGCGCGTTCGTGGTCGTCTCGCACGAGCGTTTACAACGATGAAAGCCAGGCGCAAGACGCGCGTAGTCACACATACTGCTGACTGAACTTCTTGTATAGCTTCCACAGCGTTGCATATATTGTATGAAACTGAGTATAGGTACATCGGCCAGCGTAGGCGTGCACACGAGAGGGCTGGGCGCCCCCCCCCCCCCTTGGGAGGGAGAGAATACATTTATTGGTAGAAATAAGTCGCTATTGGGGGTGGGCCTCCTAGTCCGGAAGACCATTGGCTCTTGCCGCCGCCCGGGCACGACGGTCGACCAGGGCTTGTTGCTGCACTGGGTCAGAGCTGGACAGGGTCGCCTTGGGGGCTTACATGACCGGTCATGTAGGCTTTTACAGAATCCAGTTTTTATTTATGCTTGTTCTATAAAAGCATGAATACACTTATTTGTTATGGAAAGCTGTGGTTTTCCTTTATTTTGACTTACAGGCACCATCGACAAGTTTTCCATTTAGGTTGCCGCAAAAGTTTTTCAACAAAATGTTCGTCAGTAGCATATGTATCGGCACTATTTTGTTCATGTGGCCACTCTCACGTGCGTCTAAGTCAGGTTATTCTTCGTTGACCAGACATTGCACTGTCCGCCTTGCACTTTGCTACGAACTAGTTGTTATCCGATCATTAGTAGCAGTTCTGGCTACGCAGCAAGCCGCTTTACGACAAAGTAGCAGTGCGCAACAGCGTTATCACTAGGTAGAGTAGTTCTCCTCAGTCGAACTGTTTCCTGACACCGTAGCGCTCATTAGTGGCAAAGACAGTGATCGTCTTATCCGAAGTGAGTGCGTCTTTTCACAAAGCACAATATAACTTTTCCAGGGTCCCGTACATTGAATATTCTGCCACGTTGACTAGAACGTTCTGCATCTTCAACAAAGTCTCGCTTCTGTCGCATCGTTGCAACTAGGATGTAATTACCTGATTGGGTACAACCAACTTACCACTACTGGTCAGTGGAAGTTGTCGGCACAGTACTCGACAGGCATACTTTGAAAATTCCGGCAATGACAAGCTTTCATACGTTCACCATCGTGTCCCCTTTAAAGCGGCGCTACATACATATCATTCACACGGCATGTCAGCGTCCTTCCTTTCACAATTTCGAACCTCACAGGCACGAAAACACTCAAAGGAACGCGCAAAACACGAGCAGCTGAACCACAAAGAGATGCACATTACTAAAGACGTGCCGGGGAACACTGGTTCTAAGAACGCGTGACGAACGCGCAATCTTCCTGCATACCGAGACCATTTGCCGCTTGATGAGACCGCCCCACCTGCTGACGTGGGGCGAGTGGAAAGGGTTTATCCCTAAGCCCTCCTCCTTTTACGGTTGGTGTTTGTTACGCGCGACGACTAGACTTGGCTAGTGAAGCAAACTATGAGGCCTGGAGATATAATTCATGCCTGTTCTACCCGTTTTATTATGTTTAATTGCGCCACTTTTGGCGAACGCTTGAACTCGCATAAAGCAACTTGATGTTTCATTTCATAGATGGAGCTACCACCAAAAAACGCCTGTGAGACTTATGATTCATTGAAAATATTTTGTTTGAAGCACTGAGTGGTCAAGTTAGTGAGCACAAGTAGATAAAAGACACAATATGCATCTACTAATGTGCAATACTCTGTGGCAATTAGCGTCTAAAAGAAAAAAAAAGCGAGTTTCTACGGGACTGGTCAGCAGGAAAATTACGTAAATTCACTGCTGTCTTGCAGGTTCCCTAATAAAGATAAAGGAATTTTCTCTTCATAGAATCATAGAAAGGGCCTTGCTTCTTCATTATGTAGAAGTTCACAGTATCAGCTTGTATAGTTTTGTCGCTTCATCGGTAATGCGTGACCAAGTACAGCCATAAACTGCCGCATTGACACAATAATAATTCATCAAGTTTTCGTCAGAACACAAAGCAACTTCGCATGAAAAATAAGTGTAATGTAGTCTACGTAGCCACTAAATATTATTGTTCTGCTTTGAAAAGTAAGAAAGATATTCTCACAAAAACTTTTAATATTTTGCCCATTTTCATTGGAGCGGAAATAAATTACTAATTATTTTATGGCTAATATCTCTTCATTGAAACCTTAAATAGCACTTCTTCTAAAGGCAAGGCAAATTTGGTCTTGTTATGTTGAACAGTTTCGCCGTACTGGCAGTACAACAGAGGCTTGTGCAACGAAAATGCCTTTTGTTGCTCACACTATTTTCATTGCTATTAGGTAACGCTTCCGAACAGGCATTAACACCAGGTGTCATTAGAAAGCGGAGAGCATAAGCTTTCTGAATTATTACAATTAATATTTATTTGTCAAGCGCAGCGAGCACAGTGCGTCCGCAAACAATGCGTAAAATGCGGAGGGGGGTTCGCCGGAGTGGGACCGCCACCTTAAAAGATTTTGGTTCACGTGTGTATGAATCCTGCTATTTACTCCGTAAACATTCCTTACTGCACTTGGTTGAACCTGTATTTGCCTTTGATATTTGCTTTCACTATTTTTTGTGCTCTCCCCTTTCGCTCTCTGCCCCCCTCTCCCCTTCTCCACTTCCCCTCTCTCCTTTGCCTCTCTCCCCTCCCCTCTCCACTCCCCTTCTGAAACGCGGGCTCTACATGCCGCAACGCTGCTTCGCATCGCATCATGGTCCCCTTTAGCGGGAGATGGTGTGATTTTGGGATGTGAAATTATTCATGGAATATATTATGCGTGTTTGTCTGTAGATGATATCCTTCTGTTTTTCTAATAATAATTATTTGTGGGATTTACGTCCCCAAACCACGATATGATTATGATAGACGTCGTAGTGGAGGGCTCCGGAAATTTAGACCAACGTGCACCTAAATCCAAGTTACGGGCCTCTGGCGTTTTTCCTCCATGGAAATGGGGCCCCTGCGTCCGGGATTCGATCCCGTGACCTTCGGGTCAGCAATAGAGCACCAGAACCACTAGAAAACCACGGCGGGTTATTGTTTTCTATATTGCTTTCCGTGGTTTAAGTACGCCTTCTGTGCTATCTGATGCCCATGTATGTGTGCAGTTAAATCTTTTTTATTCTTCACTGTTTCTGCGTTTCCAGGTTACCTTTTTGTCCTGTCTTAAATCATTACGCAGTTATTGTTTTTTTAACCACTCACGATCACTTGAAGCGACTAGGGGCAGTCCTCAGAAAATTCTGCCATGGAGCACTTTATTTGTGTAATTGCTTCTGTCAGCACATCATCAATGCGCACAAATAAATGACCTGTACACTGGGTATTAATATGGGGTTAATAATGACAGGCACACACACAAATTCAGTATTTAGATTATTTGAGCAAGCATTATTTATTTATTTATTTATTTATTTATTTATTTATTTATTTATTTATTTATTTATTTATTTATAATATATGCCGTGAAGGCGCATACAAACAGCACTAGCGAAGCGTCATTACAAAGAAGACGCATGAAAACAAGAAGACGGCGGTGCAGCATTGTGTACAGTAGACCCGCTGTGTCACTAAAAAAATACAAGAAACAAAGTTAAGTTGTACAATGAGTACCTCATGGAAAACCAGTTGATACTCAGAGGGTCATTTATGCATTCACTTAAGACAACTCAAAGGCGAAAGCCATCTTCTCCTTCTCAGTCGATGTATCAATCCTGTCCCGCCATCCACCGAAAGCTTTGCGCACGTAGCGTGGTTTTGCATTGCCTCCAGGATCGGAGGCACCTCACCTGGTTTTGCACTGCCTCCGCGATCTGCCCACTTTTATTTGACTAAGCTACGACGTCATGTAACGAGAGCATCATGTGACGTCCCGCCAAAATTTGTGACGTTATGATGGCGTCATATGGTGACGTCATCACGTCACGATGATTTTTTGCATCACTTGTCCCCGACGTTGCGGAACGCCAACGCCGACGGTCAAATTTCGCGTCTTTTAAGGCATTTCAGGCTTTCGCCTTAAAAAAACAAAAAACGTCCGCCTCGGTGATATAGTGGTTACGGTAATCGGCTGCTGACCCAAAAATCGCGGGTTCGATCTCGACCGCGGCGGTCGCATTTCGGTGGAGGTGTAATGCTAGAGGCCCGTGTACTGTGCGATGCCAGTGCAGGTTAAAGAACACCAGATCGTCAAAATTCATGGAGCCCTCCACTACGGCGTGCCCCATAATCATATCCTGGTTTTGGCACATAAAACCCCAGATAATATTAATAATGAAAGAAACAAAGAAAGGACGCAGTGGATCTGCCGCGCAGAATGCAAGACAGTATTGGAAACAATATAACATGTGCGTGCGATCGGGCATGCAAAAAAGAAAAGCTGCAGGTACAAAAAAAAAGACAAAACGCACATATACTCGCTTATGCAAGTTTTATGACATACTACACAACGACGCATTCATTGTTTTGATAAGGACTCCGATGCCAATACAAATGCAGCCACAGATTGTGACAAAGTTATGTCAGCTATAATAATGATAAAGAAGCTTTCATTTCACGTAGAAAACAGCGCTACGAGACGGGACAAAGAAAGGGCACAAACACGGCGCTGACTATCAACCAAATGTGCTTTTATTCCACCAGTCCGCATATTTATACATCACCATGACTAACGAAAGCATAACAAAAAACCAGAAAAAACCGTTCAGCCTGCGCAAAGGCAAGAAAATTTTAACTCGACAGAAATGCTATCTCCTTCGGAAGCAGTGAAATCGAGGGGAGGCTAACACATGCCTCGCCGCCTTTACAAATGTGATACGCTTCAGAAACGAGACGCGCACGTTCGTCATAGTACTTTGATAGGAAATTCGTATCTTTAAAAGATGGCTGGCAGCCGCATTCATTGCAATGAATGGATAGTTGACTGTCTTTTGCTTGTTTAGAGACCTTGTTCGCGTGCTCGCGCAAGCGGTCATTAGCACACCGGCCAGTTTGACCAACATAGTAACGCCCGCAGGAAAGAGGAATCTTGTACACAACAGAATCGCAACATTCAACAAACTTTTGCCGGTGCTTCTTACTACATCTTTCCGTCTTGGTTTCTCTGTTTACCTGCTGACACAGGCTACCAAGTTTATTTTTGGCAGAGAATAACAACCTTACCCCAGCCCTACTGACCACCTTTTTAAGATTATGTGCCACCTGGTGCACATACGGGATGACTGCAACTGGTTGATGGGGGTGTGTCGGTGATTGCACAGCTGCTGAGACCCTGTTCTTAAAGCTAGAAAGGAGCCCCGCCACGGTGGTCTAGTGGTTATGGCGCTCGACTGCTGACCCGAAGGTCGCGGGATCGAATCCCGGCCGCGGCGGCTGCATTTTCGATGGAGGCGAAAATGTTTGAGGCCCGTGTACTTAGATTTAGGTGCACGTTAAAGAACCCCAGGTGGTCGAAATTTCCGGAGCCCTCCACTACGGCGTCTCTCATAATCATATCGTGGTTTTGGGACGTTAAACCCCATTCGCTAATAATAATATTATTAATAATTTAATAAATTAATAATAATTAAAAATAATAATTTAAAAATAATAAATTAATAATAATATTATTAATAATTAGCTTTAATAATAATAATAATAAGTCGCTGCTGCTGCCGTCCCCACTCTGGCACCGCAAGCCACGCCTTCACACGTCGTAAGCAGCCCCCAGCGCGAACCTCATCTCTTCGCTGGTCTGCGCGGAGAAGATGTGGAGGACTGGCTGGACGATTTCGAGCGTGTCAGTTCTGCTAATCGGTGGGACGACACGTACAACCTAACTCACGTCTCCTTCTACCTTACCGGTGTGGCGAAGACGTGGTTCTTCAACCACCTGATTGACATCCCCGACTGGGCTACGTTCAAAGAACAGCTGCGCCAAGTCTTTGGCACACCGGCCGTTCGGTCGGCTCTCGCCAAGAAAACCCTCGAGGCTCGGAAACAACATCACGGCGAGTCGTACACGTCCTACATCGAGGATGTTCTTGCGCTCTGCCGACGTGTCAATCCATCAATGTCAGAGTCGGACAGGGTACGCCACATTCTCAAGGGCATTACAACCGTCGCATTCAATGCTCTTGCCATCAAGAATCCGGCTACCGTTGCTGAAGTTGTCACAACGTGTCAACGCCTCGACGAACTCGAGTCTGTTCGCCTCCCACCGGACAGTGACGAAACACGTTCTACAACGGACGCAGACCTACGAGGCATGATAAGGGCACTGATACGTGACGAATTGCGATCCATGGGATTCTCAGTGCCTACACTGTGTCCCAGTCAGCCTTCCGGCACGGCCTTGCGTGATGTCATCAGGGAGGAGCTAGCGTCCTTGACTCACTCGGCGCACATTCAACCCGCTGCGTCTCGCCTCCTACCAACATTCGCGCAAGTTGCTGCCACACCTCTAGGGAACGCCAACTCGACGTTACAGCCATCAACATACGCGTCGGTTGCTGCCGCGCCCCCTGCGAGCTTCCCGTCACCGCCGGCTGAGCCCTCCTCTGCCCATCTGACTGCGCTATCACCCGGTGCCCCAAACCCTGCCTACTACCCGCCTTGGCGATCATCTCGCCCTACGTGCTACTATTGCGGCTATCGCGGCCACATCTCACGCTTTTGCCGCAAGCGCCAGCAAGATGAGCGTCGAGGATACGAAATGTGCGAGCGTGACTTCCCCGGAGGAGCCTTTTACCAAGGCTGCCGTTATTCGTCACCTCCGCGTCGATCACCATCTCCGCCCGCATCGAGTGAAGTGCGCAATAGTTATCGGCCAACCAGACGCCGTTCACCTTCGCCCTTCCGTCGCTCCTCGTCTCCGCTTCGGCCTGCCTCCCTCACCTCTGACCACCGTCCGGAAAACTAAGCGATGCAGTTTTTGGAGGAAAAACTGCATTCACACACAGGACTGAAATTCCTCCAGCACGCCCTTGCAATATGATTTCTGTAATAGTTGAAGGAGTGCACGTCGATGCCTTGGTGGACACTGGTGCTACGTTTTCTGTTCTTCGTGCTGATTTGTGTGCCCGTCTCAGGAAAGTGATGACGCCTTATGATGGACCTACACTGGTTGCAGCCCAGGGGAACACAATTCGCCCTTCCGCTCTGTGTACTGCCCGCGTACTAATCGATGACATTCTTCACCACATAGAGTTCGCTGTGCTGTACCCGTGCTCTCACCAACTCATTTTAGGATGGGATTTTCTGTCGTCTGCTTCCGCGGCTATTTGTTGTGGCCAACGTGTCGTCCACCTTACCGGCACAGACTACTCGCTCGGCGACGACATCTACAAGCCACTTCGCCTCGTCGCTGCTACAGATACCGAGCTGCCACCACGTGAACAGCGAATCGTAACGGTTGTGTCCAACGACGTCGACTCTGGTGACGTGTTGGTCACCCCGTCACCCCGCTGCCTTGGTAAAGGCATAGCTCTTGCATCGGGTGTCGTTCGCTTCCACAATGGTTCAGCTCTCGTCGCCGCCACGAACGCAACATCGGAAAAGATTTTACTTCCGCGGGGCACCACGGTAGCCTGCGTTGCCGATCCGGAGCCTGTATGCGTCGTGCCCCTTACGCCTGTCTGCTCCAAAGGCCACTCTACTGCTGATCGTACTTCTTCCTCCGCCCTTACAGCAGTCATCAGCAGTGACTTGACAGATTCGCAGAAGCAGCAGCTGGTTGCTTTGTTGAACAAGCACGCAACCACGGTAGCCTGCGTTGCCGATCCGGAGCCTGTATGCGTCGTGCCCCTTACGCCTGTCTGCTCCAAAGGCCACTCTACTGCTGATCGTACTTCTTCCTCCGCCCTTACAGCAGTCATCAGCAGTGACTTGACAGATTCGCAGAAGCAGCAGCTGGTTGCTTTGTTGAACAAGCACGCAACCGCGTGCTCCGGTGGTTTTTTTGGCCCGCGTCAGCCAGTTGGCGTGCGTGACGGTGCAAGTTGTAGCGAGAACAGGCCAAGAAACCACCGTCAACTTATCAGCCTACCGCTGCAACGTAGCCGGCGAGTCGTGGCCCGCAGCTGATTTCGTTCTCTCAAACCACGGCTGAGGGCAGCATTCTCGCGGCGGGCGAATGCGCTAGTCACGTGGTTCTTTTTGTATTTCGCGGGCTCTCTTTGCAGCTTGGAAAAAATGGTATACGTGAGACTTTCTTTATCGAAAATTATGGATTTGGGGTTTCTGAAGACGCCCTCGAACTGTGCAAGCCGTATTTCTTGCCTGCAGTCAATATTTAGCAATTCAATTAAATAATCCTAATTAACAAATTAGTTAATTACCAAACAAAAAATTGTCTGTAGTGCGCAAGGTGACTGTTAGTAATTTGCAAGTGATTTCACTCGCCTGTCTCCAATATTGTAGTTTTAAACCCTTGGCTAAAGATAGCTGGGACACCCGGTATAATGAACTAGATGTCATGACATGAATGACTTCATCTGCCTCAAAGATGAACAAGGCGATATATGCAGCTCTTTGCTGGTTGCTTCGAATTAGATTGATTCCCACAATGCGTGGGATCTGTCGGATTGACACAAAATTTACAATTATACAGTCACGTCACGCGCTACCAATCTTGGTGCATATCAAGCCAGTGAACCGCCCGCGAGTACACCATGAGCATGACATGTAAATAATGCCTTCCATGACATGCGTGCCGTTATTTTCATGGTACACACTGTTATTTATGTTCGTCATACAGTCACGTAACGCAATACCAATCTGTAGCAGTCAGTTTTCATGGCGCACTGATCGTTATATGTGAGCCCAAAGGTGTCAATTTTACGCCAAACATAATTAAGAGCTGCCCGGCAATGTTATTGTGCACGAACCTTCTGCGGCAACCACGCGAAACAAGCTGCACTAGTGCAGCGGAGACGCAAACATTACCCGAAACAACATTTGCGAATTTTCAATGAAACGCTTGCCTCACAAAGGCGGGTATCAGTCGTGGGAACAAATTTTTCGCGCCGTATTCTGCGCAGCCACACAGCCCGTCACTTGGCATCCGTTTTCCCGCTGGGAATAGCAAAGATGGCTTTGCCCGTTTCTCGCCGGTTGCTGCACCCAAAAGTGCAGCACCCGGGTCTTCTTCGATGCCATGACAGGCTTGCGATGAAGTGTCAAAAAGATACGGGATGTCGTAATGTTCCTGCACGCTTTTCTGAGGCTATGAAAACAATCGCCCTTCAAAGTGCCGTGTGTCGGCGGCCGGGAGACACCAGCGATGCGAGCGAGCTGGCCCTTTTATGCGGCGAAGCCGCCGCAAGGGCGCGGCGGCGAAGAGAAAACGAACGCGGTACTTTTCCCGTTCAAGTGACTTTAGCGTTTGCAGGTGGGTAACACCATGGAGAAGGAGAGCGCAAATGCTGCTCGACGGCGCAGAAGAGCCGAGTAGCATATGTCATGGGATCCCGAAGTAGTTGCCTGGCAATTAGCGGTTCAGCGTACGAAGAATGAACAGATGAAGGCTAATAATCCTAGACAACCTGGAAAGCTAATAATAATCAGCTGAACCTTCGCCAAATGTTGTTTCGGGCAATGTTTGCGTCTCCGCTGCACTAGTGCAGCTTGTTTCGCGTGGTTGCCGCAGAAGGTCCATACCCTATAATATTGCCGGGCAGCTTTTAATCATGTTTGGCGTAAAATTGACGCCTTTGGGCTCACATACAACGATCAGTGCGCCATGAAAACTGACTGCTACAGATTGGTATTGCGTGACATGACTGTATGACGAACATAAATAACAGTGTGTACCATGAAAATAATGGCACGCATGTCATGTAAGGCACCATTTACATGCCATGCTCGTGGTGCACTCGCGGCCAGTTCGCTGGCTTAATATGCACCAAAATCGGTATTGCGTCACGTGACTGTATGGCGAACATAAATACGAGGTGGAAACATGAAAATAATGGCACACATGTCATGTAAGGCATGATTTACATGCCATGCTCATGATGCACTCGCAGCCGGTTCGCTAGCTTGACAGATAGACCAAGATTGGTAGCGCGTGACGTGACTGTACAATTGTGCCCTTTGTGTCGATCCGGCAGATCCCACTCATTTTCCGAATCAATCTAATGCGAAGGAGCCATCAAGGAGCTGCATATATCACCTCGTTCGTCTTTGAGGCAGATGAAGTCATTCATGTCATGACATCTAGTTCACTATACATCGCATGTTTGTCACGCATGCATGTAGAACGTATATACGACGCATGACCTGCAATTTATGTTCGTCACGCACCCATGTTATGTCATACCAAATTTGGTATACATCCAGTCAACAAAACGGCCGGAAGCGCACAAAGACTGTGTAATGTAGACCATGCCGTACAGGTCATGCATGCCATGATTTTCACGTTACCACCTGTCATTCATGTTCTTCATACAGTCACCTCGCGCTATACCAGCTTTGGTGTATATTAAGCTACCGAACCGGCCGCGAGCGCACCATGAGCGTGCCAAGTAAGTGATGCTGTACATGACATGCAAGTCATGATTTTTATGTTACCACCTGTCACTAACGTTCGTCATACAGAAACATCTGGCCATATCAATTCTGGTATATATGCATTTCATTAAACGATCGCGAGCGCTCCGAGATCATGTCATGTAAATCATGTTTTACATGGTATGCCTGCCATGATTTGCACGTTATGATCAGTAACTTAAGTTCGTCACACACTCTTGTCACGCCATATCAATTTTGGTGTGTATCAACCTAGCGAAGCGGCCGCGAGTGCACCATGAACGTGGCATGTAAATCATGCCGTACATGGCGTACATATCATTATTTTCATGTCACCACCTGTAGTTTGTATTCATCAGACAGTCATGTTATACCATACCAAATTTGGTATACATCCCATTAACGAAACGGCCAGGAGAGCACACAGTCGTGGGCGGATAGATAGATAGATAGATAGATAGATAGATAGATAGATAGATAGATAGATAGATAGATAGATAGATAGATAGATAGATAGATAGATAGATAGATAGATAGATAGATAGAAACGGCCAAAGTGTCTGAGGTTCGTAAGGAATGCTTCGCATTTGATGATCTGGAACGTTCGCAGACATTCTGGCGCGGTTTGCGCAAGGCAGCAGAAACACGTTAAAGGGGGCGGTAACATAAATGTCACAGTTTCACCGCAAGGGCGAAGCAATGGTTGCGATAGCAACAAATTGTAGTGTTACAAGAAGTGAGGCTGGCAGCTAACTGTTTTGTATCCGATCTCGCGTAACTACAAAACGCTGGTGTAAGAGAATACGGCCGCTCCAGGGAGCGATGCTCTCCGTATCGTCACTTCGCGTTGAGAGAGTAGCACGTAGAAGGGTATACGAGCCGCCCGCTGTGATTGCTTTCGTGATAGCGCGCGCGCCAGCGATCGCGACCGCGCCCTTAGATTCAACGTTGCTCCTGGCGCGACGCGACACCCCCCCCCCCGCCCTCGCGTCTTTTAAGGCTCGGTAAAGAAGGCCGGGCGTTTCCTGTCTGCTTCGACGGCAGGCCTCTCCCGAGCGGGGTGATGTTATCGCATGCACCCTCCGAGCGATGGGCCGGCTTGTCTGAACTCTGCTTGGGCCGCGTTCATCTCCCCCGCTCGAGCGCTTTTACCCGGGGTAGAAATCTTATCAATTCAGACTTCATACCGGAAGGACATGACGGCGACGGCAAAAACCCGTCGAGACTGTCCATATAATTCCTATTGCAATAAAACATACAAAGCAAGGAGCGCGTGTGGCAATATAATAGCCGTGGATAGTATAATGCAGCAAGGGGGAAGAAATCAGGGTCAGGAGAGACGTGAGAGTGAGGAGGGACGAACGGATGGTTCCGGCGGGCAGCACTGGGAAACACGCAGCGGGCGAGCACGACGATGATTGCGCGTCGCTGGCAGCAGCGAGCAAAGCAGAGAGGTGCGTTGAAGGTGATGGAAGTGGTGCGAACGCCGTGGTCGCCAACCGTTGCGCGCTGCGGCTTTTTGAGTGGCGAGAGCAGTGCGTCTGTCGACAGCACGATGTATGTTCTCGACGGACCACGAGTCAGCGCACATTCTAAGCTAATCAAGAGAAGTATTTGCTATCACATGCCTCAATTCAGCTTTAATGAAGTCATGTGAGCACTGTGTTGTTACGGGACTTAGTAATAAGATTAACAGGCTGAAAGACGCTCGATTTCCTCCCTCCGTTATGACGGGTGTGTGCGAAAGCCTCTTGCAGAAGTTGAAACGTGGAAGAAAAGTGCAGGAGCCAAAAAAACAAATGAGTACGCACGTAATTCCTTACGTTCACCGGCTCTCGCACAATATAAAGAAGATCGCAGCCAGATATGGTGTGCGCATTGTGTTTTCCGCTCCATGCAAACTGGCCAGGATTTGCCCTTTGATAGCGAATAAGCAGCCGGCTGCTTGCTCCAAGAAGCTTGCCACGCGATACACCGAGTGTGTCAGCAATGTCGTATATAATATACCCTTAAGCAGCTGTAGGCTGTACATCGGCCAAACAGGCCGGCGTTTCAAAGATCGTGCAAGGGAGCACCGCTTTGCGGTCAGCAGCAACATGGGCGAGCACTTGGGAGACCACTGCAAGCGCTGTGGTTGTGCGCCACACTTTAGCCAAGCCACGTTTCTAAGGAGAGCAAGCAGCCGCACTGAAAAGGAGACAATTGAAGCGTTTCTAATAAAAAGGGCCGGTAACCAGTGCGTTAGTGCCCTTTCTTTGTCCCGTCTCGTAGCGCTGTTTTCTACTTGAAGATAAATACGAATTTTTTTAGTTGGCTCAATTCTTTGTGTCAAGGGAGTGAGCACGATCTCAGAAGCAGCACGTCATTGAGTGTACTCTTTGATGTGCGAGACGGCTGTTCTGATAAAAAGATCGCCAGGCCGGCGTTAAACATGCAGCAAGTCAAAGCAAAAGGTAGAAGGGCGGACTTTGTAGAGCCCGTTGTTATTTCTTGGGGAAACTAATACAAGTAAACATGCAACGTACCCACTATATCATAAATCGTCGCAATTTTTCTGAAGTAGCAAAATTCTCACTATGCCATTTTTCTTCATTCTTCGGAGAATCGCGGTACCCGCCACACATCTGTAAGGCATTATCTGCACTTTGTGCTGTGGCTGATAATGAAGAATTATGGCTGAGCACTTTGCAGTGGGTGGGAAGGAGTGTTGCGGAATGGGCGGCTCCATTCGATTCCAAATCCATTCCGGGGAATTAGAACTTGCCGCAATTCCATTCCTTTCAATTCCTCGGAATGATAAAAACTTAGCCCATTGGCACTCAGAAATGGCCTAGCAGTCCGATTCCATTCCTGTCATTCCTCAACGTAGGAATAAAGGCATCTTGACAGTTTTATCGAGTTAAGAATGAACGCCCCTTAAATCTGATGTCATCAAATGCATTAAGAACTGCAAAAGTACGCAAAACACGTTGCCAAGGTCGAGGAATAGTAGCTTGGTGACATATCTCATGCAGTACAACCACCCTACTAATTCCCATAGGGGCACTTCTCCCGCTACCGAAAGTATTTGCGTGGTCAACTTGTTCGAACGGATGGTGGTGTTTCAATATTGTTTAAGCTTAAATCTGTTAATGCTAAAATGACGACATAGCGTATTTTTATGCTGACAAAAGCGCCTTTGCATCGAATACGGAACACTGGGCCGCACCGCCCGTTGTAATCAGCTAACCCATTTTAAAAATACTGCTTTAGTGTTAACTTGCGAGGCTCTGACTTACTAACGTTTGAAGCTTGACAAGCAGCACGTAGACGAAAACGTGCTCTATTTTCGGAAAAAGACGTAATTCCATTCCTCCGAGCGTTGTCCCCATTCCATTCCGGGGTCGCGATTATGTGGAATGATTCCGGAGTCATTCCAATTCAGGAGTGGTAACTCTGCAACTCCGCAACACTGGTGGGAAGCATTAAACCACACAGTCTTTGCGCTATTAGCATTGTGTGATGGCTGGTTGTTATTTTACTCTTCTGCCACGCTATATTACATATGTTAACGCGATTCCTTGCCCGACATGACGCCTGTGTAGAGTATTTTTGCGATGGAGTTATAAGCACCAGCGTGACACTGTGGTGGAAGACCCGACTGCCACGCAGAGGGCGCGGATCCTAGAAATTTGTTTATCACTTAATTTTTTCTTATACCACGCGATAGCGGTCACGTACACCGGCGGCTGCGGAAAACTATGGAGCCAAAATCGGCTGTTGTGAAATCATAACAGCTTTCGCTGTAACAAACTTCAGCGCCGACAATGCCCTCTCCCCTTTGGCCTGCTTGACAGGCGCGCAAAAGTCCACTTGCGTTAATATAAACATCTCTGGTTGCCACTGTTCTCGTTTTTCGCACAATTTCAACATATCTTTGCTTTGGATTTCCTGTCTGAGGTACGCGCTCACATTGCATGAGCTCAGTTGTTCCGGATTGCGAAATTTTCTCGTGAACCGAAAAACGAATGAAAAAAATTCGGTTTCACTCCGGAACGAAATAATAAATAACGTTTCGGTTACGTTTTCGTTCCGGTCCAAAATATCGTTTTTTTTTTCGTTTTTCGTTTTCGGTTTTCGTTCCGTTCCGACACTCTGGTTACTAGGCGTGCGCGCTCCCTCCGTTGCGTCAAGAGCTTGCCCGACGGAGGAGGACGCTATCGTATGTGACTCAGTTTGCGCCTTCGTGCAGTGGCATCACTGGTCGTATTTGGTCAGTCGACGCTGCACAAAAGACGAGAAAACACAGCCGACAGTCGCAGGCTGCAGGCGCAGCCCGACGCAACCACAGCCGAGAGCGTCCATCTCCGTCGGGCAACGTCCATGATGTCACGGAGGAAGCCTTGAAACTAGTCTAGGCGGGGGTGCACTGCGTCATAAACAATGGTTTCCTTGCCGCCATGGACACCGCGCACGCAGCACGTTTCGAACGCCAGCGCTTGCTTGCCCGTGAACGCGAGCCTTGGTGAAGGCCAGCCGAATCACTGCTCTGCACTTCCTGCACCTTTCACGTTCAGTGCAAAAGGATAAATTCTTTTAATCTTTGCTTCCATGATCATATTTCACTCATCGACAACGCCACCGACGCCGGCAGCGCATTTTCTGACACAGAGGCTCCTTCACGCTATCGCGTTATTCATGTCATAACCTGAGAATCATGTTACTGATACACGGACGTCCCCGAATGACAATTTCTTTATACGTATACCAAAGTTACTCTTTTAGGGGCGAAGCACCTTAGGGTCTCGGCGTATTGGCGTGCATCGTCGTCTGCTGTCGTGACGGTCCATTTGCTTGAGCAAGCGAGGGCGCGACCGCCTCAGCGCTCGCCTCAGCGCTCGAGAGCGAACGGCGCGCGTTGACTGTGGAAACGCCCGTTCAGCGATGAACGCTGAACTACCAGCTCGCAAGGAACGAGAACGCGCCCTCGCCTGCGAGAGACAACGACGACGCAGGCAGCGTCTGCTAGCGAGTTTCTTGACTGCAAAAAAATATGGTTGATCCCTCCGTCATAGGAATCGGAATAACACGAAAGTAAAGCGTGCCCTTACAGAAGTAACTGAATGTTTACTGTACATTGATATAAGAGAGTTGGCACAATGTATATTGATATCTTGCAGCTAATGGCACCGTTTAACGTGTATGCCCCCACTTTGATCATTCGTGGTACATCTCCATCCCGACGACTGACGTCCATGGTTAACAAACCCTTGCGGTAGCTGTAGTAGTCAACGGTGAAAGCGTAATCAAAGAACGAGGTGTGATAGCCAGAAGAGCGTCGAAGATTGGACGCAGAACTTGGTCACCATCACGCAGCATGTTAAGATGTGATTGAACACCACGGCCGGACTAGAAGGAAACGCAAAGTGCGTCGTGTAGCCCTGGTAGCCCGGCCTCGACTTTTCTCGGGGCGAGCGCGTGAGCGGGGAACGCGGTGTTACAGCCAAGTGTGGCAGGCGCGCGTCGCAGAGCTATTTTTGGTTTGAATTAGCATGATGCTATGAGCGAGGCCGATGCTTTTACAATGCTTGGGCCAATGTCGCCACCTCGCGGTGTGTTAAGGCATTGAGAAAATTGAACTCCCATTGAAAACGCGCCCAATGGGACGGACGTGTAACGCGTTGCAGGTGCTAATCGCGGACGCCATAGTAATGACGAATTACTTTGCCTTACCGCTCCCAGAGGGCGAAACCACCCCGGTGACCGGTAGAGTGGTAGATATAAAAGGCGCGTTTGTAAAGATTCTACAGTCTGTGACCGTGGCGCAGTGGATAGCGAGCCCGGCATCTGTTGTTGTGGACCGAGGGGTCGTGGGTTCGATGCCCAGTGACGGAACCATAGAGTTAATATACTGACTCTAGAGGAAAAGCTCCCCATAGGGCCCCTGCATTGAAACCTATAACCGCATGGGTTCCGCCATGATGGAACAAAACGATCGTTGCCAGCGTTGCCAGACCCTGAGACGCTCGCTATATTTGACGGTAGTAATCAGTTCTTATCTACCAACCTAAGCCAGCTAGCTACGCGCTGTTCAGAGAACATCAGCTGTGTTTTGATGCGTGAAGCCGTGTGTTAGTGTACGGTTGTCTGTGCAGCTGGTCCGGTTGATAACAGTTAAAATTTCCACCTGTTTGTGCATGGTTTTTACAAGGCACTCCCTGCCAAGGTTTCTCCGTTCGCTGGCACAAAGGTCACTCGACAGATTCGCAGCTCGAAGTAAAGTCCGTAGGCCGTGGTCGCGCGCTGATTCGACTTGCAATGGCGAGACACCTGTATCCACATTCTTTTTCAACTCATTGCTGCCGTAGTTCAGCGCAGAGAGCCGTAAAGCAGAAAAATGTCCATTGCAGCATGCAGCGGCGAATGTGAGTGAGACATCTCCCGAAAGCTTCAATCGAAACTAAAGTTACACGGCCCACGAAGCTTTATCGCCGTTAAAAAGTCTAAAAAAATCGCTTGCGACTAGTTCGTACATAACTTTCAGGGCTTGTCTCATCTCTTCTTTGCCGTCCGTCCTGGTTTGCACTGAAGTTTTCAGCTTCAAAGAAAAAAGGGCTGTCACATGAAGTCGAGGGGTATATGCGGCTACAGAAAACGCACACAACGGGACACTATAACAACTACGAGATACACGACGCGAACGAAGTTTCAGGGGCTTTAGCACGACGCGCAAACCGGCGCAATCGGCCGCAAGCACACACTCGCGTACTCGCGAGTGTTGATATGGTGGTGCCATCTAGTTAATCAGCCTGCAAACGCTCCTTTCCGCGCGCAGTAAATTGCATAAATAGCCGTCGTATTCTTTCGTAGAAGTATTCAAAATAAACACAAAACAATATCCGCAAGTTTTTAATTGTGCAGATGCTTCTTTAGGATTGATATGTGATGGCAAGAATGACAACGTTCCAAGATGTCAGCGTTCTTGTGGTTATAGGTCTCGTGGCCCAGCTTTTCCTCTAGAGTCAGTATATTAACTCTATGGACGGAACCTTTTTTTCTTTGCCATCTGATCGTGTGCCTTTTTTCGACGTCATTTCCGTGACGGAATAACGTCATTCATGTCTTGGTGGACCCCCGCATAAAACACTTTCGTGTTAAAATTACACATCATCTCCCCCTACGGGCAACCATGGTGTGATGCGAAAACCATAGAGTATCCTAAAATGAACGACAGGGAACTCTGGCGCTGCGATCGTTCAGCTACCATGGGAATTCAGCTCAGTTCAGTTTATTTTTCTTAAAGGCCCCGTTAGGGGTGTTACATAAGGGGTGGGGTACATCATGTGATGGGTAATTCCAAATAAAAACCAATGAACTTTGTAAAAAGAGGAGGAAAAAAGCAAAATGTTGATACACTGTGCAAACGAAAACGAAAACAAAAACACGCGCTAGGTAATTAATTTGGCGACATTCGGAGAAACAACATAATGTGGCAATTATAACGTAATAATTGGTGGAAATATTGCACAAAAATAACACTGTACACATAAATACAACATAAAAACAATGAACCGTTGTAGAAATAAATATTCGCGTTATGTACAATCAATGGCAACTAATTTGGTAAAACAGAAGACACAGCAGCAATGAACATATGGTTGTTATTTGTAGATACAACATGGTGCGGAAGGGCATTCCACTCTGACACTGTTCGAGAAAAAAATGATGCAGAGAAAGTGGTTGTGTGTGAACGAGGTTTTAAAACCTGTAGCTGGTGACCAGTGCGTTGCGATATTCTTGCTGGTGGGGTGACGTAGGGCATGCGGTTAAGAGAACTGTAGAAAAACTTATGAAAAAGACCAAGGCTGGCTATCGTACGACGGTGTAAGAGTGATTGTAATTTAGATTTTTCTTTTAAGGCTGATGTGCTTACGTCATACGAGTAGGATGAATGAATGTATCTTGCTGCGCGATTTTGAAGTGACTCAAGTGCGTTGATGAGGTATTTTTGATATGGGTCCCAGATTGGTGAAGCATATTCAACTTTAGGCCTGATTAGTTATATGTACGCTAGTAGTCTCACGTCGCGTGGGGCATGACGTAAGTGGCGCCTCAAAAAGCCTAGTGATTGGTTCGCCGATGATAGAATGCTGTTGATATGTGTGCCCCAGTTAACATCAGTTGAAATTAAGACTCCTAAGTACTTGAATGATGGGACTGTTTCGATGAGGCTATTGGCTATTGTGTAAGAAGAAGGAATGGGGCTGCGACTACGGGTAAATGACATATGTTTACATTTTCTTGGATTAAGAGTCATTAGCCACTGGGTACACCAAGTCTGTACATGGTTAAGGTTTTGCTGCAATGTATCTGCGTCTGTAATATTGTTAATGGTATGATAAATCACGCAGTAATCTGCGAACATACGGATTTTACAAGTTACATGGAGGGGTAAGTCATTGATATATATCAAAAAAAAGAGCCAAGAAGCCCTGGGAGACACCTGAAGTAACCGGAAGTGGGACGGAGGACTGATCACTCACGCTGACCAATTGCGAGCGGTTGACTAAGAATGCTTCAAGCCATTTTAGTACGTCGGAGTTTAAGTTTAAGAAGGAAAGTTTATGTAACAAGTGTCGGTGACAAACCTTGTCAAAAGCTTTTTGATAGTCGAGAAAGATAGCGTCAGTTTGTTTGTTACAGTCAAGATTCGTATGAAGGTCGTGAATGAAAAGAGCTAGCTGTGTTTCGCAAGAAAGGGCCTTACGAAATCCATGCTGTGCAGGATGAAAGAATTGATTGGCATCTAAATGGTCCATAATGAGTAAGTAAATGACGTGCTCCATGATTTTACTTGGCAAACTCGTGAGGGAGATGGGGCGATAATTTAGCGGGTGAAGCCGGTTACCTGCTTTGTAGATGAGAATGACTTTCCCCACTTTCCAGTCGTGAGGGATGCAACCTACTGAAAGTGACTGAGCAAACAACAGACACAAAAATGCCGAGGATATATCCTTAGTGTTTTTTAACAGTTCTGAGTTAATACCGTCGATACCGGCACAGGACGAAAGTTTTAGGTTATCAATCACATTTGAAATACCATCTACGCTGAACGCAATGGCCGGCATTCTAGATGCTATGTTGCTAGACAGTAATGGCAGAGGAGCACTAGTATCCTTAGTAAAAACTGAGACGAAGGCATTGTTGAAAGTTGTGGCGCAGTCAGTATCAGACATAATGTTCCCCGAATCATCAGCAAGTGTTATGGCGCGAACATGACTTGGGTTTATTACCTGCCAAATTTCTTTGGGTTTTCTCTAAGAATTTTGGGTAAGTCGTTGTTAAAATATCATGCTTGGCACCACGAACAGCAGATAGGTACATTTTTTCGGCAGAATAATATTTTTCCCAAGCGTTGGCATTCGTACTCTGTTTAGCAGCTCGGAAAAGTCTTCTTTTTATTTTCTAAACGCTTCAAGTGATTAGTGAACCACGGATTCTGCCGATTCTCACGGAAGGTAATTTTCGGTATGTGTTTGTCTGCTAATTGAATCATTTTACTTTTAAAGAGCACCCAATTATCAATAGATCGTTCGTGAAATCGAGACTCAAAGTGAAATAGAAAGGCGGTTAACTCGCCGTTAATGGCTCGGAAGTTTCCTCTATCGTATACACCAGAGCAGGCCTCTCTCGCACCCAGGCTGCTGGCGAGCCGAGCGGATACTCTCGCACCCAGACGCCGGGCTTACTGGACTGCCAAGGCGCGAGCGGGTTGCACCATGTAAACTGGGCAAGCTGAAGTTCTGTGGCTTTAAAGTGCGAAAGAGTACCCGTTCACGCCGCTTCAGCGTATAAGAGCTCGTCTGGGCACTACTGCGTCGTCTTTGGATGCCAAGACAAGCAGTGCAACAGGAGGATATTAGCGTTGTCTGCGACGATCACGACGCGCCACGGGAATGGTACCGGTGCGATGTTTTCAGCTTCGCCCCGAGTGGATAACGGTGTTTCGAGCAGAAAAACTAGAAGCCGAGTGAAAATGCGCGAGTAAGTACACTAACTGCGTGTATCCTGCAGTGTGATGCCCACCTATTTTATTTTACGAACCTAATTTGCGTGACACGCAGCTGGGTTGAAGGCAGCCGCGAGCTTTGTGTGGGGGTGCACTTCATACCTTTGAGCGTTTCCTTTGACGAAAATGTAGTGCAAGACAGTGCTTTCAAGCACAAGCAATCAGCATGCTTTGCCACTTGCAACGTAGTATTAAGCTTTAGTGCTTTTGATGGCATCCACGCCTTCAAGATCTCGTCCTCAAAAGGTAATAAATGGTACGGTGTTCAACAGCTGGCCAGAATCTCGTGCTTTCATTTCAGTGTTTGATGTCCCCAGATTTATTTGGACACGAGGCATCCAGCTGCACATAATACATATAATGGCACGTAAGTAAACAGTACTCGCGCCAGTGTCCTTTACGTCGCAGGCGTAGCGCTAGCTCGAGCAGCTAAATTTTTAGCATATTTAAACAGCACACATTTAACAGAAGACAACTGGATTCCGCCCACTTCAATATCGGCTTAACTAATAGCACAGTTTCGCTTGTAAAGCATCATCGTTACAAGTATAAATTCGCGCAGATACCTTCCAAAAGGGATCGATGAACGATACTGCAAGTGATACTCCCTGATAGCACGCTTTGTGAGCAAGACGCATTATTGTAAGAGCGCTCTAAAACAAAAATTACGTTCGGCGAAACTACCCGCAAAGCGTACTCTAATTATTACGCGTTGCATCTTGAAATGATGAGCTTTCACAAAGCTTTGTGCACAACTTGTAATATGGGGCAACAAAACATCGTTTCACTCACTCTTTTGCGAGCTGCACTGCAATTACGGTTCACGCGTACTACAGCGAGGACGTTTTTTTTTTTTTTTACAAATGTAACAGCGTACGTAGCTGACGAGGTTGGTTCCGCAGCCTGCTCAGCACGTACTGTATACATTGTAGACTTGCATGATCAAGGTGTTATTGATGTTCCAATAAAAACAGCGAAAATGTCCAGGCTAGAAAAGACGCCAAACACGCTCTCCGACGGGCTGAGTTTCGGGAGTTTCACGTTTGCTCTGTGTAGCGTCTGCTGGCGTGGCAGCCTGCGCATGTTGTTTCGTCGTGTGTGCGATAGATGTTTCGGCGTGTGCGCGCGGTGTAAATATGGCGATGCGCATGGAATTCGCTGTGTTCTGGTCTATAGGCTGATTGTTTTGCTACATGTTGCACGTGGTGGTGCGGAAAGTAAAAATGTGGCATGAAGTACTTTGTGGTCACTGATAGGAGGAAGAAAGGTTAAAGATGATAAGCTGTCTGGATGATTAGTTAGTATAAGGTCTAAGACGTTCGCACAGTCACCCTAAACACGTGTTGGTTCAGTAACAAGCTGTGAAAGATTAAAATTTAAACAGACGTCGATGAAATCTCTAGCTTCAGCGTTAGTTGACGCTCCGGAAGATAGATTACGCCAGTTAATACCAGGGAAGTTAAAGTCGCCGAATAAAAGAATATGAGCATTAGGATGCGCAGCTGTAACCTGGCACAAAACGCTGTTTAACTTTGCAGGAAAATCGGGGCTGTTAACAGGGGGTCGATAACAGACACACAGCAGGACAGCCTGCGGGAATGAGCGGAGAAGTAGCCATGCTATCTCGAGGCCAGCAGGAGGTGTAATTGTTGTGCAAGGTAATTGCTTGCTGAATGCTATAAAAACTCCCCCACCTCGTGTTCCTAGGCGGTCATGACGATGAACTTCGAAGTTTGGCAAGTCTGATAATACCTCGTTGTCACTGATGGCGCCCGTGAGCCACGTTTCTGTTATGATTAGTAAATTGCTGCTAGATGAAGAAACAAGACTTGATATCTCTTCACGCTTTGGAAGAAAACTATAGAAAGCTTATTCCTTGTGGCAATAGGGCGAGGGTTTCGTGAGCCTGTGTTGCGCTTTGATTGCCAATGACTCTGTTTAACGGTATTGGATGATTCATCATATTAATAGCGTTTCGATCCTATGACAAGTGTCTTGAAACGTAGTTTGATGGGCGTTCCTTTACTTTTGCCGAAAGCAGTAAGATGCTTGCGGGCATGTCGAACGGCTGGTAAAAAATCTTCGCCAATTGCGCAATTAGTCCCCTTTAACTTGCGACCGCCAGCCAGGACTAATTCTTTAGTTTTGTAGAGCGCAAATTTCACTGTGATGGGGCGGTTACGGCCAGGTGAGTACCGTCCCAGCCGGTGGGCACGCTCAATTTCCTTGTCATCAAGGCTTATGTGCATGTGCTCACGAATGTTATCAATGAATAATTTTTCGGACTGCGTAAACGTTTTAGAAGGGTTGGAATCAGGAATGCCATACAATATTAAGTTATTTCTACGAGACCGGTTGTCAGCGTCGTCTATGCGGCTCTCGAGGTTACACACCAGGCGACCAGTTTCGCCAGTAGCAGCATGCACTGCTTCTAATTCGTTTCGTAAGGGCATGAGTGCCTGGTAGTGTTGCTCAAGTTCCGTCATTCGCTTACTTAGATCCGTCAGTGTTTTATCGGTGCTCATAACTTGATTCTTTAGGCTTTGCACCTCAGTGATTAGTCTGCTTTGCCCGGCTGTCAGCTTCTGTAGCTCAGCGAGAACATCGTTCATACTAGGCCCTGGATTGGTTTCCACATCCCCTGACAAATATTGCAGATCAGTTCTGCGGAATCCCGCAAGGTGGTGGAAGGGTTAAGAAAGGGAAAATAGACAGCCACCCGTTTTGTAGCACGAAACCACAAGGAAATCCATACGGATTTTTCAGAAATAAAGCCTCTTAGTTGCCGAAAATTCGTCCCCGGACCAGGACGACTTTTTCGGCAACTAAGAGGCTTTATTTCTGAAAAATCCGTATGGATTTCCTTGTGGCTTCGTGCTACAAAACGGGTGGTTGTCTATTTTCCCTTTCTTATCCCCTGACAGCAACAGCAAAGACTGCATGACATGCACACATTCACCAAACAGAGCAAGGCAGCACTGGGGGCTCGGGAGCTGCACCAAACAATAATCGCTAGATTTCTTATTAAAAAGGCTGTATTTAGCACTAACCTGCACGGCGAAAACAAGCGTGTTAGAAGTCAGCGTTGTGGCGCAGCCACCGAGCCCACAAAGCGGTCGCGATGGTCGCTGCTCCTTTATAGTTGGCGGACTTGACAGTGTCCCTTTCGATGCGGAATCCCACGATGGCTGGAGCATCCAGTAGTCGGGTGTCGTTGTGCGTTCCTCCGGCAATGTTAAGACAAGCGGAACGGCAATCTGATTTGGGTAGTGGTAGAACGATGGCGCATGCTCCATTGGTGCCACGGTGCATACCGTCTGCAGTAGAGGCAGCAACACGTGGCAAACAGCGGCGGTGATCATCTGCACGGCGGAAAGCAGCGTGTTAGAAGTCAGCGTTGTGGCTGCGCCACAACGCTGACTTCGTGCTTGCGGCATCACACGTACTTGTGGCTTTGTTTATTGCTATGTTTTGGTTTTCTTTCGGATAAAAGAATGGATCGTTGTGAACTTCGTGACGAGATTTGAATTGCTGAGCCTAAAGAAGTTAAAGTGGCGAAGTGAAACTGCCGACTTTTGCTGAACTTTTTTTTCGACAAAGCGGATGCAGCGGACGCGGATCCAAACGGAGCCGAAAGTACGAAGTTTAGACAAATTTGTGTACTACCCATTATTCGCATGCTGGCGGAAGCGTCATGCGTTGCAGCTCCCATAGACACTAGCACCAGAGTTCCCTTTAGTAAGTATTGTAGGAAACTCTATGGCGAAAGCATCGCTGGGGGTGCGCATCGAGCTTCCGTTTCTCTTATGTGACTTATGAGACGGTGGTTGTCGAGGTATTTGAATTACCTCTGACGTTTACGTTGGGCTTCCCGAGCCTTCACTACTCCGCGGCGGTGGCGCTGCCGCTCCAACTAGCGCCGACGTTGAAGTTATTCATGGTGTTTCGCACACCGTTGCACAGATAGAGAATGACGGAAGCACAGGGAACGCGCGCTTTCGCAGCCTCGCAGCTTTGACATTCGCTTGCCGGCGTTGCCATTTACGTTCAGCTTCGCGAGCGTCCAGAGCACCGTTGCGAAGGGGAGTGCAACGCTTGCCGGCGTTGCGATTTACGTTCAGCTTCGCGAGATCGGGCTACAGGTGGCAGCACCGTCCCGCTCTAGTGTGGATAGGCGGTTGCCGGCGCGTATACAAACGAACACAACAGCGCTTCGTTGTGAGCGATTTGACACGATTTCCGGGAAACAAAATGCCTTGACTGCAGGTTTCTGGTAATTGTGCGCTCTTCATTTCCGAATTAATGCACGAAGCGCGCCGAACGTTACTATTACTTCTGAGAGAAGCGCATTCTGCCGACGAACGGGTTGCTCGCCTTCGGCAACAGTCGGCGTTTTCGCAATGGACGATATTTTCGTGTTGATTTATTTGTACATGATTAGCTTGTGTTCCACTTACTACGCACTGCTGTAGTGCGACTGAATTAAGTATTTACTTCTTGTTCATCTGGATAACCCCCAAGAAAAAGAAAGCCCGTATTCTTGCACGATGAGTTCAAACAGCACTATGTGCACTGCGTGCTCAAATATTCAGTTCTCCATGAAATGTAGGACAGTTGATAGGTTTACTGAGGAAAGCTACGTGGCTGAATGCGCGTTAGTGCTACTGAGACGTTTAACACGCACACGCTTGTTTTTATTCCAGTAACAGTACACAAAGGTAACTCAGCACGGAACATTCTTCGATTGATTACTTGCACGACAGTAATGGAACAAAGGCCCGGTTATTTCACGGGACCGAAGTACGTTTTTTCATGCGAATAATGTCCGCTGCCTTCCGTCAATCTACTATAACAACGCAACACAAACGCTAAGGTAATGCAAAGAAAAAAAGATGTGGCTTCACGTCAAATTACTGCGACATAATTGTAAAGTACGCCGTTTGGGTTAATTTTGACCATCAGGGCTCTTTAACGCGTACCTTAATCTAAGTACACGGGTGTTGTATACATTTCGCCACAAGTTATAGTTGCGCAAGGAAACTCAGTTTTGTGATTTCCGTGTCATTCCATTTTCTGCTGTGTTTAGGAGACAATTTAAGTACCGGAGTGTCATTCGTCACTTGAGAGAAATATTTCTCGGTAGTGGGACCAGGACCGTACACAACTAAAGCTCGTCGCGTAACCTATAAACGACAGTCCCGAAGTTATACACCTAACCACAAAGCGCAAGTGCATGAGAGCATTCTTTTACCACCGAGCCTCTAAAAGGCTATATTCACATGAGATTTAATACTTCTCATCTTTAGGACAACGCCAAGTGCACTTTGCAATGAGCTTGAGCCACAGAGCGGCACCTACACTGATATGACTCTCGTGAACGCAGGGTACAAGGACCACACACAGCACTCTCGACAAGTGCACTCGCTGATCTTACTACAGTACATATACAGCCGATCAAGGCCAAATGCTCCTTTACAATGTATTAGACATACCTACGAGCGGTTAAAGTTGCGCTAACGCAATGGAACAAACCGCCTTTTGAGGACCTGCATGACGTACGTGCGCATACAAACACAACGTGGCTAGCAGACGACGCATGGAGCAATCCACACTCACGGCGGCCGTGCCACACTAGGCGCGGTTCAGCCAGAGGCCGCCAGGCGGCGACTCCGCTCGATCTCGGGGCCAACTGGCGGCGAGATCGACCTATTCGCAATGCCCATAGACTGTCGCGCCGCCAAGCGGAATTCAGGAGCGTCCTCTCGAGGAGGGTTAGTAGACGACAAAATGGCAGCACTACGCAGTCGCTCCCTTGTTCGGCTGTGCTAACCTCAGTGTTAACGCGTTGACAAGGAAGGAACACTACGACTTGGCATGTTCCCTGCATCAGTGAACAAACCCGGCCCTCCGTGACACGAGAAATCTGATTCGTTCTTGCGAGGCGCGAAGTTTTCGTGAAAATACGTGGCGACTCGCGCTTTCAATGCTAGCCCACAGCGTACGCATACTATCAGCTTCGCGAGGCTTTCTGTAGCCACGTAGGTTAGTTGAATGTTATCGTCTGACATATTCAGTTGAGGCTAACTACTTGTATATAGCATTGGTCAGTGTTTCTTGTAGTGCATGAATCCCATAACACTGTACGCGGGAGGTCGCGCCGGCTCACGATTTGCTCTCGTAAAACTGAGCGATCTCAAGTTGTCGATGCATTAAAATATGCCTCTATCCTTTGTCAGCAAAGCGCTGTTACTAATCGTGCGAGCGACGTTTCAATCATTCGAGGACGCGTCCGCTCCACGCCTTTCGTGGAGCGAACGCTTTCCACGCCGTTGTGTTGGTTTCATAGCCAGCGCTGCGCCGCTTGTTTTTGTACGTTTGTTGATAGGTGGCAGCACACTAAGCGATTTGCTCGTTGACCGATCTGAGAGCGAAATGTTCTCCGCGCCCAGACGTCTCTGTAATTGTAAACGTGGTGGCGCGGAGTGGTCGAAGTTGTTCGGCGGAGGAAATTCTTCAGATTGCTTTCAGCAGTGATGTTGAAAGAAACCATCTTGACGTCGAAGATTTTTCATTGGACGTAGAAGACTGTGAAGGCACCGAGAGACACAGCGACGGTGAACGATCAGCTGCTAACTCACGAGAAGCGAGTTGCACTTCACGTCCCCTCGTGCGTTATTGTTCTTTCAAGCTCGTAAGTAACTTTGATTGTATTTAAGGTATAATATCCTTGAGCGAGATCAAAATAAAAGCATAGTTCCTCTTGTGCATTGCATGTATCAATTATTCTGGATATTATGGAGCGCCGCATGCCGCCAACACGCTCGATCTCGACCAGAGAAGCGAAATGGTTAGAGCGTTGGAACGTGCAGTCACAGCCACAATCCGCGCCTCTCGGCTAACTTCTTCGACGTTGCGAAAAGGATACGTGTGCATTCTTTTCGATATTCGTGTTTCGATCGTGCTGATCGAGCCTGCAACATGCGAGTGAAGTGAATTGCACACGGCTAGAGTTTCAGCATGGCTGTGGCACAAGCGCTACTGAATGGGAAGTTAAATGCTTGTGTTCCGTTGAAGACGTAACTCCGCGTTCCCGACTGCACAAGTAATGACGACGGCGTATGCGCAGCAGCGATGGCGCTACTCGCTGGCGGCCTACTACTGCGGCAAATCCGTAAGGCTGGCTCGGTACAACGTATCTATAAACGTTGGCTCGGTACGTACCACCTCGGAGTGCCGTTCTGCTCATACCTCAATTTTAGTTCATGCAATTTTATGTAGCACGCACAGGATTTCGCAAAGCATCTTTATGCACGGTAACGGAGCTGAAATCTAACATTTCACACCACAGCAAATAATTAGGTGGCGAGTACTTAGCACTTTCCATGGTTTGGGAAAGTAGTTTAGTCTCATATCCAATTCAGCACAGCTCATGACTTCATCCGGTGAAAGTGGCACGGGCCGTACGTCCGCACGTACTATCTGTTCCTATGCTAACAAACGGGTTGACCCTCCTCCTGGCGCCATCTTGAAAAGTACGGCGCGCCACCTATAGTTCGTGGGCATTGCGAATAGGTGACAGCACCGTCGCCGCGTCAGTGTGGAGAAGCCGTCGGCGGCGTGTATACAAATACACACATCGGCGCTGCGTTGTGAGCGGTTTGAGCCGATTCTCGGCGAATAAAATGCGTTGATTGCAGCTTACTGGTAATATATACGCTCTTCATTGTTGAATCGATGCACGAACATCATCCAACGTTACTATTACTAGTGAGAGAAGCGCAATCTGCCGATGAAAGGGATGCTTGCCCTGGAGATAGTCTGCGCTTATGCACTTTATGACGCTTTTGGCTGTTTTCTCTGTACGTGTTGGGCTTAAGTGTTTCTTGTTCATTTGTACACCAGCCAGGGGCGTAGACAAAAATTTTCTTCGGGGGGTTCAACCATACTTTATGTGTGTTCGTGCGTGCGTTTGTATTTGTGCGTGTATATATACACATGCAATAATGAAATATTTCGGGGGGGGGTTGAACCCCCAACGACTCCCCCCCCACCGGGCTACGCCCCTGATACCAGCCCATATTCCTCTGCAACGAGAACGAGCACTGCTAGCGCGAATACGCATTTTTTTATTATTGTTCAGTTCTCCATGAAATTTAGGACAGTTGATAAGTTTAGTCAGGAAATGTACGTGATCGACAGCGCTTTAGCGCCACGGAGACATTCAACGCGTACGCCCTTGTTCTTGAACTAGTAACAGAATAAAAAGGTAAGAGTTTAGCACAGAGCTTTCATCGATTGATTACATGCACGACAGTGATGCAACAAAGATCCGGTTATTTTATGGAACAAGTGTCTTTTTTTTTTCAACAAATAATGTCCGCTGCCTTCCATGAATTTATAATACCTCCACGCAAGCGCTCAAGATAATGTAAAAAAAAGAAGAGGTTTTGCGTGAAATTATACGATAGAAATGTAAGGCACGCCGTCAGGAATAATCTTGAACATCTGGGTTCTTCAAAGCGTACCTAAATCTAAGCACACACGGGTGGTTCTGCAGTGATAAAACTCCGTTTTATCACTGCCGTGTCATTCCATTGTCTGTTTTTTTTTAGGGGACAGTTTGAGTACCAAAGCGTCAGACTTCACTTGATAGAAATATTTCGATGTAGCGGGATCACGCCCTTACAATAAAAGGTCAGCTTAAGCACAACTACAGCCCATCGCATAACCGATGAACTACAGTGCCGCAGTCATACACCTTACAACAACGCGAAAGTGCATGGCCTAGAGCCTAGCTTTTGTTCACCAACGAGTCGCTAAAACGCTACCTTCACACACTATTTAATGCTCCTGATGATTGGGACTATGCAAAGCGCACTTTAGGATGCGCTTGAACCGGAAAGCGGCACCAACACTGAAATGATTCTGGCGAACGAAGAGTACGACACGAATAGACAGCCTTCTCGAAAGTCGCACTCACTGATCTTATTACAATGCGTATGCAGCGAGCAAGCCCATTTGCTTCTGGACACCATGTCAGGTATACCTACGAGCAGTTAAACTCGCGCTAACACAACAGAACAAACCGCCCTTTGAGAACGTGCATGACGTACGCGCACATGCAAACACGACGTGGCTAGCAGACGACGCAGGGAGCAATCCACACTAGGCGCACTTCAGCCAGTAGCCGCCAGGCGGCGACTCCGCTCGATCTCGCGGCCAATGGCGCCGTTGCGAAGGCGAGTGCAACGGGAGCGAGCGCGCGCCGCATTGTATCCAAGCGCACAGCTGTGGCGGAGCGAGAGAAACGGGAGAGGAGAAACGAAGTGGGGGCAGCGCTCATGCCACCTCCTCCCACTCACGCGAGGAGAGGGGGGGGGGTTCGCGCATGCGCAGTATGGGTGCAGACGCCGCAGAGCGGACACTGCCCCAAGCATAAGATGCTTTCGCATCTAAAAACTGACTGCTCGCGCTGCACAACCGTTCACCGGCCACCCCCTATATATAGGCATTGGATCTTGACCTGCAATGTAATGCCGGTGGAAAATTTCTCTTGTGCCTAGTTGAACAATAAAGATTCGCAGCCTGCGCGTTAACTACAAGCAGACAGTGGGTCTCTGTGTGAACGGAGCCCCCAGTTTCAGGGCCGAAGCCCCTTAGGGTTTCGGCAAGTCGGCGTGTCTCGTCTGCTGTAGTGACGGTCCATCTGCTTGATTAAAAATGGTTCAGTGCTAGAGAGGGCGCCACCGCCTCAACCCTCGCCGTGTGGCGAGAGAGAGCGAACGGCGCGCGTTTTGCTGTGGGAAACACCGGGCACAATGCATGTTTCGCCCCTACCCAGGTTTCACGTTAGTGGAACTGAACACCTTTGCCTACATGCCCCTTCGCCACAAATTTTTGAGAAGCTGCTCTAACCAGGGGCGTAGCCAGCAATTTTTTTCGGGGGGGGGGGGGGTGGGGGGTTCAACCATACTTTATGTATGTTCGTGCGTGTGTTTGTATATGCGCGTGTGTATATACGCAAGCAAAACTGAAAAATTTTGGGGGGGTTTGAACCCCCCCCCTGACTACGCCCCTGGCTCTAACAGCAGCGATAGATGACTGGTGTTGCACGCGCCAGCGCACACAGCATTCTGCACGTTGTGGACAATGGCTGCATGCGGCAAAGCACAAACAGATTGCTAATAGTTAGTCACAGGTGACACAGAGGATGAAGACGTACGGACATGGAAAATACATCATCATCATCATCATCAGCCTGTCTACGCCCATTGCAGGGCAAAGGCCTCTCCCATGTTCCGCCAATCAACCCGGTCCTGTGCTTTCTGCTGCCACGTTATACCTACAAACTTCTTAATCTCATCTACCCACCTAATTTTCTGTCTCCCCCTCACGCGTTTACCATCTCTTTGAATCCAGTCAGTTACCCTTAACGACCACCGGTTATCCTGCCGACGTGCTACGCGCCCGGCCCATATCCATTTCTTCTTCTTGATTTCAACTATGATGTCCTTAACCCCCGTTTGTTCCCTGACCCACTCTGTTCTCTTCCTGTCTCTTCAGGTTACACCTATCATTTTCCTTTCCATCGCTCGCTGCGTCGTCCTCAATTTAAGTTGAACCCCCTTTGTAAGTCTCCAGGTTTCTGCTCCGTAGGTAAGTACCGGTAAGATGCAGCTGTTATATACCTTTCTCTTAAGGGATAGTGGTAGATTACCATTCATGATTTGAGAATGCTTGCCGAATGAGCCCCATCCCATCCTTATTCTTTTAGTTATTTCACTCTCATGGTTCGGCTCCGCGGTTACTACCTGTCCTAAGTAGACGTACTCCTTTACAACTTCCAGTGTCTCTCTACCTATCGCAAAGCGCTGGTCTCTGCCAAGATTGTTCCACATTACTTTAGTTTTATGCATATTAATTTTCAGACCTACTCTTCTACTTTCCGTATCCAGTTCAGTAATCATGAGCTGTAATTCGTCTCCCGCGTTACTCATCAATGCAATGTCATCAGCGAATCGCAGGTTACTGAGATACTCTCCATTAACTCTTATCCCTAGTTCTTCCCAATCTAGGGCCCTGAAAACCTCCTGTAAACACGCGGTGAATAACATTGGAGAGATCGTGTCTCCCTGCCGTACGCCCTTCTTTATTGGGATTCTCTCACTTTCTTTATGGAGGACTATAGTGGCCGTGGAGCCGCTGTAGATTTCTTCCATTATGTTTATGTAGGCTTCGTCGATGCCCTGATTCCGCAGTGCCTGCATGACTGCTGATGTCTCCACCGAGTCAAATGCCTTCTCGTAATCTATGAAGGCTATCTATAGGGGTTGGTTGTATTCCGCGCATTTCTCTATCACCTGATTGATAGTATGAATATGGTCTATTGTTGAGAAGCCTGTACGAAATCCTGCCTGGTCCCTTGGTTGATTGAACTCTAATGTCGTATTAATTCTGTTAGCAATTACTTTTGTAAATAGCTTGTAGACAACGGACAGTAAGCTTATGGGCCTGTAATTTTTCAGGTCCTTGACGTCCCCTTTGTTATGGATCAAGATAATGTTGGCATTCTTCCAAGATTCTGGTATCCTCCCCGTCGAGAGACACTTCGTATACAGGGTGGCCAGTTTTTCTAACATAATCTCTCCACCGTCTTTCAACAGGTCTGATGTTACCTGATCCTCACCAGCTGCTTTGCCTCTTTGCATTCCCTTTAGGGCTTTCTTTACTTCTCCTGTCAATACTGGTGGGATGTCAGATTCCTCTGCGCTGATACTGCTTCTTACGTTATCATCCTGACTGTCTCGGCTGCTGTACAGATCTCTGTAGAACTCTTCCGCTACCTCAACTATTCTATCCATATTGTTTGTGACATTGCCTTCCTTGTCCCTTAATGCATACATCTGATTTTTGCCTATGCACAGTTTTGTCTTCATAGCTTTGAGGCTTCTTCCGTTCTTTAGAGCATGCTCAATTCTCTCCATATTATACTTTCTTATGTCGGCTACTTTACGCCTATTGATTAGCTTCGAAAGCTCCGCCAGCTCTATTTTGTCTGTTGCACTTGAGGCTTTCATAGCTTGACGTTTCTTAATGAGGTTTTTCGTCTCTTGGGATAGCTTACCAGTGTTCTGTCTGACGACTGTACCCCCGACTTCCACTGCACACTCCTTAATGATACTAGTCAGATTATCATTTATTGCGTCAACACTAAGGGCGGTTTCCTCGGTTAAGCCGCATACCTATTCTGAAGTGAAACTCTGAATTCCTGTACTTTCCCTCTCAGAGCTAGTTCATTAATTGGCTTCTTGCGTATCAGTTTCTGCCGTGCCTTCCTCACGTCTAGTTGAATTCTAGATCTTACCATTCTATGGTCACTGCATCGGATCTTGTTAACTACTTCCACATCCTGTACAATGCCCGGGTGGCCGCACATTATGAAGTCTATTTCATTTTTAGTTTCGCCATTAGGACTCCTCCACGTCCACTTACGAGTAGCCCGTTTTCTGTAGAAGGTATTCAAGATGCGTAAATTATTGCGTTCTGCAAACTCTACTAGTAACTCCCCCCTGGCGTTTCTAGAACCGATGCCATATTCCCCAACTGCATGATCTCCAGCCTGCTTCTTGCCTACCTTCGCATTAAAGTCGCCCATCAGTACAGTATACTGTGTCTTTACCTTACTCATTGCTGATTCTACGTCTTCGTAGAAGCGTTCAACCAGTTGATCATCATGGCTGGATGTAGGCGCGTAGGCCTGTACCACCTTCATCTTGTACCTCTTATTAAACTTAATTACTATACATATCACCCTCTCATTAATGCTATAGTATTCCTCTATATTACCAGCTATATTTTTATGAATAAGGAATCCCACCCCTAGTTCTCTTCTGTCAGCTAAGCCACGATAGCATAGGACGTGTCCGTTCTTCAGCACTGTATATGCCTCTTGTGGCCTCCTAACCTCACTGAGCCCTATTACCTCCCATTGAACACCCTCTAATACCTCGAATAGTACAGCTAGACTCGCCTCACTAGAAAAAGTTCTAGCGTTATACGTAGCCAAGTTCAGATTCCAATGGCGGCCTCTGCGGACCCAGAGATTCTTAGCACCCTCCGCTGCGTCGCAGGTCTGGCCGCCGCCTTGGTCAGTTGCTTCGCAGCCGCTGGGGACTGAGGGCCGAGGGTTCATTGGTGTATTCATGTGGGAGGTAGTGGCCAAGTACTACACCAGGATGGCCAATCCTGCTCTGGTGAGGGAGTGCATTGTTGGCTGTGGTCGCGAGTGAGGCTGCACCCCAGGCCTTTTTACACAATTCCATCATCACGCGGATTTTTTTTTTTAATCCGGTTGGGAATTGTCCGGCACCGGGATTCGAACCACGGACCTCTTGCACGCGAAGCTGATGCTCTACCACTACGCCATCGCTGTACGACTGCCATCGCTGTACGCCATACGATTTTGGTATGTGCCCCTTAACGCATTACTGCATGGTTGGGGTTCGGCTTTGATTTTGCACCTTTCTCCGTATTTAATATTTTTTTTAAGTTGCTGGGAATTTCTACCGTCATCAGTTCATGATAACAGGTGCGTATTGGGAGAATGGCCATTTAATGAGGATGTCTTTTTCTGATAATGAAATTGTAAATGCTCTAATGTAACATCTAATTAATGCTAGTGTCGTTAATAATTGTATATAAAGTTTTGGTGTCGCTTCAATATTCCCATCCAAAACTGTTAAAGGGGCCCCTGCAACACTTTTCCGTTTGCATTGTGCAGCACTGGAATGCGTGTAGTGCTCAATACTGAGAGGAATGCAAAAAGGATCACCGAAATTGGTGCACGCTAACAGAAGCAAAATCCCAGCAGTTCCCTTTTGCATTTCACTCTCCCACTGACTTCAATGGCCGTTTCCAATCGCCATGCGCCTCTCGCGGAGACATACCGGACGACTCGTGGCCGTAGTCCTAGTGCCATTTGGCAATTGTTTTCAAATTTTCATATTTAAAAACTAATCATTTTGTATCTGAGGAAGTACAAAGAGTGCCGTTATAATTAAAGCCCACAATAGTCTGGCCTATCTGAGACCATATGAATATTACGTGCGTCAAACTAATCAAAATGCCCGGCCAACGTTGTCACTCCCACGTGATGAAGCGTCACTTCCGATCCCAAAAATAGTCGTTGTGCGTTGCTCTAGTCTGAAAACAATGTGGTTTCTATAACAGCTTTGCTTTTGGTGTGGCCACTCGCACAACGATGTCGGTGAATTCCACAGTTGGAGAAGAAGCGAGAATTAGACGCTTAATCTGTGTCGCAAGACCCCTTTAAGTGGCACCCCACCGCAGGTGCCACAAGATCACGTGCGCAAATTTTGGCGCCGTTGGGAGTGTGCTTTTTGAATCTGAGCATCACGTGTGGGAACAACATGGCTGGCATGCGACACCTTTGCAAATTTCCACCTCCCATAACCAGCACTTGACGCTTTTGAAAAGAACAAATGCAAACGTCAGAGGAGAGACACTGGTCTAGCTGGGGCCCCGCACCCGCAGACTCTGTGACCACTGGTGTCACAAGGTTGTTCCAGGCTACATTCACCGCTCATTCTTCTCGGTCCAAGCAGAAGAATGGAACATTTCAAGTTTCATATTGTGGTGTCCTATTTCTAGGATTGCAAATAAAGGTACTGCCGGACTGCAAAGGTATTGTGGAGAAAAACAACTATTTTAAATGTGCTGCTGCAAAAGAAAAGCTCTTTAATGACTGGCTCTAACACTGCAGCAATGCATTCACTTATAGAGTATTGTTTCATAAGTGCATATTAGGATGGGACACGGCGCAAACGCCAAACCTCAGCTGAACATTACTACACAACTAGGATATGTAAAAACATGGTAAGCTTATTCTTTGTTGGCTACCTTGTGTAATTGCTTTCTACAGAAATGTCCAGGATGGTGTCCACACCGTGTCCCAATGGAGTCAAACTATTACAAGATGGCAACGGTGTCTCTAAGCAAAGATGAAATTTTTAATATCTGCACTGATGCCACAGCAAAAAAAAAAAATGCGGGGGGGGGGGGGGGGGAGGGTGCGCCCCTCCTGGCTACACCACTGCTTCGTGCCTTTTTCTACGACTATATAGTCTTTATTCTACCGCTGCGTTAGCCGCGTACCTTCGGAGCTCGTAGTCGCTATCGATGATCGCGTTGATAGCGACCGTGGTTTCGTGCGCGGCGGTTGCGGCAAACGGTAGTTCCGTTTTCAATCCGCCTGTGCTGGCTGCGCACGTGCCTTCAAAACTACGTTCTGCGTCGCCTGTATTGCTATCTATAATCGCATCTGCCGCTGTTTTGTCCGCGGCGTTTGCGGGAAGCAGTGCCACTTGGACAGGGTGGGCGTTGGACGCACGTGCACTTTCGGATTCCCGTCAGTTTCGTCGTCGCCATACATGATAGTGTCAAGAGCGACTGCGGTTTCGCCCACAGCGGTTATGGCAAACGATAACCACAGTTCTGACAGTGTGCGCACTGGCCGCGCGCGTACTTCCGAAGCTAACAGCATTCTGCTCTCGGCCGTCGCTCGACGGATTCCGTACCAAAGTTCGTATCACCCGCCGCGACGCGGGAAAGAGTTCGGAACATCAAAATTTCGGCGCATTCGACACAGTGGAATTCGGCTGGGAAATTTCACGAGTTCGTATCAGCCGGTTACGTTTACATCAACGCCTCCTAAATTGGTTTACTTGGGTTCTCAAAGAGCCTGGATCGGATTGGGTTGCAATTTTTGTCATGTCCAAATACGTCTGAGATGCAGGTAGAGTTGCCACCTGCTCGGTTTTGGACCGGCCGGGCCGGTTTTTTAGACAAGGGGCCGGTCGCCGGTCCGCACCTAAGACCGGCCGTCATTGGCCGGTTTTTCACGAAAGAACTTCCACGAAAGAATGCGGCAGCACAAGAATAACCTCCGTCAATTGAACCGAGAACGGAACGCAGTAGCAGAACACTGCGAGCGGTTTGACCACCATATCCGTCCCGACGACGCAGTGATTCTGGCAAAAGAAAGGAATAATGTCGAAGTCTGGGTCAGTTAGGACATGAGGCTGAGGCAAAAACCAGTCAAAAGGACGCCGGACAAGGGGAAGAAGTGAAACACACGATTCGAAAGAAAGGAACCCTCGCCGGCGGCTCCTCCTCGAATCCTGGCACATTCAGCAGACAACAGGAAACACCAACCGCTCTACGGGGACATTGCCCGTAGAGTTTTTAAGCCGCAAGTACTTCTAAATTGGAGATATAATGTCTTTAGTGTGGCTAAGTAAGTTAATGTTCTAGTGGTGTGCCACTTGATAAGGTTTAATTTTAAGGCGCCAACTGCAACACACCATGGCACTGACACAGGCACCACTGCCGCATCCTCCTCAGTTGAACCACCCCTGGTTGACTCCATAAAAACAACAAATGACTGCACATTCCTTCGGTATATTGTCTCATCATATTATGCTTAGTACGTTCACAACTAAAGGTATATTTGCAAACTCTACTGGTAGATCTTAGTTGTGATTGCATTGTGAGAGCAAAGAAAAGTGGGAGTAATGATGATAATTGCTGGGATTTTACGTGCCAAAACCACGATATGATTACGAGGCACGCAGTAGTTGGGGACTCTAGATTACTTTTGATCATGCGGAGTTCTTTAACATGTACATTTGCATTTTGCTGCCACCGAAATGTCTGGGAATCAAACCCGCACCCTCTAGCTTATCAGTGCGACACACTACATGCTAAGTCACCACAGTGGGTTGAAAAGTGCGAGTGTCAGTGGTGATTACGAGTCTTCTGCCTGTGCTGCTAATTCCGGTCAAAAACTTCTTGGGCAACATTGGCAACGTTCTACATTACCTACCAGGCAGCGCTGGCAGCTTTGCAAAGAATGAAATTAAAAAAGAAAATCTGAATGATAATTTCAAGGAGACTGTCCACTACTTTCGAAGGTCACATCGTGATGTCCAAGAACATGAGAGTTCAATAAAAACAGTTGTCACTGCTAAGAAAACATGCAAGGCATGCGAAAATTCTGCAGCCCTCTGTAATGAGTTGGCAGCTTTCAACCACCCACTCGTTACACAATTCACACAGTGTGATGCTTGGTGCGATTATATGCTTATGCCTTGCAGTATTGCATCTGTTAACGTGATGATCGTATAGGGTGTTTTTCCAAAGCAGTTTCAAGCACTGGCGTTGCTCTGGTGGAATACTTGACTGCCACGCAAAATACCTAGGCTCGATTCTGGCTCGAACCCTGATTTTATCTGACTTTCATTACACTCACATGGGTCTTTGTACTGCACACCGCATTTTCCAAGGCCAGCATCCGATGAGGCACTGAGGGCTTTCACCTTATAAAGGCATTCTTGTGGCTGTCACTCTATTTTTTGTTACTCCGCGATCTGAAGCTCAAGTCGTAGTCTTTCCAGCTCCCTTTCTTGACTTGCCGCTTCTGCTTTACGCCTGATGGTCTCTCGCTCTTCGTCTTCTTGTGCCCTTTTTATCCTCTCCTCAATTAGCTCCCAGCACTCGGCAAGCTCCTCTTCATCCGCGCCAGAATCCTTAACTGCCTGTACTAAATGTGGCTTTCTATGTATAGTCGCCACCTCAATCCCCAGCTCCTCGCACAACAGCACTAAATCCGGTTTCCTCAATTTGTTCAAATCCATGGTCACCCCGTGCAGACTTCCGTTGCTCAAACTGCCGTGAAGGCACCTCTAGAAACCCAATCCTTCACAAAGCAGCAACTCATCTACCCCTTTGGATAAACATCACCATCTATCCAAAACACCTGGTAGAATCTCTACGGAAAGTGAGCACTCACCAGCATCGGCACCAGGAAAGAACACGAACGGATCCTGCCGCTGCCAACCAGTTGATGTGACCCATGAGGGGTTAAGCTGCCACCCAGGTTCCGGCGAAGAAGGACTCTTGCGGCGCTTCACACGTAGAAGAAGAAAACCTGTTTAATTTACATATTTACAGGAGGTTGAAGAACCCAGGGCGTAGAGAAGCGTCTTAACAGCACAAGGGCCCAGAGCGAGACGAGAGGGCGAGCGAAGGCCAGTGAGTCCCCTCGCGCACACCCGACGCGCTCCTTTTTATCTCGGTCCATGCACGCGCCTCTCGTCAAGCGTTTTCGCTGGACGCTGGCTGCGTATTGCAGCAACGCCGACGCGCGTTCCCTGCAACGCACATGGAGATCTCTTGCGTTCTTGGGGAACGCGGACCGCGTATGGCAGATGTGCCGATGAGAGTCTCTTGCAGGCCGGTTCTTTGTATTGCCGGTTATATCAACGCGTAGAAGTTTGTGGGCTCCGGATAACCTCGTTGTCCGGGCGTGAGCTGCCCTTTCCGTTGTATCAAGAGGCTGGGGTCCATTCCCGGTGTTAAGGGCAGAAAAGAGGCCTTACCTCCATGGCGTCACACCACCCTGTTCGCTGTTCGCATTTAGCCCTATGGGTGTATGCGGTGCCCGCTTGTAAATACATAGCGTTAAGCGTGTAGGTGTCAGTAGCTGTGGCATTCGTGTTGTTGTTGATCCTGGTACGCAGCTCTAAATGTCACGCAGTGATGTGATAGCTGCGCCAATTGCGCCAAGACGTGAAAGCTGCTACATCCTGCTACATGTCCGCTGTTTTGCGCCAAAACTGCGCCAAACTATAAGCACACTAGCGGAAAAACGCGCGCCGCCGGCGGCAAAACGCGACACTCGAAAGCTGCCGCGCGGCAAAATTTTCGTGCCGCGAGAGGAATGTGTTCGTGCATCATTTTTCTCGGCACGCTGCCCGGCGCTTTTTGGGGACATAACCATAACCGACATAACCCTCTCCAGACTGCTGCAAATTGGCGTGACCCCCCAAAAATGCACCTTGGAAGGAGCGGCTCGCCGCGAGCTGGTGTGACCGCACCGCCGCAGCAACATAGAAGTAAAATTTCAGTTTTTAGTACAGCGATGTCCACGCCTGTCTTATTTTTGCACCCTTTTTTAAGTTCCGCTACTCGAACGAGTGTTATACCCCTGTCACACGGAAAACCTTAACCGTGGTTAAGCTGACTACGGTTACGGCTGACCACGGTTAGGGGTAGCTACACAGCAGAAATAACAGCATGGTTCTGCAGCGATAAAGCGACATGCTACACAAGAGGCACATTGAGGCCACGAAGACGCATCGGAATTCAGCAGGTGTACTGAAAACTGCAAAGACCTGCATATAGGGTTGGCACCTTTTACCGAAAAAAAAAACCGGCCCTTCGACGAGGCGGGGGGGGGGGGTTAACAAGGATTAAAGTAATGTTGAACTATAGACGCTATGTCAATTCTTCGGCATGCAGTGACATTTAATGTAACATTGCTTTTATTGAGCCAAATAAACCCAATGCACAAACAAAAGCAGCACACAGTGGGCAGGAGCCAGCTCTCGTACTCGGGTTGAGATCTGCGTGCACTCTTTCCGGAACGTGCATTGACGTATTTTTCGCTTTTTCAAAGGCGGAGAATCCGTGCTCATGATGCAAGCAAAATACGTGCAAGGTGAAATAAAAACACACGTCTAAATTATGAAAAAATTCGTAAACAGGGGTTGGGTGCTGGAACCGACGTTTCGACAAGTCTTGAAGTCGACCGGCCTTGAAGGAGACAAGTCCACTTGTCGAAACGTCAGCTTGAGCACGCACCCCTTGTTTACGGATTTTTTCGCCGCAAGCTTCCATCTTTCCCTTCCTGCCGTTTTTTAGACGTCTAAATTATGGCATGCAAATAATTTCACGCTGATCTTATACATCTTCAGAGACGCATGTCGAGCCGCTTAGCGCAACAGCTCAAGTGTGGCAGGCGCAGCCATCACGCCGAGGCACCGCCAACCACCGTGCCGCCAACGACTCGTCGAGTGTTCTGTGAGCGGCGTCGTAAAGCTCGAGCAAGCCCGTCATCCGCTGCCGCAGCCATCGAATCTCGAGTAGAAGAGCGAGCGAACGCGGGGCCGCCGCGACGAACGGCGATGCACTGCTTGCGAGCGAGCGTCGAGCAAGCCGACAGTAACGGCGACCAATTTCCATAGAGTTCCGAAGCGCAGCTAAAGTCGGCAAGCGAAAACACCCGCCAACCCAAGCCGGTGCATTTCAAGCGCGCGACATGCTATCGAGCTCGTTGCCGGCGACCGCAATGCATTTTGGGCGAGTCGCAGAACAGCGGTGAGGCCTCTGCCCAATATCGCGAGCTCGCAGCTCATCACCACGGCGAATCGTCGGTGAGCAAGCGTCCGGGCGTCCGGACCGCCAATATCCAGGCGGCCACAAAGCACAGGCGCGCTGACGCCCAAGCCGGCCCTCGCGGTGCATATTCGTGCGCGCGATTATACAACACGATCGAGTCCGTTACCGGCAATCGCGATCAGTTTCACGCACGCGATAGGTACGGCAGAAGAAAGAGCGATCTCTTACTTGAGAAAGAATCCAGCGCCGATTTTTGCCCAGAGTAAGATTGAAATCATGGATCCTATAGGCGTGCTGTCTTCTTGGCCGCCATTCCCAGCCGGTGGCGACGCAGTGCTGTAACTACGCCGGAGATATACAGCGCGGCGTCGCGACGTGTCGAGACCAGCTCAAAACTTCATGGGTGTGGCAAAACATAAAAGCAGCATCACAAGCTCATCCACGCATACGTGTATATCGAAGGCACCGCGGCGTAGTTCCTAGATTGTCGAACTCTCTGAGAGCGATACAACCGCCATCACGCCACCACGAACACAAGTAGGAATACTGACCCAAGAGCGAGGAGGACGGCTAGTTCCCTTGACAACGGCTTGCACACGGAACGTATCTCTCCAATGGAAAGGCACAGCGCAACTTAGACAATGGACAAGCACACGAAACATACACGAGCGCTGACTTACAAATGAATTTATTTGTGTTCACTAATTGTGCCATTGTGAGCATTGTGATGTTGCTGTTAGCCATGTGCTGATAAGTGTCCATTTCTGGGTTTTGCTATCGTGGAATGTTGGTCAATTGGCTCTTGGAAAGAGCAAAAATCAGGTTGTTAGTATAACTTGGTTGATAAACCAAAAAACGACCATTTCTGTTCGACTACCGATGTGTCATTTGTAGGGGTGTGCGAATATCAAATTTTTCGAATACGAATCGAATACGAATATCCACCTTCGAATATCGAATCGAATATCGAATATCAAAGGAAAAATGCCTCCACAGTAACAATATTTTATTTAACATGTAGCTATTTGAAAAAAAAAAAAAAAACGTTTACTGCCTGACTGGCAACACAACATACAATGCTATCTCCAGAACACAATGTCCAGGCTAGCACAATGCACATCACAACACAAGCACATGTCACGGCACAATGAAAGTAATGACTACATGTTATCATGAAGAAATATGAGTTGCTCCACATGATCAGGCAGCAGGCGCTCCCTTGTAACAGAGACACCCCCCCCCTCCTGCCACTGAAAAGGCACGCTCGCTTGGAACAGAAGTGGCTGGTATAGGGAGTTACATGGGGCAAAGCTTTGCCAGACTGGGGTATCTGAAGGTGCCTACAGTCCGCCACCAGTCACATGGGTCGCTGTCTTTCTTCAGAAGTGGTCCCGCATAGTGAACGAGTGGTAGTGCGGCACGTTACGGCCGCATAATATTGAAAATGCGCGGTTACATGATCGCCAACAGCGCTGCACGTCGGAGATGCACCAGCAATAAATCATACGTACTGGAGCGCTCGTGGCAGGCAGATATCGTGCCTCCGTGTATTTACGATGTTTATCGCTCCTCTCGGCAACGTTTTTAGCTATACGAACGCAGCAGAACTGTGGAAGACGAGTTATTTTATGCATGATAATCGAATTTTTCGAATATTCGAAGTTATCGAATATTCGAAACTTGTCGAATACACAATTTTCGAATCGAATACGAATATTTCGAATGTAATATTCGACGAATATTCGAAACTTTCGAATATTCGCACACCCCTAGTCATTTGTCAAGTTTACGCGCATTTATAAGACAGTTTGGTGCAAAATAAATCCAGTCGTAGGTCATTGCTCGTGTGTGTTGCGTGTTCTTGTCCATTGTCTAAGTTGCACTGTGCCTTCCCATTGCTATGAACCAACTCGCACAGATCAAAGTGTTACTGCAACATATCTCTCCACACGGCCTGCACCTCCCGCACGGCTGGCCCCTTTGCAGACAAACTGGTTTGCACGCCGCACGCATCCTTCTGCGGTTGCTCCTCAACGATCTATCCGTTCATCGCGCGCACCCATTTCGGCATAACTGCTTACGATTATAGCAATAAAACTGAATCCTTCTGAACACGCACCAAGGCAGTGATTACTATAATACATGCTTTAATATCAGCAAGTACACGCGTCAGTTTTAACCACTTTATATCTTACGATAATTTCGGTTTCGTTCTCCGGTGTTATGTGAATTCACATTAGCAAAGAGAATGTAATGAACACATTATTAACTCATTATAATGCAAATAACGCAGTTCTGACTGCTCATTTCTTTCTCGTTTGCAGCTTCCCTTGGATCTTTGTACGAAATAAATTCCCAACGCTACAGCAGCGTGTCGTACCAGCGTATTCGGGTGCGGTCTGCACGAAGCAAGCATGAGACGTGCCAGCGTCGCCACGCTCACCAGCGCAAATTGAGTCCAGGTCGACAAAACGGTCAGTGCTCTTTCTCCGTGATGATACAGTGCCTTAGTTGCTACTGGTTTAGATATCATTATAACAAAGGACGTGCCTGGTGAATTACAGTATATATTCACCAGGCTTTCGAAGTACTGGGGTCCCACCGAGTAGCCATGGCTTCGAAAAAGCGCCTCCGTCGGGGCTGGCTCATGAGCGGAATGGGAGCGCGCGGTCTGCTTTCTTTCCTAGGGCAAGACCGCTCTTGCCATCGGCCCATTACATGCAGGTGGCAATACATACAGTGAGGAACCGCTTTACTGCAGTCGAGATCTATATTATGATGCGTACAGCTGAGGAAGTTGTAGAAGTTATGATGACATGGAGAGATGACTAAGGTGAGTCACTGATTTGTTGTGCCCACGCCAGTCCTGTCTGGCGGTAGAAGTGGCCGCCTGGCCGCGGATAGTAATATGAAACGCTTGTGGTATATGGCTTTAAACGAGAGACATACGCTCCTTCGGTTCCACGGCTACGGTGATCAGAAGGAACTCTAAAGGGGGAAGACGCAGTAGTTAAATGGGGATGTTTGCGCAACAAGCGTGTGAGGTCCAATAAAGCTACTCGTGAATTTTAGCATTAGCCGGCAGCGCGGAGCGGAGTCGAAAGAACTACTTCGTCCCCAGGAAAAAAAAGTCCAGCACGGTGAGCCGAATCGCAGCGGTGATAGGAGGCGAGAAGCAGCAGTCTTTGGCGGTTTGCGGCTTTGAAAATGCACGTAGGAGGCGACGTATTTAGCAACGTGTGACGAGAGACCAGCTCAGGCGCGGTGAATTCTAATTTTGTCGTAAGTACTGCGATAACCTAGATGAGCAGCGGTGGAATAGTCGTGAAATGCTTCCAGAACCTCACTTAGTAAAGGGGGTCGTATGTGTGGAACCCCATTTATTTACATCGACGTGGTAAACATACCGATGTCCCACCACGAAGCTTGAATTGGTCAAGTTGTCGGCGAATTCGGGCGCTCGGTGGAGTAGAAGAATCTTCCATGTCTTCTAATATAGCGCGGCAGTATGGTTCGATGCGTAGGTGAGATACGGACAGATGGGCTGCCGGATCTTAGCCAAGTGGGCGCTATGATGGGGAAAACAGTCTCTGTGGGAAGAGGCGATGGTTAGCCACGGCTGGGCAAAATGTATCTCGATAGAGAATCAGCGTCTTGCTGCTTCTTTGCAGACCTGTAGGCGACATCGAAGTCATACTCCAGCAAGTCAAGCACCGAGCTACCAAGGTGATCCTAATGAATTATTTAGCGAAGGTAGCCAGAGCGGTGCGTTATGGTCAGTAGCGACTGTAAAGTGGCGGCCGGGGAGATACTGGGCTAAATTTTCGTCCTTCCCAAGCAACGGCAAAGCACTTTTGCTCGGTTATCGTGTAATTCTATGCAGCGGTCAGAGTACATCTGGTGTAAGCAATCACTCGTTCGCGTAAAGTGTAGTGAAGTTGCAGGGAATGGCACCGAGATTTCAGTGTGAAGGCAGCACTCGGTGCTGCCTTCATTTTGAAGGATGGTGGCTGCACCTGGATCGAGGTGGCACAGTACTGGGTCTGATGTCAGGGCTTGCTTCAACGCCAGGAAAGCGTTTTCTCAGTCTTCGGACCAATCGAAGGGCGCGTTATTGCGAGGAGTTGATGGAGCGAAGGCGCAAGCGCTCCGAAGTCGCGTATGAAGCGCCGGAACTAAGATGCTTAGCCGAGAAAACTAAGTTTTTTATAGCGTTAGCTACACTTGCCTAGCCGAAGCCGATTTCGCGTGGGTCATCATGAGCCGTGCTGCGCATGCGCGAGGATGTGTGCGGAGCCGGAATCTAACGCGCTCTCCGCCACCGCCGCGCGCAGCTTGCCGCTGCTGGTGGCGGAGAGCGGGAGGAGTGGCGTCGTAGCCGGGCAGACAGACTGGCGCCGGCGCGCGCGAATCGCCGCTGCTGCTCTGCGCATTCGAGAGGGGTGACGTCGTAGCCATGGCGCGCGCAGCTATTCGCCTTCGCTGTGCAGTCGCCGTCTGACAATGCGCTGGTGCCACTTGATAGCGCCTCTGACTGGCGTTTGCAGGCGGGTAACGTCATGGAGAAGGAGAGCGCAAATGCTGCTCAACGGCGCAGAGAGCCGAGAAGCTTATGTCATCGAATTGCGAAGTAGTTGGCTGGCAATGAGCTGTTCAGCGTAGGAAGAATGAACAGAGGAAGGCGAAACGTGCTGCGGAGACACTGGAGGAAAGGGAGGAACATCTAGCAAAGCGTCGTCGCCAGGATGCTGAGCGACGTGCCCGACCACTTTTGCAGCAGCAACAACAAGACGCCGTCGATGACGTCAAGGCTCGCCGATCGACTGCCTATACTGTGAAACTTAGCGAAAGCGCCAGTGCCACTCGGACCTTCGAGACGGACTTCGTAAACAATCCGTTTGGATACGTGTGCGACGTGTGTGAAAGACTATGGCACATGAAAGACTTGACGCCCTAAGTAGTGCCATGCGTGAAACGTTGAGTTTAGTTGCGGCGCCTGAGTGGGGTGAAACCGTGGCGCGGGTTTGTACAACGTGCAAGAACTTTCTCGTTGAGCCGAACATTCCGCTCTTTATCGTTACCAATGGGTATCGTTACCCGGTCATACCGCCAGATCTACCAGTTCTGAACGATGTGGCCGAATGTGTATCAATGGAGCAGCAGTAAGCGTGACAATCAAGCTAATCCTAGACAATCTGGAAAGCTCAGAATAATCAGCTGAACCTTCGCTAATGCTACGCATATCGTGGCATAGCCGAGCTAAGCCACTGAAAATTTTTTTTACTCAACCGACAGCGAAAGTTGAGGACGGCAGCAAGCTTCTCAGGGTCCGGCCGGACCCCTGCATTGCTAAGTGGACAAGAGCCTTGATTGTTTTGCTTTGCTTGGGAAGTTTCATTTTTGTATTGAGTTCTAGGCCACCATTTGCAAGGCAAGATAGCACTTCTTCAGGACGATGCATGTTCAGAGCACGTGGATAAAAAGACTGCTATGTCGTCGAGAGAGCACAAACCAGTCTTCAATTTGAGACAACACACTATATTCTCTATCGTGCGTCAGAAGGTAACGGCTGCATTAAAAATCACCGATGATTACTGCCTAATACGAATTCTGAGCGCAGCTATTTAGATGTCGTTCGTTGTTCAGAAAGAACTGGCTGAGGCTATGTTGTATATAAACGTACGGTTTACATTAAGAGCAGGCCTGGTGTAGCGTGACCGGCGCGGACCATTTCGTGCGGACGATTTCGTGCAGCCCATTTCACATCAACCACCACAGACGGAGCGTTGCGCGTCTACCTCGCAAGCCGGGAGACCGCGGAAGGCAGCGCGTGGATGCGTTCTACAACAGCCGCCGCAGACGGGCCTTTGTTCAGGCAGTGCCTGATTTGCATATATGGTGTCGGTGGCAGCCCCGCACCGCATACGTTAGTGATGACGTCACTGGTGACCGTACGAAAGCGCGCACTACTGTGGAGTGGGTGGCCGCCGCGGAACCTCTCGTCTCACCGCTCTTGTTCCATCCTCCTCGCGCTCTCCTCACTAACGCCCTCTTTCATCCTCCACTGTGCTCCGCGTTCGCTGTCTTTTGACCTCGTTCGCTCTGCCGGTCACGACGACGCCAACGCCGCTCAATGCAGAAACGGGCGCCTATGTGCTGCGCTCTAAAAGCCTGAAATACATGTCATTAAACTCGCACAGCAGATCAGGGGTGGAAAAAGCAGTCTTCTCTTAGTCCGAATCGGACATCGGTATTTGCCAGTCGCCCGATGAAAGCAAGAAAAATACTCAGCACATGTAACGAATACAGTGCGTCGTCGATCCGTGGCAGGACGTAAGCATGTTTGCGCGTTATTTTGTTCAGCGCACGGTAATCGAAGCAAGAACGCACTGTCCTGTGTTTCTTTTCGACTATAACAACTGCAGAGGACCAGGGTCTCGTTGAAGGACGTATGATGTTCCGTTGAATCATATCTGAGACGTTTTTTACTCGAGGATCTTGGGCCCTGTTAGAGACACGCGATATGGGCGACGATTAGTACGGGAGGCCGTTAGATGCGGTGAATATCGGCGGTAGTGATGCTGAGGACGTTCGAATTCACGCCTAACAGTAGGACGAACAAATCTTGACTCTGGGCAGGTGTCGGGTCAGTGCTTATTATTGGCGACACAAGTATGCAAGAGGCATTGAGTGGCGGCGGGTTTGAGACTGGTGGTACTGTCGGAAGGGCAACAAGTGGAACGTGATGCGTGTCATCAGCGCAAGTGACTTGATCCACAGGGTAACAGTTCGAGTTCTGGAGTTCAATTTAATGCAGTCAGAAAGGCACACCCGTGCCAGGACTAACCACAATGCGTTGACATAGGGTAGGGCCGTAGGGTAGAATGTGCAGGTCACCATATACAATGTTGTTGACATAAACACATAATTTCTGCCTCTGGATCACAAATGAACGTAGCCTGAGGTGTTGATGAGCCTGTGGCGACACACTGCGCACAAACTGGCGCAACCTCTACCTCACCACTAGCTAGCCCGGCGTGACACGGCTGCATGCTGCACCACACCTCTGATAAGGGACAGCGCCACCGCAGCGTCACCGGAGGCTTACGTCACCGACGGTGGCTATCAACTCAAGCTGCCAAGCTCGAAAGTCATCATTCCTTCGCTACCCAACTGCAGCGCAGCGTCGGTATGCTCGCCCCGCTGCTGCTACTTTGTTAATAAACAGTTGTTACGTTTTATGTTGGGATGCGTCCTTCCATCGACACGGCATCCCACATCTGGTGACCCGGAAACCGAACAAACCGCACTGCTATGGCCGACCCGGAAGCCCTTGCTGCTCTTCGGCAGCAAGTGGAACAAATTCAACAGCAACTTCAGGAACAGCAGCAGCGCATGCAAAATGGACCGCATTCGCCCGACGATTCCGCACAGCCTCTTGTGGACTACGCCCCCCGAAGCTCCGTTCCAATGGTCGCTGTCAACGCAGGCGCTGCTACCACTGCGGCCGCTGCCGACCTCGGACGTCTGGCAGTGTCACTGTCCAGCTTCCGCCATTTTGGGCGGACTCGCCCGAGGTATGGTTCGCCCAAGTCGAGGCCCAGTTCTCCCTGGCGCGCATCACACAAGACCGGACCCGCTACGACTACGTCGTGGCCCACCTGGACGCCCGCTACGCCAACGAGGTCCGGGATATCCCCGTCAATCCACCAACGGCCAACCTGTACGAGCATCACCACTGTATATATTCGTTCTTCGGTTGAAATAGACGCTTTTGTTGAAAGTTAGCGCACGTGTTGTGTCCTCCCTTCTCGTCCCTTTGTTATTTTGCGTTGCAAATTTTTTCCTAATGTCTTACCACCAAGGCCGAATTTCTCCCCTTGTGCTGTACGAATACCTCAAGACCGAACTCAACCGCCGGCTGTCACTCACGGAAGACCAGAATGTGCGACAACTTCAGTCCGCAGAACTTGCTGAGCGCAAACCCTCGCAGTTACTGCGCCACATGCGTGCTCTCGCGGGTAACATGGAAGTCCAGGAATGTTTCCTGCGATCACTCGGGCTCCAACGACTTCCACTGCACGTTCAGGAGATTCTGCGGGCTCAGCTAATGCTACCTCTCGACCAACTTGCCGAGGTCGCTCATTGCGTCATCGAGGTCTCCTTGCCGCAGTTGTCGCCCACCATGCAGGCTGTCGCCGCACCGCTGAACACCACCGAGCTTGCACGCCGTATAAACGACATCGACCCGCAGCTCACCTTCATCCAACAACGCCTGGGTGAAGGTCTTCCGATGCACCAGCGCCGCCACTCGCAAAGCCGCGACCGTAACACCACTTCGTCGCGGCAACCCGATAACAGCGGCCGCCCGTGTTACTACCACCGACGCTTCGGGGACAGAGCCCGGCAATGTCGACCACCCTGTTCCGCTGGGCATGCGGAAAACGCCAACGGCAGCTCGTAGACACGGCCGCAAGCTGCCAAACCAGAGGCCGTCGCATCTTCGTCACTGACCAAATCACGAAGCAGCGATTCCTTGTCGACAGCGGTTCCGACATTTGCTGCTACCCGCGATCCAATCTTCACGGTCCTCGTCCGCCTACGTCTTTCGAGCTCAGTGCGGCAAACCTCTCGACAATCAAGACGTACCGCTCGCTCCGCCTGCACATCCAGCTGAGAAACTTACGCCGTGACCTTCACTGGAACTTTGTCATCGCCGACGTCGCCGAGCCAATCATCGGCTCAGACTTTCTGGCCCACTACAACCTCCTTGCGGACTGCCGCAACGACCTCCTCATCGACGCGACAACGGGACATTCCGCACCAGGCCAGCGAACGACCGCCAAGCATGAAGGTACTCAGTGTTGACAACCATTCGCCGTACCACGCCATCCTCGCCGAATTTTCCGGAATAGACGCGCCCCAGCGGACTGCCACGCAAAGTGCAGCACACCACCGTGCACTACATCCGGACCACTTCAGGCCCCACGGTTTTCGGCCGCGCCCGTCGCCTTGCCCCGGACCGCATGCGCATAGCCAAAGCAGAGTTCGAGGCCATGCTCAGCGAACGAATCGCCTGCCGCTCTGACGGCCCATGGGCCTCGCCACTTCACCTTGTTCCGAAGAAGACCGAAGGCTGGCGGCCCTGTGGGGACTACCGTCGCCCTCAACGCGCGCACCATCCCGGACAGGTACCCCGTCCACCATATACAGGACTTCGCCCATCGCATTCATGGCTGCCACGTGTTCTCCGTACTAGACTTAGTGAAGGCCTACACACAGATACCCGTCAATCCGGATGACGTCCCGAAAACAGCAGTCATCACTCCCTTTGGCTTGTTCGAGTTTCCCTTCATGAGCTTCGGCCTGAGGAACGCTGGACAAACCTTTCAGCGCTTCATCGACGAAGTCGTCCGCGGCCTCGACTTCTCTTTCGTTTACCTTGACGACATACTGGTATTCTCCCGCGACGCCGAAGAGCACCACAGCCACCTTCGTCTGCTGTTCCAACGCCTCGATGACCACGGTCTACTCGTCAATACCCAAAAAAGTACGCTAGGCGCTTGCGTCGTCCACTTCCTCGGCCACGAAGTTTTATCTGAGGAAACTCGGCCCTTAGCCGAACGCATCTCGGACCTGCAAAGTTACCCTCAACCCACCACCGCTAAATATCTTCGCCATTTCCTCGGCATGCTGAACTTTTACAGGCGTTTCTTGCCACATGCAGCCGACTACCAGGCTCCCCTCCATGATGCTTTGGCTGGGCTACGAGGAAACCAACCCGTCACGTGGACACCGACGTTAACGAAAACTTTCGAAGAATGCAAAGCCGCCCTCTGCACCGCCGCTCTCCTCACCCATGCCGTGCCAGACGCTCCCTTGGGACTCTTCACGGACGCATCTAGCTTCGCCATCGGCGCCGCCCTCATGCAACGCGTGGACAACACCTGGCATGTGCACAAGCCAAAGTACCCGTCGTGTTCAGGCATAGAATAGCCCGTCGTATTCAGATGTATGAAACGCTCATGAAAAAAATTGCAAACGGACGCAGAAGACAAAAAACATGGTTGATCCCTCCGTCATAGGAATAAGCATGGAGGAAGGAAAACTGAGGAGAGGATCTCGCCCCCTCGCTCTGCGAGCAAGAATTGTGGCGGAAGTCACGTGCTTTTTCGCAACGGCCTCTGGGATTCCTTAGTCACGCCGTCGTCCACATCGTCTTCGCGGTCTGCGTCAGCTAGCGTCAACACATGACCAATATGACCGAGTTGTCAGAGCCTGCCATAGAATTGCGAATCTCCATGTTTATGCTATCGTAAGTTTTGGAGGCCTACAGTGAGCATCGGTCTTCACCAGGGGCGTAGCCAGAATTTTTTTTCGGGGGGGGGGGGTTTCAACCACACTTTATGTACGTTCGTGCGTGCGTTTGTATGTGTGCGTGTATATATACGCAAGCAAAACTGAAAAATTTCGGGGGGGTTTGAACCCCCCAACCCCCCCCTTGGCTACGCCCCTGGTCTTCACGGTTACGTGTTTAGTTCATTCCGCATGCCGTCGTAAGAGGTTGCTTTCGAGGCCCCGCGACAGTACCTCAGTAAAGGCTTCGCGCCGCAACTTCGCTGTTCTCCTTTGGCACCGTGCTGTTGCGTTCCTCAGCGGTGAAAGGCTACATTTCCAAGAAGAGAACGACACCTCCGACGGCTCTTAATGTGGGAGGCGTGTACGATGGTGAGAATTAACGATTGCAAAGCATTGGCCCGGTAGGCCCGGTACGATAACCGATGCTTCCAACCTCACTAGTAGAAAAGACGTGCCTGACCCAATGGTGTTCGACACAGTAAAGCAGTTTGCGAATCAGCGTGAAGTGCTGCCATTTCTTTACGTTTTGTGCGCAGTAATTTTATCTGAGCGAATGTTTTCTTCTATGCGGTCGTAGTCGACAGACCCGTGCCACTGTAGCTCGGCTCGAGTGCCACGACGTTCGTGCGAACGTTATGACACACACAGAGAAGGGATAATTTGGAGGTGCAGCATGTCCCTATGTAGCAAGACCAATTCAGATGTCACTGTTAGATTATGTCGCGTACCCTGAACCTACCGTTTCTCCTGCAAAAGAAAAAAAAAGTTGACCGTGGCGACCACCCTCCCGAGTTGCACCGTTGCTTTCTTGCATTCAGCTGATTAAACATGAAGTGCAAAGCTGGAAGTTTATTCGAAAAGCTCAATAGCAACACTTGCACACAGTAAAAGAACACTAAAAACGGTGACGAACAACGGCATCAGTTATTGGCCTTTAAACTGGGTTAATTTTCTGAACATCTGCCTGACTTGGACACTGTGCAGGCTCTCAGTTGCCTGCTTGCCAACATGAAACAAGCGCATGTTGATGTAATTTTCCGCCACATTTCTCACAAGATGCATGTAGTGGTTGTCCAGTGGAGGGTTGTCAAACATGTGCTCATGAAGCTCAGTGAAGAGCTCTTTACCATGAAATGCATCAAGCACCTCATGCACAATTTCAAGGAGTGGTAACTTTGATATCAACTCATTCAGGCGCACTGCAGTCCTGACCAGATACTCAGATTTTTGGCATATCCCCAATACACTTTCTGATCTTCATATTCTCTCATTTACGGCGCTAAGAAATTATAAGGTAGCTTGCCTAGTTCACAAAATACTGTACACAAACTTTCCACTACCCAACACCATATTCAACTTCCCGCGTGCAAACACCAGACAAACAAGTCAGCTAAATTTAAATCTTCCTCCCTGTAACAACGTTTATGGCGAACGATTGCTATAATTCTTCGGAGCTGTAACCTGGAACACTGTGCCTCTGGAAATAAAAACTACGCGTAACTTCAACCTTTCTTGCAAACGCTTTTTCTTGTCTAATGAATTGTAATCACCTTCCGTACGTAGATTGTACATCACTGAAACTTCCATATGTATAAAACCAATCATTTTTCATGACCAATCATGTGCGTTGCTAACTTTTATGTATTTTCTCTATTGGACCAGCTACTAGCCACGTAGGCTATTGGTCCAAATATTATGTACGCATTTTTTGTATACATGTCTTAATAAACTCATTTTGATTTGATTTGATTTGATGGGTATGTCAGGCCACCTCTGCGTTTTCTGTCAATGAGCGAGTGCATGCTGCCTCATTCTCTCGTGAGTAGCGCACTTGTGCAGTGCTCACAAGTCAGTCTTAATGCTAGTTTATGTGCTACATATCCTGCCATGTAAGTTACAATCCGACCACCACATTCGCTAATGGAGCCGGGAGCTATAATATATATTTGAACTTTAGCGCAACACACGAGGGCACACAAGAAAGAACACACGGACCAGCGCAGACTATCAACTGATTTTTATTCACCAGGAAACCATCATATATACTCAATTTCCGCCCTCATGAACACTGCGCATGAGCAAATTGGCATCGTACAATTTTTTCACAAAAATAAAACCTTTACAAAGGATGATGTAATCTTACATCTTGTTCAACAATTCTATTTCTTTATCATGCAGCAATACTGAAGGGTGACTAACGCACATGTCCTTAAGTCTAGAAATGTGCCACGCCTCCACTATTTCTCTTGTCTTCTGATTGGGGTTTACATACATAACTTTAGTTAAGAAAGGGAAAATCGACAACCACCTGTTTGTAGCACGAAGCCACAAGGAAATCCATACGGATTTCTCAGAAATAAAGCCTCTTTGTTGCCGAAAAATTCGTCCTGGTCCGGGGATCGAACCCGGGACCAACGCCTATCCGGGGCGGTCGCTCTACCAAGTAGAGCGACCGCCCCGGATAGGCGTTGGTCCCGGGTTCGATCCCCGGACCAGGACGAATTTTTCGGCAACAAAGAGGCTTTATTTCTGAGAAATCCGTATGGATTTCCTTGTGGCTTCGTGCTACAAACAGGTGGTTGTCGATTTTCCCTTTCTTAACCCTTCCGCCACCTTGCGGGTTTCCGCAGAACTGATTTGCAATAACTTCAGTTCTATCAAACAACGGTTTACACGACCTAGAAGAACACCGCGCCCAATGTATAGCCAATAAAAATAATCAGGTATGTTGATGATTATTTGATTTTGGGCTTAAACAAGGAATGGGATGAGGTTACCTCAAGTGTGTTGGATACATTCAGAAGAAGAGGCAAAGGCCTAAATTTCACAGTTGAACAGCCCAGTAATAACTGCTTACAGTTCCTAGACTTAAAACTTATTTTTGAAAAAGACCATTTGTGCTGGGAGTATTCCCCGAGGACAGAAAAGCCCTTGTTACAATATGGCTCCGCCCATTCAAGGTTAATAAAAAACGGGATCGCAATGGGGTGTTTTCATTCAGCTCTGACGAAATCATGCAAGCACAGATTAAGGGAATCTTTCCTAGAGCAGAAGTTAAGGCTGGAAAAGGCTGGATACACAAACTCGGTTCTCCTAACGGCAAGCGAAAGGTTATTGAAGAAAATGAAGTCTGGGAAGAAGGGGGAAAGGAGCCAAGAATCAAAAAAGATATCAGTAATCCCTTACGTGCATGGTCTCTCTCATAAAATTGATTGATTGATTGCTTTATTTCGTCACAGTACAGTGTAACAGGAGGCGGAGGGAAAAGCCGTAATGACGGCTTGAGGGATCCTCCGCCCCCTTTGTGAACAATGGCAGCAGCTGAAAGGACATCACAGTATCATACACTTTTTATACATAGCTTATACAACAAAGAAACCTGCTGCAATCTTCTGCACCCAAATAATTGCTACATTGCTTATACAGCAAAAAGAGCCGTTAATTCAGCGACACTTAAATGAGACACATCTATACCTTTGCTAATGTAATTATTTAGAATTCGCGGAAGAGTACATCGAAGCATCTGAAAACCATAATTAGTACGAAAGTAAGGAACGTTCCACATTTCTGTATTTCGAGTTTCATAAGCCTTTTCCTTTAAGCAAAGATTCGCCATATCTGTAAACAAAGAGTTTGAGCGTTTGCAGCTAAGACAGTACTCTCGTAGTAGTCTGTATTGATATAGGTCATTCACTTTGATTATCTTATATTTTTTAAACAGTGGGTCGCTAGGTGCTGAAACTATAGCGTTGTCTATCAGCCTCAGTATTTTCTTCTGTATCCTCAGTAATTTTGTTAAGTTTGTTTCTGTAGTTGTTCCCCAAACCAAATAGCAATAACTAAGATAAGAACTAAACAGTGATTTGTATATCAATAACTTCACCGAGTTGGGGATGAGGTACCGGATACGGCTGAATATTCCAGTTATCCGGCTTAATTTTAATTGAATATAATTGACGTGGTCATCCCATTGCAAAGAACTGGAGAAATGTACCCCAAGTACTTTCACTGACGTCACTATTTCTATATCTGAGCCTCTAAATACAATGTTATTCTCCAAAGTAACTTGTTGACCTTTCGAATGAAAAACTACGGCTTTTGTTTTAGTTGCATTTATTTTTAACTTATTGTTACTTGTCCAGTTGTCTAACTTCTGTAAGACGTCATTAGCTTTATTAGAAAGGATAGCATCTGATGCTGACGGGACAAATATACTCGTGTCATCTGCATAGATAATAAACTTAACTTCTGGGGAGATATGCACAATGTCATTAATATATAAAGTGAACAATAAAGGGCCAAGAATGCTCCCCTGTGGTACCCCTGAAATTATATTTTTCTTATCTGATACTAAATCATTTATCGAAACAAATTGACATCTGTGCGCCAGATAGCTTTTAAGTAACATGAGTGGGAGCCCGCGAATGCCATAATGGTTTAATTTTTCAAATAAAATACCGTGGTGAATGTAGTCAAATGCTTGTGTGAAATCCACAAAAATTCCGACCACTTTATTTTTTTGTTCGAACTGTTGTAGAATATATTCTTTTTGATCCAGTAGGGCGAGTTCTGTAGACTTGTGTTTTTGGAAGCCATATTGCGATTTTGTCAGGACGTATTTGGTGCAAAAACAGGATAAGCGACTAAAAATAATTTTTTCTAAACCTTTAGAAAATACGGGGAGAATAGATATCGGTCGATAATTTGCAACGTTATGCTTGTTCCCCTTTTTGTAGAGAGCTATTACGCGTGCCGTTTGCATTTTCGAAGGAAAAACCCCTGTCGAAATACAGAGATTGAATATGTGTGTTAGTGCTGGACTGATCAGATCGATAACATATTTCACTGGTTTTATTTGCATGCCATCGGCGTCGCAGCTACGACTGTTTTTTAAGCCGAGAAATACTGTGCGGACTTCTGGTTCAATAGTACCTGCTAAGAAAAACGTGTTTGTAGTTTCTGGACCCATAGTTCGGCAAGCAGCGGGTGATCTGTCGTTAAAGTCTCTGTAAACGAAGTAATCATTAAAAACATTGGCCATAGCCTCTCCACTGACAAAGTTTCCATCATGGAGTACCTCCTTAATTTCTTCTGTTTTCGGATTGCGGCCCATCAAAGAGTTTATTCTATTCCATAAAACATCTGCTCGTTTTGAGCACACAGTAAATGCTTGTATGTGATACAGCTGCTTTGATTTCTTCATTTCTTTACTTAAGGCATTTCGGAACTGCTTGAAAGCAATTAGGTCCGCCTCGTCGCGCGTACGCATGAATTTCCGAAATAATCTGTCTTTTTTGTCTAATTTACGTAAGAGTTCGCGTGTCATCCAAGGTTTCCGACAACCTTTAGGTTTTTTGCGCTGTTTATAAGGGAAGTGTTTTTTGTATATACAGGTAAAGGATTCTAAAAACGCGTCATAGGCTGCATTCGCATCATTTGAGTTAAAAACAGTGTCCCAATGCATAGTGCCAATCTCTGAATGGAAGGCATCTAAAGCAGCTGGCGAGATATGCTGATAACTATAAGGAATGTCATTCTGAATTAACGGAGGTGCACCTGTTTTTACAGAACAACATATCGCCATGTGATCACTAATAGGATACGTAAGGACAGCACAGGTCACACACGACAGATCACAGTTTGTGATAAATAAGTCTATGGTGGTCTCCGAAGACAGAGTAATTCTAGTGGATCTATTTATAATGTTTTCGCAACCGTTGCATGCAATAATAGTTTCAAAATCACACTTTTTTGTGCTTTCATGCCCCATGTCAACATTGAAATCACCACCTAATATAACAGTAATTAAGAAGGTGGCAGCTGAATATGGCGTCAAGGTAGTATTCTCGGCAAAAAACAAAGTTGGAGGAGTGTGTTCGGCTGTGAATAATTTGTACGAAGAAAGGCCTAAGGATATCGGTAATAAATGTTCCAAACGTGAAGATCACCGGGTAGTAGAATGCAAAAGAAATGTAGTGTATAAGATTCCGTTCAATTGTGGCCACTGTTATGTAGGTCAAACGGGCCGATGCTTGAATGTGAGATTAAAAGAGCATTTGAACAATTTGAAGGGAAGGCCAGAAACACATCTGGCTATACATTGCGCGCGGTGTTCTTCTAGGTCGTGTAAACCGTTGTTTGATAGAACTGAAGTTATGTATGTAAACCCCAATCAGAAGACAAGAGAAATAGTGGAGGCGTGGCACATTTCTAGACTTAAGGACATGTGCGTTAGTCACCCTTCAGTATTGCTGCATGATAAAGAAATAGAATTGTTGAACAAGATGTAAGATTACATCATCCTTTGTAAAGGTTTTATTTTTGTGAAACAATTGTACGATGCCAATTTGCTCATGCGCAGTGTTCATGAGGGCGGAAATTGAGTATATATGATGGTTTCCTGGTGAATAAAAAATCAGTTGATAGTCTGCGCTGGTCCGTGTGTTCTTTCTTGTGTGTCCTCGTGTGTGTGCGCTAAAGTTCCAATATGCAGCAAAACCAACTAGCCCGCTTTTCCGTATTATTACAGCTATAATATAGTCATGATCAGCAGCTGTTATTTGGGACTGTTGAACAGCTTCGCTGTCTAGGAGTGGCTTCCTTTGTGCTGATATATTCAGTAGTTCAGTCGAAGTAGCCTTTGAAGCACTGCTGCACGAAAGTATGGCGATGCTGTCCAGGCTCAAACAGGTGCCTGTTGACACATCAGCCAGTTCATTCTGAACGATTACGTTTTTGAAAACAGCACGAAATTGTTGCGTGGTTGGGTTATCGGGCCCGCCGTGTGCTCGAATCAAGCCAAGAAACTGTTCTAGATGATCTTGGCAAATTTTGTGGGCCGGAATATACTTTAGCAGTCGTTTTTCAGTAACAAGAAACTACAAAAGACTAATCAGGCTTTTCATGCAGCTAATGAAACCTAGGAAACCTGTCTTTCGACCTGTTTCAATCATTCGTCTCCCCGTTGCAGGCTCCTTCAAGTAGGAAAGATAATGTATTCTGGTTTCGAACATGTCTTCAACAGCTGCTATGTTCTTTTCACTTACTGGTTTCTTCGAACCTTTTTGATGTGCACTTCTTGAATTTAGGGCATCGAATGTGTCATGAATCTTCAACAAAAAAATTTCTGTTGCCTGTGTACCACAAAAGCCTTCTAGGCTAAGTTCTCTGCACTCGGCTAATACTGTTGCTACCGAAGTGCTCATCACTTGGGTGGGCAGCGAGTCTTACTTTCATGGGCTGCGGCTCCCACACAATGTGGGCTCTGGGCAACTTATTCGCGAAGTGTAGGCCTTCTTTCTGCTGCACATTATGAAGACGTTCAATATGCTCCCAAGACACTATTCTTCCCTGGTGATCAATAAAACACCTCTTATATGCCAGTGCATTTCTGAAAAGTTTCAGCATATGGCACGGATCCAAAAATGCAGCACTGGGTCTTGGTTAGCTGGGTGTGGAAAAGTTGTTTTCAGATCTCCCACATGCTGGAAATTGCACCCAAGCTCTTGTAGCATTGCCAGATTTGCGGGAGCGCCATCACAAGTAAGTGAAGCAACCATAGCTCCAGCATCATGTGCCTTATGAAGGCATTGGGTGACAAGATTAGCTCTCTGTGTTCCAGTTAGGCCATCCACAAAAAAGTACCCAAGTGGCAACTTCCACCGTCCCTTAATAGCGACAGCCATGATAACAAATGCAGCCTGCAGCCTTTGCTTGTGGTAGCGAGTCACTGTCAATGCCACTGCCAAAGTCAACAAATCCCTCAAAATTATATTTATCCCATTGAACGTTTTGCCGGATTGATATTTCATCAACCATGAGGCTGCAGATTGTTTGATACCCTTTGTTTGCTGTTTCTGCACACTTCATTTTTAGTGCATTGAAAGCTCCTGTTGACAGCCCTGCTTGCCCATCAGCAGTCTCGTACCACTTTCTCAGCGTTCTGGGATGCGGGAGGCACGTATCAAACACTTTCCTGACATACTGATAGGCTCTTCGGGAATAGAAATTTAAAGTTAAGGCAAACGTTCTCAGTTCAGGCGAGTACATATTTGGAGTACCTGTAACTTAGGAGAATATTGTCCTTAGTTAATGTTGATAGAACTGATTTAAGTTCAGTGTTTTTCTTTTACAGTCTCCGCGTTGCTTGCTGTAGCCTTTTGATGCTTTTTCTTGACTGAGCTTGCATTGCAGAAAACCATGTAGCCATTATAGAGGCAGCGCTAAAAGACGTAGACGAAGAATAAACAAGTACACAGGACGAGCGCTGACTCGCAACTGAAAAATTTATTAGGAAAGAACATCGAAGAAAACAACAAGAAAAACAACGAAAAACGTGTGCAAAACAGCGTGTCAAACAGCAGAAAAACTCTAATCTTGTTACTAACATAGGCATCACTTTACGGTACATGTGCCAAGTAGATAATCCAGCTCCTTTTCTGTCAATGACAATGATGGCTGACTGACGCATGCGTCTCCCATTCTTTTTATGTGGAATGCCTCTATTACCTCTCGAGTAATCTTGCATTTGTGTGATGACAAGACCTTCGTATCTGAAAACACTGGTAAACAGCCACACGTGCAACAGTGCGATGCGAGATTTGAAAAATTCGATTTGTTCAGTGACTGGTTGTGTTCATTTAAGCGCACGTTAAGGCATCTGCTGGTTTGCCCAACGTACGAATTCCCACAAGTGAGGGGTATCTGGTAGACGACCCCACACTTACACGGCACATATGTAGGCTTTACATGGTTTGTTCCACAACCTTCATTATTAACATCATTCTGCTCTATTTTTTTCCTAACGAGAGGAAAAATCGCAGAAAATTTGTTAGGAGCAGAAAACACAGTTCTAACCCCGTACCTATTGCCGACATTACTCAAGCCATGGGAAAGTTTCTGTACATAAGGCACCACTGTTACCTTATCGTATCTCTGCTTATCATCGCATTTCTTGGAACGATTCTGGCCCTTCACCCATCTCAATAGCCTCTCGCTGCAACTTGATAGCATGCAGTTCGGATAACCCGCTTGTAGAAGCCTCTGAATTTCTGTAAGAAATCTACGCTCTATCTCATGTTCACAAGACTTCTGCAGAGCCGATTTTAAGGCGGAGTAAGCTATTCCATTCTTTATCACTTTTGAGTGTCTAGACGAAAACGGAAGTATCGGTTTCCGCGATCTTGGAAGATATTGCCAACAAACATGGTTCTCCTCAAATGAAAGGCACAAATCTAAAAAGTTCGGCAGGTCCCACTAGCGTGAGAATCCATGTTATGCGAAGCATGCGCAGGAAGGTGACTGTGTCGCAGTTTTTCACATTGAGCGAAACGTTACGGAATGACGCTAGAGAAATGTGCAAATCGTATACGCACACACATATTTTGAAGAGTCTGCCACGTAATATACAACCAATTGCTTACAGTCGCTTAACGATGCGAACAGCAACATAGGTGTTACCAACACCAAACGCAGTAAGCTGATATGTAGTGCTTATATTCTTGAATACTCGGTAGCGCGAATTCGAATAGGGCAATGAAGAAACACAGATGCACAGGACAGGCGCTACTTGCAACTAAGCTCTATTCAGAAAAGTTTTCCTATATATATATACACAGCCGAGTGGAACGCGCAGGCGCACTGCACGTACGTTACAGTCACAGTTCCAGTGGTTAGAGTTGCGTTACAGTTGTTATGCTTATACTTATCCGTTATGTCGCATGCATGTTTCACGAACCCATGTGCATGTGTGGAAGGGGTTCTAGGCAGTTCTTCAATAAGGTCATCATCACCGTGATCAGTGAGCAGCTGGACAGGACTTGTTACCGGATCCGTTCCTGATCGCGGCTACGAACGGTCTAAGCGTAGTGAAGCGCGAGGTATCTGGTGGAAATCGCAGATGGCTTTTACGAAGATATGATGCCTTCTGTCCTGGACTTGGCACCGATCTCTTGTGATGCCCTGTCCACATCAATGCCGTCTTTCATGCCGTCTAAGAATCGGGCGTTGTTGGGTTTTGATAAATCAATGCTCAAGTCACCGGTAAATATGAGGGCCATGGTCCTCTCGGCAGAGTTACTGTAAGAAGCATCGACCCCGGTTTTTGCGTAATCCACGTGGTCCACGCTGTGCACCACGTGGACGAGTGGCTGGCAGCCCAGCGTCTTCCAGGGGTGCTCTTAAGCTCCCTAACTTTCCTGGCGTCGGCCGCAGTGGTGTAGTGGTTACGGTGCTCGGCTGCTGACACGAAGGTCGCGTGTTCGATCCCGGCCACGGCAGTCGCATTTGGATGGAGCCGAAATGCTAGAGGCCCGTGTACTGTGCGATGTCAGTGCAAGTTAAGGAATACCAGATGGTCAAAATTTCCGGAGCCCTTCACTATGGCGTCTCTCATAATCATATCGTGGTTTTGGAACGTAAAACCTCCACAATTAGTATTATTATCACTTTTCTTCCATGTAAACGTGTACGTTCGCGGTTACTGCGTTGATTGAGGCTGTGTTGTTACCTCTGACACATACCCGCATGACATGACCTCTGGTATGCGGGTGTGTGCCACACGTGACTGAGGGACAGGGTTTCATGACGTACGCCACAGGTAATTTGCGTTATTCATGTCACCACTAGTAAATCGTGTTTGTCATACACTCATCCTATGCTATGCAAATTTTGGTATATTACAACCTATGGAGACGACCGGGAGAGCGCCCAATCTTAGGCGGCTAGATAGATAGATAGATAGATAGATAGATAGATAGATAGATAGATAGATAGATACGTAGCTAGAAACGCCCAAAGTGCCTCAGGTTCGCTAAGAAATGCTTCGCATTTCAAACGGCAATCTACTATTCTTAATCAGCTCAAGCGTGAACTTCAATCCATTGCCATGTTGACGGAAAACTTTCAAGATATCGGCTGTCCTTCAACTATAGTTATTGCAAGGAAAAACACTATGCAGTCATCTACATATCGGAAAACAGAACCAGCCAAATCTTTGAGGTTATCCTGAAGTCCTTGGTCAATTCGGCGTTGGTATATGTCACTTAACACAGGGGCTACACTCATTGTGTCCGTAACTTGATGCAGCGTCATTGTGTTCCGTAACTGCTTCCTTGACGCTGCGCATAAGTTCACCTTGTTCGAGCGAATAAAAGAGATCTTCGACATCAATACTAATTGCCCTGAAATTTCTGGGGTTGTTGTTAGATAAAAATTTTACTACTTCCTCAGAATTCTTCACTAGGTACGGGTCATTGAGACACAGCGTTGAGAGTGCTTTCTGTAGAAAAGACGATACCTTATACTCCCAAGTTGCTTTTTCTGAAATTATAGACCTAAAAGCAACTTCCGCTTTATGCGTCTTAGCGCTGAAGAACAAATCTTGGTGAAGACATTCTGTCTGCTTCACGCTATCTGCCGGACGTTCAAGACCCAGACGTTGTAACAACTGGCATGCTTGCTGTTTAACCCTTTTAGCATTTACTTTTTTGGCTACGAAGTTCTTTTCTACAGCAGAATTAGCCTTTTCCAAAAACATTTGATTTGGCAACACAACAAAAATCCCTTCTTTATCAGAGTTCAGAACCCTTGGCTGGTCACGTGCAAGGGAATTCGCAACACGAACAATGTTCTCTGACTTACGTCCATGAGTCTCCGTTTTAACCAGCACATCAACACATTCCGAAACACAGCCTGGTCGGAGGTCGTCCATGACACGCCTAGATGTCTGTCTAGAAAGTGTAAGCTTCTCAGGTGGCGACAAAAACTGGTTCACTTGCGTACTTTGGTCCTTTCTTCAGCATCTGATTTGCCTCTTCCGGGAGTCTGGCACCACCCAGAACCAAGACATTACCACTTGACGGCTGCGTCTTGCTTTTCTTTGGTAATTTGAGGCGCACTGGGGCCCATAAGAACTCAGTCGTATGGTCCGCTGTCTTTATCCAATCCTGAAAGGAGCGTTGTTGGCCACCCAGAATCCTGCCTTGGCCGCACAACACTCTGAGCTTGTCCTTGAGGAAGCGCACCTGCCGCCACATTTCGGATTTCAGAACACGGCAAAGTTTTCTTATATGCCCTGGTGAAGGCTGCAGCACTCCGAGGCAGACTTCCACCTCAGCAGGGCATTTTCCCTGTTTGCTGTACCATGTTATTGTCCTTGCTTTGCACACAGTTATGGCTATAAGAGAAGCAATACTTGCTTCATTGGAAGAGTTAGTGTCGTGACACTGAATAGAGTCCTGTGTACAAGAAATATATTGCAGCAGGATAGAAATTTGGGCTAGTTGGTACGTATGCATTATAGAAGCAGCGCTAAAAGACGTAGACGAAGAATAAACAAGCACACAGGACGAGCGCTGACTCGCAACTGAAAAAAATTATTAGGAAAGAACATCGAAGAAAACAACAAGAAAAACAACGAAAAACGTGTGCAAAACAGCGTGTCAAAAAGCAGAAAAACGCTAATCTAGTTACTAACATAGGCATCACTTTACAGTACATGTGCCAAGTAGATAATCAAACTCTTTTTCTGTCAATGACAATGATGGCTGACTGACGCATGCGTCATACCCCTCACTTATGGGAGCATACTCCTCACTTGTGGGAATTCGTACGTTGGGCAAACCAGCAGATGCCTTAACGTGCACTTAAAGGAACACAACCAGTCAAGGAACAAATCGAATGTTTCACATCTCGCATCGCACTGTTGCACGTGTGGCTGTTTACCAGTGTTTTCAGACACGAAGGTCTTGTCATCACACAAATGCATGATTACTCAGAGGTGATAGAGGCATTCCACATCAAAAGAATGGGAGGCGCATGCGTCAGTCAGCCATCATTGTCATTGACAGAAAAAAGAGCTTGATTATCTACTTGGCACATGTACTGTAAAGTGATGCCTATGTTAGTAACTAGATTAGCGTTTTTCTGCTGTTTGACACGCTGTTTTGCACACGTTTTTTCGCTGTTTTTCTTGTTGTTTTCTTCGATGTTCTTCCCTAATAAATTTTTCAGTTGCGAGAAGAAGGTTCCCCTTTCCGGGTGATTGTGTCAGAAGTCGGCAGTTGGCAGAGGGGCTTGGGGGACTACTTGCAGAGAGGCCTCACGTTGCTTGAAGTAGACGTCCCGTTCCTCATCCGCAAACCATCGGAAGTATCTAGCTTCCTGGAAAGTTCATGTCCTTCGGGTGTGCAAGCCTTTTCTGTCGATATCAAGGATCTGTATTACTCCTTACCCCAAGCCGCCCTAGCTGCGTCTGTACAAGATGGCATAGAAAGACACGGAGCCACACGTTTCCACAATGCTGTAGGAACCAGCATTTCCAGGTTTATATATTTGCTTTCCTTATACCTCAGCTTGTCCGTCAAGACGGGCACCTATATGTGCAGAAAGACGGTGTTTGCATAGGGTTGTGCGTGGCCCCGGTTCTAAGCGACCTACTTCTGGCCCGGTATGACAGGCAACTGCAAGAATCCTCCGACGCGACCACATGGGTGAAGATTTTTCGGTATGTCGACGACTTTTTGATATTTTATTGTGCAAACTCCACCGAGAGCCGCAGCAAGGTCGACAAGATTTTTGAGTGCTATTGTTCGAACTTTCCCGGACTTTCATTCACGAGGGAACTACCCGAGGGGGGAACAATACGCTTCCTAGACCTCAAGATAGCCTTTGGTGCAGAGCACACCTGCTGGGAGTATTCACCCCTTTTAAAAAAGAACCTCCTTCCATTTTAATCGCACCATTCTAAGTTGGTCAAACGGGCTATCGCCATCTCTGCTATGAAAAATGCGCTAGTTAGGTCTTGCCCACATGTAATTGCTTCCAGTTTCACTAATCAAGTCTGCAGGTTGAGGAAGGCGGGCTTCTCTGACCAATTCCTGTCGGGGCTGGCAGAAGCCCTCCTGAAGGAGCACCGTAAGACGGTTCGACCTCGTGCTGAAGAGGACAGGGCAAGGGTGGCGGTCATCCCATACCTGCATGGCGTCTCGCACAAAATCAAGAAGGCAGCTGCACGTGCAAACGTAAGAGTGGTGTTTTCGGCACCGATAAAGCTGGGATCATTGTGCAGGAAGGTGAATGCCCCTCGCCAAAGTCCTTCCACTTGCAAGAAGCATCATGCAACACAGTTTGTGCCTTGCAAGACTGAAGTGATCTACGAGGTACACCCGTCGGCAAAATAAGTCGGGACGCGCGAGCGACGACCGCAATCAGATAAAACTGCATCGCCGCGCCATCTAACGTGGAAAGTGCTTGTGCGCGGCCTTTCAATCTCGCAGCCATATCTTTTTAGTCGCTTGCAGTGGACCAGCGATTACGTGTAGCGTTTTGCGCTAGGCGTCGCTTTGTTTCTTCAATCCGTGACGCGCTCAGTTCGACAGGGGCACGGTGGCGGTGAAGTGTACGCGCCTCGCTATGCCCTGATTAAAGAGATAGCATATCTTGTTTCAGTGGCCAACCGGTGCCACACACATCATTACTTCTCTTCTCTGCACTTTGAAGCGTACCATGTGATACTGAAACACAAACGAGGGCACGGAAAACTTTTCGTTTTCCGTACCCCTGTCGAAACCGAAAAAGTGCTTCAGTTTATTAACATAACAAAAGGCAGGCAGATCACATTGCACATGCAAGAAATAGGCGAATGGACTAGAAAAAAAAATAAAAAAAAGCGCTCGCTGTAATCGGAGAGGTCATGGATTCGCCTTAAGGAACAAAAATGGGAAAGCAACTGAAGACGTGCGAAAAACAGCAATGGTGAAACCTATGGCCTATGCCGTATTGCGTTGTCATTAAAAAAAGTGAAACCGTTGCATCACGTGGTCACACTCGACATTGATCGGCAATTTTTCGGACAGGATACCAAACGATGCATATCTTCGGAAGAATTTCTGTGATCACGCTTCTTCAGAGCTTGCGATATCCTCTATAGAAAGCATGTCAATCACAATGCCTTCCGCGTGGTGCAGAAAGTTACAAAAACACGTGGCAACAGTGATGAGCTCAAAAATGCTGCGACAGCTCAAAAGAACATAGCGTGTTCATCAATGAGTAGAAGTTCACTGCTTCTCTGTACTCTAAGTGTGAGCTCTTCGAACTACGATAAAACGAGAAGGACGTTTGAGCTTCGCCTCCAAGAGTAGAACACGATAACTTGATCGGGCCTAGTTGACATCGCCTTCTCCATATTTAGCCTCAACGTGCCGTGAGGAAAAGAAAACCTGTGCGCGTAACATTGAACACAATTTCGCCCCGCATAACGCGCTGATTTTTCGCGCACTACCAACGACGCTTACGTAGACACCGACACCAGAACATCTGTGAAAGGAGCTTTTAACACCAGCGCGTTAAACGAAAAGTTCGGCTTCTCTGCGTTGTCTGTTAAGTGAGCCGCGTACACTTCACCGCCACCGTGCCCCCGTCGAACTGAGCGCGTCACAGGATGGATGGATGGATGCTATGAGCGTCCCCTTTATAACGGGGCGGTGACATGTCTGCCACCATGCTCGAAGAAAAAGGAAAAACTTCCTTGTTTCATGCTGGCCTAATACCTTGTCTACATTGATTAAATCTATCTTATTATACCAAAAATATTTATAAATTCACGGTCTATCTCTCTGCCTCTTAAGGAAGAATGACCTTATTCCCCCCCCCCCCCCCCCATTATTTATTTTTGTACTTTATCTCTACTCTTCTGCCACCAATACTCTAACCGTCTCTTACTTATTTCTATCGCGGACGTGTTCAGCTTTCCATTGTTGTCCCTAAAACCCAAGGCTTCCTGTAGACTCGTGCCCACACGTATACCTGGGTGAATATCGCCACATTCAATCAGTACATGTTCCATCGTTTCCCTAGTTCCCCCGCAGCATGTACAGTGTTCGTCTTCGTTACTGAATCTCGCTTTATAGCTTCGCGTTCTAAGGCAGCCCGACCTTGCTTCAAACAGTAAAGCGCTTCCCCTTGAATTATCATAAAACCTTTCCCTCCTTATTTCGTTTTTTCCCTTTCGGTAGTTACTCAGAGCCGGCTTCTTTCCATCGCTGTCATCCAATAAGTCCTCTCCGCCTCCCTGACCTTCCGCTTAATGCTCCCTGTTGCCATATCGCCCGCACTGCTAGCCGTATATTTACTGGTGAGCCTCCTAGTTCTCTTTCTCCACTGCGTGTCAACGCTTTTTCTATACAAATACCTGAAAACCTTGTCTGCCCATCTACTCTTCTTCATTTTCCTCAGCCTCTCTTCGAATCTCATTTTGCTCTGAGCTTCCCTCACTTCAAAGCCTGTCCATCCCATATCACCCTTTACAGCCTCAATTGTCGTCTTCCCGTGAGCGCCCAACGCGAGGCGGCCCACCGTCCTTTGATTTACATCCAATCCTGATTGTACCTCTGACTTCATGCAAACCACTGAGTTCCCAAATGTAAGCCCCGGGACCATCACACCCTTCCACAGCCTCGAAGCACCTCGTACCTATTGTATCCCCATAAAGCTCTGTGCTTCATAATTGCAGCATTCCTCTTTCCCTTTGCTACCACTGCTTTCTCTTGTACCTCCATATATCTATCCCCCTCATTTACCCATACTCCGAGGTACTTGTACTCGCTTACCCTCGGTATTTTTTGGCCCTGTATGAAGACCGCATGGTCTTCGTGATCATTGAATACCATCAATCCACATTTGGTTGCACTAAATCCTAGTCCTAGAGCCTCACATTCCCTTCCGCATATATCTGCCAGTCGCTGTATATCATCTTGACTGTCCGCAAATAAGACAATATCATCAGCATAAAATAGACCTGGAAGCTTCTGCTCAACCATCGTGCCGACCTGTTTGTGTGACAAATTAAATCCAATGTTGCTACCTTCTAGCGCTTTTTCCATCCTCACCATGTACAGCATGAATAACAGCGGGGACAAAGGACATCCCTGTCTCAGCCCCTTGCTAATTTCAACGCTGTCCTTGCTACTTATTCCTTCCCATTCTATACAAACTGTATTTTCTCGGTACATTTCCCTCAAAAGCTGTATACAGTCGTCCCCTATGCCCACTTCTTTCAATATATCCCACAAAATTTCCTGCTTAACGTTGTCATACGCTCCGGTGATATCTAGATAAGCTATGTATAAGGGCCTGTTTTCTATTTTCGATATTTCTATACACTGGGTAAGAACAAACAGATTATCGTCTAACCGCCTGTCGATTCGAAATCCATTCTGAAGTTCTCCCAAAATATCATTTTGTTCTACCCACGCTTCTATTTTTAATTTTACTGCCTGCATCGCCAACCTGTATAGCACCGATGTAATGGTTAGCGGTCTATACGAGCGAATGTTATCCTTTTCTCCCCTGCCTTTAAAGATTAAGTTCATTCTACTTTTTCGCCAACTGTCTGGTATTTCCCGCTCCTGTAAGCACTTTTCTACGGCTTTCAGCAGTGCTTCTTTAGTGTTATGTCCGAGTTCGTTAATGAGGCTGACGGGAACCCCATCTAAGCCCGGAGTAGTGCGCTTAGGAATTTTTCCTTCGGCCTTCTTCCAATTGAAATTCTCTAGTACTACATCTTCGTCAGTTGCACTCCTTTGCGTACTATTACCTACCGGGGGAATCCCCTGGGTGACCTTTTTAAACGAATCGGCTGTTATCTTTCGGATGTAACCTAGCGCTTCATGCCCTTCCAATTGATTTCCTCCTTCATCTACCAAACGTTGTTGCATTGTGACAGACTTCCTACCTAGCGCTTTTAGGTGGCTCCAAAATATCCTAGGCGCGGCCTTCTTCTTTTCGCGAATCTCTGTCATCCAGCGTTCACTTTCACCTTTAATTTTTGCCTCGACTAATTTCTGCACGATGGATTTTTGCTCTAAATATATTTCCCATATTTGGTTGACTTCGTCCTGTGGCCGCTTCTCTTTTTTTGCCTGTCTGTGCTCCCGTGATGCCTCACGTCGCTTCTCGATCGCCTCCCGGATTTCTTTGTTCCACCAACTTTTTGGCTTTCTCTTTCCTTTCCAACAAATAGTTTTCTTCTCTTTTTCCATTTCTTTTGTGATTATATGTAGCAGCTCACTATACTTCCAGTCTTTGCCTGGCAGTTCGTCTACTTTTTCTTCGACTCTTGCGGCTACATTCGTTATTTGTTTGTCATTTAGATACAAGCTGCCAAATTTTGATTCTATGTTCTTATTTTCAGTTTTATATCCCATTTGTAATATTATGCGTTTATGATCACTACCCAAGCTGTTAATGCCTTCCTCGTCTATTCTCATCTCTCTAAGTTTGTCATATATTCCTTCTGTCATGAGACAATAATCAATGCTCGATTGCCTGTTTCCGACTTCCCACGTGATCTGCCCCTCACACTTCGGCCCCACGTTAACTATCTCAAGACTATGTTGCTCGCAGAGATCTACCAATAACTTGCCATTGGTGTCTGAATATCCGTCAAGGTCACGAATGTGAGCGTTCATGTCCCCTAGAAGGATTATTTCGGCATCATGACCAAATTCTTTAATATCGGTGCTTATGCATTTCACTATCTCCAGATTCTTTTCTCTGCAGTTATTCCCCGTCCACAAGTATGCTACACCTACCCACGTTTTCTTTCCACCTACTGTGCCCGAAACCCAAAGGTGCTCTGAACACGTCTGCTTCACTCTATCCCATTTTGTTCTGCTATGAATTAGCATTCCAACACCCCCACCTCTCCTTTCTGATGTGATCCTGTTACATCCTTCCCAAATATAATTGTCAATATGTGGTGGCTCTTCCAAGTCTCTAAGGTGTGTTTCTGTAACCGCATAAACACCTATCTGTTCCTTGTTTAACTGTCCCTCAATCTCTAACCATTTTTCCTTTTTTCTGCCACCCTGCATGTTAATGTAACTAATTGCAACACGCGCCTTCTCCCTTCTTTTAACTTTTCTCTGGTTTTTCGCTATACTGCCTGTCAAAGAGTCCCCCTGGTTGTTTTCCTCATTACAAGCTACCCTGGGCACCGAAGGGCCCGCGTGCCCCCCAAAAAAGCTACTGCGCGTCCCGCAAGTCGCCAACCCACCTCATGACCAAGCCTCCTATCGAAGTGTATTCCGTCTCTTTGAAAACCACCCCACCTGTGCACCTCTCTGTTTATTTCCACTACCTCGATGCCTTTCTTTCGACTCATATGCCATATCTCTTTGTTTGCGTCGACAACCGCTCTTTGCAGGTTGACGTCACGCACCGGTACCTCCGGTATTGTGCATACCACTATCTGCACCTGAGGGGAAATGGCGCGCATGTCATCTACCCCTTTCGCTAATGTGGTCGCTAGTTCGGCTGATTCTTCATTCAAGACGTCGTTTAGACCTCCCGCGATTATCACGAGGTTACGTCCATTAGCCTTAGTTGCGAGTTTTGCGCTAGCTTGTCTCATCACTGATCCCATCCCATGTCCCGGGAACTTCCCTATTAAAACTCGTTTGTCGCCTCTCACCCTTTCTTTGACTGCTTCTGCGCATCTAACTAAATTCGAGTCCCCGGCGATTATCACGTGTTCCGACTTTTCTGCTGGACTCTCCCGCACCTGGCCACTGCCTCGGTTATTAGCGCGTGCCACTGCTGCTGTATTGTCCCCTCCCCTTCCCAAAACTACTTCGCGGAAGCTAGGTCCTGTGACCCTTGCACCTGTCTTTTCCAAACCTGTTTCCCCCTTCGCGTCTACCACTGTAGGGGTCGGTACCCCTCTGTTCCCTCTGTCGCTTGCTACCTTTGCTAACCCCTCCTCGGCTGACTTAAGCCTTTCCCCCATAGCCATCGTTTTTTCCCGCTCTGTCGCCAACGCATTTTCCAGCTCGGCGATTCTTACCATGAGCTCATTCTGGGCAGCCATCATTATTTCCATTTTCGCCTCTAACTCGCATTGCTTACACTTGGCGTCAGCTCCCTCTGTCTTCTCATCCGTACCAACCTCTATTTTCCATCCCATTCCGCACCCTGAACACTTTACGGTCTTTTTGACCATGGCTAGATCGTTCACACGGCGGATTAAATACACTTAAATCCAAATGATATCACTAAACTCCGCGAGTATGCTACACTGCAAATCACATGTGTACCTTTCAGCCACGTGGTGTCCGAACAAACAAATAATAATAAAAAAAAAACCCCAGGCAACTGTCACACAGGAAACAGTACAAAGTTGTAAGCCCTATTAACCTTCAATCTAGTGGCTTATGTACTCATATAACTAAAAAAAACAAGCTCGAATCATGCAAAAAAAAAAAAAAAAACTTATCTGACGCTGTCATTCCGGAGCCCACGAAAAACACGTCCGTTCTCTAGCAGAAAGCGACGCCTAGCGCAAAACGCCACACGTAATCGCTGGTCCGCTGCAAGCGAGTAAAAATATATGGCTGCCAGATTGAAAGGCCGCGCACAAGCACTTTCCACGTTAGATGGCGCGGCGATGCAGTTTTATTTGATTGCGGTCGTCGGTCGCGCGTCCCGACTTACTTTGCAGACGGGTGTACCTACGTCCTGCGGAGGGCTTTACGTTGGGCAGACGGACCGCTGCATCAACGACCGTCTGCGAGAACACAAGAAGAACCTCAAGGCGCGTACCGGAATCAATTTGGCTATTCACTGTGCCGACTGTGGCTGCAGTCCTACTTTTGATCAGACGCGCATCTTGCGCAGATATCGTGATAGCCGCGCCCGGGAAATGTATGAAGCACTCGCAATTCATTCCATTGCACCATCATGTGTAAGCACACCATCGATCGCATTAACCGACAAGGAAATTAAGTATCTCCGCACGTGATCATAGCACCGTCATGGACTAGTTAGGACGCATGCGTTGACTTCCCCCCCTCTCTTATGAAGACATGGGAAGTCACCAACCTGCTCAGCAGCCTTAACTTATGACTTATGAAGACATCGTTGACTTATGAAGACATCGGAAGTCACCAACCTGCTCAGCAGCCTTAAGTCCATAGAACCGGACGCTCAGTTCACGTGTGAGCGCGAAAAAGACGCATCCCTTCCATTCCTTGATTTACTAATCAAGCGAACCGGAGAATTTTTAAGTTTCTCCGTCTACCGCAAACCTACGCACACAGGCCGCTACCTGCACTTTAATTTAAATGACCCTGCAAGCCCCAAAGCGTCCGTAGTGAATACTTTATTAAGAAGAACGGAAACGCATTGTATATTTGAATCTGAGAGAAAGAAAGAAAGAAACACCGCTTTCACAAAACTCCAAGGAAATGGCTACACGCACCATTTCATTCGGAAAACGATCCAGCAGCAAGAAAGAAAAGAACTTCGAACCGATCCTTCAGCCTCCTTGCCTTACCAGAAGCGAATCACTGCCCTACGCGAAAGGCACCAGTGAAGCCATCCGCAGAGTCTTAAAGAAGCAAGCCATAACGGTCGCGCACAAACCAACCAACACCATAAACCTCCTTCTACCGAAACCCAAGGACCGTCTACCAAGAGAGAAAGCAGAAGTCATCGTCAAAAAAATCATATGTTCCGACTGCCAGGCCGCATTCATCGGCAGAACAAAAAACTTGACTGAAAGTATTAACCAGCACAAAAACGACGTCAAGACGTTCTCAAGACAACGAAACCCCCTTGCAGAAAACTAAGAACATGCAGACCGTGAGACTTCCTTTGAAAAAGTACCGAAATCCTAACAGCAGAAACTAACCGTGAGAGAGGACTGTTACTGGAGTCATGGTTCATTCAAAACACCGACTACAACTTGAATCGTTGCAAAAGAAACCTGTCGGCTGTGTACTTAGATGGGCTAACAAGAAAAGCGAAGCGAACCGAACCTGGAGTGAACTAAACCGCACCCTGCCGCCCCCAGCCCATCAATCCCACGTAACCGCAGCAAATACAACCCCCTTAAGACCCTCACCACGAAAGAAGACGCACCTGTCTTCCCTCCTTCTTGTCAGCTGGTCCGTGAAAGAAAGTAAAGGTTGCACCTAAGCACCTCCGCTGTCACTCCCCCTGAAGAAGGAATGGAGTTGATTCCGAAACTTTGGGAAATAGCCCTATTCCTTGGCTGGAGCCTTTTGAAAGTGTAAAGTATCGTACATTATTTGGCGAAGAGCGGGCTTGGGATACACCTGTCCCTGTATACCATGGCGGAACTTCGGTTCTACTTTGAATGAGTGGAGGTGAAAGCAGGTGCTGCCTTGGCAAATGACACGAGAAAAATTGCGTGATGATTTCGTGTTTTTATTTGCGCGTCCGTGAGCCAGCCTTCATAATTTGCCTAACCTCAGCTGCTTGCCTCGAAGGAGGATGGCTGGAAAGCGGCGTAAATTTCCTGTCAGAAGAAGAAACCTACTAAATCTTCTTTGCCGATGATAGCGACGAAGAAACTGCGTTTGAACTTGACGTTGTAGGGGTGCTGGCGTCCGCCAGCAAGAACAGAGGGGAATGAAGGGCAGCCTGGGGTGCGCTCGCACTCGGCGCGCTCGCCCTCGCCAGGACAGCTGGCAGTCTAGGGGTGGCTTACGACTAGTGTTCTGGTTGGCCTCCGTGTTCCTTCTGAGGGCTACGGCCGACCGGTGGCCCTGAGCCTACAACTTTGACGATTTTGAATTTACGGACGAATACATGCCTAACATTGGGGCAGCGATTTACACTAAGCAGTCGTACAAACCGGGGCCTACAAGTCCCCCCCCCCAAAGAAAACACATAAGGCGAGTTGCCTCTCTGCTTTCAACTACTGAATGCAGCTATTCTGACTTACCCGCCACGAAAACTACAATAAATTGACATGGGTAGAGAATTCCAAGTCCAAAAGATTTACAAATCATGCGGGGATGGAGTATGAGCTATTGCGATGCATACCGGTTGGAGATGAAGCGAGTGTTCCCACCACTTGAAATCTTGTCGGCAGTCATGAACTTGAATATAGTGGTCTCTGACGCACTCGTGAAAGAAAGTACCCGTTACACGCAACATAATCGAATTCTTTGCAGAACAACAAACAAACAAACAGGCATTTCTGGGAGTCAACTTATAGTTATGATATACCACGTGTTGCCAGCGCTCAGAAAGTATTGGTCAAAGCTGCCTAACCTTGTTCTGCCTTTTATCGCCAGTGTAATCCCTCTTTATCGCTTAGAGCAGCTTCGAAGTGCTCTGCATTCTGCAGACAACATGTTTTAGCCGAGTAGAGAGGAGCCCAACTTTGACACAGCCTACAAAATGCGGCCTCTTGTCGTGTATGGCAGTGGTCAAGCGTGACTATTGCAAGCGCAGATTGCGTGAAATAGAATATTGAGAACCATTCGAGAAGTTTTCGCACAGTCTTTGCAGTGCCCCTGCGCTTTACGGCGGCAAAAAAATGTTTTCTAAACTTCAATACAGCAAAGAAGTATCGACCACTGCTTTAGCGCGTTTATTCCCTGAAGGTACATGGAGACGCATGTATCCCAGCCTATAACTTCTTTCTTAGAAATACAGTTACTCTTTCCACTGCTGTTTTGCTCTCTGTAAGGCCAACACAAACGAAATACATCATTGTGTCATGTTTCCTGCCTCTGGTTTTTGTTTACCTCAGGGGCTTAAAGAGGGTGCAGAAAAAAGGAGACGATAGGAAAGTTGAAAATGATTCTGTCATGCAGTACACTTACAAACTTCAGAATTAATCAGCTAACCAGCAAAAAAGCACATATGATGAGACTGGCAAAATAAGCAAGAATTTACCCCGACGGGGTGAAATCTGTCCACCACACGAGCCGTCCTCATCGTTTTCTGAAACAACCCTTCTCTTTCTCTTTCGGTGTCCTTTTCTTTCTGAGCCTCAGCATCTTCATTATCCACGTTTGAATTGTAATAATAATAATACGGCAGGCACTCCTTGGCTCGCTGGTATGTGGCTGTGTTTGTAAAGCAGGAAGAAAAGATTCTGAAAATAAATTTCATTTTTACAGGCATTCACAATTTACTGCAAGTGTTACGCTTTTACATCGATTACCAAGTGGCTGATATGTGCACAAGGTACCTGGGGCAACAACAAATTTTTAACCGCACCTAGACGTTACTATGGCAGCCCATAACAAGCACAGTGCGGAGTAACACAGTGAAACATTTTGTTGGGAAAGGTCGTTCAAGAATAAAGAAGCACAAAAAGGCAGCATAATAATTGTGTTTGAAAAATTCTGTGTGCTCACCTCGTCATCAGGATGAGACAAGAACACAGGATTTGAATATTCGGTCGATGCTGTTATCCTCGTTTCTTTTGCGTTAGCTGTTTTCCCCTTCTCAACTAGTAAAAGTAATTACGGTTAAACTGCCTTTACAGCTGGTTTCGCCTATATTCGTACTCGCCACTTCTTTCAAAACAGCTCAGAAATCCACTGCAGACTACATGCATGAACGTCTCTCAAATCAGGGTATTTTACAGCGAGGATTACGTCATGTCTAGCCAGAAGAGAGGACGCTTAACATCGGTGAAAAGTACTAAAGCACATTAGACAACCAAACCACCTCTGTCTAACATTCTACACCAGCAATATGTACCACTTCTATGTGGCAAGGTGGTCACATGAAAGAGGCACACTTCGCTATTCTTGCCAGTTAAAGACCACAAGCAGATCGCACTGTGTTTCGTAACCGCCACCTAGTTGGTGGGTACAACATACGTGCTCTTTTCAGCCAGCAATTCGACAATGTGAAACCTGCAAAATAAAAGGCCACACTTCCGCCCGAAAGGCGGAACACTGGTGAGTTATAGTGATGCATCTAACAGGTATAGAAACACCTCTAGTTTTTTCAGCCTGCTAAAGAGTATTCAAACGAATTTATTGGCAAGAAATAGGAATAAGGATCGCTGTAGAATATCTCAGCAACCTACGATTTATAGATGACAGGGCTCTTAAGCTATGATGGCAACACACTGCAAAGACCGAAGCTGAGAAAGTATTGCAGTAGTAAGGCCTAATACGAATATGTTGAAGACAATAGTGATGCTCAATAGCACAGCGAAATAGTTCATGATTGGCAGCCAACCCCTGGAGTCTGTGTACGAGTGCGTTTGACTAGGTCAATTACTAACAAGGGAGCATACTCATAAATTGGAACTTATCGAGCAAGGCTGGGCCAGAGCGCATACAGCTCGCATTCCCAAATAATGAGAGGCAATATGCCGCTGTGCCTAACGTGAAAGGTATACAATAACTGCATACTCACAGTTCTAACATATAGGGCTGAAACTTGGAGGATAAGGAAACTCGAGAAAATGTTAAAGGCCAACACCGGCGATTTTTCGAGGTCAATGGATCCCAATAAAATTAGCTGAGTATGCTCCTTTTCATGTTGTCGTTATTCATGCCAAATTACAGGCTAGAGAGATACGCAGATTTATTACAAATGAATTTTATTGATTGCCCCGACTCTCCCCACCTTGCTTCCCAGAATTATTGGCAACATTGTGTGCGTAACGTCATTTTTGGCAAAGCGGAAGTGACGGAACCGGGGGGCCACTAGAGCGTCTGCTATCCGCAAGGCAACGGTCGTGTCTGTTTGGCCAGCGCTTCGTTGGCTGGGCGTGCGCATTTCAGTTCCCTGTGGTAGTGCGTGCGATGGGTGGCAAGTGGTGTTGTGGGCTGCACACGATTCCCCGTTGGCAGTCACGGAACACTCGCACCTAACGATTACTCTGCGTCTTTATATGAGAGTGTTTTAGCTAGCAATGCCCGTTTACCGCACGAAAAGTGCGGTAATACCGTACCGGCTAATGAATGCACATGCGTGAACATTGCCGTATGGAAACACTTTCCGTAACATATACAGGGTGAACCGTAACCGGGCCTATCAGTATACGGTGAGCGGCTCGTCGTGCGAAACAACGTAGCCTAATCTAACAACGTTGGTGCGAAAGGTGGCTCGTATTTGGCTTATATTAAATTCCTTCGGCCCTACCAACGCGATGCTGAACGCCGCTATTGCCAAACTTATGCACTCTTCCCATAGCAATATCAGGAAGGTTTAGTTAGTCCGCAAACTTCTCAGCGATAGCATTTTTCCCGAACGCGGCCCCACAATTTTCAGCCGCCTGGACAGGTGGCGGCATCTGGCGGTGGAATGCGCAACCAGGCAAGAAAAGAACTAAACAGATGTGTTCTACTTCATCGAAGAGGAAGGGCGATTTTAGGTGGCCTCCAAATGCGTCAGAATCGCAGCTGTCATTTTCCGACAGCTCCGAGGAGCTTGAGCTCATGGCACGGTCAGTCACACACAAGATATATTTCCGACAGAGTCACCTTTCCCCTGAGCATCTGCTCTTCGCCGCTTTCGCAGCTTTCATACTACGCGCTGGCGGGACCGGCATATACCTTGCATGATTTCCGGTTTTTGCAGACTTTACGTCAAGCGAAGACAGTATGCTCAGTTGGGTTTTGGTTTCATTGTTGCGCTTTTTTGCTTATTTAAAGTATTCTCCAATTTGCCGAGTATTTCTGCTATCGGGCCCGCGACATGAGCGTCTCAGGAACATAAAAGCACCATTACTTTGACATGGCCCAAAAATCGCCGGAGTTGGCCTTTAAGGACCACAATGCACGCGAGGGAACGGACATATTGGGCGTAACATTTAGAGACAGGAAGGTAGCGGAGCAGGTGAACACAAACAGGGGTAGCCGACACACTAGTTGACATTAGGTGAAAGAAATGGACCTCTGCCGACCCCGAAATTATTACGAAGGGGTGAGAATTGCAGCCACGGATGAGAGAAAGTTAGATAGACTCATCGAGTTAAGTAGTTCGCAGGCGTAAAATGGAATCTGCTGGCACAAGATAGGGTAAATTGGAGGTCATTGGGCAAGGCTTTCGTCCTGGAGGAAAGAGGATGACTTTTAAGGGCTCGTTTTTTTCTGTTAGATACAGCACTAACGAGAAGAGACAATATTGCCAAGGAACGTATTCTGTTACTTCTCATTAATATTTCGTATTGGAGGTGACAACACAAGCTCCATAAATATTCACATATTAACTTTATTAATGAACACGGGCTCGGCTCGCACGGGCAAACACGCATGCACCACACTCTAATACTGCGAAACACTGGCTTTTACAATGCCGACATGACGAACGGCGCGAACAGAAGAGAGCAAACGCACTGAATCACTTATTCCTTTCAGTTTACCTAAGCTGCCGGCATCCCCCTCAGAAAAATCAAGAAACAACAGCAGAGAGAGTCGTACTACATGAAGAGCCATGTCAGCTCTCTCATCTTTTGGGACCGCGTCAGGTAGCTCGCAATACAGGATAAACGGGCACCTTTAAAATATTTGCAGTGGAATAACGGCCTGACCACACAAGGCTGAGCTTACTAGAGTCGCGCTTTACCTGCGCACCCTCCCCACGTGCGCAAATTCAATGCATGCCTTCTCTGGGATTCACAGCGCACGGCACTTGGGTCACGATAGAATGTTACCTTACTTGGAACTTTCTGCGAACCATTACACTAATAATGACAACAATGGCAAACTTTCGGGGAGGCAGGGGGCAGGGAAAATTATAACCAGTTTATATCTTAAAAATAGCATAAATACTCAGCATCACGCATAAACCAAATACAGAAAGCAGCACTAGCTCTTTGGTGTACAATAATTATAGATGAGTTGTCCTGTGGCGCCATGACCAACTGCAGATCTGAAATACGATGGTGCTACTACTACTCACAAATATACAACCACAAAAGGAATAGGACAAATGCTGAGCATGTAGATAAACATTGAAGTGATGTTCCACATGAAAAGTCCCTTTTTTAAGTTGCAACTGCTTCAAGTCTTCTCCTGGCAAATGGCCAAGTTTGCCAAGAATAAACAGCACATCACAGCATTCTGAATAGTGACACTTCTAACAGAAGATTTGCAATGTTTCGTATGCTCTGAAGTAACGCCAATGTTTCCATTCTTTCCCATTTAAGTAAAATGTAGGTATGAAATGTTCAGAAAACTGCAAGAATAAATGCACTGTAAACCTATAGCCGAGTTAACGAACTCGTTGAAAGAAGGCAGAACAAAGGAAAGAAGACATACTTTATTCGTATGACAAAAGCTGGATTTAAAAAACAATGTCCTCAAATGGAAATGAGCCAAGAGACTCAGTGCAAGTTGGTATAACAAATATAGACAAGAGTGATGACCTGCATGACTGGATGTAAAGATCTCCTTCAATTTTGCGCAAACTAGCCGCGATAAGTACATCGAATCCATGTGCAAGGAAATTGGAAACGAGAAAACTCCTCTTTCAAGACAGCAGTATACAGTTGTCAGGTGCACTGCTGCTGATCACACTATTTTCCCCGTGTGCTTTGATACTGCTTCCATGCAAAAAATGAAAAGGCAGGTCAGCTTGAGTGGCACGAGGCAGTAATGACACGAAAGTGCAGCCTGTACACTTGAGACCTTATTAGATGCGAAGCATCTTATAGCGGAGTTCAAACCGGTGGTGTTGGTGGTGGTAAGGCGATGATTGGGGCTAGTTGGTTCATGTCGAAGTCTTGATTATGCGCTATTTTATGAAAACACTACCGACGAAGAAGACGTACAGACGAACAGAAGTAGACGAGACAAAGCGCAACTTTCAACTGATTTATTTCGTGCGTTGTTCAAATATATGTCGAGTAAATATATGTCGAGTTGGTATGCGGCGTGACCACCCTTACTGAGCATTCGCATACTCCCTCCACACCTCCTCTCCACTTCTCCTCTCCCTATCCCCCTCCACTATCCCTCTCCCCTTGGCAGTAATGGCATTAAAGGTTAAATGGCAGTAAAGGTTTGCAAAACCTACAAAATAAGTGGTTCACACGGACACAATGAAGGCTCACAACAAAACAACAAATGCAAACACGCATGGTAAGGAACCACGTTTTTTGCCGTTATCATGTAAAACACAACTTGCAAATAGTAGCTTTTCTAAGGCATCATTCACACAGCCGTCAAACGCTCCGTCGCGTCACCGTCATGGCACCGCGTTTCGTTAGGGGCGAGGATTTCACAGTCGTTTTCTTCTCAAACAAGGGTTGACAACGGTGCTCTACATCATTGTCAACCCGTTTTGGGGGACAAAACGACTAGGAAATCCTCGCCCCTAACGAAACGCGGTGCCGTGACTGTGACGCGACGGAGCGTTTGACGGCTGTGTGAATGATGCCTTACACGTCACTTGGTGTCACTAATCCCGTTAATCAGGTTGGCATCGCCGGGCGGATTCTAAGGGCTGGCGTCACGGACCTCCGAAAACCCACCACGAAAGCGCGGACAATTTAGAGTTGGTCCTTTGGTGCGCCAGCGAACGCCGGTTGTGGTCCAAAGACCGAGTCAGAGCCGAGAGTCGATAACACAAAAGAAAACGAAATATATTCTCAGTTAAGGCAATACAAATAACACAAACACATGCACACTCGGCTGGTACCAGTTACAACTTCATAATATAACTCAGATGGTGTTTACACAACGGGAGCTAAACATACAGATCACACGCTACAAATGCAGTCACATGCATTATAACTATTCAAGGACAGTGAAAGTCTTGAATATACAATGGCGTATCCAGTCCACAAATTTTGGACGGTAATCGAATGCTTCTCTTCAAGGAAACACTCACGCCAGCTCCAGCGTTGCTCGTCGTAGCTCAACCGTCGTCGTGACTTGTCACGGCTCACACGGTGTCGTCATCGGATTCTTCCAGATCGACGATTGACTGACCGCACACCATCATAAACACGTCTTCTTTGGCTAACGGAGCCACACTTCGCATAACTTCACCATCACCGAGCCGACTGACTCGCTCACTCCTTCACTCGACTGTCCGACTCGTCGTCGTTTGCACGCTTTTATCTCTTTTCCCCAGGTTTCTAGAAGCGTCGGGAGGGTTCTTCGGCGTGCAGTACAGCCAAGGCTAAGGATAGTTCGAGATTTCTCTCGCCGGTTCTACTCGCTGCGGCGTCGCTCGGGGATGCGTCACCCTTTCCTTCTAGAAAGATCCAGGCTTTGCCGGGCGTTCGATCGTGTTATCTGCGTCTGGCTCGAGTGGGCGAGGAGGATGCGGCGCGCCGGCGTCTTTTGATGCTTGTTTTTTTTCGTCGTTCGCGCTTCTTGGGCGAACAGCTCGCGCCTTTCTGTCTCGCAGCCGTTTGAAAGCGGCCTCGCGCGCGCTTTATTAAGCGCTCGTTTGTGACACTTGACGACAAACTTGCAGCACAAGATCATGGGAGCCTCTTGTAAACAACAAAACGAAATTGGTTTAAGCTGCTTTGCGTGGGTGCCACTCAACTCTTTTCCTACGTCGTCTTGTCCAACCAAAGGAAATGTAGGACCGACTGCCTCGTTGGAGTTCCTTTCGAGCGTTCTCAGAGAGCAGACGTGTTGCTCGGAGCTCTTGAGCCCGCGGGAGACGCTATCCGCCTCGTGCGCTGCTGCTTTGAGCTGTACTGGTGGCGCCACCAACGGCGAACGGTGGCGAAAGGTGGATACGCGCGGCTCATAGAAGCCGTGGGCAAAGCGCCCGTTACTTGCCGTTTTTCAATTAATTTTTCATTCTGGTTTGATATTTGTACTACCGACGCTGCTCCACTAGACAACCATGCCCATCGTTACCTCGATTGTTCTATATTATTTGTTTTAAAATGACATGCCCGTTTTTACAGCGAGAGCTGTTATGAGATCGTTTCAGCGGCCGTTTTTGGTGCCGCCGTGACTGTGCTGCGCTCACTGTGCTGTGACTGTGCTGCGATTTCAGCGCCAGGCCTGCGCTGAAACCGCAGCACAGTCACAGCGAAAGCTGGAAGAGCGGCGTTTCTAGAGCCCGTTATAAGCTCTCTTGGGACTACTAATACAGGTACACTAGCAAGGTGCCCACTACGCCATAAATCACAATTTTTGTGAAGCTGGGAAGCACCTACCAAGCCATTATTCGCCATTCTGCGGAGAAGCGAGGTACCGGCTACACGTCTGTAAGGCATTATGTGCACTTTCTTGACGCGACGACTGATGACGGTGCAGAATTTCGGCTCTTCCCGTTGGAAGCTTTAAACGGCCCACCAGTTATGTAATTTGCATTTGGTGACGTTCGGTTGCTATTTCCCTCTCCCGTCATGCTGTATAACATACCTTGACGTGGGACAGAGAGGGGGGGAGGCGAAGAACATTACTGAGACCCCGAGGAAATGGATCATGCGCTTATGGGCTTCCTTGGCAACCAATACAAGTGCAGTTGCGAGGAACCCACTACGCTATAAATCATTGTAATTTTTAAGAAGTATTAAAGCAGGCATTATGCCATTTTTCGTCATTCTACGAAGAGGCGTGGTGCCTGCTAAATGCATGTAAGGCTGCCCACTTTGTTGATGCTGTGCCTGATGACGATGAAGAATTATGGCGGATCCCTTTGTAATGGGTTGGAAGCATTCAAGAACCTTCTCGTTGCGCAATTCGCATTGTGTGAAGCCTGGTTACAGAGTTCGCGTTGTGCGACGCTTGGTACTTATTTTACTCTTCTACCACGCTATATTGCACATGTTTATGTGCTTCCTTCCCGACATGAAGCCTGTATAGGACCTTTTTGCAAGGCAGTCTTGCAGGAGGCCATCTTGTCCAGCAACCAACGGACAAAAGTATACAATTGAGGCGTCTGAAACATTGACGTTGATGAGACGGCAGCTGAACGGAATCAGGGCTCATCATCCGACGTGTGGCCACCGCCTTGCACAATATTAACGTTGCAACGTACAAGGAAGAAGCGACGAAAGTGACGAGCCCAGCAGGTCTTGTCGGGTGCGCTGTCGACTGCACAGTGCACAGCGCGCGCTCTCACGGCCACCGAAAGAAATAAGAAAGTGGAGAGAGGGGTCACCGTGGAGCATGGCATAGCGGTGGAAGCAAGAAGAGGTGTTGCATCGTCGGTGTGGCGTATTGTAGAGAGATGGCGCTAGTTTGTTTTTGCGCAAAGGAATCGTAAACATCATTCGAAATGCATGGGATCCTATGGGGGGTTGGGAGAGGGTGCAACCGCCTGAGCCGAGCGGTGGCGCCACCATACGAGCGCACGAGGCGGATAGCGTCTTACGCAGTGCTTCTCACATTCTTGGACTCCCTTTTTCTTTTTGAGTTCTTTCGACCAGAGTGCTCATCATGGACATTGCATTTGGATCACTGTCGTCGCTTTCGGGACCTGAGTCCTTTGACAGTGTCTTCGGTCACCGGCGCGTCTCTGATGCCGCCGTCTTCACGATCACCATGGCAGAGGAGTCTCTACCATCTTCGGTGATGCCTGTCGAACGCGCGCGGCGCACTCTCGTTCGCACATCGTCACACAGGCGTTCGGAGAGCGTCGCGTGCACCCGTATGCTGTGGAACCTTATCGCCAGCGCCAACACGGCGCGGTTGCGGCATGAACAAGCGCAGCGACTCCACAAGGTCGTCGGCGAGCAACCTACAGCACTTCACCTATCGGCGCCTGCTGCCGACGCCGATGCAATCGCAAGGGGCCTGGCGACCTCGAGAGCCTCCTGCCAAACCGTCAGCACCGCTGTCTCTTCGAATACTTCGGCCCCATTTCAAACAGCCCTCCCCGGCGTTCCCGACACAGTCGGTAGGCCTATGACTTCCGTGCTCGCAGCAGATTGCGTCGCATCGGCCGCTGTAACTATAGGTCGCCGTGCACGCTCGTCCCCGCATCGCGGAACATACCACTGCCTGCAGACACGGCACCTGAGCTTCATGACATGGATACTACGACTAAGCGCAAGAGCTCGCGTCCTAGCGAATCGGGCAGCTACGACGAGGGTGTCTCGCGGAAGATGCAAGCGGTAGCAACCGAACGTGTCACGGTTATGTCGCCTACCACACCGCCAAGTGATACGGTTGCCGAGGAGCACCCTGTCACCCACGACGCCGATGGCACCAACGAGACCGAGTTTCAGCCGTGTTCTCAAAGTCGCAGAAGCGTCGCCAGCGCGCCTCGACGTCTCCGCGTCCAGCTGGGAACATCGGCCCTCCTCCTGGCACCGCACCTGCGCCCTCTCCTGCCGCGCACCCGTCTACCGCCCGCGTAGTCCTGGGCCTGCCAATCCGCCCACTGCAACTGGGGCCGCTTCTGCAGGAGTGCTTACAGCTGCAGGTACCATGCTGCCCTCTGCCTTGTCGCCGCTGCATTGCGGCACTGTTCTTTTCCGACGGGCAAACGCCGGTGCTTCCTTTCACTGCACTTCGCGCCTTGCCATTGCGCAAGCTCTCTCTGCGCTGCCCGGCGTCAAGGAGGTGCGCGTAAACACGAAAAAGAACATCGTGGCAGTTGACACATCTACAGCAGAATGGTTGGATCGCCTACTGGCCACGTCGGAGCTCGCGAGAATACCCGTGACTGCCCGCCCTCCTGCTGACCGCTCACAGAGCAGCGGTGTAGTGCAGGGCGTCGACGGCGACTACATTGACGAGGCCCATCTCTCTGCAGTGACGTCTGTAGTGCCGGTGATTGCAGCCAGGCAACAAGGGACCTCACTGATCCTGCGGTTCGCTTCCCCCATTCCTCCCGCCCATGTCCACCTTTGTCGCATGGCGTTCGAAGTCAGGCCATCCCGGCCTCGCCCACTTCAGTGCCTGCAGTGCGGACGCTATGGACATATCACTGCAACTTGCCGGATACTATAGCGCTGCCTGCGATGCGGTGACCACCATGGAAAGGACGCCAGCTGCACCAGCAAGATTAAGTGCCTGCACTGTGGTAGGCCACATTCAGCTGACTCCGTGGAATGCCAGCTGTGGCAAAAAGACGGCGCCTGGCGTCAGCTCCCACCTACCTGCCTCATGGCGAGGCTCAAGCGGCCTTGCGATCGAGCTCTAGAGGGACGAGTGGTCCTCAACTAAACCAGGCCACCGGCAAGAGCTACGCTGCGGTGGTGGGAGCTCCATCTAAGGATCCCCGCCAATCAGACGCACAACAGCGGGGGCCGCCTGCTGGTCGCAGGAAGCAGGGCTCAGCCAAGCCTCGCCCCCCCCCCCCCCCACGAAGGCAACCTCGCAGCCTCATGCTGATCAGGAGAACGCAAACCTGAGGCCCCTCCTAATGGCGGCTGCGGACCTGCTGCCTCTCGAGAACGAGCTGTGCTCCATCTACCTTCAGGCAGGCGGCGTGCACTCTCCTAACAGCCACCATGGCTGACACTCATCTGCAAGCAGTAGGGAACCACCGCCGCCGTCGCCCGTGTGTGCTTCAGTGGAACGCTAACTCGTTGCGGCGGCGCCATGCAGACCTCTCCTTGCACCTCTTGCAGAGCGAGAATGACGTACTTGCTTTGCAGGAGGTGTACGTAGCAACGGCGGACCTACGACTCCCCGGATACATTGGCTACCATGGCGCCACGTCATGTATCCTGGACTTCTGCCACGCCGCACCGTGCATGGTGAGTGCAGATCCCCAGGGTCGACCACGATGTGCAGTATACGTGCGACGTGACCTACCACACGCGCACATCAACGTGGCCGATGTCTCTGGGGGCGCCCTCGAGTGTTGTGCTGTGACAGTGCGGCTACGTGGTGTGGATACTACAGTGGCCTCTGTGTATGTGCGTCCTGGACAGCGGTAGAACGCCACCGATCTGCTAGAGCTGACGACGGCTCAACTCGGAAGCGACTTCCTCCTACGTGGTGACATGAACGCTCATCACACCATGTGGGGGAGCCACACCTGCTCGTCACGAGGAAGAGGTCTGGTGGACGCTATCCATCAACTGGGCCTGCAAGTTCTGAACACCGGGGCCTTCACCTTCGTCCGCAAAACAGGCCGACCCTCGTGCACCGCCATCGACGTCAGCCTGCCCAGCGATGGAGAGCGGTACGACTGGGCAACGCATCCTGACTCCTGGGGTTCGGACCACCTGCCGATCGTCATCAGACCGGCGGGAGGGAAGATCCCAAGGACCAGGCAGTGCAGTGCAGCTGATTGCAAGCTTTCCGGCAGCAGCTCCAAGGCGCCCCGGAGGACCAAGACTTCCTGGATCTGGTGGCAGCAGCAGCGCAAGCAGCCAAAATCCAGTCCTGGGTGCCCGAGAACCATCCTGTGCCAGACCTTCGCTACCTGAACTTACGGGCTGCCAGACGCAGGGCTGAGAGAAGGTACCTGAAGTACCAGTGCCCAGATCGTCGCACACTTTTCAACCGTGTCGATGTGGTATGCCGGCGACATGCCAACCGTCGCAGACGGCGGCGTTGGCAGGGTATCTGCCACTCTCTTAGCAAGGCAAGAGGTGGCGCGAAAGCATGGCGGCTTCTACGGTCTCTTCTCATCGGACCAATGGCGCAGCAACCCGTACTTGCGGTGGCCATCCGCTTGGGCATCAGTGAGCAAGAACTGGCCGAACGACTGGTCGATTGCTTCGCGGCACTGCCATTAGCCCGACCTGCGGCCATCACCACCACGCCTGCCCCCAAGCCGCCGCGAGGCCACCACCCTGCCTGGACTGCCAGCCAAATTGCAGCTCTGTGCCAGGAGCCCATTTTCGAGCACCAGCTGAATGTTGCTCTGGCCAGAACCAAGCGCCGAAGTGCCCCCGGCGCCGACGGAATCACATACCAGATGCTGCGTAACCTGGATGTGGCTGCATGACAACGCCTGTTGAAGGCTTTCAATGACGTTTGGCAGAGCGGCACCCTACTTGAGGCCTGGCTGACCGCTGTGGTGGTGCCCGTCCGGAAACATGGCCGCTCTGGTGCAGCCATTGCATCCTACAGGCCCGTCTCTCTCACCTCTGCTGCCTGCAAGCTCATGGAAGCCATAGCTCTGGTACGCTTGAGTTGCATTGCTGGGGCAAACGAGTTCCTACCAGGGCAGCAGACAGGAACAGAGGCTGGGTCCGATCTAGTTGGTACATTGACATTATGAAACCTTTAAACGCAAACACGGGAACAAGAAGACGACACGCAGAGCACACACAGCCTCTGATTCAGTATATTTATTTATTTTTTATTTTATTTATTCAAGCCCTCAGGGCCAAAGGCATTAAAGATGGGAGGGGTTACAAATAAGAAAACAAACGACAGAAAAACAAAAAGCAGATAGAACATTACAGTAAAAGGCATGTATTTATACAGTTTTAGCTAAATTAACAAAGACAGCTAACGTTTTCACAGACAAGTGATAAGCAATAATAAATAGTGCGCTAAGGTTGCAAAATATGTAGCAAAAAAAAAAGAAGGAAATCAAATCCTGGGTGGCTAACAAGCACTCATGTTGCAAAAGCAAACAAGAAAAAAAAAGAGAATTAGTTTATACAATCTTAGTTAAAGCGGCTTTAAACAAGTGATTATCATGAATTGATATAATGGCATCGGGAAGGTGGTTCCATTCAATGGATGATCGAATAATAAATGACTGAAAGAAGCTTTTTGTGTGACACGTTTCAAGGCCAACCTCGTGACGATGGTCGATTCGAGGCGATATGTATTATGGCTGTGAAATGAGTTCGTTACGGAGAGTTGGATGGTGGAATAGTTTGTGAAAAAGGACCAGACGCGTGACTTTACGACGGGAAGATAGTGATGTGAGTGAAAGATTGTTTTTCATAGCAGATACACTTGCAGTTCGATTGTAGTTGCATTATGAAACCGTTAAGCGCACAAAGACGGGAACAAGAAGACGACACACAAAGCGCTCTGTGTGTCGTCTTCTTGTTCCCGTCTTTGTGCGCTTAACGGTTTCATAATGTCAGTGTACCAACTAGCTCGGACCCAGCCTCTTATTATGTAGTTGCATAAGATGAAGCGAGCTGAATTATTTTGCACGAGTTCTAATGAAGATATCAATTTGTCAGTAGTAGTATCCCAAATAGCGCATGCGCATTCTAATTTAGGTCGTACAAGGGTAATATAAAGAAGCTTTTTTAGAGATGAAGGTGCAGTTGAAAAGTTACGGCGTAAATAGCCTAGGGTTCGGTTAGCATTCCGAATTACGTAGTCGATATGAGTGTTCCAAGATAAGTTAGTAGTTATATGTACACCGAGATATTTATAAGAGTCAACAAATTCAAGGGGAACGTTATGAAGGTAATAAGTGTGCATGCTGTTAGTTGAACGGGACACACGCATGACTTTACATTTAGTGACGTTTAGTTCCATTAACCAATGTTCACACCAGTTAGTTACGGCCGTTAAATCAGACTGAAGATGGGTATGATCGTCAATACTGGTTATTTCACGAAATATAACACAGTCGTCCGCAAATAAATGAATGTTAGATGATAGCGAGGCCGATAGGTCGTTAATATAAATAAGGAACAAAAGAGGTCCGAGCACTCAACCTTGGGGCACACCGGAAGTTACATTTCGAAGTGTTGAATTGTGGCCGTTAGCGGTTACAAATTGAGTACGGTTAGATAGGAAGCATTCAGTCCATCTAAGAATGTTAGTATCCAGGTTTAACAGACTTAATTTGTAGATTAAATGTTTATGAGAGACCTTATCAAATGCTTTGGCGAAGTCTAAAAAAATTCAATCGGCAAATGATGAACGATCAAGAATGCGATGCAGTTTATGAGTGAAGAGAGCGAGCTGAGATTCACATGAGAAAGTTTTTCTAAATCCATTCTGGGCTGGTGTGAAAAATGCATTGGAGTCGAGAAAGTTAACAAGATGTTTGAAAATGATATGTTCGAGAAGTTTGCAGCTAGTGCTTAAGAGTGAGATGGGACGATAATTAACAGCTAAATTTTGATTGCCTGGCTTATGAAGTCGAACAACCTTCCCGACTTTCCATTGTGTGGGCAGAGTAGATGTATCCAGTGATTGCTGAAAGAGTTTAGTTAGCTAGGATAAAAGAACTAACATTTTTGGTATTTTTTAGAAATTTTGAGTTAACAGAATCGTAACCAGGCGATGAGTGATGGTGCAAAGAATCAATTAAATTCCCAACACCGTCCATGTCAACAGTCACTGGGGGCATAACAACATAATCGTATTGGTGAGTAGGAGGTAGGCGATCATTGCTAGAGGCAGAAAAGTTTTTTGCAAATGAGTTGTTAAGAGCTGCAGTGCATTGATCAATTGGTATACGAGTGCCTGATGAGTCTTCCAGAGTTATATGTTCATCGCGTGAGGGATTTATTACGCTCCAAAACTTTTTGACTTGTTCTTTAGCATAGAGGGAAGTACATTGGATAGAAAGTTAGATTTAGCATATTTTAGAGCCGTTATGTAGGTATCGAACGTAGCTTTATACGCAGAACAGCGTGCATTAGTAGGCATGAGTTTTGCGGAGCGATATAGGCGTTTTTTGCAGTTAGATAGGCGCTTTAAATGAGCATTGTACCATGGAGCATTATGATGGGAGGTGATGGTGCGAGTTGGAATGTATTTTTCAGTCAATTCCTGAACTTTAGCGGCAGACATGTCCCAGTTGTGCTGAACCGATCGATTTTCAAAATTTAGTAGGAAAGTATCAAGAAATGCAGTTAATTCGTCATTTATTGCAGTGAAGTTTGCTTTTTTGTAAACATGTATAATTTTCTTGAGTTTCTTCGGTCTTGATGTGGAAACGTTAATAGAAAATGCTAGGATGCAATGATCGCTTACGCCAGGTAGATGCGTGATCTCAAAGATAATGTCAGGGTGGGATGTCAAGACCAGGTCAAGAGTGTTTGCAGTGTTAGATGATTCACGTGTCGGTTTAGATACGAGCTGGGACAAGGAAAACACGGAGCACAAATCTAAAAAGTCACCAGCTGTTGGTGAAAAAGGAGCGTGCAAAGGAGTATGATTGTCCCATGTTATGTTTGGAAGATTAAAATCGCCCATAAGTAGAATTGGTGATGAAGGAAAACGCGTGCGCACAAGGTTAATACTATCATGCAGCTCAGTAAAATATGTAGATGATGCAGAGGGTGAGCGATAGCATACGCCTAGGACAAATGTTTTGGGGTCAAGTGTTATTGAAGCCCATACTATCTGAATGTCGTCGTTGGTACAGATAATAGAAGATGGAATGTCATTTGAAATAGGCAAAAGGACGCCACCTCCTCTACGTAATGTACGATCACAGCGATAAACACTAAATTGCACGGTACTGTTGAACACTTCAGGATCCGTGACATGCGCAGGTAACCATGTTTCCGTAAGCGCAATGATTTTCGCAGAACATGTGTCAATTACGGCCGATAAAGCATCATGTTTGTTAGAGGCACTTCTTACGTTAGTATAAAAAACTGAAACTTGGGGAAAAGAAAATGAGCCACTGCCCCTCTCGCGCCGCTAGTTAGAAGGACGTGACGGAACAGGGAATAAACGCTGTAGATTATCACTAGGCTTCTGAATTTCTCGAATTTGATCAGTACTGGCGTTGTACACGTATCATTTTCCGTTAAGGATTAATTTGTCATAACGCAGCTTGAAGGGTTCGGAAGTTGCCTGGCTCTTACCGAAAGCTATCAGTTTTCTTCGTGCGGTTCGGGTAGCGAGCGAGAAGTCCTCGCTTATACTAATGTTTTTTAGGGGCGAAGCTCCTTAAGGCGGCACCCGTTCGTCCCTCGTAGTCGTAGTAGTCGTAGTGCGTAACCAGTCTTACGCTTTGACCTCCAAGGTGGTGCCGGTGGGAGATTTTTCCTGTGCGTTGTTGAACAATAAAAAATTCGCAGCGTGCGCGTTAACTAAAAGCCAAATTCTTCTGTCTCTCATTCCCCATTAGCAGCCATTGGCATGTTCCAGTAGGAAACGTTAGTAGAAGTAGAAGTGTAAGTGTTAGCTAAAAGCCGACTTCTTCTGTCTCTCAATCCCATTAGCAGCCATTGTTTACCTCCAAGGTAGTGCCTGGTGAGATTTCTCCTGTGCGTGATTAAACAATAAAAATTTTGTTCAAAACGCCGTTGATTGATGAAATAAACCAACGAAAGACGCCAGATGTTTTGTAAAAGCAAAACGAAAGAACGCCAGATGTTTCTAAAGCAAAACTAAAAGACGCCAGCTGCTTAACGAAAGACGCCAGATGTTTTCTAAATCAATGGTTTTCTAAACAATGAAAATTCACAGCGCACATGTAAAATTAAAGTGAGCTGCAAGTCGTCATAACTCATCGAACCTTTAGTATAAACGCGCCCGATCTCACGTCGGTGATGATGTACTGGGCAGAATTCACGGAAGATTCACGGTTTACCGATGAACCTCCGCAGCTTCGCCCACTCATCATCATTCACTCCGTGGATATGCTGTGATTTTTTTGCTTGAATTGACTGCGCAGAGACAGAAGTTTTTCTCTTGTTTTAAAGCTGGTAAACTTTGCGATAACAGGACGGCATTTATTAGGTGTGAATGAGCCAAGGCGGTGCGCACGTTGTATGGCGTCTGACGGAACTGCGTCGGTAATGCTCTTGATTATTCTTCCTATGTGCGCTTCAGTTTCTTGCCACGTCTTACTGCTATTAGGGAGGCCGTGGAAAATTAAGTTGTCACGGCGCGACCGGTCTTCCAGCTCATTTAGACGAGCTTCCAGAAGGCTCTTCTGACCGTTTACTTCTTCAATAGTTTTTGCCATGCTAGAAACTTTCAGGGTGACCTCATCCACATTTAGCGACTTTTCCTCTAATACGTCCAGTCTTTTCATAATACCAGAAATTTTCGATTCAAGCGACTTTTGTCCGGATCTTATGGCCTTAACATCAGTAGTGATCTCAGTTTAAAATTTTGACGTTTGCAGAGAACGCGTGTGCATGTCTTTTAGCAGCCTGAGGATAAGGCTCGTCTGCTCAGCGGGATCAGCTGGCAAGGATTCAATGTCCAACAGAGATTCAGAGCGGGTGTTAGGGCCAGGGTTTGATTCAACGTCCCCCGAACACAGCAGAAGAAATGCCACAGAAAAAATTTGGCAGATCCCACGTACCGTGGGAGTCGATGTTATGCGAAGCATGCGGCGGTAGGTGACTATGGCGTAACATTTTTTACTGAGCGACAGAGCGACACGTTACAAAACGACGCTAAAGACTGTATATATTTTATACGCATACATATATATGTTGAAGAGCTACATATGTGTTATATAACCAGTTGTTTACCGTTGGGTAACGCTGCCAACGGCAACGCGGTTATTAACAACACCAGAAGCTGTAAGCCGATATGTAGTGCTTATACGTGTCCCGAGAACGCACGCACGTTTCACGAACCCGTGTGCATGTGTGCAAGAAGTTCATGACAGTTCTTGAACAAGGGCATCATCACCGTGATCAGTGAGCAGCAGCGGCTGGTCATGACTTGTTATAGGATCCGGTCGTGATCATGGTGACGAGGGGTCCATGTGTAATGAAGTATGTGGTATAATAGGGCTGTTGGAAGTTGTGGATGCCTCGGTCATTTCGTCGACAAATTGTCTGTCGACAGGGCCGGTGACATGTCGGAACCTGAAGCCACCCTTCGCGTTAGTCAGACATAGGCCGTCGAGGCTGGTAGGCCTGGATAGTGCTACGTAGACCAACATCAGTGGATGGTGTGTGTCGTATTCGTAGATTACCTGGGCGTATGTGGCCTACGTAGCCTAGTCTACAAAGCGGCTGTCAATCAATTTGGCATCACCCTCGGCCAGCATGAGGCCATCGCCCAGCCTCGTAAGAAATGAAGAGGACACTGCGTCGTTCTGGTGGACGAAGTGCACTTTACGGTGCGGTGATGTGTATATCATATGTAACTTACGGTAATGTATACCTCCGGGGTCGAGCAATGCTTCAATATAGCTTGCTGAAACATAGGAATACAAATGTAATGTTTATTAGACTGCTATTAAAGCGGAGCCAGCACTGGAACTACAGACGTTAATTGATATGACGCCTGTATCGTAGGAGTACACATCGTAGGAGTATCGTGCACTGTTTATTGCTTTCTTGTAGGATTAGATAGCCAGCACCACAACCACAATTGACGTTGCACCAATATTACGCTTCCGTAGGCTGTTTTTCCAAACCAGTTTATAGACCTGGCGTGGCTCAATGGTAGAATACCTGATTGCCACGCAGAATGCTTGGGTTCGATTCCTGCTGGGATCCTCATTTTCATTCTTTCCATTCTTTGAGTCAACGCTGCGGACGTTGGTTTTCCTTAATGCTCTAGCATTTAAGTTACCAATGTCTGTTGACGCCGTTCCTGGGTAGATATAAACTGTCAATCACCTGCGGCGCATACACCGCAGCCCATGGTAAACGGGTATGTGCAACACGTGTCTAGTGGAAAGGGTTTGAGAACGTACGCGACAGGATTTTAGCGTTATTCATGTCATGACCCGGCAATCATATTCATCAAATCCTCCTACCCTCCCATGCAAATTTTGGTCTACACCATGTTAAGGAGGCGATCATGAGAGCACCCAGACGTAGGCGGCTAGATAGATAGATAGATAGATAGATAGATACGTAGATAGAAACGCTCAAAGTGCCAGAGGTTGGCTAAGAAATGCTTCGCATTTAAAACACTCGCAAGAGGTTTCACATAGCACTCTTGGGCACGGGAACAAAAGCAAACATGGATTCACCAACCAACCTGTGAAGTGAAAACATAGCGGTTGAGAGCCATGCCAAAGGTACTGTTCCCGTGCCCACTGAAGACGAACTGGACCGGCGGGCGTCTTATACAGTCGATGATAGGCGATGTCACAGGTGACCATAAGGGGGAGCAGGGGGCGGCTTGCGCAGGAGCAGACATGAAGAAGGGCGCGGCGAGCAAGGTGTCATCAGGCAGGACGAGCTTGAAACGCTGGTAATCGGAGTTGATGACGCCATAAGATTCCGTAGATAGCCAGGCAAGCCAGGAAACAAGTAGCGCCTGTGAAGTGAAAACATAGCGGTTGAGAGCCATGCCAAAGGTACTGTTCCCGTGCCCACTGAAGACGAACTGGACCGGCGGGCGTCTTATACACTCTCAGAAAAAATGGAGTATGCGTGACTCTTTTCGGAGAGTTCTGACTTGCCACGTATAGGACTCTCTTTAAATAGTCAAGGTGACTCTCTTGGTGGGTCAGGGTCGGCTCGCTCTAGGAGAGTCCCCTGACCCTCTAGGAAGAGTGGAAAGACTCTCATCCATAGGATCACGTTACCACTTATGGGGAATCAGACGACTCTTGCCGGTAACACTCCCACGGGGCTCAAGTGAGCCACACCGAAGCGTCAAGCGACTCCACAAGTATTTTAAGCTACTCCTTTGACCCTTGCTCTACTTTTGCGCGATACTGTTGAAAATAATGGAGTATGCATTTTAAGCAAGTGCAATAATACTTGCCGTTCTGCCCAGTGACTGCAAAAAAAGAATAGTTCAATTTTAGCATTATTTTAATAAAACTCGCCAAAACAACATATATTTTCTAGCAAAGTTATATAGAAAGCGCAAAAAGATGGTCAGTGATTTCCAATTAAGAAGTTAATGTATTCCTCATTTACATGCTTGTATGAGTGTAGCCAACTAAAATGTGTGACTCTGATGCGCACAGTGTCATATGGTGCTAAATAAACAGCAGAAATTGGCATCATGTTTCCATATTTATTCTTATGATTAACAATAAATCAAGAAGTGGTGAAGCCTGGAGACATCAGACTTGTGGCTTGCTAGGTTGTCGCTCCTGTTCAGCGTGAGCACCATGAAAAACGGCATCTGAAAATAAGAACGTGATATTATGATGAGAAAATGAAATTGCAGTAAAGGTTTGCAAAACCTACACAATAAGTGGTTCACACAGAAATAATAAAGGCTAACAACAAAAGGACAAATGCAAACAGGCATGGTCAGGAACCAACTTTTTTGACGTCGAGATCAGACATGTCATATGCGAGAATTACCCCACATAGCTCCCACAATCACGCACACTCACTCGATTCTGTAATAACACCCAACGTCATCGCAGTGTATGCAAATCACGAAAACGGCAAACAGAAACGAGGGAAGAGTGCACGGCCGCGGCCGCACCAACGCGCACCGTCGAAAGTCTAGAGCATTTTCACTTTACCGATGAAGCGTCTCCAACTAGAATGACTACCGCGTACGTTCTGGAAGCACCGTACTATATCTGCACCTCAAGCTACCGTCTTTAAGCCAACAAAAACCGTTTTATATAGTGCGTCTGAGCGTTCTGTACACAGGCATTTTTTTTTCACGTTCCCACGCGCCGAAGCACGCTACACACTCAAGGTCGATGGAAATGTTATGAAGTAGACTAAAGTGCATCTCAAAACCACATCTTGCATATTCAGTAGCGCAGACACAACGTGCGATCAGCAAAAAATGACCCTTGATAATTGTTTGCATCGCTCACTATAAGGGAGCTTGCACAGGAACGCGCATAGCGGTGGCAACTCGTTAACTGACAGCTTTAGTTGGGCATCCGCCACAGCCCTGCGGACACAGGCTGCTGTTGGAAATGGCTGGCAGATAACTTCCGCAGAGCTGCTGCAGACGCCCAGCTAAAGCTGTATAACTAGTACCTACGAAAGCAGTACACTCACCGTTAACTGGCGCCCGTTGTTCCTGTCCGCAGCTCCAGGAATATTCCGTCCTCCAAGCGTCACCGCGTCACTTCGTGCACGGAGCCGGCGTCAACACCAACACCACCGAAGACGCGTATGAACAGACACACAACCCGCGCAACCAACACGCAACGCATTCCAATAGACGAGGAGACGGAAATGAAAACAGAAGCGGCACTGGCGGCACGCCACCCCGGTGCCGTTGTGGCGCGTTGCCTCGCCTCCGTCGTCGAGCCAACGCGCCACAACGGCGCCAAAGGGCAAGCGCGCGATATGTATGGTGTATACGGCGGCGCCGCCAATCGAAACGCGCTTCAGGAGAGTCCCGTGACTCCAGTCGAATTGCGAACTCTCTTTCTCTGCCTGTACCTTCCAAAAGGGATCAAATGGACACCCGAAGAGAGTCACGCGGCCATGACCCTCTTTTGACTCTTTTTTTTTCTTAGAGTGTACAGTCGATGATAGGCGATGTCACAGGTGACCATAAGGGGGAGCAGGGGACGGCTTGCGCAGGAGCAGACATGAAGAAGGGCGCGGCGAGCAAGGTGTCATCAGGCAGCACGAGTATGAAACGCTGGTAATCGGAGTTGATGACGCCATAAGGTTCCATAGATAGCCAGGCAAGCCAGGAAACAAGTAGCGCCTGTGAAGTGAAAACATAGCGGTTGAGAGCCATGCCAAAGGTACTGTTCCCGTGCCCACTCAACCATATTTCTACCACACCGAGCATCGTTCCCCCATGTGTGCTCCTTGATCCTTCCCAATCTTCTTCACTCATCGTTAAGGCAGACAGGCTTCCGGCGCGACCGCTGCACAGCAGACTCAATTGCGGACGTCGTCTCCATCCTGGAGGAGGCCAGGAGCAAGGGCGAGGTGACCCTTCTTGTACTGCTGGATGTCCAGAGCGCTTTCGACGGCCTGCCACATATGGTGATAGAGAGTGCTCTGAACGCACTCGGCGTCAGGGGCTGTCCCCGTGCTTTCATCAGTGCCTTCCTAGCCGGACGGACCCTCCGGGTTAGAGTTGAACGCGCGGCCAGCGATCCAAGGCCAGTGACAACCGGCGTGCCACAAGGTTCTGTCCTGAGCCCCTTTTTGTTCAACTTGGTGCTCGCAGGGCTACCTGCAATGGCTACCTATTGACAAGCGCTACCCCACGCAGTGCTCCTTGTATGCAGACGACCTTGCACTCTAGGTTAGGGGGCCCAGGCGGAACCTCACTGCCTGTATGCTGTGACCTCCTTCTTCAGGGCGATCGGGCTGATCGTGTGCGCCACGAAGACGGAGGCGCTGCTCGGAGGGCGATCCGAAGGCTTGTGTTGGGAGACCGGCCAATTTTTATTCATATACCCTAAAGGCCCATTCGGGCATTACATAAGGGGTTTTAGACAGTTATGTGAACAAAGTTGCAAATAAGACCGTTTGTAATATACACTGAATATAGTAAACAATATAAAACATACTACTATTAACAAGGCCGGGTGCAAGAAGATTGGTAACATAAATCAAATTGTTAAGACAAGGTTACAAAATCAAGGATGCAAAAGAGAGCGAGATAAAAAGAACACTGCAATTATACACTGAAAAATAGAAATACAATGAAAATTGAGCTGAAAAAATCGATTTGTACAATGAAATGAAAAAGAAAGAACTTGTATATATACATACATGCACATACCCACATGTATAGGCTAGTCATACATTCAAAAAAGTCTTCAATTTATTAACAAAAGCGTCATGATCAATGATCGAAGCTATGTCCCTCGGTAGTGCGTTCCAGTGATGTATGGCTAGAAGTAATGGCGAATATTGATACGTATTAGTGCATGCAAAGAAAGGCTGTACTTTGAAAGCGTGATGAAAACGCTGGGAAATATTATGAGGTGTTTTAATGTGAGCTTCGCGGAACCGGGATTGACTATGATAAAGTGTGTGAAAATGTGACAACAGTGCTAGTAGTCTGCGTTTTTGAAGAGAGGGTAATGAAAGTGTGTGTTTGATGTCTGTAATGCTATCGTTGCGCGAGTAATTCTTGGCGATAAATCTTGCCGCTTTATTTTGTATCGATTCTAGTTGATCGATCAGATATGATTGATGTGGGTTCCAGATGATGGATGCATATTCTATCTTTGAACGGACAAGTGTGGTGTATGCTAACAATTTGGTGGAAGAGTTCGCCAAGTATAGGTTTCGTCTAATGAAGCCAAGTGTTTTGGATGTCTTACTAGTTATGATATTAATGTGCTCGTTCCAAGTTAAATCAGAAGATAAATTAACTCCGAGATATTTAAATGTGGATACTTTTTCAATGGGGACTCCTTGAATTTCGTAATGGCTTAGTACTGGTTTAGGTGCTCTTGTGAAGGTCATGGCCTTAGTTTTAGAAGCGTTAATTTGCATCTGCCACTGGTGACACCAATATGCGAGTTTATCGAGATCCGACTGTAATGACTTATTATCTTGGGTGTTATCAATTCGTCTGTAGATGATGCAGTCGTCTGCAAATAACCTGATTGTAGATGATAAGGTATGTCCAATGTCGTTGATGTAAATGAGAAACAAATTGGTCCCAGGACCGATCCCTGGGGAACACCAGACTTTACAAGCGAAAGTGAAGATGTGTGCCCATTCACACAGACTGATTGGCTACGGTTGGTTAGAAAATTATTTATCCATTTTACGATTTTGCTGTTTATATTAAGATTCGTTAATTTCATTATTAAGCGGAGGTGCGGAACCTTGTCAAATGCTTTCGCAAAATCAATGAATATAGCATCAATTTTTAATCCACCATGAATGGCTTCGTGAAGGTCAGTCACCAATTCCAATAGTTGTGTTTCACATGAACGACCACGAAGGAAACCATGCTGGTTACTGGAAAAGAAGTTGTGTTCTGTTAGAAATGTCATGACGGTGGATGATATGATGTGCTCTAATAATTTACAACATATGCTCGTTAGGGAAATGGGCCTATAATTAGAGACTAAGGATGGGTCACCGGATTTAAAAATGGGAACCACGCTCGCAGTTCTCCAGGCGTCAGGGACGCATCCCGTATCGACCGACTGCTGGAAAATGGCAACCAAAATACGTGATATGACTGCTTTTGTTAGTTTCAGCATTTTTGCGCAGATGTTATCTGGTCCGGATGCCGTATTTACAGGAATGCGATCTATGGCAGCTTCAACACCCTCACGAGTAATTATGAGGTCATTCATTGACGTGTTTATTCTGAAGAAGTTGAGATTTGATGGTATTGGCTCTTCTGATGTAAAAACTGTGCAAAAAGAGTTGTTTAATTCGTCTGCAACATCGGACTGCAGAAGCAGCTCACCGTTCTTTGTTATCGACACAACGGACGATGACGATGGTTTTGGATTCACTATTTGCCAAAATTTTTTACAGTTGTTTTTAAAAGTTGTGATAAGTCGTAGTTGTAAAACTTCCCCTTCGCTGCATCAATTTCCGTTTTGCACAGTCTTGACTGTTCGCGATAGCATTCCCAGACGTCGGCCGCATTCGAACGTTTTGCCTTTAAGTACATTCTTTTTTTCTTATTTATGGAACGCTTAACATGTTTTGTAAACCACGAACTTTTGTTTGAAGATGTGATGGTAATCTTTGGTATATATTTTTCTTTAAGTTGATTTAGCGTAGTTTCAAAGATCCGCCAATTTTCGTTTGTATCGCGATCAGAAAATGCCACGCAAAACTGCCTAGAAAAAGTTAGTAGGTCACTATTTAATCCGTCTATATTGGCTGTGTTGTAGTCGTATATCGTTTTCTTTGTTTTACAAGGTTTTTCACATTTTATGATGTACTCGCAGTGGACAACATTGTGGTCTTTGTGGGTCTGTAGTCAGCACAAGGTCTAGCAGTGAAACACCACGGGTGGGACATGTTACCACCTGGCTTAAACTAAACAAAGAAATAACATCAAGGAACTGCCTGCATTCATGCTTCATTGCGCCATCGATAGGTTTGCATTGCAGCCAGTCGATTCCGGGATAATTAAAATCTCCTGCAAGTATAATTTCTGATGACGAATATTTCGATTGAATAACGTTTAAGGAATCGTGAAAGGCTTCAACAAAATTAGTAGAATTGGTTGGCCGATAGCAAACTCCGACAATGCAAGTTACACAAGATGATAAGTGCAGCGCGATCCACAATATTTCTGCGTCACACAAAGTGTCGACAATATGCGCGCTGAACTTCTTATCTACAGCAATTATGACACCACCACCTCGTGATGTGGCTCTGTCTTTCCTAAACAACGAAAAACTTTTTGATAGTGATATTTCACTCTCAGCTACATCAGAGCACAGCCAAGTCTCGGTACCGAGGACTACATCCGCGGAGCAGCATTCAATGAAACTGTGCAGGTGATCTTGTTTGTTTAACAGACTTCGGAAGTTTGATACTATAATTGATAAGGTGCGATTAGCATGAATTTTCTCACGTCATTTCTTGGTCTCACCAGGCCGGTGGTCTGGGAGAACTACACCTTATTTGCTGAGGAATCGAATGCATAGTGCTTATTAGCGAGAATTAGCTTATCAAAAACTAGCTTGAATTTCTCATTCGGGTGGCGGTTAGCCCGAGCAAAATCGCGGAGTTTATTTCTGATCTGACGCAAACGTGGTGAAAAATCTTCTTCTACCCATACCCGGGCAGATGCAGCGTCTTTAAGCTTGAAGGCATTCTTTAAAATGCTGCTTTTATCCTTAACGTTCAGAAATTTTACTATTATGGGGCGACTGTATCCCGGCTTTTCATGGCCTAGTCTGTGAGCGCGTTCAATTACACTTGGCTGAACGCCGAACGTTTTCGTTAGAAACTCTGTGATTAGTTTTTCCGTGTCAGTCCATTTTTCAGTTTTTTCCTCAACAATTCCCTTGAATATCAAGTTATTCCTGCACATACGGTTATTCAAATCATCCACAACTATTTTCGTCTGGTCAACTTGTTTTGATTCAATGGTTTTGATCTGATCCCGAGTTTCCTGCAAGAGTGGGCCCATTGCGGATACGTCCCTGTGAACGCTGTCTACTGCTTCTACGCGTTGTTCTATTTGTGACAAGCGTTTTTTGACATCTGTAATGTTCAACTGAATGTCCTTGAGCTTAGCTGATACATCCTTCTGATACTTTTCATTAGTAGCAGAAAGTTCTTGAGCAAATTCACAACTTGATCCATCTGATCAGGACCTGGGTTTGTTTCCACGTCCCCAGCACATATGATCAGGTGCGCTACACAGAATAAAACAACAAACAGTCGTGCCCCACCGCTGCATGACCTACACACAGATGGTGGCCGCAGCCACACGGGTGAACACGACTTATTGCTATTGTTATGCGCGACAAAACAGCCGATCCTGGCGCGGTATGTACATAGATCAACGCCCATGTTTGCTCAAAAATCATACACTGTATGATTTTTGAATTCTGTGCAGCAAGGCGGTGACGTGCCTGGGGCTAAGGATCGATCACCGGCTCACCTGAATACCAGCCGTCAAACTCGCGACCATCAAGGCCACGAGGGTTCAGATTGCAGTGGGCAAGCTGTTGAGCAGGGGCCAAGGATGCACCCTGCGACTGGCACTTCAGCTCTTCGAGGGGGGCTTCAACGGCAGTGCAAACCTACGCACTGCCCCTAGTGCAGCTGGCGCCGGAAGAAGCAGTTGGAGCGACAACACCGCGTGGCCATTCGGCGCTTCATGGTACTCCCGCGCCAGTCGCCCGTGGCTGCTTCATTGGCGGAGGCCCAGGCGTGGCCTCTGTCTCTCCTTATGCTGTTACAGGCGCTGCATCATGTGGACCGTCTCCAGAGGGCCTCAGGGGGCGGTGCCCTCCTCCGGAGACTGCGTAGTCGACCAGCCATCCGGTGCCGCCTTCCCTTCCACGCCAGCTCCACTGGAGCTGAATTGGCTGGCCTTCACTTGGCAGCCGACCACCTCGCTGCTATGCCACCCCAGCTGCCCGTGGCGATCCTCTGCGACTCCCTGCCAGCCCTACAAGCGCTGCTGCAGCCAGACCAAGCCGGCATTATCGTGGCGTTACTTCACGCCAACCTAACCGCCATCGAAGCTAGCGGTGTGCGTCTTTCCCTCTACTAGCTTCCCTCGCACGTTGGGATAGCCGGGAACGAGGAGGCGGACGCCGCCGCTAAGGCAGCACACCACAGCGACACCCCAGTCACCAAGGCGGTAGCCCTGTCGGACTACTCACGGCAACGACAGCGGCAGCTGCTATCAGCGGCCCACCCTGACACGCGCGTGGCAAGCGGCAAACCGCCGCCACCTCTACCAGAGACCGGCCTGGATAGACGCGAGCGGTGGTTGCTGCTTCGCCTACGGACCGGCAGCGCTTGGCCTGCGGCACGCATGTTTTCCAAGGGTCGCTGCTCATCGCCTGCGTGCCACAGATGCGGCGACGACGAAACGCTGGAGTATATAATTTGCGTCTGCCCTGCCCTGGCCGCTGAACGATGCTTGATGGCACGCCCATAAAGCCTGCTCGGTCTCCCTGCGACAACGGTGGAGGACTTCCTTTTTCCCGCACGGTCGAAGCTACAAGCCCTCCGAGCCTTCCTCGAGTTTGCGGCTTCTGTGGACCTCGCCGCCTTGTAGACGAGCGCTTTGGCTTCGTGCTCCCGCCGTCGTTGACAATGCACTCTTGTCACGCTCCTCACTCCTTTCTATCTTCTTTTCTTCTCTCATCTTTACTTCCCCTTCCCCATCCCTAAGGGCGCTGAGCCGTGCCCTATAAAGTAGGCAGAAAATAGCGTCCGTTTTCATTTCCCTTTTCACGAACCACTCTCTCTCTCTCACTATCGTTCGGTTGACAGGGTGAACGCCGCTGCTGATTTACCATCACGAGAGGTGAGGCGCCATACCAAGCGACACCTTCGTTTCCCTCGAGTGTGGCTGTCAACTGGAATGAAGAGGCGGGAGAAGTGATCCGGGATTCTGGGAATAACCTAAAAATACACAGTGCTTATTAAATGCGAAGCATTTCTCAGCAAACCTCAAGCACTTTGGGCGTTTCTATCTACGTATATATCTATCTATCTATCTAGTCGCCTACGTCTGGGTGCTCTTCCGGTCGTCTCCATAGGTTGTAATATACCAAAATTTGCATAGCATAGGATGAGTGTATGAAGAACACGATTCACTGGTGATGACATGAATAACGCAAAATACCTGTCGCGTACGTCATGAAACCCTTTCCCTCGGTCACGTGTGGCACATACCCGCATACCAGTGTTTATGTTATGCGGATATGTGCAACAGGTGATAACAGAGTCTGAATCAACGCAGTAACCGCGAACATACACATTGAGACGTAAGGAAAGTGGTAATAATAGTAATTGTTTGGGTTTTACGTCCCAAAACCACGATATGATTATGAAAGACGCCGTAGCAAAGGGCTCCGGAAATTTGGACCATCTGGTATTATGGCACAGTACACGAGCCTCTAGCATTTTGCCTCTATCGAAATGCGACCACCACGGCTGCGATCGAACCCGCGACCTTCGGGTCAGCAGCCGAGCACCGTAACCACTACACCACAGCAGGCGACGCAAGCAATGTTAGGGAGCTGAAGGCAGAGCACCCCTGGAAGACGCTGAGCTACGATCCACTCGTCCACGTGGTCCGCAACGTCGACTAAGTGGATTACGCAAAAGCCGCGGTCAATGCTTTCTACAATAACTTTGCCGAGAGGACCATGCCCCTCATTGTTACGGGTGACTTCAACATTGATTTATCAAAACCCAACAACGCCTGGTTCTTAGATGGTATGAAATACGGCTTGGATGTGGACAGGGCAGCACGAAACCTCGGTGCCACGTCCAGGATAGGAGGCATCATATATCATTTCGTCGTAAAAGCCATCCGCGGTTTCCACCAGCGCTACTATACGTTGCACGTCCACTACACTTAGACCGTTCGTAGCCGCGATCACGAACGGATCCGATAACAAGTCCTGTTCAGCTGCTGGTGCTCACTGATCACGGTGATGATGACCTTATTCAAGAACTGCCAAGAACCCCTTCGACACATACACACGGGTTCGTGAAACGTGCGTGCGTTCTCCGTCATAACGAATAAGTATAAGCATAAAAACTGGAACGCAACTCTAACAACTGCAACTGTGATTGTAACGTATACGTGTAGTGCGCCTGCGCGTGCCACTCGGCTGTTTGTAGATCTAGGGAAACTTTTCTGAACAAAGCTTAGTTGCAAGTAGTGCCTGCTCTGTGCAGCTGAAGAGACGCACAACGGCTGAAAAGAAAGAAGGCACGAAAACTTATCTGCGCATGCCTATGCAACAGGCGAACCTATCAATCCGGCACGCGTGGCGGTCTACGTGGAAGATAACTGTTAAGGCATTTGATTTCATCTTTATGCAAGTTAATCGACGGTTGGCTCACGCATGCACTACCACTATTCTCGATATGCCATGCTTCAATCATCAGGCGCGTTTCTTCATTTCTATGCCGGTACAACACTGCGCATTCATCAAATTTTGGCGTGCACTTACAATCTCGACAATGTAAAGATAGATTAGAAGGTGAACCTCCTGTTAGCGATCTCTTATGTTCCAACAATCTCTGGTTGATGCATCGGCCCCTCTGTCCTACGTAGAAGCGGCCGCAGCTGAAATGAATCTTATACACCCCACTCGTACGGCAATCAGTGAATTTGTTGGTGTGTTTTACGAAACAAATATCGGTCCGCTTCTTGTCTTTTACTCAAATTTCGTTATGTGGACGATTACTTGATTTTTTTGTAGTGGTGAGGACTTTGAAAAGGTGGTAACTTCCATGAGCAAAAAATTTGAAATAAATGGAGGAGGGCTGAGCTTTACTAAAGAGGTGCCTCAGAATAATGCAATACAATTTCTAGACATTTTCTTAACGTTCCAGAAGAACCACGTGTGTTGGCAGTATTCTCCTAGATCTTCGAAACCGCTGTTAAATTTTTCGTCAAAGCACTCGAAAGTTGTAAAAAACGGCATTGCCATGTCTTGCCTTAAGTCAGCCCTCACCAAGTCGTGTGAGCACAAAATGAGTGATAGCTTTAACGCACAGGTTAAACGTCTTTTAGATGTAGGGTATCCTCATGATCCAGTGGCCACGGTCGCTGAACGTTTAAAGAAGTATATTGTGTTAAGTCCAAGCATGGTTGCAGAAAGCGATAGGAAGAAACCTGTCGTAAGAATACCGTACATTCATCGCGTATCTCACAGACTAAAGAAAGTAGGACCTAGATACGGCGTTAATGTTGTTTTCACGGCTGCCAATAGGCTAGGTAAGATTTGTTCCGCTGTGCAGAGAAGAATGAGGGAGTAAAAGACAAGAAGCGGACCGATATTTGTTTCGTAAAACACACCAACAAATTCACTGATTGCCGTACGAGTGTGGTGTATAAGATTCCTTTCAGCTGCGGCCGCTTCTACGTAGGACAGACGGGCCGATGCATCAAACAGAGATTGTTGGAACATAACAGATCGCTAACAGGAGGCTCACCTTCTAATCTATCTTTACATTGTCGAGATTGTAAGTGCACGCCAAAATTTGATGAATGCGCAGTGTTGTACCGGCATAGAAATGAAGAAACGCGCCTGATGATTGAAGCATGGCATATCGAGAATAGTGGTAGTGCATGCGTGAGCCAACCGTCGATTAACTTGCATAAAGATGAAATCAAATGCCTTAACAGTTATCTTCCGCGTAGACCGCCACGCGTGCCGGATTGATAGGTTCGCCTGTTGCATAGGCATGCGCACATAAGTGTTCGTGCCTTCTTTCTTTTCAGCCGTTGTGCGTCTCTTCAGTTGTTAGTCGGCGTTTATGGTGTCCTGACTTCTTTCTTGTGTTCCGTGTTTGCACGCCCTGTCTTTTTAGAAAAATACTTACCAACTAGCTCAGCTCTCTGTTATTCTGTGCAGCTGTGTTCCTTCATTGTCCTATTCGAATTCGCGCTATCCAGTATTGAAGAATGTAAGCACTACATATCAGCTTACTGAGTCTGGTATTGGTCACCTATGTTGCTGTTGGCATCGTCAAGCAACTGTAAACAACTGCTTATATAACACATGTGCGACTCTTCAAAATGTGTGTGTGCGTGTACCATTTGCACATTCCACTAGCGTCATTCCGTTTCGCTCAATGTGAAAAACTGCGACACAGTCAACTTCTTGCGCATGCTTCACATTCATCGATTGCCCACGCTACGTGCGATCTGCCGAATTTTTTTTTATTTAAAACCACCCTTTGGTTTAAGTACACCGTTACTGTACACACATCTGACACGAGTGTTTCGTTCGAAATATTTCCCAACGAAAACAAATTTTCAGGTAAAAGGCAGCGGGAAACTCGTTTCGCAATAGGCACTGGCTATGCACGAATCAAAGCACTTCTTTTCTGAGAAATGGCTTCAACATTTGGTTTGAGAATAAGCATGCTTAGCGCCAGCATATTCCGGCACCCAAGCACATCCTGCGGCAGTTAGGGGCACGCCGTGAGCGGTTACTGACCGCATGTTTTACAAACGTAACCCATCCATAATTAAATACTCAGCAAACACATTCGAGTACGAGCGCCCGAACGACACCCAGCGCGCGCGGAGGCCGTCTACGTCAAGATCAGACATGTCGTATGCTAGAATTAGCGCTCATAACTCCCACAATTACGTACACTCGATTCTGTTATAGCGTCATCGCAGATGTTGGCAAACCACGAAAACAGCAAACAGAAAAGAAGGAAAAGAGTGCATGGCGGCGGCCGCAACAATGCGCGCCATCGAAAGTCTCGATCCTTCTCGCCTTACCGGCGAGGCTTGTCCAACTTAAGTGACTACGGCGTGCGTGCTGGAAGCATCGTACTATATCTGCACGTCAAACTACCGTCTTTAAGCCAACAAAAACCATTATATATAGTGTGTCTAAGCGTTCTGTAGACGGGTTCTTTCACGTCCCCACGCGCGGAAGCACGCTGCGAACTCAAGGTTGATGGAAAGGTCGTTATGAAGTAGACTAAAGCGCATCTCAAAACGATATCTTGCACCTTCAGCAGTGCAGACACAATGTGCAATCAGCAAGAAATGACCATTGATAAGTGTTTGTATCGCTCATTTTATGGGAGCTTGTACAGCAACGCGCATAACGGTGTCAACTCGTTAACTGACAGCTTTAGTTGGAAATCCGCAACAGCCCCGTGGACGCAGGCTGCTGTTGGAAATGGCTGGCAGATAAGTTCCGCAGAGCTGCTGCAGACGCCCAGCTTAGGCTGTATAATTTGTACCTACGAAAGCAATACACTCACCGTTAACAGGCGCACGTTGTCCTTGTCCGCAGCTCCATGAATATTCCGCCCTTCAAGCATGACTTCGAGCGCGGAGCCTGGCCTCAACACCACCGAAGATGCGCATCTTTGTTCGAACACAAAACTGCACGACAGGCAACTGACGCAAACCGCGCAACCGACGCAACGCATTCCAAAAGTCCAAGCAGAATGAGAGAATGAGCAAGGAGGCGGAGGCGCGGCGCCAGCCCGTCTGGCTCCATCGGCGAGCGAGGCGAGCCACCACGCCAGAACGGCGCCGAACGGCAAACGCGCAATACGTATGGCGTATACGACGGCGCCCTCATCACGGAAGCCAATCTAAACGCGCTTCAGGAGAGTCTAGTGACTCCTGCCGAAATACTGACTCTTTCTCTTCTTCTACCTTCCGAACAGGTCAAACGGACACCTGAAGAGATTTCACGCTGCCGTGACCCTCTTTTGACTCTTTTTTTTTCTTAGACTGTGGTAGCCAGCAGATCTCGAGGTCCATCACATACATTATAAACCATATAATGTTTTACGTAGTTGTGCACTGCATAACAAACTTGCACCGCAACTGTTCTGCAATATCAAGAAAACTATCCATTGATTGAGATGAAGGAATGGAAATTCGAACATGTAGCAGCGAAAAGTGCTCATAAATGCGCGCTCGTAAAACTTTGCTCAAGGTTAAAGCTCCAGAGTACCAGAGAATATGTCGCAATTCAGTGGCTTTACACATCTAAAAATTCTCAATATGTCGTGGCTCTCTAGCAAAATCTCTGGGCACCTTTTGAATGCATGAGCAACTAAGACACTTGAGGAACTAAGCTATGTGCAATACGCACCGTCTTTTATCCAATATGAAATTAATTACTTTAGAACCGGCAAGCAAGCCATGTGCATGTATACAGTGAAACCTCGGTGACACGATCACGGCTCATGCGAATTTCGGGGTGATACAAGTTCTTCTTTGGTCCCGGCCAAGGCCCATTGGCGTGCAATGTACTAGAGTACGGTTGTTTCGAACAGATGTTCACCCCGCGACGTTTGATACGAACGTACGCTACCGCACAGGTACGAAAAGGTGCTGTCCGCGCTGTCGCAGGAGACGCGCTAAGCACGTGCGCGCGCAGAAGCCCAAGCGCGGGCATGCGCGCTGCGTCGCCATTTGGTCAGAATCGCGGTGTAAGAAAAATACTTTTCTTACACAGTGATCAGAGTAAACCATCAGTGACGCGTCGTAGCCTCCGAGATTGTGTGCGCGAATCATGGAGGCTCTAATACGCCTCCGTGTGCCTTCGCGTTTAGATTACAAGTCATGTCCTCCATGCAAGCGATGTCCTCGTACATCAGACACCCTATGGAAGGTCGACGAGGACCCAAAGAAGAGAAGGATCGTCTTGGTGAAGGAGCTAGGCCTCACAACGTCAACGTGAATGACTGTTGCGGACGCATTGTGCGAGCACGGCCGTAAATCTCTCGGAAAAGAACCCCAACGCCACAGCGATAAGAAAATAATAACGTAGGACTGCGGTTATCGAACTTTCTGACCTTCATCTATCGCGTCAACGTGCTCCTTAGGTCACTTTTGCCGCAGCACTTCGTTGTCATGCGGAAAAGCATACTAAGACTTGGAAAGGGCTACTAGTTGTAACAACACACCTGCTTCAATAACTACACATGCGCGGACAGGCAGTCTATTTAAGAGTGCAGGTATGATCGTTGACGTCTAAAAACTTCACTGGCAATCATTCGGAGCTGTTGGTGACTTTGCTGCGGCCCTGAAAAAGAATAAATGAAAATGTACGCCAGCTTTCTTTTGTCGCATACTAATTTTTAATAAAACTTGAAATTCGGCGAGTTTCCCGAATTTCCCGAACAAAGTTTCCCATCAATTTTTAATACTTTCTGGTGATACGAATTTCGGATGATACGAATATTTTTGGTGATCCCGCGAGATTCGTATCACCGAGGTTTTACTGTAATCTACAGGGAAAGCTGTAACAATTTGTACACCAACTGAGGCAAATGGACATAGTCCTCTATGATGCTCTTGCTGCGTCTGATTCTAAGACTCATCCGAGCGCAATAGGCTGGTAATGCGTTGATAAGTGTGATGGAAACGCGATTAGGTTTGGGCCCAGGATCAGTTAATACAATGACACCGCAGTCGATCTTCAACATGCAACACATACATCTTTATCTACAACATACAGCTCACACAATATTTACAGAAACTAAATAATGTTCACGAACCGTCCGTCTATTTTCGCGCCGTGCCTAGCACTCATGCGTTCACCTCTTCAGGGGCTGTCGTCGTGGTCTCAGTGGTGGTCGTCGTCGCCGCGGTATCGCTGCGTGGCCCGACGATGAGGGTCATGACGGCTCGTCGACACCAACGGCGCACTCGTCGCCGCGTCCACCCCGGTTGTGACAGGGTCGGCAGGGAGTCGCTGCAGCCGGTTGACCTCCACGTTGCTGCTGTGCCTGGCTAGTGGTTAGTCAGCTGCTTCCAGTTGAGGCGTCTCCCAGAACATCGATCTTTCGTCGCTCAGAAGGACTCGCACCAGGCCGCTCGTGCCGCAGGCCGCTGGTGCACCGAGGAGTCAGGAACGGGATCTGGGCACTGCTGGAGCACTCGTACCAGGCCGTTCGAACAGCAGGCCGCTGGTGCACCAAGGAATCTCGAATGGGATCTCGGGCCCGGTTCGCACGGTAGCGGAACTCCGGACGCCGACACCCGAGCACTCGAACTGTACGAACTGCCGTCCCCGATGTCAGCCCTCTCTCGTTCCGCTCGTTTGTTTGTTTGTTTGTTTGTTTGTTTGTTGTTTGTTTGTTTGTAGCCTACCAATTTTGGCACATAAGCACTCTGGAGGATTGGCCAAGAAGAATCATTGTAGCCTGTGGATGATAATTACATTAATGTTTTCCTCCCTATCACTAAAGTACAAAACTATTACGAAGATAAAGAGCAATCAAATTATAACGGGTATTATAGCCTATGGATGATAATTACATTTATTACAAAAAATAGAAATAAGTGCTAATATAATAACGGAAGTTTGAACTTTTGAGCCGACCAGACAGCTGAGTTTACCTGATCCGACCAAATTCGACTCTATGTCTTACCTTTACTCACATTTTTTAATTATATCGCCAGTATTTTTCCACTATTTCTTAATGTAGACATTATGTTGCAGTACGTTTAGTGGCTAGAATGAAACTACACACAGCATCAAAAATTTCTCTATGACAATTTCCCAAAACAGAGGCACCGAAATTTAAAACATTTTGGGCTTAAACTTAAAGTTAAACTTAAACCAATCGTCGAAAACAGAATAACCAGAAGTCTTTTCCCTGATTATTGAATAGTTGCGGCATGATATAAAATAATGTTCAATAGATTCTGTGTCTTCGCAAAATGGCCAAAGGGCTGATATCGCCAGACCAGCTCTGTGTGAATATAACTTTAAGGGGGGGACAGGGCATCGAAATTTGGAAATAATTTCAAAGTTTCTAGATTGACTCCATTTAGGTTTCCATGGAAATTTAAGGTGTTGATATTCTGTCCATTTAGTTATCGTTTCCATCATATCTGTACCAATTGCTAATGTTCTATATCTGATCGCTGCTATGTATCCTGGTTCTCGGAGTACCGAAATTATTGGTCCATCAAGGGAAGCCAGGGCTAAAGAATCGGACAATTCATTTAATTGTATCCCGCAGTGACCTGGTACCCTCAATAATTTCAGCAGTTTCAGCTGTGGCGTTACTAATGTGCGCAAAGTCATTAGTGCTCGTGAATGTTCTGAAGCTGTAAGTGCTGCACATAGCGAAATATAATCTGTTATTATGATTGCCCTAATTTCGGTTGAAAGCACTTTTCGAAGCGCCAAAATAATAGCCATGAGCTCAGCTTCAAAAAAACGCCAGGCCTGTGTTGAAACCGCAGCACAGTCACAGCGAAAGCTAGAACAGCGGCGTTTCTAGAGCACGTTGTAAGAGTAAAATCTGGCAGCCTCACCGAGAATGACCAGCGAATCAAATCGGAAGCAGTTCCTAAGCCTGCCTTTTGATTATTCACAGAAGCATCTGTGGCTATTATGTTTTTGTTTCTGCATGTACCATGCAATCTTTTAACCTGTTATTCAAAAATCTGAGAGATTGGAACTTTGATTTTGGGGGGAAAACATCATATTTTATCGTAATAGTACGATGTGAGCCATTAGTTTCAGTTATCGTTCTAATGTCCACCTTAATGCTGTCCAGTTTCTTTTCAACAAACATTATTTGGGGTGTATGAAATCGTGGCAACTGAACAAGAAAGAAGGAGTCGGGGTCTCTAATAAAGGCGTATTCACATCTTCTAGCCGGTAAGCTGTAAAATTTTAAAGAAAGCTTGCACCGTTTGGATGCGGAATCGACAAGAAGCGTTGAAAGGCGTGCTTCTTGATACACAACATTAATGGTCACAAACTCTGGAAGTCCCAGACACATTCGCAGCGCTTCACGCTCCAGTAAAACTAAAGGTTTTGGTTTATAAGCGGGGCCGCCCGAAAATAATATGCACCCAAATTCCAATATTGGGCGCATGTACATTTTGTACAACATTAACAAGGTGTCTCTACGTAAGCCGTATTTTCAGTCACTCAGCCTACGCAATAAGCCTAACTATCTTGGTGCCTTTGCTGCTATATATTCTATGTATGGACTCCAATTAAATCTTTCATTATAAATCATGCCCAAATATTTGATAAAATCACTTGTGGAATGGGTTCCGGCTTATATAATACGGAGATTGAAATTGGATCTGCTTGGGAAAACACCAAGAGCGCACTTTTAGTGATGTTTAACGACAATGAAATCGACTGCAGCCAAATTTTAATGGTATTAAGATATCTTTGGAATTTTTGATGTAATGAGTAAATATCACTGTCTTTGGCGAAAAACGCGGTATCGTCTGCATATATGTAGACATTGACATCCTGGTCATTTGGAATAGAGCTCATCAGTACACTGAATAATATCGGAGAAAGGACTGCCCCTTGAGGAACTACGCTCTTCTGTTTGAATTTCGATGAACATCTATCCTTAACACAATAAAATTACCTTGATTTTAAATATTCTGCTACCCACTCAATATATACTGTGGAAAATTTAAGCTCTGCAGTGTATTCAGTAAAATGGAGTGCTCGACGCTATCATAAGCTTTCGCTATGTGAAGTGTGACAAGAGCAGCGTAATGTCTTCTTTTTCGGGCAAGCCGTATTCGACTCTCTAAATCAGCATGAGCACACCAAATTGAACACTCATTACGAAAACCGATTTGGTTTGGTTTTAATATTGACTTGTCTGCCATCCAGATATTTATTCTGTCATTTAGCACCGTCTCTATAAGCCTGATCATATTAGACGTTAGAGAGATGGGTCGGATAACCCTTGCTTTTTAGTATAGGAATTACATTGGCTATTTTCCAGTCATACGGCATCCAGGCGTTATTTAAAGAATAGTTTATCAAATTGAGGACGTCACCAGGTGATGAGTTTTATAAATTTTTAAGCATAGGCACTCTAATTCCATTGGGACCAAGAGCAGACGAAAGTAAATATATGATCACGTTTGACACTTCGGACAGTGTCACTTTTTCAAATTTAGTCGTTTGGTAAATTTTTGCCAGTTGTTCGGCAAAGTCGAAGAGAATCTACTTTCTAGAACTTTACCAAATGACTCTAAAGATTTTGTCATTTCTTCCGGCGATGTATTTTCATAATCACTACTAACGGCAGACGGTAGGATCTTGCGAGGCCTCATATAACGAAATAACGCTTTTTTACTTTTAGGTTTGGAAAGGAAATGGAAATGTCTTTTGTCATAGTCTTCCTTAGCTTGGGCCACCGCGCGTTTAAATCCAGCAGCAATGAATTTGTAGTCTGACCAATTTCTGGGGGACTGATTATGGATTAGCTGCTTCCAAGCTGCCTGTCGTCGTCTGTGATCACGTGAGCAATCTGAATTCCCCCATGGACTATAAGGCACCCTCTTCGCCAATTCAATAGTAAACTCTGCTTTTTTGTATGTTCTTTTGATTACTACGCTTAATTTCATAGCCTTAGTTTCATCACTGTCTTCAGAGGGAGAAGCTAAAGCTGCTTTTAGGTCATTTTTAAATTTTGAATAATTTCTAAAATTTCGGACGTGAGAACACCATGGTATTCTGAGGTAGTCAATCTCAAACGTTATGGGCGGTGGTCACTATTGGTGGCACAGTCCAGGGCTGTCCACGAAGTGCTAGAAATTGTCGAGCTTACAAAACTCAAATCTAAGGCAGAGAGGGATCGATCACGAATAAATGTGGGAGTTCTAGCGTTGAGGCACGATAAATTGTTGTCTATGGACCAGTCCCACAATCGTTGGCCACTTTGATCTGTTCTAAAACCCCAACAGGTGTGGTGGGAATTAAAATCTCCGACCAGAATTTTTTTACACCATGAATGGACAGCCACATCTAAACATCGCGTGTCTTGTACGCCCAAAGGAAAGTAGACGTTTACTAGAGGGAAAGGTAAGCATCCTGGCAAGGTGATGTCTAAGGAAAAAATTTCGCATTCTGGGGACATGCATTTGCACAAAATTTTGGCCTCTGAACTAATTTTATTATTCATGAAGAATGCTAAACGATCTTAAGTTGGTTAAGTGAAACGAATGATGCGCGGAAAGACAAGTTTCTTGCACTGCAATAATGTCTGTATTGAATTTAGAAGACAAATACAACAAATATATCATAGCTGAGTGAACACATCGGCAGTTCCAATGCAGAATTTTCACGGACCCTAGGATTTCGACAGAATAGAGTCGGCGACAGCCTTATCTAGAATACTTTCTTTTAGAAAATCGCTTTTCGAGAGGTTGTTCTGGTATTTTTTGCTTTTCGAATGTTTTGGTGAACCACATTTTTTGGAGGTAGGATATCTAGAACGTTTTAGAGATTTGAGGTGCATGTCCATATCATCTGAATCCTGATTATCATCCGGTATGACATCATTTTGCCTCTGAATGCCCCCTTGAGAGGACCCTGCAGGCTGTGCATTCGAAGCAGTTATCTCAGATTCAGCTTCACTTATTAGGGGTGTAAACTCAGCATTTTGTGAAGCTGCGCCCATATCCTTTGACGTGTCGCATACGTGCGCCATCTAGTTGGCTATAATATGTGACAAGGACTCATAAAGAGCGGTAGCGAGGCGTTGCATTGCCTTTTCCATAGCCTTTTCGATCATGTCCGCAATGGACAGGGAAAGAGATGCTTCCATTGCTATGTTAGGCGGGCTGCAGCACTAGCGTACCCCTGAGTTAGAGCCTGAATTTCAGCAATGAAGTCTTTTCAAGAACATCGTATTCGATAAACAATTTCAAGGATTTGAATTTCCCATGCCTTGGCTGAGCAATCTGGGTTACCAGCGCAGTGTGCTTCATGGCAAAGACAGCACTTTTTACAGCGAAGGCTGTTGTGAGTTCATTTCAGCGGCCGTTTTTGGCGCCGTAGTTGTCCGCCGCCGCCGCCGGTGTCCGTAACCACTATCGCTGGAAATAAGAAAAAAATCAAAATAAGAAAAAAATTCCAGGACGGAACGAGGTTCGAACCTGCGCCCTGCGCGTTGGAGCCCAGTATTCAACCTCTGAGCCATGCCGGTGTTTGTCACTGCTTTGCAAAAAGGCCCTATACAGGCTTCATATCGGGAATGAGCATAAGTAATGCAGTGTGATAGAAGAGTAAAATAGGCACCAAGCGTCGCACAATGCGAATTCTGTAACCAGGCGTCACACAATGCGAATTGCGCAACGAGAAGGTTCTTGAATGCTTCCAACCCATTGCAAAAGGCACCGCCATATTTCTGCATCGTCATCAGGCACAGCATCAACAAAGTGCGCATAATGCCTTACATGCGTTTATGAGGTACCACGGCTCTCCGTAGAATGACGAAAAATGGCATAGTGCCTGCTTCCCTACTTATCAAAAATTACAATGATTTAGAGCGTAGTGGGTTCCTCGCAAGTGCACTTGTATTGGTTGCTCAAGGAAGCCCATAAGCACACGATGCATTTCCTCGGGGTCTCAGTAATGTTCTTCGCCCCCCCTCCCTCTCTCCCACGTCAACGTATGTTATACAGCATGACTGGAGAGGGAAATGGCGACCGGGCGTCACCCAATGCAAATTACATAACTGGTGGGCCGTTTAAAGCTTCCAACCCATTACAAAGGGCTCAGCCATAATTCTTCATCGTCATCAGTCGTCGCTTCAACAAAGTGCACATGCCTTACAGATGTGTAGCTGGGGTCTCGCTTCCCCGCAGAATAACGAATAATGGCTTAGCAGGTGGTTCCCAACTTCACAAAACTTGTGATTTATGGCGTAGTGGGTACCTTGCTAGTGTACTTGTATTAGTAGCCCCAAGAGAGCTTACAATGTGCTTTAGAAACGCCGCTCTTCCAGCTTTCTCTGTGACTGTGCTGCGGTATCAACGCAGGCCTGGCGTTTTTCTTCATTACTGTTACATTCATGTGAATTGTGCGCCTCTCTGCAAATTCGGCATCTGGGAGCTGACCTGCATCCTTCCATTGTGTGACCGTAGCGCCCACACTTGAGACACTGTGGGGGACGAGGCGACGGCGGTTCCACTCTGTATATTAGAGGCCACGCCTTGATTTTACTTGGGCGACTCGACCCGGCAAATGTAACGATCACGGGCTCAGTTGGGACCTTATTCTTTTCTACAACTCGTCCACACCTATTAACTGCGATCGCACCTGCCTCGAAAAAATCTCTGGTACCTCAGCTGGAGTCATGTTGACATCGACGCCACGTACAAGTCCTTTCACGCATGCTAGGCGGGGTGGAATAAAGGCGCTTACCGGATTGGTAGCGAACACCGAGCATTTAGCAAATCTCGAACACAGAGCTGGTCAGATGAGAAGCAGAGAATGCCGCCCTTGCCGAACTGTCGGACCTCTGTGATGCTGTGGAAGTGAGCTGTAGCTGATCTTAGCTCCGCCTGGATCACTTTTGGATTTTTCATCCGTATGACACCATCGTTGTTTGGGACAAGGGCCACGGGCAGAGATCAGATCGCATTGCGTAGAAACAGGTCTACTGATAGCTCCTGCGGAGGGAGAAGCGGACCAAAGGAAAGCCCCTGGTCCGGGTGAGGAAAACGGCATCTGTCTGGTCTTACTAGCCAAAAATGTACTCGCTAATCAATTCTGACATTAGAGAAACACCTATCAGAAAGAATAATATTGAGAACTAACAGACAATTACGCCAAGCAAAGTATAGGGGGTGTTATCTGTAGTATTTAGAATATTTATTTATTTGTTTGTTTATTTATTTATTTATTTATTTATTTATTTATTTATTTATTTATTTATTTAATTATTTAAACATACTGCGGACCAACATTCTGGTCCAAGCAGGAGTGGCAAAAGAAAACATCAAGTGAATGGTTACAGCAAAAACAAGAATACGTGACTTTGTTGCAAACAAAAGAACACTATCATTCTTACGATAAAAGAGGCATCACGTCTGTGCAACAACAAGATTACAACATATGGGAACACTAGACACCAACAAGATAATTATCCAGTGACGTAGCAAAAAAAAAAAGAAAAGACAAACATGAGAACGCTAAAAGAGGCATCACGTCTGTGAAACAACAACATTATGACATTTTGGGACGCTAGACACCAAAAAGATAATTTTCCAGTGACGTAACAAAATTTTCAGTGGAAAAAATCTCCTGAGGCAGTGAATTCCAATCTGTGACTGTTCTAGGAAAGTAACTATGTTTGTAGGCATTAGTTCGTGCAAATATGGGCGCCAATGATCGGTCATGCTTACGACGGGTTGTCCTAGCAGTAGCTGGTTGGACACAACATATAATTGGACACAATATAAATGTGAAGAAAGTAAAGTTGACGAAAAGATAACTTGCCGCCGGCAGGGACTCAACAGGGACACTGAAGAGAAGCTGCGCCACGTCTACTTCTACTAAGCGTCACGATAAGCGTCACGACCCCGTGACAAGATTGTCGCGTGGTCGTGACGTTGACGAAGGCAGCAGTCGGCGTGTTCAAGACTAAACCTTTTATTTGGGTGAACCTGTGCCCGGAACATGAAAAGACAACCTGTAAGCGATCCACACTGCAAACCGATAGCGGCGTGAACAGTCGCCGGTGGTCGAGTAATCTTACCATCGGCGGAGCGCGTGGTCTTCCAGCATTGTCACTGTGGCTCGCGCAAGCTCTCGAATAAACGTGACTATTCGCGTCTTGCGCGTAATATTAGCAGAATGATCGTAAGTAATCGCGAACCTTCTCAAGTGTTCGGGCGCAGTATGCCCCGAGAGTTGCTAACAGTTTTTGTGGCTGAAACGCGAATACATCAAAATAAAGTCTATAAATGTTGCTCTGAAAAACTATCGCCCCGGTGCTTAAAACAGCACCTGGAAAAAATGCATGCTATACGAAATAACAGTATTAATGTAAGTAAAAACTGGAGTCATCAAGTTCCTTGACGCGCCTAGGACGGTTTAAGACGCACCAGATGCACGACCCCGGGGCGTGCCCGGCGCCGCTGAGAGTTCGTGATGCCGTAAGGGACAACCTCGTAGTCGAGTGCTTCGAGACGTCGAAGTACGCTGTACGGTCCGAAGTATCGTCGCGCAAGCTTGTCGCTAAGTCCTCGTCCACGCATTGGCGTCCATACCAAACACGTTCGCCGGGTTGGTATTCTATGTGGCGTCGTCGGAGATTGTAGTCACGGCTGTCGTTCTTTCTCTGGTTCTTGATCTGCAGACGGGCGAGTTGTCTGGCTTCATCGGCGCGCTGAAGGTAGATGGTGACGTCGAGGTTTTCTTCGTCGGTGTTGTTGTGTAGCATGACGTAAAGCGTCGTTGCCGGGGTCCTTACGTAGACCCACTTGTATGGTATCATCTGAGGCCTGTCTTGCGCCACCATGTTCTATGCGAAAGTCACATATGGAAGGACGGCATCCCACGTCTTGTGCTCCACGTCGACGTACATGGCCAGCATGTCGGCGATGGTCTTATTTAGACGCTCGGTGAGGTCATTGGTCTGTGGGTGGTGAGTGGTGGTCCCCCGGTAGCTTGTCTGGCTCTATCGCCTGAGTTCGGTCGGAGTAAAGGCCGTAATTGTGTCATAGATGAGGACCTCTGGGCCGCCATGATGAAGGACGATGTTCTCGACGAAGAAATTGGCTACCTCGGCGGCACTACTTTCGGCAGGGCTCTTGTTTCGGCTTAGCGGGTCAGGTGGTCGGTGCTATGATAATCCATTTATTTCCGCAAATCGACGTTGGGAACAGCCCCAGTAAAATTCATCCCCATTGTTGAGATAAAATAAATCAAAAATAAAGTCATGGGAAAAACCTGTACCTGCCGAAGCATACCAGGTATAAAGCCAATAAAATTAAATGAAAAGGGGCTTTAATAATACCCAAAGCGCAAATTTGGAAGAAAAGCCAATTTGATAAAATAAAATAAGCGGCAACGGTAACGCATTTTGGTCCTAAGGTGTTGGGACGACGAGCACAGAAACCCAGCAGGCTGTTTTCTTTTTTTTTTTGATAAGAAGACAGGAGACGTAGGGTCTGAACGTGCCCAATAAAACCAGAGAGAAAAAAAACAAAGGAAAGAAAAAAATTGAAACGTGGAGACATGGTCACGTAAATATGTCCAAGGCTGTCAGTGTGTCCAGAAACACCAGTTGTTGGTGGGCGGACATACGGTGTTCCCCAATGGAAGAGTCTCCAGCTTGTTCCTGGCCACGGTGAGTCCATAGGTGCAGGCAGGCGTCAAGGCCGTGGTGCAGACAAGTTGACGGCACCATGGATGCTGGGGAACAGCAGCACCGGTGCGGAATGCATGACGCCCGGTGGAGACTACCACAAGAGGTTGGCCTTACCGGTTCACTCACAGAAACACGCACACGGAACCTGGTGTGGGCAGGTCCACCGAGACCCAAGGGCCCCACCGGTATGGCCCCTGTGTGTGCCCCACCACACAAGACTCCAAAACGTGTCTCAGTGTGGACCTGAGGCATAGTGCAATGGTTTAAGCAACATGAGGGACCTGGTCAATGAAATTGCGAACCGCACAAATCAATAGCGCCCTATTTCGGGGACAGCGCAGAATAACGCTGTAATGTGCAGCTCTGTATGCATCCTGAGGCTCTATGCAGGAGGTGTACGGGGTCGTTAACGGGCACGCGTGCAGGACGTGGAACATATCTAAACAAGCCACAGCGACACCTAGGTTCTCGCATAAGATTAAAGTGGTGGAAATAGTGAGGGAAGCGTCCGTGGCTCTTTAATAACGTAACAAGGAGTGGCGGGGTTGGGAAATAGCGAGGTAGATCAGAAAGATCTTGGACCCACCGGAACAATTCCGTGTGAGTGTTCGCTTCACGCCATCGAGCCATCCACAGTACAAGTATCTCACGTCGAAGTTGCTGCCTCACAGCCCTAAGGGGGAGCAGTAGCGATCGGATTAAAGCGATAGAAGCAGCACGCTCTGCTAGAAAATCGGCGATTTCGTTGCCGAACACCCCGGCGTGCCCTGGCACGTGAAAAACGTGGACCAGTACCGACCGCGAAATGCGTCGCAACGGGCGTCGTATATTCAGAACATGCGGTTCGGTATTTCGGGGACAAGCGAGTGCTTGTAGCAAGGAGAGGCTATCTGTATAAAGAGCGATTGGCTGCTTGTGCTGGGCTATAATCACTTGGTTCAGGGCTTCTTGAAATGCAACAACTTCCGAAGTGTACGCAGAAGTTGCCCGGATTACCCGAATGAATTCGTCTAACTTCGAAGACGCGATCGGGATTCTCCAAGACAACAAATGCCGCGCCAGCCGAAGTGTGCGTAAATGAGCCGTCTGTATATGCGAGGGCGGTCCGATAAGTACTTAGCCTTGAAAAGAAAAACGAAAATTTTTGGAATGGTGTCGATTTATTTCTGAAAGTAGTTCCCTCTCAACTCTATACACTTGACCCAACGATCCTCCAACTTCTTGATCCCGCCAGAAAAATACGTTTTGTCCCGAGCTGCAAAGTAGGTTTCTGTGGCGGCGATAACTCCTTCATTCGGCTCAAATATTTGCCCGGCGAGTGACTTTTTCAAGTTGGGAACAAGAATAAATCACTCGGGGCCAAATCTGGAAAATACGCTGGATGGCGCACCACTTCGTAGTCCATTTTAACCAACTTGGCCGTGGCGACGGCGCAGGTGTGAGCTGGCGCGTTTTCATGGTGGAAGGGCACCTTCATCTTCAAATGTGGCCGTTTCTTTCGCAATTTGGCGTCGAATCGGCCCAGTAATTTGGCGTAGTAGGGTCCTGTCACCGTTTTGCCCTTCTCAAGGTAGTCGATGACGATCACACCTTGAGAATCCCAGAAAATGGTGGCCATCACCTTTCTGGCCCATGGGACAGTCTTCGCCTTCTTCGGAGCAGGTTCTCCGGGTGCAGTCCACTGTTTCGACTGTTCTTTGGTCTCTGGTGTGTACCAATGGATCCATGTTCCATAGACGGTCACAAAACGACGCAGGAACTCCTTCGGCTTAAGCTTAAGCAGCTTCAAACACTGCTCTGAAGTGGTCTCACGGACGCGCTTGTTGTCCGGAGTGAGCAAACGCAGCACCCATCGCGCCGACAGCTTTCTCATGCCCAATATATCATGCAGGATATGACCCACGCGGTCTTTTGAGATGCCTACAGTCTCAGCTATCTCGCGCACCTTCAATCGGCGGTCTGCCAATACGAGATCGTGAATTTTTGCCACATTATCGGCCGTGGTAGCCGTTCGCGGGGCCCCTGGGCGAGGCTCACCAAAAACGGACGTGCGACCACGTTTAAACTCTTTGAACCAATTTTTGACAGTTGCCATCGAAGGAGAAGACTCACCGTAGACGGCATCCAGTCGCTCTTTGATTTCGCTGCGAGATTTCCTTTCCAAAAACAAGAATCGAATCACCGACCAATATTGCTCTTTTTCCTTTTTTAACGGACACACGAAAATCACCTACTTCCTGAAGCGGCCAAAACAAAACTGCGAGTTCGATTCGAATGGACCTTTGCATGTGTCCCCCTAAGAGAGCGTACTCAACGTCAGTATATGTCTCATGCGATAGCGTCGCGCTCTTGCGGTGAGGCTAAGTACTTATCGGACCGCCCTTGTATGTGGATCGCTGATGCACGGGAACTTGCGTGGGCCTGCGCAATTGTTAGGCGTATGATGGATGGGTGAAATCACATACGGAAGGACGGCATCCCACGTCTTGTGTTCGACGTCGACATACATGGCCAGCATATAGGCGATGGTCTTGTTTAGCCGCTTGGTGAGGCCATTGGTCTGTGGGTGGTACGCTGTGGTCCGGCGGTGGCTTGTTTGGCTGTATCTCAATATTGCCTGAGTTAGGTCAGCAGCCAACGCCATACATCTGTCGGTGATGAGGACCTCTGGGGCGCCATGACACAGGACGATGTTCTCAACGAAGAACTTCGCTACCTCGGCGGCATTGCCTCTGGGCAGGGCCCTTGTCTTGGCGTAGCGGGTGAGGTAGTCGGTAGCTACGACGATCCATTTGTTTCCGGAAGTCGACGTCGGGAACGGCCCCAGTAAGTCCATCCCGATTTCCTGGAACGGTCGTCGAGGTGGCTCGATAGGCTGCAGAAGTCCGGCTGGCTTAGACGGCGGTGTCTTGCGTCGCTGACAGTCCCGGCAGGTCTTTACGTAGCGAGTGACGTCTGCGGCAAGGCGCGGCCAGTAGTACTTTTCCTGTATTCTTGCGAACGTGCGAGAAACACTCAGGTCTCCAGACGTCGGGTCGTCATGCAGTTCCTGGAGGACCTCTGGTGGCAATGTCGAGGGCACCACGAGAAGGCAATCGGCTCGAAGCGGCGAGAAGTTCTCCTTTAGAACACCGTTGCGCAAGAAAAGCGACGTCAGTCCCCGCGTGAATACTTTCGGAACAACGGTGGTCCTGCCCTCGAGGTATTCCACAAGGGCCCTGAGTTCTGGGTCCGCTCGCTGTCATTCTGCGAAGTCGTCGGCACTTATGGTTCTCAAGAAGCAGTCATCCTCCTGGTCGTCTTTCGGCGGTGGGTCGACGGGGGCGCGAGACAGGCAGTCAGCTTCTGAGTGTTTTCTTCCGGACTTGTAAACGACGGTGATGTCGAATTCTTGAAATCGTAGGCTCCACCGTGCGAGGCGACCTAAAGGGTCCTTCAAGTTAGCTAGCCAACACAATGCGTGATGGTCGCTCACAACTTTGAAGGGCCTGCCGTAGAGGTAGGGGCGAAACTTGGATGTAGCCCAGATGATCGCTAGGCACTCCTTTTTTGTTGTGGAATAGTTCGTTTCTGCCTTTGATAGCGAACGGCTAGCATAACTGATGACCCTTTCCTACCCGTCAGTCTTCTGCACAAGGACGGCGCCAAGTCCTACGCTGCTTGCGTCGGTGTGGATTTCCGTATCGGCGTATTCGTCGAAATGCGCTAGTATCGGAGGCATCGGAAGGCGCCGTTTGAGTTCTTCAAATGCTTCGATTTGTGCCTTTTCCCACTTGAATGGCACGTCGGTTTTCGTGAGGTGAGTTAGCGGTTCGGCGATTCGTGAAAATTACTTGACGAAGCGACTGTACTTGGCGCACAAGCCGAGAAAACGCCGCACGCCTTTCGTGTCGGTGGGGGGCGGGAAGGCAGCGATGGCAGCTGTTTTCCGCGGGTGTGGGCGAACACCATCCTTGCTGATCACGTGACTCAAAACAATAGCTCCTCGCATGCAAAGCGGCATTTTTGAGGCTTCAAGGTGAGGCCAGAGGTCTTAATTGCTTGCAGTACAGCATCAAGGCGCCGGAGGTGTTCGTCGCAGCTTGAGGCAAAGTCAATGACGTCGTCCAAGTACACAAGGCAAGTCTATCACTTCAATCCAGCCCGCATAGTGTCCATAACGCACTGGAACGTCGCAAAAGCCGAGCAAAGACCAAAGGCCATCACCTTGAACTCGAACAGGCCGTCTGGTGTTATAAAGGCAGTCTTCTCTCGGTCTCTCTCGTCGACTTCGATTTGCCAGTAGCCGGCCTTGAGGTCCATCGACGAAAAGTACCTCGCGTTGTAGAGTCGATCCAGGGTGTCGTCTATCCGTGGGAGAGGGTACACGTCCTTCTTCGTGATTTTGTTGAGACGGCGATAATCGACACAGAAGCGAAGGGTTCCGTCCTTCTTCCCTAACACCACGGGTGACGCCCACGGACTCTTCGACGGCTGGATGATGTCGTCGCGTAGCGTTTCGTCGACTTGTTTCTTTCTGGATTCGCGTTATCGCGTGGAAACTCTGTACGGGTTTTGCCGGAGTGGCCTGGCACTTTCCTCTGTTATGATGCGATGTTTTGCGACTGGGGTCTGGCGGATTCTTGACGACGACGAAAAGCAGTCGTCGTATTTTAGGAGCAGGGTTTTGAGCTTCGGAAGGCTAGGATTGACGTCGAAAGGTGGTTGAGGAGCTTGGTTCGTCGTTGTGCGCTCGGAAGAGTCGGCGAGGGTGAAAGCATTGGTCGCATCCACAATTTCATCGATGTAGGCGACCGTCGTGCCTTTGTTTACGTGCTTATATTCGTTGCTGAAATTTGTGAGCATCACCTTTGCTTTCCCTCTCCACAACTCTGCTATTCCTCTAGCGACGCAAATCTCGCGGTTAATCAACTGGTGCTGGTCGCCTTCGATGACGCCTTCAAGGTCTGCTACTTTCTGAGTGCCGACGGAAATGTTGACGCTGGAGAAAGGGGAATGGTGACCTGGTCTTCCAGCACATTCAAGGCGTGCTTCCCTGGCGGCGTGTACGGCGGTACTTCTCTTTCTGTATATAGTATTATCGATTTGGCTCTGAGGTCGATGACTGCACCATGAAGGCCTAAGAATACCATACCAAGGATGGCATCTCGGGTACAATGTTGTAGGACTACGAAACTTGCGGGATAAATCCGGTTGTTAATGGAGACCCTTGCTGTGCAGATTCCTGCCGGCGTTACAAGGTGACCTCCAGCTGTCCGGATTTCGGGGCCTTCCCAGGCGGTCTTGACTTTCTTCAACTTCGACGCGAACAATCCACTGATGACAGAACGGTCGGCTCCAGTATCGACGACAGCGGCGACGTTGTGGCCGTCGATGAGAACGTCGAGGTCACTAGTTCGTCGCCTACCGTTTCTGTTTGGTCGCCGCGTCGGATCACGGCTACGGCGGTTTGTCCCGCTGCTTCGACGTTGCGTCGTCAGGTCTTCTTCGGGCCGTGAAGTTTCGACGTCAGGGCCTCGTTCGGCTTGCAGCGTGTTCTTTAGATTTCGTTGCAGCGTTACAGCAACCGCACCTTCATCGGTTGCTGCCCTTAGTTTTCCGGATACGGGCTTGGTGACTGGCCCCGGGTTGGGCCAACGTATGGTCAGCGTTGAGGAGAGGCGTAGCGGCCTGGCGACGGCGATCGGGAAGGTCCTCGGGGGGTCCACTGCGCTCCTGCCAGATAGTCGGCGATGTCACATGGTGGGTTACGAACAAGGCCGGCAAACAGATCCTGCTTGACTCCTCGCATTAGGAAGCGGATCTTTTTATCCTCGGACATAGCGGGGTAAGCATGGCGAAAAAGGCGGACCGTTTCTTCAGTGTACATGCCGATGTTCTCGTTCGGCAGCTGTACACGAGTCTCTAGCAGAGTTTCGGCTCTTTCCTTCCGGGCGACGCTCGTGAAGGAGTCCAGAAAAGCGGCGCGATAAAGGTCCCAGGTTGTGAGCGTGGTTTCTCGGTTCTCGAACCATGTTCGAGTGGCGTCTTCCAAGGCGAAGTACACGTGCCGTAGCTTCTCTGGATCAGTCCAGTTGTTGAAAAGAGCGACGTCGTCGTACCTCTGAAGCCAACTTTCCGGGTCTTCGAGCGCTGACCCGCGGAATGTAGGTGGTTCACTGTGCCGTCGAATATTCCAGCGTTATCGCTGGCTGTCGCGCAAGCTTTAGAATAGTGCCACGTGCGTTTCTTCTTGGGATCAGTCCCGTCGTTGAAAAGAGCGACGCGGTCGTACCTTTCAAGCCAACTTTCCGGGTCTTCGAGCGGTGACCCGCGGAAGGTAGGTGGCTCCCTCGCTTGATGTAGCATCACAGGTGCAGGTGCCATGGGTGCTGCTGGTCTTGTCAGGTAGAGGCCCGTACTCCGGTGTTAGACCTTGTTGCCTACGGGTAGCTCGCTGGTCGTAGCTGGCTTCGATGTCTTCTCCGCGACGTGGGCTGGGTTCACGTCCTGACGGGGGCGTCCGGAACATGGACGAACAGCACCTCCATCAGATGTCACGTGGTCGTGACGTCGACGAATGCAGCAGTCAGCACGTCAGAGATTAAACTATTTATTTGGCCGATCTTGTGGCCGGGTAACTGAAAGTCAAACTACAGCAATACACTGATAGCGGCGAACAGAGCGTCGACCGTCGATCAACTGACAAGCGGTGAGGCGCGTCGGCATTTAAACATGTGCCGTCGAATATTCCAGCGTTATCGCTGGCTTTCGCGCAAATTCCAGAATAAGCACGAGTGTGCGCGTCTTGCGCGTAATCTTAACAAAACGATCTACAATGATCGCGAAGCTTCTCGAACAATCGGGCCCGGTTCGCGCTGAGCGTTGCTGACAGTCTTTGTGGGCGAAAACCGAATCCAGCAAAAGTGATAAGAAGAAACGCACGTGGCAATAGGCTCGAGTGTTCGCGTCTTCCGCGCAATCTTAACAAAACTATCTACAATAATCGAGAAGCTTTTCGAACAATAAGGCGCGGTTTGCGCTGAGCGTTCCTAACAATCTATGTGGGCGAAAACCGAATGCAGCAAAAGTGGTAAAAGAAACGCACGTGGCAATACACTCGTAGGGGGCGAAGTCCCATTGGGGAACACCAGTACACGACACAATGATGATCAGGCACCAGGCCCCGACAGCTCCACTGATGGAATGTCGACGAAGAGGTCGAGTTCGAAGGAGGGTTGGGGTGAAAGGTCGATGACCTCTGCTGCCGCTGCCGGGAACACTCGTAAGAGCCGATGGCTGCCAATGGATGGAATCGTCACCCGGTCGATGAGAGCGGCTACAGCGACACTGTGCCACACTGACAAATACCGCAGAACAAAGGAGAGGTGTCGTATTCGGAGGACAGGGAGGCATCCTCTCCAGCACGTGCAAACGCTCATGTTTGCGCTCGGGTAGAAGATGCAGTGGCTTGGCGAGAATCGCTCCAGATATATCGTCTCACGCTGAAAACACCGAGCGAAGAAGGGGTCTCCGAATTCCAACGTCCTTTTGCTGTGAAATCTATCCACGGCGACATGCCGGCTCGCTCGACATGAGCCCCTCCAGGATGACGCGGCGTTCCTTCCTTCCGTCTAAGCGCCGCTACGGTGGGCGGACACAGCATTCCGACAGACAGGTGCACGCAAAATGGTGTCTGGCACAAAGACTTCTAAGTCTAAACATAACACTAGCTGGCGGCATAACTGATAACCCTTTCCAGTCCGTAAATCCTCTACACAAGGACGGCGCTGAGTCCTGCCCTTCTCACGTGGCTGTGGATTTCCGTATCGGCGTATTCGTCGAAATACGCAAGTATCGGAAGTGTCTGCAGGCGTCGCTTCAGTTCCTGAAATGCTTCGACTTGTGAAGTTTCCCACTTGAATTCCGCGTCGGTCTTCGTGAGGTGGGTGTGTGGCTCGGCAATCCGTGAAAATTCCTTCACTAAGTGCTGTAATAGCCACACAAGCCGAGAAAACGGCGTACTGTTTTTTCGTCGGTGGGCGGCCGGAAGGCAGAGATGGTAGCTATTTATCGTGGGTCGCGGTGAACTCCAGACTTGCTAATGATGTGGACTGAGAACAACAGCTCCCCGAACGCGAAACAGCACTTTTCTGGCTTCAGGGTAAGCCCGGAAGTCTTCATTGCTTGATGTACAGCTTCAAGGCGCTGGAGGTGTTCGGCGAAGTTTGAGGCAAACACCACGACGTCGTCCAAGTACACCAGGCAGGTCTGCCACTTTAAGCCAGCCAGTACTGTATCCATAACGCGTTGGAAAATTGCAGCTGCCTAGCAAAGACTAAAGGGTATGACCTTGTACTCGAACAGGCCGTCTGGTGTTATAAAGACAGTATTTTTTCGGTCTGTCTCATTGACTTTGATTTGCCAGAAGCCGCTAATGAGGCCCACACGAAAAGTACTCCGTGTTGTGGAGCCAATCCAGGGCGTCGTCTATACGTGGGAGAGGGTAACGATAACGCTGGAGAGAGGCGGAACAATTACTTGCTCGTCAGACACATTCCGTCAGCACTGCCGTCAGCACTGCTCGTCAGCACTGTTCGTCAGCACTGCCGCCCCTGGCGTCGTGCGCGGCGGCAGTGCTTCTTCTCAGGTTAGTGTTATGGACGCAGATCTCAGGTCGATGACGGCATCGTGGTGACTTAGGAAGTCTATTCCAAGTATCACATCCCAGGATCAGTGTTGCAGGATCCCCAAGCTCGCAGGATAAGTCCAGTTATTGATGTTGACTCCTGCTGTGCAGGCTCCGGCCGGCATTATTAGATGGCCTCCAGGGTCCAGATTTTGGGGCTTTGCCAAACAGTCTTAACTTTCTTTTGCCTCGTGGCGAATGTTTCACTGACGACGGAATAGTCAGCTCCAGTGTCGACGAGAGCGGTGACATTGTGGCCGTCGAATAGTACGTCGAGGTCGCTAGTCCATCATCTTGCGTTGCGGTTAAGTCGCGGCGTCGGGTCACGGCTAGGTCAGTTTCTTTTGCTTCTTTTACGTAGCGTTGTCAGGCCTTCTTTAGGCCACGAGGTTTCGTCGTCAGGCCTCCATTTGGTTTGCGCCATGTTTTTAAGCTTTCGTCGTGGCGCCGTCGTCGGCGGCGTAGGGTCTTCGGTATTTCGTCGTACCGCAACCGCACTTCCTTCGGTTTCCGCTCTTAGTTTTCCGGATATGGACTCGCGAATGGGCCTCGATTAGGCCCTCTGTACTGCGGTCATCGCTGATGAGACCGGCAGCGTACTACCGACGGCGAACGCGACGGAAGTCGAGGTGTCCATTCAGTGTCGGCGAGGTAGTTGGCGATCTCGCGTGGCCGCTCATCACGCTGTGGGCACGGCGCGTTGAAGGCGAAGCCGCGTAGTCCCATCTGGCAGTATTGGCAACGGCGGTAGGTATGGCTGGCTTCTCCGCAGTGGTAGCAGAGCGGGTGGTGGTCAGGGGTGCGCCAAACCTCGGTTTTCGTTGGCGCATAGCGCTGGCCAACAGGGGGACGGTATGGCTTCGGTGGCGTGGGCGGTGTATTGCGACGGTACTCGCTGGTGCAGCCTCTTGGCGTGGGCGCATAGAGAAAGCGGCACGGCAGACTGCGGCAGCGTAGCTCAATGATTGCGGCTCAGGTGGCACTGGTTCCGGTGCTCCCAGAAATTGCTCTATTTCATGGCGTACGACGTTGGGAATTTGGTCCAAATGAGGCTGCGAGGACGGCAACAATTCACGCAGCTCCTCCCATACGATGGCTCTCACAGCTTCGCGCAGGTCGTGGGATTGCAGCACCTGAACCTCCCTATAGGTCGTCGTGCGAATGCGGCGGTGTACTGCCTGGTACCCATTTCAAGTGCATTGTCGATCGACGTGGCCTCCGAGACAAATTCCATGACCGTCTTTTGTGGGTTGCGTACAAGGCCATCAAACAGTTATGGCTTACCTCCTCGCATCAGGAAGCGAATCTTCTCCTCGGACATAGCGGGGTCAGCATGGCGATGCAGGCGGATCATTCCTTCAGTGTACATCCCGACGTTCTCGTTCGGGAGCTGTACATGGATCTCCAGCAGCGTTTCGGCTCTTTCTTTACAGATGGCGCTCGGGAAGGTGTCCAGGACTGCGGCGCGAAAAAGGTCCCAGGTCGTGTGCGTGGCTTCTCGGTTCTCGAACCATGTCGGAGGGCCGTCTTCCAAGGCGAACTAAACGTGCCGTAGCTTGTCTTCAACGGTCCTGTTATTGAAAAGGGCGACGCCGTCGGAACTTTCTAGCCAGCTTTCCGGGTCATCGAGTGATGACCCGAGGAAGGTTGCTGGATCCCTGGGTTCATGTAGCCGGATCGATATAGGGGCCACTGGAGACGTCATCGGCACGGTCGAGGTCGATGTCATGGTCTTGGGCTGCCTGGTGGTTTTAGGAAGCAGCCCGTACTCTGGCTGTATTCCCTCTGCCTGCGGCAAGTTTGATGATCCGGGTTGTCGTTAGCGTCGCCTTCTTCGTTGCTTGGGCTTGAGTCAGCACTTCGCGGGGGCGTCCAGAGCATGAAGGAAACATCTCTTCCAAATGTCACGTGGTCGTAACGTTGACGAAGGCAGCAGTCGGCGTGTTCAAGACTAAACTATTTATTTAGGCGAACCTTTGTCTGGAGCATGAGAAGACAACATGCAAGCGATTCACAATGTAAACCTATAGCGGCGTGAACAGTCGTTGGTCGTCGAGTAATGTGATGATCGGCGGAGCGCGTCGTCTTTGATAAGACGACGTGCTTTTGATTGGACATTCCAGTGTTATCGCTGATACTCGCGTAAGCTCTCTAATAAAATTGACTATTCGCGTCTAGCGCGTTATCTAAGCAGAATGATCTCAAATATTCACGAAGCTTCTCAAGCACTGCGGCGCGGTCTGCGCCGAGCGTTGCTAACAGTTTTTGTGGCTGAAACTCGAACACATGAAAATAATGTTAATGAACGCGCGTGGCCATATACATGATCATTATAGTGAATTAGTTTGGGAGCGTAGGTATAGGAGCGTCATGTTTTGTAAACATTGATCCTACATCATTGTTTTCTTATCAGAGGCTTAAGAAATTTGTTTTTGCCATCAAAAAATTCTTCAACAGGATGGGCTCTATAGTGTATTCACCAAGAACGCTGCTGGCAATTTCACTTTCTTAGCCGTTCTTAGCAAGAAGTATACAATGTACAGACACCATCAACCACTCATTTTATTTCAGAGACAAAACAAAATCTTGCACACTCCTACAACATCAACCAAATGCTGTATAATATATCGTAGGTAAATTATTGTTTGTCTTATGGACCTGATTGCCGTTCTTAATCAAAACTTCATACTGTGTAAGTAAACAATGAACAGGTATCTGGGTATGTTTTGTGTACTACCTGGAAGTGTATAAAGCGTGAAAATTGACTGTTACGCATGACTAGATGAATATTTTTCGGTGAGCAGTAAACGTCCCCTTATTAGAATGAAAGAATATTGCGCGATATTAACAGTGCTACAGTTTGGCTGCATTTTCTTGAGAGAGGACGCATAAGTAAAGGTGAATTTAAGTAAAATTGAAATACTCTTCAAGTAAAGGTGAAAGACACTGTAATGAAGCTTAGAATAACAGAGAGCTGAGCTAGTTGGTACGTATTCATTCTAAAAAGAGACAGGGCGTGCAAACACGGACACAAGAAAGAGACTAAAGAGGTGCCTCAGAATAATGGGATACAATTTCTAGACATTTCCTTAACGTTCCGGAAGAACCACGTGTGCTGGCAGTATTCTCCTAGATCTTCCAAACCGCTGTTAAATTTTTCGTCGAAGCACTCGAAGGTTGTAAAAAACGGCATCGCCATGTCTTGCCTTAAGTCAGCCCTCACCAAGTCGTGTGAGCACAAAATGAGTGATAGCTTTAGCGCACAGGTTATGCGTCTTTTAGATGTAGGATATCCTCGTGATGCAGTGGCCACGGTCGCTGAGCGTTTAAAGAAGTCTATTGTGTTAAGTCCGAGCATGGTTGCAGAAAGCGATAGGAAGAAACGTGTCGTAGGTATTCCGTACATTCATTGCATATCTCACAGGCTAAAGAAAGTAGGAAGTAAATACGGCGTTAATGTTGTTTTCACGGCTGCCAATAAGCTAGGTAAGATTTGTGCCGCTGTGCAGAGGAAGAATGAGCGAGTAAAAGACAAGAAGCGGACCGATAATTGTTTCGTAAAACACACCAACAAATTCACTGATTGCCGTACGAATGTGGTGTATAAGGTCCCTTTCAGCTGCGGCCGCTTCTACGTAGGACAGACGGGCAGATGCATTAACCAGAGATTGTTGGAACATAAGAGATCGCTAACAGGAGGCTCACCTTCTAATTTATCTTTACATTGTCGAGATTGTAAGTGCACGCCAAAATTCGATGAATGCGCAGTGTTGTACCGGCATAGAAATGAAGAAACGCGCCTGATGATTGAAGCATGGCATATCGAGAATAGTGGTAGCGCATGCGTGAGCCAACCGTCGATTAACTTGCATAAAGATGAAATCAAATGCCTAAACAGTTATCTTCTACGTAGACCGCCACGCGTGCCGGATTGATAGGTTCGCCGGTTGCATGGGCATGCGCAGATAAGTTTTCGTGCCTTCTTTCTTTTCAGCCGTTGTGCGTCTCTTCAGTTGTTAGTCGGCGTTTGTGGTGTCCTGATCTCTTTCTTGTGTCCGTGTTTGCACGCCCTGTCTCTTTTTAGAATGAACACTGTAATGCATACTGGTAGCTCGAATATTAGTCGTGGTGGCACCCATGGTACACAAGTAAGCCGTCTTTTCGATAACGTGGAAAGTATTTCACGATAACGTGAACAGTTGCTATGCATCGACTTTCTAGCAAACCTCGCTTGGACTGTTTGCAGCGAACGTGTAGTTGCTTCATGTTTCTGGGAGCAGCGGCATCCCATGATCGCCATATTAGCCTCAATCCTCTGTTTTACGCAGCCGTCCTTGTCGGTAGCTGTTTCTTCTGTGATCGTCTTCGTGGTGCTGCAAACTGCCCATTGGCTCTCTTGGACGGCGCTGAATCACCCATACGGGGTGAATGTGCGACTGCGCAGCCACTTCGTGCTGTGTTACCGGCATCGGCAAATTCGCCACTGGAGATCGCTGCTATCGCGGCTAGCCCTATAAACAAGCCGGCATCGACGCCCACCCTTCACTGGCAGCAGCCGCATCCCATGATCGCCATATTAGCCTGAATTCTCTGTTTTACGCAGCCGTCCTTGTCGGTAGCTGTTTCTTCGGTGATCGTCTTCGTGGTGCTGCAAACTGCCCATTCGCTCTCTTGGACGGCGCTGAATCACCCACACGGGGTGAATCTGCGACTGCGCAGCCACTTCGTGCTGTGTTGCCGGCATCGGCAAATTCGCCACTGGAGATCGCTGCTATCGTGGCTAGCCCTATAAACAAGCCGGCATCGACGCCCACCCTTCACTGGCAGCAGCGGCATCCCATGATCGCCATCTAAGCCTGAATCCTCTGTTTTACGCAGGTATTCCTACGTAGACTTTTTGCCTTTTATTTATTTTCCACTGCTGCTGCTGCTGCCAATAAGTGTTCTCTTGTTTTACAGCGAAAGCTGTTATGAGGTCATTTCACCGGCCGTTTTTGGCGCCGTAGTTGTCCTTTCCAGTGTACTTGTATTGTCGCCCCAAGAGAGCTTAGAACGGGCTCTAGAAACGCCGCTCTTCCAGCTTTCGCTGTGACTGTGCTGCGGTTTCAGCGCAGGCCTGGCGTTTTTTCTTTTTCCCTGAGTGTCTTATTTTTGTTTACCTGCACCATGCTGGCGATTGCGGAACTGTCTAAAAAGGGTGGATGAGTTGGAAGATAAGTTTAACAACTTAGCTAAAGGCACGCATGAGCTCATGTTTGGTAAGACCCTGCTGAGGATGAAAGAATCTGGAATCGATGTTGTTAACTTAAGAGAGAAGTTGATTCGCTGAGTACCGGTGTTGAGCATTTGAATGGACTTGTGCAATATCTGCGTAGCCGGAACGCTACGTTGACCGATGAAAACAAACAACTGAGATCCGAGAACTGATCGTTGATCCGCAAAGTCGAGGAGCTCGAACAGTACTCTCGCCTTAGTAAAGTCGAAATCAAGGGAGTTCCTTGCTCCCAAGAAGAAGATTGTGTTGAAATCATGAAATCAGTAGGAGACAAAATTGGTTGTCCCGTATCGTCGAATGATGTGGATATTGTTCATCACGTGCCTACTCGATCAAATGACAAGAAGAACATCATCGCACGATTTTGTTCTGGAACCAAGGCTGACTTTGTTAGTAAAGCGCGTAAAGACAAGCTCTGTCTTAGTGACATTGGATTCTCTGGCCCTTCGAATTATCCCGTGTTTGTGAATGAACACCTGACGGCATGTAACAAGGCTCTCTTCTCCAAAGATCTAACACTGAACAAAGAAAGAAACTGGATGTTCCTGTGGACGGACAAATGCCAAATCAAGGCTAGGAAAACAATTAACAGTAAAGTTCTGCGCATTCGAGATGAATCCGACCTAAACAGAATGGAATAGAGCTTATTGTTTAATTTTTCCGCGCAACAAGTATGGCTTCCGCATTAAAACTGGATCAAGCGCATTCTTTCTTAAATGAACTTCTTTCCGTCATTCACTTTAACGCGAGAAGTCTTCGTAAACGCTTTGACATTATTGACGATTTTTCACTTCGCTATCTTGTTCATTTTCGTTAATTGTCATAAGTGAAACTTGGTTATCTGACAATGACAAAAATTTGTATTGCTTTCATAATTATAAATTTGAATACTGCAATAGGGTAGCGAACAATCATGGTGGTGCAGCTATATATGTTTCTTCTGGTATTGCTTATCGACGAAGACATGACTTAGTACTAACCGTTGCCAATTGTGAATCTGTTTGGATTGAAACTGATAACTTCTTTCTAACTAGAGATAAGAAGAACCTCATATTTGGCTGCATCTACCGCTCTCCTTCATCATCAGTTAATGATTTCTGTACCTGTCTTGACCATCTTTTGCATACAATTTCACTAGAAAATAAAAATGTCGTCATAATGGGTGACATCAACATTAACTTGCTTGATGAAGCATCACCTGCTTCAATTAACTATACTAGTTTGTTTCACGGTTCCGGATATGACTGTTTAATTGACGTTCCCCCACGTGAAGATTTTAACGGCTCAGGAACGCTTATTCATCACGCTCTCTCTAAGCAGATTGGCCAACCAGAGGCGAAAGTTTTGCATGTAGACATTAGTGATCATTCCCCATTGTCTTACGCTTCACAACTAATGTACTCCCTTGTTCCTCTTCGCACACCAGATATGCCTTGGATAAAGACGGCTTCATAACGGCTGTTGCTAACACTAACTGGTCTGAAATTAAGTCAATAAACGATCCACAGAAAGCGTTTTCAACATTTATTTCACTAATTACAATGCATTTAAGAAAGTTCACTTCCAAAAAGAAATGTAAAAAAATTGTTGCTTTTTCTCACAATCCGTGGATCTCGCAACAGCTATTAGCGGAAATGCCCAAAAGAGATAATTTATATAGGAAAACTAAAAACTAACCATTTAACAAGAAATTACGTTCCCGTTACAAGAGCCTATGTAATTCTCTTAACTGCAAACTTAGAACTACGAAAAGGTTTTATTTTGAACAAAGAATCTTACAGGCGGCTAATAACGCTGAAAAGAAATGGGAGGTTGTCAACTCCTCCTTAAATAGAAACACGCGGCAACACGAGGTACGTCGACTTTTAATTGACGGAATAGAACACGATTGTCCTTCCGATATAGCTGAGGCTTTCAGTAGTTTCTTCTTCCCAGATAATCCAAATTCTCCTTGAGAAATCATCAACATGAGTCGTTTACCCCATTCATTCTTCTTATTTCCTACCACACCGGACGAAATCATTGTTGTAATACGTAATTTAACATTGACAAATTCTGGAATAGATGAGATCCATCCTGCGAACATTAAATCAATTGTGCACCTAATAGCTGATATATTTTCATTCAGCAGGGCTTGTTGCTGAGCTAGTTGGTTCATAACTTGAGGAAAAACTGTAATGACGCAAAGAAGACGGGGACGAAGCGAAGACACGAACAGACAGAGACGGGCGCCAACTTCCAACTGTTTATTATCAGAAACCGCGCCGATTTATATACGCTGCCGAACAAGGTAATCCCATAACAGCAATTGAGACATCGCAGAACTAACAATTCATCATGTGCCATAAATACAGAGACAAGGCATGCGCCGGAACGCGATCGAACTATGAAAACATGCAAGCACCTATGAACACGTGCCAACCCTAGTGAGAGGAAAAATGAATATCGCACAATCTAAACTCTACATGTCTAAATGCTATCTTTCAAAAAGATAGCTTCTTTCTCGCTTAGATCGAGTGATGGGGCACTAACGCACTGGCTACCTGCCCTCTTTATTAGAAACGCTTCAATTGTCTCCCTTTCAGTGCGGCTGTTTGCTCTCCTAAGAAACGTGGTTTGGCTGAAGTGTGGCGCACAACCACAGTTATCATAGAATAATTAATAAAAATACTAAACTAAAGAGATTTACAAACAGAAAGAAAAGAAAAAGAGGCAATTACAGCTAATGTATTAAAGGGTTGTGCAATTTTGAGCAGTCCAGACAGCTGTATTCTTGTGACCCGAACAATTTGGAATTCATTTCAATTGAGGCTGTTAGATTTGAACACATTTTTAGTTACTGTAAGAATATGTATTAAAGTAGAGATTGAAATGGGATACGTCTTGTGGCTTGAATAAAACTACTCACTGCATCGAACACATCCCTGCGGCAATGTCCCAAAACGGAGGCACGGAAGCTTAGTACTATTTCTGCAGATAAACTTAAATCTATTTTCGAAAACGGAAAAATTAGGAGTCGTTTTGTAAGATATGAATACCGGCGACGTTACAAAAAATAATGTTCAACAGTTTCTAATTCCTGACAGAAATGACAGAGAGGCGATATCGCCAGACCAGCACTGTGTAAACATAAGTTTAATGGGGGGACACGGCATCGAAATCTGGATATCACAACTGATGATGATGATGATGATGACGATGATGTGCGTCTACACATGGCTCATACCCACACTGGGGGATTGACCAAGAATTGTTGTTATGAATTTTTAAAGTTAGAACTAATGATTACACACAAAAGGCAAGCAAACATAAAAAGAACGAGTGCAATAATTATTCGGTGAGACCCTTCTTCTTTTGTCTCTCATTGTCCTTTAGCAGCGATTTTGCTGTGGGAAACACGGGCGGCGCGCACACTGCATGCTTTGCCCCTACCCAGGTTTTACGCTAGTGGAGCTGAAACATCCTTCTCTACATTCTTCGTCCCTCCCTAGCTGTTTTTTTCTTAAAAATCTCAGTAGTGCCTTCGTCGCCTTCAGCTTCGACGTATTCTGTCGACAAAATGTAAGAAGAGTTTCAACGGACATTTGTGTATTGTCAATACGCGCTAGAACGAACGCCAGTGACTGTCTCTGAACATTATAGATTGATATGCCGCTAGCCTACAATTGTTAATGCACGCCGAAACCATCCATAGGTCGAAATTTAGTTGTGGCGGTGCAGTTCTGCACGAGTCTACAGCGCTAGCGTTCGTCGGCTCGTCTGTCCACCTCTCCGAATGCCCTTCCTCAGCGTCCGAGGTGAAAACTGAAGGAGAGCGCGCATCTGCTAGCAGAGGAGCGCGCGAGCGCGAGCGTCGTTTGGTGCTTTAATTGCTTGGCGTTTCTGCCCACGGAGGCAAAACCTTTCGTGGGTCACTGATCTCCACTAGGAGGAGCTGGATGGCGCATCGAGCACGCGGGCGTGAAGCCACCGGAAGCCGCCGTTTTTGTCCCGGAAGAGAGCTTTTCTCTTCTTTTTTTAAAGAAATACCTGCCTGTAGCGCAGTAAACTGTACGAATCGACCGGAAAAGTCGTCAGGAAAGACATTTCACGCGTAAATACCTCAAAGTTCCATTGTTTTTTACGCATTTTTTACGTTGCGGCACTCCGCCGTATTCGGACGGCTTCGGCACGGCGTCTGTCATCTTTCGTGCAGTGTTCGTCGGCGTCTGAAGTGAGGCGTAATTGCAGAGTTCGAAAAAATAAAAAAGAAAAAAGAAAAACGATCATAACAACAGCTGCCACTCAAGAATATTTGAATTGCGCGACTAAGACGGACAGAAGACGCCAGCTTCCGGGACAAACAGGGGACCTTCCGGTGGCTTCACAAGCGCCTGCCTCGCAGAGCGGGAATGCGCCGTCCAGCCTTTTAAATGGAGGTCAGTGTCGTGGGTAGAGGTGTGAAGCTTCGCTGCGACACGCGAACTTTCGTTCACGGGAGCAGCACACGTGCCGATGTCTATTACTTGCGCATACTGTTACTTTGGTCATTGCGATAGTAATTGTTACTTATAAACAGTCAAAACAGTCGTGGATGGAGTACATTTAACGTTATAATGCGCTTTTCACATCTTCGAAAACATACTAACTTACTTCGATTGACAACGCGCCGTTGTAGGCTGTACATGGACAGCTTTAAACAAAAAAATCAAGCAACACTGTGGCTTAGCCAAAAGCGAGCGTCGACGCGTACTAGTGGCTGCGCGTCCTCTTCCTCAACCGGGCGCGAGACGACGTTTTTGACGCGTAGGCGCGTGTGTACGCGTGCCGACGCGTGCCTGCGGCCCTTTATGGAAACACTGGCGAGCAGAATACTTGTGTGCTTTGACGGGGCATCACTGCGCCACTCCGGGAGCAGCGAGTGACCTACGCGGCAGCGACCAGGTGTTGCTACAGGCTGGCTTTCGCCCATGACAAAGGTGGGAGGCTGGCCGAATTATTGAGGTCGTTCTGGGCCACAATGAACGCAACCGCGCCTGCACGATACGCCTGCTTGCGGGAACCAACGTGTGACGGCCTGTCCAACTCCTCTAGGCGCTACAGCAAGAGGTCGATGAGCTGCGCTCATTCATCGGGGAGGATAATAGAGAGTTTTAGTGCTGGGTACCCAAGCGGCTTGCGCGCCCAAGACGTTGGGGCGGTGGTACTGCGCATACGCGAAGCCTCAAGAACATGCGTCCCTGGGTCGCCGGGGCCGTGCGTGCGCGCGGCCATAAACAACGCTGCCACCACTGGCCTCCTAGCGGAGATCAGCAGTCCCTAGCAAGACACTTCTGCCTCGAATCTATTAAGTGGCTGTCGGGCGCTCTGTAGTTCGTCAGCTCCGAACCAATGCTCTTACTTGCTTTAGATTAATGTCCTTAAGCTTCCACAGCAAAGTATTGGTGTCGATTCGGCACCATCTTCGAGAGCCATACTCAAATAATCGATGCTGTAGACTTAGCGAGGGGCTGGGCGCTCCCGGAATCTCGGAGGACATAGATTACGTGTTTGTTAGTTTTCTCTTTTTGGTCGATAGCTGGCGCCACTTGACGTGGCGGTAGCTATGGCACATGCTATATTAATTAGGAATATTTCATTGGAAGCAATTCATTTCACGCCGTTATCTATGCTTAGTTTAACATTTTAAATTGTAAAAGAACACAAATCAATCCGTATGCGACTAGACGCTATGGCGCTGCGAGCGCGTGTGACCTTCGTGCGGATTGCGGTTGGGTACGCGCCACTATAAGGCATTCCGCTTGGGAGACTTTTGGTAGAGTGTACTAGAACTGTTGAGTGGCGTGAACGCGCCTCGCCGCCTGATGCCTTCCGCGTCGACCGTAGCGGCGGCGCTGCAGTCGCTCGGTACTGAAGGCGCGCGGCGCCGCGCGCTAGAACGGGCCGCTAGAACTGCTGGACGCGTCGGCGGCACCCGGCTAATCGGCACTGATGTGGCTTTCGTTGCGTGTCTATCATTATTAAGCGTAGGAATCGTCGTCGTAAGCCTTGATGGACGACACTTCAAAGCTTTTAATGGATGCTTGCTTCATATATGCCTTTGAGAGATACTGCAAATCAGTTCTTGTAGAAGCGACTGCTGAAAAGTACGCAAAATATAAAAATGAAAACGGGCTGACACCGACCGTGAATATTCACGATCTCAGTGTAATTGAGCCGAACTCATTGCTGGGCTATTTAGAACAATTACTCTCAATTAACTAGACGCCGAACGACCGCAAGAAGAGACAGAGGAAACAAAAAGGGCGTGTCTTAGTCTGATTTCTTCTGCCTTAATATAATAATATCTGGGGTTTAACGTCCCAAAACCACGATATGATTATGAGAGACGCCGTAGTGGAGGGCTCCGGAAATTTCGACCACCTGGGGTTCTTTAACGTGCACCTAAATCTAAGTACACGAGCCTCACACATTTTCGCCTCCATCGAAAATGCAGCCGCCGCGGCCGGGATTCGATCCCGCGACCTTCGGGTCAGCAGTCGAGTGCCATAACCACTAGACCACCGTGGCGGGGCATCTTCTGCCTTAATGCTTTCTTTGGTGGTGATTCGGCGTCTAGTTTGTTCAGAGTAACTGAGCTGCTCTAATGGAATTTAACTGTGCTCAGAAAGCTGTGTGCTGATATTGTGCCGAAAGCACACCGAACATTTACCGCGCATTGGCGAAGCTGCGTGTACGGTGCGTATCTTTACAAATGCGCTGTAAATATGACTTCGACATTACGACGGCTCAAAGGTATTGGAACTCAAAGTTAACTCGATCGGTACAAATAACGGTCGTCCTCAGGTGCCTTGCACGGATATTGTTATTAATTGCTAGGCGCCGGGTGGGGAGGGGGATACTTTACTGTCCGTATTTGTGCGTGTATATAAATATATATATATATATATATATATATATATATATATATATATATATATATAAACATAATCTCGCAAAACAGAGCACCACCGCCCCTCCTGGCTTCACTTTTGACACTTTACAGTAAAGCAATGAAATTATAATACAAAACGTTGTCAAAAAAGTTTTTCTATTGGCATCGATAGAAGATCAGGAAAAGTGCAATATAAGCTGTCCATTGAATATGAGAGCTGGCTGTAATGAATTTAGGCAGAATAACCGACGGGCTACATTTACATCTGCGCATTTTAATATGCTTGAGATAAGCCCTGATGCATGAAGTTTGGGCCTCGGAGGTGAACACGCGCCTTCGGCTCGGCTTCCTGGCTCGCCTTCCTGGTATTTTAAGCCCTCAGAGGTCGCATAACCGATGCATCGTAACCGCGGAAGCATGCTGTTGAAACAAGATAGCCTTTCGGCATTAAAGAAACAGCGCAAAACTGGCAGAACTCAGCCGTCACTAATATAAATGTTGCGATTGAGTCATTTGTACTCTGGTTACTCATGAAACAGTCGAGCGCATTGGAGCTCATACAGAGATCAATGCTCTGGATATATCGTAGAGACTGCCGGCAGAAGAATTGTAGGCTTTTTTTTCGTCGCTGGTTCGTTAGTTCTTCGTAGTCAGTGTTCGTAGTCACTTATAGTGTAGCGCGGCTCGAAGTGCTGCTTGCAAACCGCACAGCAATCAGTGAGCAGCTAGATGCATGTGCGCAAAATCCGATTGTGACCTTCTTTGGGGGTCGGCAGGCTCCAAGAACAGGGAATATCTCGGCGCAATTTTGGCACGCCTGCATATTCACTCATGCACCATGGCGCGTAGCAGGCGTTGAGACACCGATTGAAGCTCAGTAATGCATTAAACGCGCTCAAAACGCGCAATTACACGCTTTCGTAGGCTGCCACGAGCGCGCGCCAAATGCAGACGCTCTCCACAGCTTCAGTACAAAGTGACTACAGCGCCGCCGCTACGGTCGCCCGTCGGAGCATCACCCGAGATGCGGCGCGGCCGCTTCGTTCGTTCCACTGCCCCCTTCTAGTACACTGTACTTTTGGGTACGCAACGCCGCGCGCCCCCAAGCCCGCGGGAACCCAGCAATAAAACTCTCTAATCCCTTTCGCCCGAATCGTCGCGGTGCTTCTGGCCGACACCTGTTTTCCCCGCATGGCAATCAATGGTTGGGTGAATGGGACACCTGCGGAATGTCTCTGTGAACGAGATTATGACCAGGCTCGTACTGCCCCTTGCTGAAGCGGACGACACCGCTAAGAAGAAAGAGAGAAATCGAAACCGCGCGATTTTTACACGAGGACAAAATAAAACTATTCGGATCACCAGCGAGTCCGAAGCTTCACTTTACCCAGAAGGAGAGAACGACAGTGGCCGGCTCGCCGACTCGGCGGCTGAGCAGAGACGAGAGACGTTAGAACAACGAAGGACAAAATATTATCTTTAAGCTCCCTAACCCAGTTGCAAATATGTTTACGAAACTTCCTGTATCATTTAGGAACCTCAGCGTCATTGAATTATTGACATCGTGGCTTTTTATTCGCGCACGAGTGTGCGAGAAGGTGGTTATGCGCTTCTTAGCGAGTAGGATGGAGCCATTTTTAAAACATGACTGACATTACCAGCACAGCTCACCTCGCTGCGGATATGTATACACGGAAGCTTTAAACTAAAATTCGCCTGATTTTACAGCGTACGCCATTATCATATCACGAACTTATAAAAAAAAGTAAGTCTTGGTGTCAGTGTTGTCCACCGCCATCCCCGGTGTTCGAATTGCTGGGTTGTATTCGTGCTCCGAAACAAGTTTAGACCATGAATACAACTGGGAAAGTTAAGCATTCCAGCACACAGCCACGTCGGCGCCCGAAACTGCTTTGGAAGAAAAACCTGTATAGGTAGGGCATACAGTTACGTCAGCAGCTATGAAAATATTGCGTAGCAGTGGCGTAATATCGCACGATGCTGTTCTACGTGATGGTGAATTGCGTAAAGAGTGGGTGGCTCCTTACGCAATCGCACCCAGTGCAAAGCCGTCAGCCATTTTTCATATTCCAATGTTCGACGAAGCGACGGATCAGGCTATGGGTATATATTTTCCAAATAAAGGAGTCACTCTTTCATATTCACCGTCTTCATCAACCACTGCTTAAACAATGTGCGCAGCTACGTTGGTGCACATATCGCTTTCGTCACCATCAGCACCCATAGCAGGACGAAGGCCTCACCCATCCCGACTGACTGTACCGCCAAGCTTCTTCACCTTGTCGCTCCACCGAACGCTTTGCCGTCATCGACCAGGCCTCCCATCTCCTGGTATCCATTCTGACGCTTCAATTTATCATCGATAGCCTTTCCTTCTAATGACGTCACTTGCGAAGTCCATTGTAAGGCGAATGCAGTAAGTGTCTCACTAGACTCTGGCCTTGAAAAACGCCCGCGCGGTACAAAAACAAATGGGGCAGCTCCGCACTAGCTGTGCGAATACTGAGGAAGCAGCGCAGCAGGTGGCGTTGCCCTCACCTTCACTTCTCTTTCTCTCTTTGCTATGCACGGCTTTACCCTCCTCCTTTCTATCCTCGTGAACCCCACTTCCCTTTCCGACCCCCTTGCTATACTATACTATAAAAGGCTATGCTACGCTCTGCTAACGTGGTTACGACGATCGCCGATTTTAAAGAGTCAGCCTGACTACGCCCACTGCAGGGCAAAGCCCTCTCCGATGTTCCGCGAATCAACCCGGTACTGTGCTTTCTGCTGCCACGTTATACCTGCAAACTTCTTAATCGCTGTCTCTCCCTTGCACGTTTGCCTTTTCTTGACATCCAGTCGGGTACTCTTAATGACCAGTTGTAGTGCTACACGAAGTGAGGCTGGCAGCTAACTGTTTTGTGTCCGATCTCGCGTACCTACAAAACGCTGGTGTAAGAGAATACGGCCGCTCCAGGGAGCGATGCTCTCCGCATAGTCACTTCGCGTTGAGAGCGCAGCACGTAGAAGGGTATACGAGCCGCCCGCTGTGATGGCTTTCGAGATAGCGTGCGCGCCAGCGATCGCGACCGCGCCCTTAGATTCAAAGTTTCTCCTCGCGTGACACTACCCCCCCCCCCTCGCGTCTTCGCGTCTTTTAAGGCTCGTTAAAGGCGGGCAGGGCGTTTGCTATCTGCTTCGACGGCAGGCCTCCCGAGAGAGGTGATGTTATCGCATGCACCCTCCGAGCGACGAGAATGGGCCGGCTCGTTTGAACTCTGCTTCGGCCGCGTCCGTCGCCCCCGCTCGCCAGCTTTTACCCGCGGTAGAACATACAACGCGCGCGGGGATCTTATCAATTTGGTCTTCATACCGGAAGGACATGACGGCGACAGCAACATTGACGGCAAAAACTCGTCGAGATTTTCCACATAATTGCTGTCGCAATAATAAACAACTTTGTATATACTGTACGCGCGTGTTGTCACGTCTTTGCATGATCGAGTGGGCAATCTACGGGGGATTCACGGTTGCCCGAATGATCCCCCGAAGACCCGGCCACTCATCATCATTCACTTCGTGGATATTGTGTGATTTTAACCTGAACGCGCGAGCATCGACCGCCACGTTGATAAGCGCCGTACAACGGAGCGCAGCGGCGAAATGAACGAGATACGCGCATTCGCGCCATAAGCAGTCCTGCGCAGCTGTCGTCCTGCTATGCTTTCTTCTGCGAATATTATATCGAGAACTGAATTCTCGCGCAGGCGCACTTAGCAGAGACGTCGATCTTTATTTTTCCTAGCGTGACACTTTCTTTCCGTTTTCTTTTTTTCGCACCAATGTTTTTTCTTTCTTTTCTTTTTTGGCTTCGTTCTGTTGCTCTGTGTGTGTGTGTGTGCGTGTGTGTGTGTGTGTGTGTGTGTGTGTGTGTGTGTGTGTGTGTGTGTGTGTGTGTGTGTGTGTGTGTGTGTGTGTGTGTGTGTGTGCGCGCGTGCGTGTGCGTGTGCGCGCGCGCGCTTTTCGAATAAACTTTAGTTGGAAGAATGCGCTACGTCCTTGTCCTCTCGCTCGTCTTTTATCTAGTGTTTGCGCTCAATACCTATATGAATGACATGTTCCAACTCACCAAACTAGCAACGTTGTTAAGATTTTAAAATGATGTTTCTCACGTGCCGCAGCGTATTATGTCATAAAAACTTTCCTCTGTATCGACTGATCTGCTAGCAAAATAGTTACAGTACCCACGAGCAGCAGAAAAGCATTTCATATCGTTTTGCAGCAAAAACTTCCTTACCTTTCATGGCTTGCGGGGCTTGTCATCATCGCAGTCACGTTTGACCAAGACACAAGGCCATCTTCTAATGCGCTGACATCGCTTAAAGGTCGACGGAGAGGTAGACTTCTTTTAAGGAGCGGAAACAAATAATACCTGGGGTTCTACGTCCCAAAATCACAATATGAGTTGAGAGACGCCGTAGTGCGAGCGCTCCGGAAATTTCGAAGACCTGGTGCTCTTTAACGTGCACTGACATCGCAGAGTACACGGGCCTCTAGTATTTCGCCTGCATCGAAATGCAACCGTCGCGGCCGGGATCGAACCCGCGACCATCGGATCAGCAGCCGAGCACCATAACCACTGCTCCACCGCGGCAGGTGGCAGAAGAAACCGTGCGTGCCGCTGCTCACATGCGCGGTGTGTCGAACCGGAAGCCGCCTCATCAGATAGTTCACTGCGATTGCTTATTTTACGGGTCACCTATTGAATGCGAGACATCGCAGCCACGTGATGATATATAACCTTTAGTTCTCGTGCGTGTGTGCATAGTCTGTGCACTCAAGCTCATATATGAATCGTGCCGCTCACTGGCGTTGCGGCCTGAGCACTGCTCCTCGGCAAGAGCAAACGCTGTGGGCGGACCCGATCTTCGCCGCGGGCGTCTGTCAATCAAACTGATTCACGCGCGAACTCGGGTACAGGTTGGTTGATTCTGAAAAGGCCCCAGTTCAACTCGAGACTGTCACAGCGCCAGTGTGACTGTCAAGCATTTCATGCAGTGGACGCTGAGCAGCAGCTCCGTTGCGTATAAAATAATTTGGTCAGCAGCGTCAGCTTGCACTACTTGTGCAAGGCTGGAGCCATCGGATGAGCTTGTGATCATCTAGCTTCTTCCAGCTTTTACGTGGCTCGTCTACTCAGTATGCTTCGTAGTGAAGACCGCGTCAGTTCGGTCACAATTTTGATGGTATTATTTAGCTATGATTTAAATAACATGATGTTGAATAGCCAGTTTCAGCTCACCGTTGTAATAATTAGCTATCGTTTAATTAACGTGATGTTGAATAGCCATGTCTTAATTTGTAATGTTTTAATTAACACGGCATTATTAATCAGGTTCAGTTAACAAGATTTTAATTACTGTTAGACTAATTAGGACTATCACAATTATCATAAGAATTGCTACGGTCCTAATTAGCCCGGCTCTAAAGAAACAAAATGTTAATAGTACGCTTTAAAAGCAGTGTATGCCGGGTTAATGAAATGTTTAATAAAACATTTTGCTACTTCAAATGTGCGATTAGCACGCACTCTCAACAACAGCAACATGCGTCTTGCCGTGTCTCACCCGCCACCGTACCGCTGCTCAATAATTAAAAAACTAAATATTCAATTCAATTCAGTTCATTGCGACATCACAGGAGGCATTACAAAAGTCACAACAGTGATGCTGTGGGGTGAACGCAAAAAGCCGTTAAGGCTTGACGAAGGCTTTCGCACCCTTTCACAACATAGCAACAGCAAGCATGACATCATCATCAGTCATTATACAATATCAAAAACATGTACTTCGGGGTCATGACGATTTGCATTTTAAAACACGTACAAAAATGTTTAAAGCACGAAACAGTACACATGCTTTAGCGTAAGAAACTGTTTAATGTGAGCGGCAGTAAGTAGCTCATCATTTGGCGACCGTAGTTAGTACGCGTGTAAGCGATTTTCCAGTCATCAGTGGCTCGTGTGCTATAGGAGCAGATATAGGGAGTCCAACGCGCTAAATCAGTGAGAAAATAATCGTGATTCTTTCGGGAAGTACGTTATCGCTTCATTAAAATTTTACATGTCAGGCACTGGTTGTAAATTAAGGGCTTCGAAAATGGGTTTCGAATGTTCATCGTGAGCAACATCTGTAATTATGCGCACAGATTTTTTTTCTGTAACCTATATATTCGGCCTAAGTACTTTTCCGATGTGGCGCCCCCTACTAGATAGCAAGAGCTTAATGTAGATAAAAATAGTGAATTATCTAGTAAGAGTTTAATTTTTTGTGGCAAGAGAAAACGTAAGCGCGATAAGATACCTACAGTACGAGAAAGTTTAGTATGGACAAGCTCAGCCTGATAGTTGCATAGCATGTTTTCGTGGAAAATTACTCCCAGAGTTTTCACTATCGGCTCAATTTTAATAGATTCTGAGCCAATCAGTAATGATAAATCACTGTTTACAGGCTTATTTAGTGGACGAAAGAGCACAGATTTTGTTTTTGAGGTGTTTAAATTAACCAGTTTCTTATGCTCCAAATGTTCCGTAGTTCCAAGACATCCTTTGCTTTGTCGATTAGTATACGCAAATCGCAGTCCTTAAAAAATAAGCTGGCATCTTATGCATAAATATGCAATGTTGTATTATTATTGATGTTTGCACAAGTCGTTCACATACATATTAAAAAGCAGGGGACCCAGAATACTTCCTTTGGGCACGCCATTCGACAGTTCTTTAAAACTAGACGCGTAGCCATTAATATCTACTTTTTGCTGTCGGTATTTCAAAGGTTTTTGTGACATTCATAAAGTTCCCCCAAAAACCATAGTATTCTAGTTTTTTAATTAATGCGTTCAGCTGTTTATTGGACGGCACTCGGCGATAATGCGCTATGGCGACAGTCAAGGCAAAAGCACGGGCTCCGAGCACGAGCGGCGTTTAGAGGAGGACGACCCACTAGGAGCAGCTGGAGAGCGCAACCGTTAAACAGTACCAATTGCTTCGCCACAAATGTAATGTGTGTTAATTCTGTCAAATGCGTTTAAGAAATCTACAAAAATCGCAAGGGTATATTTGAGACGAAGTGTCACAGTCGGTGAAGAACAAGGGAAGCGCGAGTAGAGAAAGAGGACGACGACGTAGCTCCTACGAATTCCGCGGTCTCAGTGCCCATTAAAAAAAAACCCTTACGCTGCTCCAGAGTACGTAACAGATTGGTGGAAGGTGCGGGGTAAGACGCACCCAACAACGGAAGCTTCACTACCTGAACTTCGCTGCAGCCGCCGCCTTGCCTGACTTCCGCCTTCACCGATCGAAATGTCCCAAGAGTCCCTTTGCTGCTTCGACGCCAACTCCGACGGGTTCCGTGCCCTACAACCGAGTGCCACCAAACTTCGGCGGGATCTCAAAAGAAGCCGTCGACGTGTGGCTCATGAACTATAAGCGGGTGAGCAGGAGCAACGGCTGGGACTCGGAAGCGCAGCTCAGGCATGCTGTGTTTTGGCTGACACCGCTCTCATGTGGTACGAGAACCACGAGGACATGTTCACGACTTGGGACCGTTTTGTCGAAGAAGTGCAGAAGTGCTTCGGTGATTTTGACGCAAAGAAGAAGCCCGCGGAGCAGGCATTGGCTCAAAGGGCACAGCTTCCAGGAGATAAATGCACGACATACATTGAAGAAATCTTGAAACTGTGCAAGATAGTGAATGCTCGGATGTCTGAAGAAGACAAGGTTGGGCACGTTCTTAAGGGTATAGCCGAAGACCCCTTACAATTTCTTAATTGGAAAGGAAAGCCTGAACTCCGTGTCTGATGTGATGAAGCACTGCCGTACCTTTCAATCGCTGAAGATGCGACGGATCTCTCCGAAATTCGGCCGCTTGTCTAACGTCCCAACTCTGGCTGGCGTCGAAACAGTGTCGCCTAACGACCTTGCTTTCACAATACGTCAGATAGTCAGAGAAGAGCTGCTTCGATGTCAGAAAACCTCTCATCGCCCTAACGACTTTCAGGAGGCCTATCTAAGTGAAACAGAGCGCGCGCGAACTCCGGCTACTCTTGCTCCATGGCAGCCATCGGTCAACGCAGCAGATCCCGATGAATACCAAGGCACACGGTAGTCTGGGTTCTCACATCGCACACCACCCAATTACGGACGACGTTTCCGCTCGCCTGGTTACCGTCAACGAACGTCGCCTGGCTACGGTGCCCCTGAAGAGCGGCACTACTATTCCATGCCTTCTGAGAGGAGTGGTTACTCTGAGCCTGTATCTCGACCTCATCCGGTGTGCTACAACTGCGGCGTCCCGGGTCACATCGCACGATTTTGCAACCACCGCAATCCATATCAGCGGCAGCCTTCTCATCCTTTCGACCGTCCTCTCTACACGCCACGGCCACCACGCGCACCAACCGGATTCCGCTACCCCTCGCCGGCTTCTGATCGACGCCGCCACCAGCTCCACGCACGCGGTCACCGTCGCCGCAAAACTAGTCGGTGCGACCAATGGGGGTGAGGCCGCGAGATACCAGGCGCTATCTACAGATATACTCCTCTCAGCGCTTATGTTTAACAACAAAGTTCACGTACTTGTTGATAGAGTACCTACTATGGCACTTGTAGATACAGGCGCGACGATCTCTGTGATGAGTGTAAATTTTAAGAACCTTCTCGGACCTAAAGCGATGTTTTGCCTGAGCCGTGGTGTGACATTCCGTGGTGTGAGCGGTGAAGCGTTTTGTCCAGTGGGGTTTTGTACTGTGGACGTCTCCTTGTGTGGCAAGGTATTGTGCACAGAATTTGCGGTTATTTCACGGTCTACACATGACGTTATCCTGGGTATCGACTTCTTGCGTGAGTGTGGGGCGACTGTTCACTGCAGAGGTGGGCACCTTTCCCTGCATGGTACTTTCCCAGCTGCGCTCTTAGAGAATTCCTATCGTGATGACTGCATCTTTTTCATCTCCGAGGACACAGTCGTTCCTGCGTTTTCTGCCGTGTGTGTTCCCGCGACTTGTTCTGGTAACAACTGTGCCATGTTCGACGCCACACTCGAACCAATTCCTTTGGCCTGTCTGAAGAATAACATTCTAAATCCTTATTGCGTGGTGTCTGTCGTTTATGGACGAGCAGGTGTGTGGACAATGAACAGTTACATGGAGCCTGCAGTTTTGCCAGCCGGCATGAAACTTGCATTATTTAAACCTGAATCGTCTACGACGCTGGTTGCGCTTGTTGATGCTACAGGCCAGAATGGCCGCCCAGATTCGCAAGGTCCGGAGGATTCCGAATTGCTACAAATGATCAGCAAGTCGCTTGGCCAAGGCGAACGTCATACACTGCTCGACGTTCTCTCTGAGCACTCAAAAGTGTTCGATTTTTGTAAAAATAGCCAAACTCTCTCAATTCCAGCGTCCCGGATACGTCATCAGATCCACACCGAGTCGGCGCATCCCATACGGCAGAAGCCTTACTGAGTGGCACCATCAGAGCGCAAAATCATCGACGAGCAGTTCCAAGAGATGCTGGAAAGGGAATAATTAGGAGTGGTCGAGTCCCTGGGCCGCTCCCGTCATTCTAGTTAAGAAGAAGGATGGTACGTGAAGATTCTGCGTTGACTACCGCCGCCTGAATTCTGTTACCAAGAAAGATGTATATCCGCTGCCGCGCATCGATGACGCCATAGATTGCCTGCATTCCGCTTCCTACTTTTCTTCTGTGGATCTGAGATCAGGTTCCTGGCAAATTCCTATGCACGCAGCAGACAAGGAAAAGACGGCATTTGTTACGCCTGATGGACTGTACGAATTCAACGTAATGCCATTCGGATTATGTAATGCGCCTGCGACGTTCGAGAGATTCATGGATTCTGTTCTGCGTGGTTTGAAGTGGCAGATCTGCATCTGTTACCTTGATGATGTCGTAATATTTCGACGCACGTTTGAGGAGCATAACACGCGCCTCGATGTTGTGCTCACTTGTATTGAAAAGGCTGGCCTTCTACTGAATTCGAAAAAGTGCCACTTTGGCGAGCGACAAACATTGGTGCTGGGCCATCTCGTCGATAAAGATGGCATTAGACCTGACTCACAGAAGACAGCGGCGGTTGAATCATTCGAGCAACCCAAATCTGTGAAACAACTTCGCAGCTTCATCGGGCTTTGCTCGTATTTCCGGCGGTTCATACCCAGGTTTGCGGATGTCGCTCATCCTCTGACGAAATTTCTCCAGAAGAACAGCCCGTTTCAGTGGACCTCCGAGTGTGATGCCGCTTTTCGCCAGCTGAAGTGCTTGTTAACTTCACAGCCGATACTTCGGCACTTCAACTCTTCGCCAACAGAGATCCACACGGACGCAAGTGACATCGGTATCGGCGCCGTTCTCGTTCAGCGCTCTGGTAACAAGGAACACGTCGTGGCGTACGCATGTCGTTCTTTAAGCCAGCCTGAACGCAACTACACAGTGACTGAACAGGAATGCCTAGCGGTAGTCTTTGCAGTACAGCGGTTTCGCTCATACATCTATGGCCGCCCGTTCACCAGCGTCGCAGATCACCATTCCCTGTGTTGACTGGTCAACCTTCGCGACCCCTCCTGTCGCCTCGCACGATGAGCCCTTCGTTTGCAAGAATATGTATTCACCATTTCGTATAAGAGTGGCCGTCGACACGCTGATGTGGATTGCCTCTCTAGGATGCCACTACCTACGACGGATTGTGAAGCCGATAATTTCGACCACCTTATCGCTTCGCTATCGCCTGACTTTCCCGATGCCGTGACTTTCGCCGCTTAGCAGCGCAAAGACCCAAGCTTGAAACCTCTCTTCCCTGCAACAAACGAGCTAATAACCGAAGGCCAATTTTGCGTCCGAGGTGGTCTTCTTTACAAGAGGAACTTGTCAACGACGGGCGTCCGCTTTCTGCTGGTCGTTCCTCCGTCCCTTCAAACATCTGGGGCCGAATTCACAAAGCTTTCTCTTGCCTACGCATTTTCTTAGCCAGGAATTCTCGTATCTCGACGGATTACGATAGCAATGGTACGAATTTAACTTACTCGACACTTCTGGGGGCAAGGAGGGAACGCGAAAGCAGATGAAACGACAAGGAAAGAAAGAAGTGCGCGCAGGTGATATCAAGGCAGCATGCGAAGCGTCTAGCATCGAGGGTATAAGATGATAGCGAATGTATTTTCGCTGCATCTCAGCTTCCAGTTCCGGGTGTCTGCTACAGCACTTACACGTTGCTGCGTAGCAGCAAACGTCCTGGGGTCTTGCGCGAAGCCCAGTGCTCGTGTTTCATCGATGACCATAGCTAGACAAAAATCTAGTTGCTCGATGGCGTTAATAATCCGTGCGCTATCTCATCAAGTGCAGGCGAACAACGCTCCAGATGCACCGCATCTATAAACCGCGCATAAATTGAAACATTGAAGGTTTGAAGATGTGACCGAAACGTCTCCGCCTGTTTACCACAACCAGTTTAGTTACATTTTCATGAAACTGCGCTGCCACTCAACTAATTAGGCATGTTCGAGCACGGTATGGTGGTTGCCATTAGGGTGTTTTGTAGCTAGACGTAAAATGTTGCATTTCTTACAAGATCTCAGTACAAGACATATGAGCGGCTTTCGAGCCTACGGAGAACTGCACAGAAGTATAAAGCAGCAGTAAGAAAGGTATCATGAGCCTAATGGCGCAGGTTCAATTAACCGCAGCATTTTGACAGGGCCGGAATGCGAGAGCAATCGTATACGCTTAGATATGTGCACGCGTAAAACGAGGAATATTCGTCGGGAGGTTTCTACGTGCTAATGCTTTTTAGAAAACATGGCGCAGTCACTCCGTCCTTGCGGAGTTTGCGTGAGCAAACATAAAAGAAGCGGCGTTCAGCTGTCTCGGCCTGAAGTGACATGACTACACGTGCGCCTGGATTCACAGGGCGCGCGTGCTGGGCGTTCGCACGATTAATAAAAAGAAAGAAGAGACGGCGTTCGCGTTACTTACTAACGTCTACGGGAGCGAAAGCCATACAAAAGCGAGCGAAAGTGTGGTTGTGCTTATATATGAGAATCGAAGCAAATTAAGTGAGTAGTGATTTGTTTAGTGAAAGTTTATTTAAATGACGATAATCGAAACAAATTGAATACTCAGTTAGTGAAAGTGACATTAGTGGGAGTCGATTAGCGATAGTTGATTAGTGATGTCACACTTGATAAAAAGTGCACGGTGATATAGCCACACTTGATGGCTTTAACCTTCGAGTCACCTTAGGCGAATGCATTAGGATCGCGAATTTTTTTTCTTTTTCTTTTTGATCGACTTTCACCGGACGTTTTGCATTAGGTGTCTTTCAAGGGAAAGATAATATATATAATGAAGTAAGTGTTACAGTGGCCAGCTCTCTTCTGAAACACTGCAGCAGTGGTCGAGTCGTTACAGCGTCTGACTACAATGCGGGAAGTACTGGGTTCGATTCGCAGTGTCGCCAAGCACCCACGTACTTTTTTTTATGGAAAAACGGATAGCACGGCCTTAGGTTATGTGTTGCGGGCACTCTTTTCTTTAGAAGGTGGCCTTTCCGCTATCTTCTTGCACTCCTCTTTATACCCAAAAACGCTGCGCCGTGCTCCCTCACGGATCACAGAAATAAGAGTGTTTTTTTTTTTGCTCTAACCACTACTATCGCAAGAGCGCCCAGTCCCGAAACCGAATTATCATACCTGGGCATTACTTTTCCCGACCCTGGCTATTCGAGCGCTGGTCAGACATCACGTTGTTATCAAGAACATCAAGAGAGACGCGGTGGCCAAACTGCTTGTGGCAAAGATGACTGCCTTTGTCGCGACACGTTTCCGTGCTAGTTGGGTGGGATTCATTCCACGCAGCAACGCAAAACGACAGGGACAGAGAGAAAAGACACAAACACAGTGATGTGTTTGCGTCTTCTCTCTCGGTCTCTGTCGTGTTGCGCAGCTCCGTGTTGTGCCTCTGTCAATGGTTAAAAGAACACCAGCAGGCTATCAAGTTCTGAGGAGAGGGCAGAACAGTAAGCCTGGGAAAAGATTACGGCAAATTCATTTGTGTCATAAAGGGCTACTCTTCTCTTGATAAGCACATGAAAATTTTAAACCCGAGTTTATTCTTTATCAACAGCAGTTGCAGAACAGATGACAGGTGGACAGACAAAAATCCGCGTATTCAGCTTGACTCGTTCTGTGCCCTTAATAGTAATGGGCAACACGTATGACGTATGACAATACATATAAATACCACGCACATATGTAAAAGCATGTACAGCCCCGGGCGAAAGCTTGGTTATGCTGGTTGAAGTCGACTAGTCCATTGTACATATTCGACAAGCGCAATCTGTGGAAACAATGTCACACAGAGGAGCTGTCCTACAAACTTATTTTTGCTGGTTGGTTGCATAGTTTCCAACTTCTTGCTCAGAACTGTACGTTGTAAAATGAAACATCTTGTTTGAATGCACACATTTTATGTAACGTTATATTCATTTTTGCGCAGTAGGAAACATACTTGAGAAATGAAAATGAGATAGAAAAAGGAGAACTAGAAAGCCCCCAAATAGCAAAATTCTTTTAAAAGTTACACTAAACAAAAAACGTAAGTTTTTGTTTAAGAGATACATACATACATACATACATACATACACACACACACACACACATACATACATACATACATACATACATACATACATACATACATACATACATACATACATACATACATACATACATACATACATACATACATACATACACACATACATACATACATACATACATACATACATACATACATACATACATACATACATACATACATACATACATACATACATACATACATTGAGGACTAGTTAATAGGATGAACTGCTATAAAACAACAATGCTGATACACTCAGTCTTTAGCATATCAGGTTTCAAGGCAGTAACTTACGAGACAAACCTCTTACCACTCTTATGTGCCAACTCGGCATTTCTCGAACATTCTTGGAACAATTTGATGCATACTTTCTGCTGCTGACCCCTCACAAGCAATTTTTATACATTTTCGTGGACGGCAGCTCACGACGATATATAAGAAAAGAGCCCCTAACAATGTGATGCCGAGGAAAAGTGCAATGCATCACATTTTGGTACATGTCTGCAAGATGACACATAGTTTATTTACATAGTCCGGCACATTGACAACACTATAACAAGCCATGTTAGGTGACATGGGCTGAAAAATAGGCACATCTTGGACAAATTCTCAACAATACATAAATAAAACAATTCGCTGTTACTAAGCTCCTCGGTACAAATGCTGTTGTTGACATGTCAAGACTTCTATTGCTTCTCCTGAAAACACTCCTCAAAGGTTTCAAAGTGTGCACATGTGCCGACAGCCTTCAAATGAGAGACTGCTGTACAGCAGTCTCTCATTTCGCTCTCTCATTTCGCTTGAAAAACATTTCAGTGCACTGCTGGGCAAGGCATGGGATGTGAAGCTTCAGTGCCTTGCATGTATATCTTGCTGCTAGCCTCAGCTGCGATGTTTATCAGCAGCAATGTGCAGAATAAGATTTTATAATGTGCCACGACAAAGTAATTATGTTTCAGGTGCATAAAACATGGACAACAATAAAAGAATTTAAGAACATTTACCTGGCACAGTTTACAGAATGCTAAATACATTTTCGTGAAGCTATCACAGCTTATCTGAATATAGTAGCAATGGTTATCAGCCTTCAAATTTGTTCGAAGTCGCCAGTTCCAAGATTAGAGCACACCAGCAGCTCTCTTCAGGCTAAACCATTGTACAGCCGCATCAAAAGGCATAAGTAAATGCATAGTATGTCACCCTACAAAAAGCAATGAATACTTTCAGCAGTAATATGAGCAAAGCTACATAGATGATAAGCTATTTGCAGAGTATACAATTACATTATGGAGAAATCTATGGCAGCAAACACTATATGAAAAAAAAATTAAAACTTACACAGTACATGCAGAGAGGTTGACTGTTGAAGAGGACAGAGATGCGATGGGATAACATTACACAGGTGCTAAAGCCTGTTGGACATACTAGGAATAGTGCGCTCCTCTTGCATCTAAATAATCCGTGGAGAAGGACTTTACAGAGCTTATATAAACATAAAATTATTTGTGATATACTAATGCGTGTATTCTGAACGACTATATCGACCTAGTGCAAATTTACCTGCTTCAGTGGTTTCATTCTTGCACTAATAAACATGAAAACACGGTTTTGGTTGCCGACCATGGCTGCTGTTTCTAATGGCAGTGAAATGCAGAGACACACATGCACTTCGATTTACGTGGATGTTAAAAATTCAAGGTAGCCGAAATTAATTTGCACATTAATAAATAATACTACAGTGTGCTTTACATTAACGTCAAGGTTTGGTATGTTAAATGCAGACTTTAAATAATTTTGAATCCTCAGGTACAAGGAATTGCTCAATGATGCACTGCTTAACAATTTAACTACAGCTGTGCAGATTCTCACCATACAATTCGAACTGTTCCGTCTATCACAATACATTCTTTCTGTTGATGTGCACTTTGAGCAGCAGGACACAGTCACTGGCGGTCGCTCTCTACTTGTTGGCCTTGTGTGCTTTGTCCGAGGTACATTGTACAATTACATGACAGTGGGGCGCCTGATCCCGTAATACTGCTGGAACATAGAAAAATACAGATGATTGTTACAACCGTGCTATGTCTAAAAATGGACAGCTGATATGTGCAAAAATTCTAGCTGTCGTATTTTCAGAAGCCGATGACAAGTATGAAAAAATAAAAAACAGGAAAAAAAGGTCTGAACCTAGAGGCACCAACAATGAAGACTGAAAAAATATTTTATGATATAAATGTGTAACTGCGATGCTCGTTTTGAAGGCAACGAACTTCTGCCTAATAGTGAGACATAAGCTAATAAAGTATCTTCTATTTCGACTTTACACTAGGTGCAAGAAGCCGACCAAAAATGGGTTGACTATGCTAGAATCTAAGAAAAAAAAAAACAAGTATTTGGGGAGTATTGCTACCCCACAACTATAACGTCATCCATCTCACGTACTTTCCTCGCGTTATCAACCACGGTCCCGGCACTTCCCGGTCACGAATGACGGGCGTGTTATCAAAGTGACATAGCATTCTTGATAGGAAAGTACCAAGAGCCGAGTTTCCAAAAAAGCAAACGCAAGCAAGCAAGATTGCGATTATTGCTCTGTGGCAGAAATACTCCCAAATACTTGATTTTTTCTTAAAGTGTACTCATGTATTTCTATGTTACAAGACAACAGCTATTGTTCATCACTTTAAAGTTATCTAACATAACCACCTGATCCTACAGTGTGCATGAGCAATTTTGAAGACTAGAAAACACAAAGCATTTGCGGATTATGTGTGTTCTTGTGGCTCAAAACCGTTTTTCTTAACAAAATTACACTTTGGAAAAAAATGCGCTTGATTAGGAGAAATGATTGTGAGCAACAAACACACTAATAATCCACAAATGCATGTTAATGGGCTCTTATGGCTTCCACAAACACTCACCATCATTATTATTACTGTCAATGCCATGCCGGACGAATATGCTGTGTCCTGCTCAGAACACCAAAGGTGCACTGTGTGACTTGTCTTGCATGGGTGGGGGCTGCACTGCACTGCTGCTCAGCTGGGCCAGCCACGGACAGGAGGGTGAGCACCCATGGCACTCAGGCATAGCGAGAGTCACCTTCAGAGATCAACAAACGTGTATTCAGGTCACATAGAATTTGTAGAAATAACCGTACCACTATGCAATTGTGCTGAGAACATGTACGGCGGAAATACAACGTGCCACAACATTGAAAAAAGATAAGCTATGGCAGGTAAAATGCGCATTTACTGCTCCTGTGTGGCCTGAAGCTTGAACTAGAGCACTTTCTCTCTGCATGTTGCGAAAAGCCAGGCGATTTTCACCTGCTTGCTATTTCCATGCATAGCACTTGATACACTGAGTGAGTCACAAGCACAAGAGCTCAATAAGCAATAAAAGTATTTGTGCTATTTCAAAAGCACAACTTTCCAGTCTCACATGTATGGAGTAAAATTCATAAGCTGCAGACTTTACATTTTCGACATTGTCAATTCCATCATAGTTTGCTTCTCCTTAAGTGTCCAATTAGCATCGCTGTGTGAGAATAATACAAGCATCAACTGTTAGTAACAAGGTCTGGGTTGTGAAGGCGTGTACCGGTGTTCACTGTACCATCTGTACTTAAACTAACCTAGCAACCAGCCATTAGGCAGTTTTCTGCTCTTGAAGCTCCCAGGCAGAGCACAGTCCATCCAGATGAGGCTGCCATGCGTGCTTCCAGGCCCCTTTGGGGTCGGCTGGATGATGACACACCCACCGTTGCAAAAGACTTGTACATTTAGGGAGCACAAGTCTTTCCTATTTCTGTACAGGTGGTCCAAGTCATAAGGTGGGCTGAGTTGCCAGTGCTTGCAATCGATGGATCCCAGGGCCTTACGAAAGTCTGCGATCTGTGTAGAGGCCAAGAAGGATATATTCAAAAAACTATCATTGAAAGCGCTTTTAATACATATTTGGCAGTAACACAAAAACTATCACTTAGTCAAAGCTATCAAATATGCTATATTCAATGTGAAACAAACTGAAGCCCTATGTAAGCTTTACGTACTGTAAGATATATATTTCCTGGTAAAGTATAGTGCTGCACAGCAGTAATCTTCTATACAATAATTTTGCAATGTAAAGGGAATTCCTGAAAAAGTGCTACATGGCTTCTGGAAAATAAGTTCGCATCAAATTTTTTTTTTCTCAACTGTCAAGCGTGGCAAACAAACAGGCTGCTCTTAATAATCAGATAAAAGCCTGCTTAAGCCAAATCATAAAAACTGCTAGTGTACTTGCTCATATTGCAACATATTTATTTTGGCCATATATACGTATATGCAAAGCGGCAGTAGTACATTTTTTGTACTGGAACTTAACATGGGGTGACATTACAGTTTCTGGGATGAAAAACTTACAAAAGTACGTCATAGCACTACACGAACAGCAACGAAATTAGTTGCGCAAGTTCAACTCACCGATGGCAAAACGATATTAGCAGCCGTCAGCGTCATCGGGAATCGAATGTGCTCTGCAGCCACAGGCAAAAGACGTCTGTGGACTGGAAGCTGCCGTTGACGTAGAAATGCAAGGCTAGCAAGACGTGTACGTCCACTGGTGAAGACTGAGAAATCGCCGCGGGCCGTTGTAGTCAAGGCTCCAGTGCCGTGCAGAACGACAGGACAGATGGCCTCGAAAACCTGTAGTTAGCAGGTGCTGGTCTACAACTTCATCCGAGGCAAGGCACCAGTGAGAAGTGTGTTCTGTCCGGAGCGAAGCGTGACGTCCACGTGCTTTCGCTGCCAGGTACAAGTCCAAGTTTTCACCGGAGAACAGTCAAGGCGTACTGCCAAAGCAGCCACAATTACAGCAGAATGTCTCGGTGCGCGACTTCAGTTCGACACGTTATGACGTTCGGATTACGGTTATCACAAGAAGGAGAAGCAACGAGTTAAAAAAGAAAGCACCAAGCCCAGTACCATATCCTTAAAGCGCCCATAAAGCACCATCGCAACTTCGTAGGGCGAAACACGGTTATCAACGCTTTTAGTCTTCTGTCACGCGGGCAGAGCCTCTTCACAAGTCTTGGAAATGTCAACACAGCACCACTGTTCACAACGCACATCGTTTCACTCCCGAACACTGCATTTGCCTGGACTGCTCACAAGAAAATAGAAGCGCGCGGGCTAACCAGTGGCGAAGCAAGAACCAAATACAGAGGGTAGTTTATGCGTTACGGTACGAGCACGGAATCACTGAAGTAACGTGTCAAAATGCTGTCAATTCGAAATTCCGCACTGCACCTTACTGAGACACTAGAAAGCGAAGCAAACGAACTGTTACCGACACTCAAAGACACATTGCAGGCGCCTCCAGTGCCAGTTACCGTCCGTACACAGGCGCCGATCCCTGCTTCATAAACACACCGAGGCACAGGCTTCGCTACGCTTCACCGCACACGAAGAGACACTGCCGTCGGTCTTCACACGGCTTGCGCGCACCGAAAAAGCAGCGGTATTCACAGCACATCCAGTCGAACGCTGAAGGAACTCAAGCGCTTGCGAAAATCGGCGCCGACACATACAGCTTACGGCGCCATGTTGTTTTCGCGAACTGCGCCGCAGGGGCGAGCGCTAATGGCGCGTTCACACTGAGATATTCGGCGGCGAGAACGCGCGGAATCCGCTTCGGCGGCAGCGAGATCCGCCGGAAAAGCCCATTCCGCGCCGATCGGTCCTGGACCGATTTTTGCGGCAGCTGCCGCCGGATTCCCTCACCGCGAACCAATCGGAACGCGAGTCGAACATTCGAAAAATGGCGGCGGCTTTGTGATATCGCAGTCGTCGAAGCCCGCAGCAACAGCGAAGTCTTTCGTAATCATCCTGTAGCTCTCGACAACTGCCAAGGGTTATCGCGATTATCATCTTTGCAATACACCATCGCGATCTCGTAAAACGGGTAGCATTATCTCCGCTCGACCAAGCTTCTCGCGTCTTGCAAATCAGGACGAACCAACCACTACTGCTTGCGTTGTTTCTTTTGTTCGGCGAATGCATGTTTATCCTCGTCAGACATCGCCAGAAAGTTGCTTTGCAGTAGGCCCAGCAGTTCGACGACCCTGCTCCTGTTTATGCGCTTCGCGATAACGAAACGCGTACACAACGCAGAGCGCGTCGATGCCAGCGTTCCTTCGCGCGAAGGGACGATGACAACTAGACGCCCTAGTTTCGGCGGTGCGGTTGCTAAGTGGTGTGAACAATGTGGAATTCCGGCGGCGCGCGAATTCCGGTCGCTGTGGCCGGCGGATTCCCCAGTGTGAATGAGCCATAAGAGAGCTCACAAAAAGCTCTTGCGCGTTTTTCGCGGCGAGGTAAAAATTTCTCTTATGTGCGAGGGGGAAGATATGACGAACACGACAGGAGCGCGCGATGAAAGAAGTGTTTTGTCAACGTCATAAGATGACCTGACGTAGAGAGTACTGCTTCCCAACCAATCACAAGCTGCGCCTCTCGCCCAAGCCGTCGTCTGCTAGCGTTTGTCGCCTGCTACGATAGGAGCCTGCAGCGGGTGTTTCGCCTTGGCTACGCGATGATTTCCAGGTCAAGCTGACGCTTCTGAGCACAAAATACATATATGAGTGGGTAAAGCCACCTTTTTTGATATTCTCACGCCAAGCTAAATGGCAGTTAATATTGAAAGGGACATGAATTCGGCAAAGGTTTGTTTATACTCGAGAATCGTGAGCATTCGCATATATTTTCGACGTCATTTCAAATTACTGGAGCCATTTATTTCTGACTGCTCGCCGTATAAACGCGTTCCGTTCGGTTTCCGAACAGTGAAGGTCGAAAAGCTCGATTTATTTGCGATTTCATGCATAATCACGCACATCTATAATATGCTGTGATTTTCAATGTACGAGCCCACTCTGGATCGGCCCAAAGTGCATAACGACAGCTGCATTTCGGATATCGTGCCTATTGTGCAGTTAAAGCCAATCCAACTAGACAAGTTCTGGAATCACATAATAGGCTTTCGTAACGGCTAACTGAAATGCTCCGCTCAATTTTATTTCCAATAGCGTGCAGCTGATGTGCTCCTCTGAACCTCTTTGGTGGTAATTTCGACCAATGCTGCGTACATCATCGTACACTGGACATCTCATTGGAGGAAGTAGGACACAACACAACAACATAATAAAAAATGTTGACCAAATACCGCGCCGCTTTCGACTTCATCGACCATTCATGTAGAACTTTGGTTTTAATCCAACCACAAGCCTTTGCATGCATAATTTTTCGCCATTCACACCCAACAGGCTTCTTTAATTACTGCGACTCCCACCTTATTGGACGACTGCGAGTGTCAATAGTGTCCATAGCGTACAAACGCAACAACACACGAAACTCAAAGCGCCGAAATAAATTAAAACGTACCAGCAATCATCAAGCAGCCTTACATGGCCGTGAATTAGCTCAAAATCAGCCACGGCACCCAGATACCCGCCGCAGTTGCATGTTCTAAACAGCCATATTGTTCGTAAGAGTGGTCCCCACCACTCTTGGGATTTCCTCGTAGCCACGCTGTTCGTGCGCAATTTTTTTGCTTCGTGAATCCACTTACGAGCCTTTTTCAGTGACGTCACCAAATATAGCAAATGCATCACCAACGCTTACATGTTCCTGGGCAGTCGCAGCGCGCTTTACCACAGCCGGCCGATGTGATAACGATGGCCTCTTACGACGCTTTTTTCGCTTCGTGAATCGACTTACACGACAAAATTTCTCTTACGCGACAATTTGCCCGTAAGTGAGTTTTGTGAATTCGGCCCCTGTTCTGCGTCTCACGCATGACGACTCAACCTCTGGTCATTTAAGAACCGCACGAACACTTAGTCGAACCAAAGAGCGGTTCTATTGGCCTCAAATGCGCAAGACAATTGAAAAATATGTGGCCAGTTGTACGCAGTGTCAGAGCCACAAGCGGCCCATCTCAGGTCCAGTCGGTTATCTGCAGCCCGTAAAGCTCCCGAGTTCTCCTTTTGAAAAGGTCGGCATTGATCTGATGGGACCATTCCCACGTTCTTCAAAAGGCAACCGGTGGATAATTGTATGCGCTGACTACCTGACGCGGTATTGCGAGACGGCTGCCTTACCCTCAGCCACGGCAGGCCAGGTTTCGGAGTTCCTGTTGCATTCAGTCCTACTCCGGCACGGGCCACCTCGCGTGGTGATAAGTGACCGTGGTCGCCAATTTACCGCCAATGTGGTAGAATCATTACTTCGCTTGTGCGCCTCCCAGTTCCGACACTCAACTGCTTATCACCCGCAAACTAACGCTCTGACCGAGCGCACAAACCGAACGTTCATCAACATGTTATCCATGGACGTCACCTCCGACCACAACAACTGGGATGAAGTACTACCAGTGATTCCACTCCTGCGCCAACTGCGCCAAAGTGCGCCAAATTGTATTTACTGCGCCATCCTGAAAATATCGACGAAATTTGCGCCAAACTGCGCCAAAGTCTCGTGTTTGGGGGCGTCTATCACCGGCAATCGCACCGCCGGCGCTTCAGAACATGTGCAGCTCGATCTTGGGGCTGCCAATAAAGTCGCAATCATGGACCAAGAATTATTCCGCTGAATAAATAGCGCTCGCACGTGCGTTCCGAGTAAGCCACGATGCCATGCACGGTGCCGACGCAGCTTCTGTTCTGCAAGTCAGCTCGACAGCAAAACGCGCTCTCCGCAGAGGCTCGTGACGTCTAGGCCTATCGGTAGCGAGAAAGTGCGACGGCGATTCATCGGCGGACGTCGTCTGTTCCAGAAACGCTGCTGATAGCTCGTTTCAAGGGCGAGACAGACGGTACGATTTTTCATGCGATTCGACGTCCGACACTGCGGAGGGGAAACCGGAATGGTGACCTTTCATAGCATCGTACAGCCACCATTCCCTCTCCCCCACCGCGGCGTCGGCCGTCGGATCGCATGGAAAATCGGACCGTCTGTCCCCCGCTTCAGGCGTCGCACGGCATTTAATTAAAGTCGAATTTAATTAATCGTCGATCACCATCTCCGCGACGACGCTCTCTGTCACCCATGCGTCGTCGCTCAGCTACAGAGGAGGGAAACTGATTGCTGCAGTTCCGGAGGCAAGAGCTGCATGCAAGTCGAACTGCCCAAGGCCTCCATGTGTTTCGCCGCCAAATGTTATAGACGTCGATGTCGAAGGAACCGCCGCCGTTGCGCTTATTGACACAAGGGGCCGCCGTTTCCGTCATCTCTGAGACACTGTGCCGCAAGATAAAGAAGTTGACGACGTCGCTATCAGGACTAATGCTCCGTACTGGCAGCTCACAGTGCATTGCGCCGTCAGCTGTCTGCACTGTGCGAGTCACCATACAAGGTGCACTTTACGTGATCGAGTTCTTTGTGCTACCGTCCTGCTCCCACGACATTATTCTCGGTTGGGACTTCCTATCGAGTCATAGCGCCATCATAGATTGTTCTCGCGCAGAAGTAGCTCTTATGCCGCTGCAGACCTCTCTTTCGTCGGAACCTCCCCACAAACTAGTCGTCGCTGAGGACACAGATATACCCCCAAACTCGTGGACCCTCGTAGCACTGACCTCTACGACTGCACCAGACGGAACAGCGCTCTTTGCCCCGTCGGACGTATTTCTACGTCGTCGCGGCTTACGACAGCCATTTGCAGTACTATCGATTAATTCTGGCGCTACGATAATGCTCGTTGCCAACTCGCTGACGTCCGCCGTTACCTTGCTTCGCGGGGAATCTTTGGGGCACGTACAAGACGTCGACCTCTTGCGTTCCATGGACTTCTCTGAGGACCAACGCCACCTTCAGCTGAACGCCATGACGTCACCTGTTCCCAACTCTTTAGCCCCAGATAATTTCCGCCCTCCAATCGCCGACGATCTACCACCATCGCATCGCAGCCAACTCCTCGCCCTTCTGCAAGACTTCCGCTCGTCCTTCGATTGTGCCCAGCCAACCTTGGGCCGCACGACGAGCGTCACACACCACATCGACACCGGTTCACATGCTCCCTTACGCCAACGACCCTATCGAGTTTCCGCGGCAGAACGGCAAATTATCAACGAACAAGTCAACGACATGCTTAAACGCGCAGTGATACAGCCGTCCCAGAGCCCCTGGTCCTCTCCTGTCGTACTTGTGCGCAAGAAGGATGGATCAATAAGGTTCTGCGTTGACTATCGCCGCCTCAATAAGATTACTCGAAAGGATGTGTACCCGTTGCCACGCATCGATGACGCTCTCGATTGCTTACAAGGGGCAGAATATTTCTCGTCTTTAGATTTACGCTCAGGTTACTGGCAAGTACCGATGGATGTCACCGATCGTGCGAAGACTGCTTTCGTCACTCCTGATGGACTCTACGAGTTTAACGTCATGCCGTTCGGATTGTGCAACGCCCCAGCTACTTTCGAACGAATGATGGACAACATCCTTCGCGGCTACAAGTGGAACACCTGCCTTTGCTACCTCGACGACATCGTAGTCTTTTCTAGGGATTTCCCTACTCACCTTGTCCGCCTACGTGAGATTTTGACGTGCCTCACCTCAGCTGGTCTTCAACTCAACATCAAAAAATGTCATTTTGCGGCGCGCCAGTTGACGATAACGGGTCACGTCGTGTGCAAGGAAGGCGTTCTTCCGGACCCAGCGAAACTCCGGGCCGTTGCCGAATACCCCAAGCCCACTTGCATGAAGACGCTTCGAAGATTCATTGGGCTGTGTTCCTATTTTCGTCGATTTGTTCGCGACTTCGCTTCCATCATCGCCCCTCTTACCAATCTTTTGACAACTTCTAATGGCCTGTCTGCTTGGTCAAGAGAGTGCGACACATCTTTCGAAACGCTACGGCGCTTACTGACATCGCCTCCAATACTTCGGCACTTTGACCCTGATGCGCCAACGGAAATCCATACTGACGCCAGCGGCGTCGGCCTTGGTGCAGTACTGGCTCAAAAGAAACCGGGATACGAAGAATACGTCGTCGCTTACGCGAGTCGAACTCTCAAGAAAGCTGAGTGCAATTATTCGGTTACTGAGAAGGAATGCCTTGCCATAATTTGGGCTTTGGCTATGTTTCGCCCGTACCTCTATGGCCGCCCTTTCGACGTCGTCACGGACCACCATGCTCTATGTTGGCTCTCATCGCTGAAAGATCCATCGGGACGCCTCGGTCGTTGGGCGCTTCGGCTGCAAGAGTACGACATTCGTGTTGTGTACCGATCAGGCCGCAAGCACTCTGATGCTGATGCGCTCTCCCGCTCACCGCTAGCGTCCGACACAGCTTCCCCATCAGCTTCCTTGTCGCCAATCGACGTCGCAGACATGTCGTTGGAGCAACGCAAGGATACGTGGGTTTGCCACATGCTCGACTTTCTGGCTGATCCATCAGCTTACCCCGCTTCAAGAACTCTTCGTCGCCAAGCGCGCCATTTCGCTATTCGAGATGGTCTCCTCTATCGGCGGAATTACGCGTCTGATGGTCGGAGGTGGCTCCTTCTGATACCTCGCCACATGCGCATGGAAATGTGCGCTGCTTTTCACACCGACCCGCAAAGCGCTCACGCCGGCGTTCTCAAGACCTACAACCGCCTGCGTCAGCGATACTATTGGCGCGGACTGTATTCATTTGTGTGCAAGTATATCCGCACTTGTACCGCCTGTCAGAGACGAAAGGCTCCACCCTAACGACCAGCCGGTACACTTCAGCCTCTCCCGTGCCCAGCGCGTCCGTTTGACCGTGTTGGTATGATTTATACGGCCCGCTTCCCTCGACCACTTCTGGGAACAGATGGATTATTGTCGGCGTAGACCACCTCACGCGTTACGCAGAGACCGCAGCTTTGGCCACAGCAACAGCCCGAGAAGTTGCGTTTTTCATTCTACGCAACTTCGTCCTGCGCCACGGCGCCCCGCGCGAACTTTTGAGCGACAGAGGACGTGTTTTCCTGTCCGAAGCTATTGAAGCATTGCTCGTTCAGTGCAATATCGTTCACCGCATGACGACCGCATATCATCCACAAACCAATGGCCTAACCGAAAGATTTAATCGCACTCTCGGTGATATGCTGACGATGTACACCGCATCCGACCAGACCAACTGGGACACCGTTCTTCCTTTCGTGACATACGCGTACAACACTGCTACGCAAGCCACCACAGGATTCTCACCGTTCTTTCTTTTATACGGACGAGAGCCATCATGCATGCTGGACACCATGCTTCCTTACACACCTGACGCATGTGAGTACAGCCCAATTTCCGACTTTGCAAGGTACGCAGAAGATTGCCGACAGTTGGCCCGTTCATTTACGGCAGAAGACCAAGGTCGCCAGAAGCTTAGGCGCGACGACGACGGACCTCTTGCTGCTTTCAAGACAGGTGCTCTCGTCTGGCTTTGGGTACCGCCGAACACTCCTGCACTTTCCTCCAAGTTACTAGCCCGATACCACGGCCCCTACCGCATTCTTGCGCAGACTTCTCCCGTCAATTACGAGGTCGAGCCCTTGACACCATCTGACGACTTGCGCCGTCGCGGCCGAGAAATCGTCCACGTGTCTCGCATCAAGCCATATTATGACCCCGCTATCTTGTCAACGCCTTAAGTCGCCAGGATGGCTCCGCTATTCCCCGGGGGGCCAATGTAGTGAAGAGAGGACGACGAAGAAACACACGAGCAAGCTAGCAAGCAAGCAAGCCGCAGTGTCAAGAGTAGCAGGGGACTCCAGCTCGCGCTTGCCCGGATTTTGGCTGCTTGACGCCCGCCGCTCTCCGACGCCCTACTCGAGACGCTTGTTGATATTCCCTGAAGACGCGTCAATAAACCACGTCACACAATGTTCAGTAATAACTACATGCGTGCCGCTAAAATGTCTGTCACTTCTGTTTCCGGACATCGCGGAATGAAATCTGGGATCGCTCGCAGTAGATATATGGGACAATATCGAATTTTTCTTGCTTCGCGTTTATGGAAGAGCACGCGAACGGTGGAAACGCGTTGACACTTTTCCTCAGATATACTTTATCCATGGATCTTCATCCAGAACAGCTTTTTCGTAATTCCTTCCGCCAGCACGTCCGAGTTTGTAATCACTCTGCGGTAAATACCCCCTAAAAGGCCCTGCCCTTTCGAGCTCACGAGCTAGGGTTCCAATTCGAATTTTTTGCTTGCTTTTTTAAAAATGTCATCTCATTAGTAAAATCATATCTCCTGGTCGGAGCAGCCGCAAATGCGCAGCTGTCAGTAGCGGGCCTGTCGCTGACGGCCCACAGTGAAGCGGCTACGCCATGTTACACGTCTGCCCCTCGCTTTCGGGGGTCAATAGCTAACGGTTAAAAAAACTCAGTTTCGCTTAAGAGCGAAGCAATGATTGCGATACCGAAAAATTGTATTGTGAAACGAAGTAAGAGTAGCAGCTAACTCTTTTGGATCCGATCTCGCGTAACTCAACAAAACGCTGGTTTAAGGGAATATGGCCCCTCCAGAAACCGAAGCGTTTCCTTGCTCTGAGTTCTCCAAACGCGAAGTAAGCGTTGAGAGCACAGCAAGTCTACGAGCCGTCTCCTGATTCCTCGAGATAGCGCGCGCGCAAGCGACTGCGCCCTTCGAACGATGCGGTCCCCCCCTCCCTTCCGCTCCCCTGGCGTCCCTTCATGCTCCTTACGAAAGACGGGCGGGGCGTTTCCTCTCTGTTTGATGAGCAATCGACGGCAGGCCCGCACGCGGGAAGATGTTATCTCATGCACTGTCCGTGCGACGGAGACAGATGGCCGGCTAGTTTAATCAGCCGCGTTCGTCGCCAGCGCTCGCGAGCTTTTACCCGCGCCTAGAATGCGTGTGGTGATGTTATTAATTTGGACTTTATACAGAAAATTACGGCAACGGCGACGGCAAAAATCCGCCGAGAGTGTCCATATAATTGCTATCGCAAGGCTCAATGTACAGGGCAGATTTTGCGCCCCCCCCCCTCTTAGGTGATTATGGGGGGGGGGGGGCTTCCGCCCCACCCTGCCCCCCCTGTGCGCACGCCTATGCTCCTGAGATAATTTTTTCCATGAGATTTGCAATGAATCGAAATATTTCTAGCCTTCATAAGAGCCCCATTATAATACTCAGGTGCTTGAATGTTAATGCAATATCCTTCTGTATTGCATTCCAGGATGTAAAATTCACTGCTCCAAAGGCTCTCAGATGCAAAATTATCTGCTCCAAAGTGCTCCAAGATGAAAATTTTGCTGCTCCAAAAATTGCTCCAAATCAGAAGTCCTCGGTAGCATCACTGAGTACTGCCGTTCGTGACGTACGCCTACAACTTTGCGAAACACGAAACGACAGGTTACAGCCCTTTCTCCTGCTCTACGCTCGCTCGCCTTGACATACGCTGGACACTATCTTTCCTTTTGTCGTCCATGACGACTTGTCAATTGCGGAGACTTTGTGTCCCGCAGAATAGGCTCGTCGACTTGCACGCTTACGTACATTGGCAGCGCAAGACTCCTACAAAACACGCAACGACAGTGAACACCGGCATGTAACCTATGTTCCCGGTGATCTAGTGTGGGTGTGGACCCCAGTACGCAGACGTGGCTTGAGCCAAAAGCTACTCGCACACTACGCCGGTCCGTTCGTGATCCTCCATCGTCTAATCGAGGCAAACTACGAAATCGCACTTCTGACTACTAGTGGCCGACGTTCATGCAAGACCGAGGTGACGCATGTTGCCCGCCTGAAGCCGTATACACGAAGGACACAGGAATGACTCGCCCAGAGGGCTTCGTCTGAGAGCAGAGGAATGATACGAAGTGTCACAGTCGGTGAAAAACAAGGGAAGCGCGAGTAGAGAAAGAGGACGACGACGTAGCTGCTACGATTTCTGCGGTCTCAGTGCCCATTGAAAACCCCCCTTACGCTACTCCAGAGTACGTAACAATATTTACTTTTCAAATGCATCGAGTATGATTTCTTTTTGCATTAGTAGAGCACTTTCCGTCGTGCGCTGCTTTGTGAAACCAAATTGAAAAGGCGTCATAATGTGGTGCTTGTTTAAGAATGACACTATTCGTTTATGTAATAACTTTTAAATTACTTTAGAAAATACAGGTAAATAGAAATTGGTCTGTAATTGGTCATGCTATTTCTGTCACCGCCTTTAAAAATAATAGAAGCTAATAATAGAAGCTCTGGCTATCTGAAGAAGACTAGGAAACGTGCCCAATGAGAAGATTAAGTTAATCATGAATTCTAAAACAGGAGGTATGACATGAATAACATGCTTAACTGGACGGATTTCTAGGCCGTCTACGTCACAACAGCTGCTATTCTTTAGTGACATGAAATCAGCCGTATCCTCCTGTGTAGTCACCGGAAATAGAAATGCGCTTTCGCCTATTTGCGTACCCATGAATCGAGCAAAATTATTCTCGTGCGAGATCTCCCCAATAGAGGTAAAAAATTTAATGAAGGCTTCAGCCAGGTCATCACCAGTAAGAACGCGGTTGTCTACTGTAAGTTTATTTGGGTATATGCTACTTATTTATTTATTTATTTATTTATTTATTTATTTATTTATTTATTTATTTATTTATTTATTTATTTATTTATTATTTTATAACACTGCTACTCTCCTTCGAGAGCGTGTCAGTTGGGCAATACTATAATTGTTCACATAAAATATAAACAAAAAAAGAAATGTACACGTAAAAACTTGCAAGCATAATAACAGGGCATGAAGATCATAAAACAATTGAGCAGTACAGAAGTTTAACCCTAATTATGTTAGTAATACACAATGTATACAATAACCACAAGATACAAAGCTAAGACCATGCCGAACGGCGATACAAAGAAAATACATGATTCAAGAAAAGCAATCATGTTGGCATTGGTATCGTGGGGGAGAAAAGTGTGGATATGGCAACATGTTCACCTTTTTCCAGATGGCTTCGGATGTTTTCGTTTTTCAGGGCTCGAAAAGGTTGCTAAAATATTGAAATTTGCTTTTCTTAATAAAGAGTTTGTAGTATTTCCGTGTTTTCTAAATGTCTCGAACTCTTCTTTGTCTCTAGATTTTAAAAATTGTTGATAAAGTGCGTTTTTTACTTTTATAGCTTGAAGACACTCCGAAGTAATCCAAGGCTTTCTTGCCTTGCGTGGTGTGCGTTTTGTTTTGAGCGGAAAGCGCTTGTTGTAGGCTTCGCTAACACTTTCGATGAAAACATTATACGCTGTGTCTGCATCAGTTTCACGGTAAACAACATCCCATTTTATCTTGGATATATATGCAACAAACATATCAATTGTGCTAGGACATGTGTACCGGAATGGTGTAGGCGGTGACTTTGCATCTCTAAGTTGACGTTTAGTTTGACTTAAAGTTGAATAAACAGGTCGCTAATATGTGTCTTATGGACACCCGGGCAAATTGGTTTTCTTGTGCTATTTGTAATAATGACGTCGATAAGAGTGCAGCATTACTCATAACTGTACTCATGTATTCGTAACTACGAATAAACTGTTGAAACGTTTAAACAAAAACAACACACATATTGGTGCTTTTAGGTGCAGTTATCTTATTTAACTTTCGCTGACACGAATACGCAAATAATGGTCCGCAGCGCCACACAATGTTTGCGACAAACGCTTGAACCACTCAACGGCCCTTCAAAACTGCCGCTTGGCAGCACGACAACTCCATCGAGTCGATAGAGTTGTGGCATTTCGATGGCCATCGAATGGATGACCTTTCAGGAGTGCCCGTGCGACAGAGGTATTGAGCCAGTCACACTGTAATATTGTCAATGTCAGATTGTGGTTCTAAACATACATCTATTCTTACGAATCTTACTGCTTTGGACCCATTTGTTCATTATCGTCATCCTCTTTTATTCCACTGCAGGACGAAGGCCTCGCCCAATGATCTATCCTGCTGATTCCATTTTACCCCTGCGAACTTCGTAATTTCCTCACTCCGTCTGACTCTCGGCTCTCTTCTATCCCGTGGTAACCACTCCGTTGCTCTTACTGTCCACCGGTTGTCAGTCCTACGCATCACGTGGCCAGCCCAGGTCCATTTCTTTCGCTCGATGTCAGCTAGGATGTCTGTAAGCCCTGTTTGTTCCCTGACGCATTCTGCCGTCTTCCGCTCTCTTACTGTTATTGTCTAGAAAATGTGCAACTTATTCTTTTTTCATTTGCCTGTACCAATAATTTGCACCGTTTGTTACTGCCTTGCACGAACGTTACGTAGACGCCGTTGTATCTTGTGCGGCCTCATTATATAGAGTATGGGTGGCAAGGCCTCAGCCAGGTAGACAATGGTCTTCCTTTAATCTTGCCATCTAAGACGTACTCCGTGCCTAAAAAAATACCAGGTACAAATAAATAAATAAATACATAAATAACAGAACATTCCAAGTGTTCGAGAATTTTCGAACCACCACCCTCCTTGTCTTCCTCAGCTCACAAAAATGCCACTCACATGGAGTGGAATGTTTGGGCTGAGAGAAGACAAAGGAGGGAAGGGATCCTTGATTAAGGCTATGAGATGTCGCAGTATGAACTCCTCAGTTGCTACTTGAGAACGCGGGGTTTCTAGTCTACCTTAACACTAATCGTTGGAATTTTTTAGCGTACGCTAGGACTGGACTAGCAAACTGCACATTATTTTTATTTGCGCGAGTGTGCCCTCTAGCCATTTGACGGCTGTTTTCAGCCTTCCCTAGAGTGTTGTTGTAATGGGGTGGCGCTCGATTCACTGCGAGACCGCTCAAAGGACACACCAGAAGTGAGACAGAAAAAGCGCTTCATTTCGTCCTTTTATTATTCCTGGTGTTTACGCCATTTTTTGCGCCATAACCGAGTGGGCCAACTCAAGCTGCTTCTGCTATTTTCGAAATGTACGAGCCCCAATTGGTCGTCCGGTGCTGAAGGGAGCGTGCCTGCGTCCGACTCTGCATTTACGCTCAGCAATTACGTCATCTGTCACACGTTGGGGCCCCTCTCTCCGCAGGGGCACTCTTCATCGACGCCGTGGCGATTGTTGGCGTGCACAGCTGGAAATGACCCGTGCCGGTCGACTTCGGCCGGCCAACCACCTCGCAGTTTGGGAGCCAGCCACGTGGTGGCCTATACTGGATTACCCTGGGGCGAAGCCGGCTGCTGCTGCAACTGAGTACATAAGCCGCACAGTTGGTGCGTGCCGAGACCTTCTCCAAGCAAATCTAGATGTGCCCGAGCCTCTGTAATGACTGCGCGCCGCTACAGTGCGGCGATTAACGCACCTTGTGAAACTGACTGAAATACGGACGCCGATTCATCTCTCCTGGATTAGAAGCCCAAGTCGAAACATACGTGCACACAGACGCACGCATATAATATATATATATATATATATATATATATATATATATATATATATATATATATATATATATATATATATATATATATATATATATATATATATATATATATATGTGTGTGTGTGTGTGTGTGTGTGTGTGTGTGTGTGTGTGTGTGTGTGTGCGCGCGTGCGTTATACTGGTTTTCCGGTGCCGGCCTGTTGTTTTTTTTTTGTAAAGCCTTGTGGTTAGTTTGTTCTCATATTAGGAAACTGTAACGTCCAGTATGTTTATAAGAGAATGACAGTATTCGTGCGAAAGCGAAATGGCTTGGTGGGCAATGTTAAAATGAGCTGTAAAGAATAAATGTTCATTTTCACCATGGGGCCAGACTTAAAAAAAAAGAAAATGTCATATACAAATCGCTGATAATAAAAAGGCTTTAATGCGCGATTTCTAATAAAGTAATATTATAGAATAGACTTGAAGATACTAGCGTAATTTGGCCCCATGCGAGTGTCCATTGATGTTCCACTTATTTGAATATAATCTGAGCCATCAACTTCAGAATTATCAAAGGGGTCATGAAGCACCCCTTGGGCTTGTTGAAAAAATACATCCTACGGGAAGCTGACACGGCTATGAACTGCTGAGCCAAAATTGCAGTCGTGTGCGCCGCGTAAAGGCTACAAGCGGAGCACGAAGTTGCTGTTTTCTCAGGCGCCCTCTTTCAAATAGAGGCTGGTTCTCACTCTCGTCGGTAGGCGGGGTGTCTGCCAGTTGACGTCACGAATCTGTTTTTCCACGTCGCAAGAGACATAGCATCCTTATTGGCCAATAGCCGACATAAATCAAGAACGGTGTTTGCATCAGATGCGCTTGTTCGCGATTATACTGTTTTCAAAGTTTTCGAGTTTTCAAAGAGATGACTCACTTCCGGCAGAGGCGACTGTCGTCTGCTGAACTCAGCGCGCCCGCGCACGTTCGAGCGTAGCCTAAATTTGGCCACACTGCCTTTTCGGTGTCACAGCCTCTTGTGCTTCGCTTGTTTCGATTAGTTTTGAATGTCATAACTGGCTTCAAATCTTACCACACTTGTGTGTGGCGTTGAGTTATAACGCCACGGATCTCGTGCTGACTTGATCAATGCGTGCACAGGTCGAGTTGCAAGCAGGTTTTTAATTAACAGGCCGGAGAGCGGCCCCTCGTGAACCATGTGGGTTGGATTATAACTGAGGGTTTTAACATTATTATTCTTTTGACAGGGAATGCACACGATCATTTAGCCTTTGGATAATACACTTCACGTCAGAGATATCCCGAAGATGGATTGAGCGGTAAGGTCGAAATAAAGAACCTGAATTCCACTGTCAACTCACTGAGTGTACCTTTGCTTCCCGTCGTCTTTAAAGAACAACCATCGGCCTGTGTTTAAGCTTACGTAAGGCCACTACATAATTTGTGGAGCGTCATGCAGGCCGAAGTGAACACCTTCAGCTCCGAATTCTGCCGTTATGAAAAGGACAAACGTGTGTCCTCTTGAGTGCTTGTCTATATATCGACAATACTTCGTTCGCCCGAAATACGTGGATACCAGCGTGACAAAGGTATCTTCAGTTGACCGAGCGTATGTGCATTCCATGGGCGTATGCTGTGTGGCAATTTTAGTAATTTCTACCGCGAGCTGCTCGCGTCCAGTGGCAGCAGTGCGTTCTGAGCTGTTCTAAGACCGCCTGTGTTTGCATTGTAGGGGTCTGGGCCAGCCGCCGCTCAGGAGCCCTCATACACGAGGACGAGACACTGAGCAACACGTCTTTATCATTCCAAGACTCGGCCGCGACTCACTGTGAACGGCCACTGAGCGCGAGCGGCGAGCGTGTCCATCGTTCTCTTCTACCGTCGGTGCGCTCGCGGCTGCCGCTCCCATAGCATATAAAAGTTACATGCACAGACGCCACAGTTACAAGAATATTGCAACGCGCCTACATTAGGTGCATTTAAAGCGCGCCTACTGTCGCGAGCTGCACGCAGGGGCAACAGCACCTTCTGAGCAACTGAACGATAATCTATTTCCGCAATTAGCACTTATTTGCAATTCGCGCTTTAGCGCGGCATACAGTGGTTCTCTATAACTGATATTTTGTAATTAGTTGCTTTCATACCATGAGACTACCTACTATCTTACTAATTAACCGTAATTATTAAGCATCACAACACCGCGCTAATGCGAATGCCGAAAGCGTGCCCCGATGTCAAGCTAATCTAGTAACGTTGGTCAAGCATAACATTCAAAAATTTAACAGTGACATGTCTCCCACAAAATAAAAAAAGTTAATGCACTTGCACTTCTACCTTGTGAACGTCCATGCGTTCCTTGCACTCCCCTTGCACGGATGACGCAGTACGAATTTAAAAAAAAATATGTATTACAGTCCTACTCAATGAAACAGCTCTTCTTCAGAAAATAATGGTTCGTTTGAATTGCTAGTATACTATATTCACAGCAGTAGACAGGTTGTCTTGTTCGCAATTCAGAATTTTACTTACATAACACAGAAACACGAGCACTGTAGCAAATAAGTACAAAACTGGAAAAACTATATGTGCACTCCCTCGTCCACCTGCACATTATGTTGAAGTTCACTTATACAACAGGCACCTTCAGTTATGCTACGATTGATGAAATATCACCCAACCTACGTTAGAACACAGTGATGGCTTGTTGCCTAACTGCCTGTCACCTATTTCTCTTCCACAATGTATTCTAATGTGTAAATCTGTTCTTCTTGTTTGGTAATAAAACGCAGGCCGTGCAGTGTTTCACCAATTTTAATTGCGTGCAGAAGTTCATTTCTTCCATTGCATACATGACAAATAGTCATACCTCCAATTACACAAGAACCATTGTTTGAGCTATTTTATTGGAATCAAAACAGAAGCAGTCCTCATGTCAGTGTAAGCATATGTATATTTCCATTTTTGTGCACAGAACATGCACCCAATTCTGAACACATGGAACAACATATACAGTACAGCCCAAGCACTATATATAATTCACAGCAGTAAAGCAACACGAAAGTAGTGTGTAAAACCTCCTCATAATGCATATTGATATGTGCACTTCACAGTGCCAGCATCTAAGCACAATCCAAAGAAATGGGATGCACAAGGAACATGGTGTCAGCCTACACATGAAGGCAACTAAGTTAGTACAATAAGGCTAGCTTTACTTTTGAGAAATATGCAACCATGCAGATAGACGTCAGACTCTGGAGTTTCCAAGACTCGTGGCGCCACCTGTCGGAGCAGTATTGGGTAGTACAAAGACCGACTCCCTCTCACAGTTTGCTGTGGGACCAGGTGCAACTAGCGAGCGAAAAACAAAGATTGAGCTGAATATCGCGTGTGTTTCCGCATTTAACACTCAGAACGAAAGCTGTGAATTTTTCTCCGCTAGTCGGACGCGCCACCGAACTGCCATGAAGTGCTTGCTGGATCACTCGCCAGAACGACGGCGAAAACAGCAGCAGACGAGACCGCACCGCCTGCTACGAAGAAACGCCGCAATCGACGCTATTGTTGCGTTGTGAATTACCAAGGACGTAAAATACTGAATAACAACGTTCAGTTTTACCGATTTCCATAGTTGTCGTACGAAGAAGAAAGGCGAGAACGCCGGATACGGGCCGTTGCGAGCGTGTTCGGGAAGCGAAATATATATACCGCGTTCTCCATAGCCGGTCGCATGAGAAAGTGTGATAACGTGGCTCTGCTGTTGTTTTGCGTAGCCCTGATGGAGAATCATCATAACCTTGGCTATGAAGCTGAGCAGAGGCTCTGACCGCGGTGCGTGCCTTGTAACACGAAGTGAGCAGCTAGAGGCAGACTGAAGACGCGTGATACGCACACCGCGATAACCTCAAATTGGTCGTCACCACACAGCCTCGTGGACGTACGTTTTGAAGGCTCAGAGTTCTGGTTTTAGCTAACACGTGCGTCATACAAGTAAATCGCAAAATGTTGATCGTGACAACCTTCAGATTTCAACATTCTTCAAACAGCGCAACGATAACAAAGACGAAGAGAAAAGAACCACAAACCAAAGCGCTGACTCGCAACCGAATGTTTATTACAAACGTATGAAAGAAGACACTCACATGTGTCCCAACATGCTGCGCTGTGCCATTGCGCACCTATGTTTCATGAAGCTGAGGTGCTGTCAACACATCGCGACTAGATCACAAGAGAAATAATTGAGGCTTACAATATCAGCAAAAAGGGTGAACAATGCATTAGCTTGCCTTCTATCGCTCTACATGATAGCGAGTTTATTTTCCTAGATAGTACAGTATCTTAATATTCCTTGTCTTGGAGAGTACACGTGGTCGTTTTCCGGTTTTTTCCGTTTCAAGATGTAATGCTGGCTTGCTGTTTCTTTTGCGGTTTTTGTTTGCTCAAATGAGGTCACATGGGTGTGAGGGGTGTGTAGTCTTTTTCTTTCCTTTTATTCTTTCATATGTTTGTAATAAACATTCAGTTGCGAATCAGCGCTGTGGTTTGTGGTTCTTTTCTCTTCGTCGTCGTCGCACTGTTTGAAGAATGTTCAAGTAGGGTCACCAACTAGCCCAGCTTTGAATCCTTCTACCTTCAGGTTTGTTTTGCCCATGGCCTCCGGGGTTGCCGTAGCAATCTCGGAGGCCACCGTTTTGCCTTTGGTTAAACTCCGCGAGAGTGGACATGCACGTGTCCCCATTTGCAGTATATACAAACGGAAGATGACCATCAAGAGACCTTTTGAGGATGCGTAATAAAACAGTCCAATGCACAGGAAGCGAGAGATGAATTAAGGGAGAATGCAACTGAAAAGGTGAAAATCGCCGAGGCCATTCGTCCCTCATCAAGCTAGTTTTGTACCACTGATCGTAGGATACAGAGCTAAGTAAATTGATCGTGTATGTACCTCATCGCTTTGACATTACGTATATACACGATTTTAACGCATTTAGGCTCTAGAGAACGGACGTCGGAGTGCTTGGCTCGAACTCGATGTCGTGCGATGCGCGCTTGTACTTGCGAGTTGCAGCGCGCCGGAATAAATAAAACTCCGTGCTCAACGGGATGCGCGAAATTAGCGCGTCCAGTTGTGCTAATTTCGCAAAAGGAAAAAGCGCGTGAAATAAAAAAGCTACTTGTTCCGGTTGTTGCTGCGTTGTATGCTCACTTTCAACGCGCATCTCCAATTGACCACCAGTCCGATACAATGCCTCCCTGAGATTTCACCACCATCACATCTAATAAGACAACCAAGTTACGGCGCAGCGATACATCAGGTAATATTGACGAGCGCTCTATCATCGAAGCATCATGCGCTAACGTCTGCGAAGTCTATACAGATGCTGCCATTCTACAAGACGGCGGAAGGACATCATTCCTTAGTACCACGCATAATTTCATCAGTGGTAACCAGTGAAACTATCTACGGAAGCCAGTCCTCTTGTAATGGAACTTCAAGCCATCCATGACGCAGTGCGGGATGTCACCTCTAAGCTGTCTAAGATTAAGCAACTTGACGTATTCAGCGATTCTTTAGCTGCTGTCCAGGAACTCAAGAAAGTTCCCAAGGTGATGGAAATCTGCGAGGCGATACATAAGATGAACCGTAATACAGCCACTTGCACCAGGGTACACTGGATTCAAGGCCATGCTGCGAACCCTCACAATATCGCTGCTGACCAACAGGCACACTGCCCTCCTGATACAGACCCTATTCCCCTTCCACCTCAACCCCTAAATACACTCCGTGCCCGTAAAAATGTTCTCCGGCAGGACACACGAGCTCTTATCCCACCGAGTGTCTGCCCTCTCCCCCTTCACCTTACTAGGGCGGAGGAAGTCGTGCTTAGGAGGCTTCGGGCACGGGTTGCCCTTACACCAGCTGTTGTCTCAACATGGAACTGGTCGCATTTACCAGTTGGTGCTACATGCCCGTACTGTTCTGTTCCAGCGATGCAAGCAGATGCATACCGCCTTATATGGACATGCCAAGGATTACAGTCGGAACGCTGCCGTCATCTCCTGCAAAGCTGGTCTTCGCTATAGCGACACAAACAGTTATGACCGATGGATACATGACAACCCATTCCACAAGACACTTCTTCACTTCATACACACCAGCGGCCTAACGGGGCACATTTAACACAAATATACATAACAAATATTATGCCTTAAGGGCAAGTCTATGTCGCAAATAAAAAATGAAAAAACTGTATGCGAGAGTTCTTAACCCATCGCAGGCAGTTTGTTGTTGCTAACTCCTGCAAATCTCCCCTCTGTCGTGTTCACTCTGGTGTCCACAAGGTACTGTATTAGGCCCCCTCCTCTTTTCAATTTACATTAACGACTTGCCACGTAACATCAGCTCTAATATTAGATTATTCGCTGATGATTGCGTGCTATATCATCCTGTAACTAATGTCTTACATTCTTCCGTTTTACAGTCAGATCTTAACGCTATACAGGAATGGTGTAAATATTGGTCAATGTCCGTAAATATTACAAAACCTTTGCAATGACTTTTCATCGACGTAAAAACTACATCGATAAGACTTACACTCTACACAATTATCCGTGGCCGCTGCTAACACTACCAAATGCTTAGGTGTTCATATCTCATCTGATTTAACATGGTCATTACACATCATTTGCATTACTAACACTGCTAATCGAGTTCTCGGGTACCTTCGTCGCAACCTTGCCTCGGCACCTGCTTCTACTAAACTAATACCTTATAAAACACTGGTCAGGCTTAAACATGAGTATGTTAATGCCTTTTTTGATCCTCATCAAGCTAACCTTTCTACTACGCTCGAATCTCTCCAGAACTGTGCTTCCAGATTCATTACATCGAATTACTCGGCTAACATAAGTGTGTCAGCAGCATATGTCGGCGAAAAATGTGGAACTCACTCCGACTCACTCATGAAATATATTTTCCTTTCAGGGCTCACTCGGACTCAGACTCACCAAGATTTTCTTCATTCGGACTCACTCGGACTCAGACTCACTTAAAATTTCTCAACCGGACTCAGTAGGACTCAAACTCATCAATGTATTGCTCACTCGGACTCACTCAGACTCACGGCTCGATCTGAGTCTGAGTGAGTCGCCTCATCGGTCCATTAGCGTATAATTAACTTTTCCGACCCTAGTGTCGACGCTTTCTGACATCAATATCCCACGTAACTGGTGTTCTACTTCGCGTTTTTTATATCGTACCTTCAAATACAAGTTGTCACTGATTACAATCCAGTAACGACCTCTTCATTGAAAGAGGTGGCTCACACAACATATCTTTATCAAGATCATCAGGTGAAAGATTTGGAAGAGGGCCGTCAAACCCCCTCCGCTCGGCCGCCTCCCTAACTCACGCCTTTGATCAATAAATATTGAGAAGGCGTATGAACGCTAGTGCTTCGAAGTTTATGTGGGTAGACGTGAGTATAAACGTGAGTCACCATAAGGCGGATAGTAATGCTGAGGTTGAGTAGATAGGACCATAGGTCGGCAAAACAACTTGGAGCTCACTCAGACACGCTCATGAAATATTGCCACGCCCACTTCTTGTTTTATTTTGATGTATTCGGGTTTGACCAGCAAGGACGGTTATCAACGCTCGACGCTGTCCGCGAAGCAGTGTTCGAAAAGCTTCGCGATTGTAGTAAATCGTTTTGTTAAGATTGCGTGCCGCACGCGAATGTTCCAGCTTTATCGAGAGATAAGGCCGCCACCAGCGATATCGCTGGAAAGTTCGACAGCGCCTGTATAAAAGCCGACGCGCTTGACCGCTTGTCAGTTTTTCGACTGTCGGCGCTCTGTCCGCCGCTATCAGTAGATACCAGTGCTGGGCAGTATCGAAGATACATGTATCTTAGATACTATCTTAGATACTCTATGAATATGTTGTATCTGTATCGCGATACGTCTCGCAAGACGAGTATCTGTATCTGTATTTCCGATACATTCAATAATGTATCGTGTATCTCAAGATACAAGATACTCCTATAGAAACACCATCGTACGAAACAATAATCGCTGGCTCAACTCCGCTTCTCAAGCTGGTACTGGTGCCTACAAACTGCCTGAATAAAACTAAGCGCAGTGACATAATTTTATTTTTCCGCCAGAGTCCACCAGTGAGGGCAGGCGATGAGGTATGCGCGTCCCTTTTGGTGGAGCAGAGCAACGTGACGGCGCTCGCGTAGTCACGACAGAACAAGCGCGCGAACGTCTATGCTTAGCTCACATGCCTTTCTTTTCTCAATTTTTTTTTCTGTTTTCGTGTGCGAGTGCTATGATACTTAACCTTATCCACTGTCCAGCGCCACGTACCTCAATGCGTGCGGCGATTATCGCGCAAATTCTGATGCCGCTACCCTGCGAAGTGCTTCGTTACGAAATCAGAAGCATAGGGTTGCTTTGCGTCTCGTGGCTTTCAGACATCACCGATATGAAGGATCTTGTGGATGTAAGTTCGACTTACACGCGACTTATGTGCAGATAAGATCCTAAATATAGCACTACTTATACCGATGCTAGATCGAATAGATGAAGCGTTTACCTAGCAGAAGACATGTTCATGTACTCTATCTTCCTGCTGTCGATTTACTCCCGGCCGCGGCGGTCGCATTTTCGATGGAGGCGAAAATACTTCAGGCCCGTGTACTTCGATTTAGGTGCACGTTAAAGAACTCCAGGTGGTAGAAATTTCCGGAGCCCTCCACTGCGGCGTCCCTCATAATCGTACCGTGGTTTCGGGACGTATACCCTAATGATTATTATGTTCCTGTTAACTTTATTCAAAGAGTTTTTGAAATCATAATTTGATTGTTAGCACAAGCGCTTCCTTGGTCCATCTTGTGCGTCCCGTACATTACCTAGGGCTCTGAACTGTTTTTTTTCCGGTCTGGTCACAGCAATATGTCTCTTGTAGCATGCTGCCAAAATAAGCTCTCGACTTTATTTTTACTTTGAACTGTCTGCTTTATTTCTGCTACTGTTTACGCATTTATATTTCACTTGAGTTTACTGTTCTGTGAAGGTGACTTTGAAAGCAAATATTTAACTATGTGGGCGCGAAGTGCGTATACAGTACCAAACATCCTGCTTATTGCTTAATGAGAAATTGTCTGTTAGTTCTCATTAATATTGTGTCTAACAAAGAAAAACGAGCCCTTAAAAGTCACCTCGTTTCCTTCATGCTTATTGCTTAGTAAAACAGCGAAATTGAGCTTGCATTGTAATTATGAAAATAATTAGGAGTCACCTTAAAGTTTATAGGCAAGGAATTCGAGAAACATTGCTATACCAAATGATCTGTTTTTCTCATAGGCGTCCCAACAAGCCGTTTCAGTCAATTTTTCATAGGCAGTAAATATTTTATTGTCTTACATTAACAAGTAAGTTGACCATATACCTCACGCTTACTTGACATAGCTATTAGGGGTGCCGCCTGTATCGTGTTTCAATACTTATTCACGATGAATGTTTGATACAGAACGGATTTTCTATTTTATTTACATAGATTTCTTTTCCTTTTTTAGGCCTCCCTAGTTTTTTTCCTTTTTACTATTACTATTCTACAGGTAATCGGGCAATAGCGTGAATAGCAGCGGTGTGCTGCGATGATTTGTGCAACTATACTACCACGTGCTCTTATTTCTTTATTTTGGTGTGATTGGGTTTAAACCGCAAAAAAATTATTAGCAGTGCTCAGCTCAAGCCGCACCGCGATGTTTCGGAATCTTCGCGGTTGTTTCAGATTGTTCCGTTAAAATTACGCGCAAATCCCAGCCGCGGCGGCCACATTTGGCGAAATGCTCTAGGCCCGTGTACTTGGATTTAGGTGCACGTTAAAGAACCGCTAGTGGTCGAAACCAGGTGGTCTAAAACCCCCAAGTGGTCGTTTAGAACCCCGGGTGGCCCTTTACTACGGCGTCCATCACAATCATATAGTATTTTGTAACCGCAACAGTTATTAAAATTATGCGCAGGACGCGAGCACTGTAGTTCATTCGGGAGCTTACGCGAGCACCAGCGGTAACGCTGGAAGGTTTCGATCGCTGATGTGACCACGCGTTCCGCCGATGATCAGAATACCGAAGGCCAACGACATTTATTGCCGCTATCAGTGTACAGCGTTCTTTTGCTTGTACATTGAGTTACTTATTTTTCTGGCAGAAGTTTGCCCAATGAGCAGTTTTGTTTCTACCAGAGTGACTGCCGCCTTCTTCATCGTCACCACCACGTCATATAATACAATAGGTATTAGGTATTTCTGGGGTGCACATGTTCTCTCGTTGAAGAAAAATTGTTAAAAGATTCAACATTAGTGAGTATATTGATAACGAACGTTTTACGCAAGCAGATGAGTAGAACATGAAAAGTCGTTGCAGTTTTATGAGCTCTATACGTCTACACAATGCGTCACGAAAAATGTCGCTAGCAGCGTTGTCACTGCTGCACACTGGTGATTCGGTATTGCGTAAACGGTCTTGTACAGCCAAGGTAAAACTCCCCACCGGTATTTGCGCCATCGTGCGAAGGCTTCTTATTGAAGTTCTTGTGATTAGATGGCGACCGGCTACCTGGTCGGCAAGCTGAGCAGCGACTCTGATCAATTACAAAAATGACAAGCAAGAGCCGCTGTCAGTGAACAGCTGTCCTGTTAAGCAGCCGAAACAAATCCCAATAAGTTCTGTCGGAAGTAAAAGAGAGAGAGAGAGAGATAAAAACGAAGGAAAGGCAGGGAGGTTAACCAGGTTGTACCCGGTTTGCTACCCTATGTCGGAAGTAACCAATGCACTTTGAGCAATAAGGACAAAACTTTTGAGATACTAACAGACATTTCATTAAAGTGAAACAAAATTGGTCACATTAAAGAAATTTTCAAGCAACCTTTTTTGTGCATAGGCGTTCGCTACTACATTATGGTGGTCTATAATAACAAATTTGCGAATGTATCGAAGTATCTTCAGATACATTTGGAAAGTATCGTATCGGATACAATTATTGCTGTAGTATCTTGTATCTGTATCTCCAATACTTCTTGCCTGGGTATCTTGTATCGTATCGCGATACAATTTCAAAGTATCTTTGCCCAGCCCTGGTAGATACCGTGTGTCTTGCTGTAAATTAACTTTCCGTTTCTTGGCCACAAGTTCGGCCAAATAAAGAGTTTCATCTTGGACACGTCGCCTGCGGTCTTTGTCGACGTCACGACGCCGTGACAATATATTTTGCCCTTAAGGCTCACGCGGACTCACACTCACCAGTTTTCCTCATTCGGACTCACTCGGGCATAGAGACACTGGAATTTTTCTCAACCGGACTCACTCGGACTCATACTCACGAAAATATTACTCAGCCTAACTCCCTCAGACTCATATTCACGGCTCGATCTCAGTCGGAGTGAGTCGACTCATGAGTGAGTTTGCCGATGTATGGTCAGCAGTTAATTAATCAGACCACGCCATTCTCACCCCAACGCCGTCTATCCCGTACGCTCTAGAACAAAGACCTTCCAGAAGTCATTTTTTCTTCAGACTGCGCAAGACTGGAACGACCTTTCCGCCGACATCGCCATGTCATCTCAGGTTGCCCAATTTAAAACTGCACTAAAAAGCCATATTTTACCCTTGTAAATGTGATCTGCTGCTGGTTTTTTTTTTAATTTTTGTTTATTGTTGGTGCTGTTTTGCTTTTTTTATCTATCATGTTTTTTTGCCCACCCCTCATGTAATGTCCCTCGGGACCCTTGATGTACTAATAAATGAAATAAACGAAACTTCTTTTGCATTGTACTCGCAGTTGGCTTTGATCAGCTTCCTTTGTTTCTGAAACGTGGATTGGCGGAAGAAGGTTTCCAGGTGCGTGATTTTCAGGAAACCGCGCCTCGACACGAACGAAAGAGGGAGGGTTCTACTGTGGCCTATGCACATTCCCTTGTGGACAGCTCTCTTTGTTCTACCCAGTCAGCGCAAGGGCTGCGATGAGGGAGCTGGTGGAGGCGTTTTACGGCGAAAGCTGTTATGAGATCACAACAAGGGCCGTTTCTGGCGTCGTAGTTATCCACCGCCACCACCGCCGCCGCCGCCGCCGCCTGTGCCCGTAACCACTATCACGCGAAATAAGAAAAAAAACTGAATAAGAAAAAATCTCCGGGATGGAACGAGGTTCGAAGCTGGGCCTTTTGCGTGGGAGTCCAGTATTCTACCTCAGAGCCATGCCGGTGCTTGAAACTGCGTTGCAGAGAGACCCTATACAGGTTTCGTGTCGGGAAGGAACCACATTAACATATGCAATGTAGTGTGGTAGAAGCGTAAAATAACAACCAGGCGTCACACAACGCGATTTCTGTTACCGGGCGTCACACAATGCGAATTGTGCGACGAGTGGGTTGTTGAATGCTTCCAACTCATTACAGAGGCCTTCTATTGCTTGCCAAGGAAGAAGAGTGCACTTCTATTGCTTGCCAAGGAAGCCCATAAAACTGCCATGATCCAGTTTCTCAGGGTCTCAATAAAGTTAATTCCCTCTCTCTATCTCTTTCTCACGTTAGCGTATGTTAATGCGTGGTGGGAGAGTGAAATAACGACCGGGCGTCACACAATGCGAATTACGTAACTAGTGGGTAATTTAAAGCTTCCAACCCATTACAAACGGCTAGGCCATAATTCTTCATCGTCATCAACCGTCGCATCAACAAAGTGCACATACTGCCTTACAGGTGGTACCTCGCTTCTCCGCAGAATAACTAATAATGTCTTGATGGGTGCTGCCCAACTTCCCAAAAATTATGATTTGTAGCGTAGTGGTTACATTGCAAGTGTACTTGTATTAGTAGCCACAATATGTTTATGACGGGAGCTAGAAATGCTGCTCTTCCAGCTTTAGCTGTGAAAGTGCTCAGCTTTCCGAGCAGGCCTGGCGTTTTTTTCGCAGCGCCGCCTGGGCAAAGTCCGACGTCTATAGGCATGTTCTAGTTTTTAAAGATTCTTGGGGAACTTAGACGCTAGAAATTTTGGTCTATCAGTCATTCTGTTTGTCTATCTGTCACCCGATTGAGCAACCCGGCCAAAGTTGAACCGCTTGCTTACCGCCCACCCATCTTGAACTGGTACGGCTGTTCATACTTGTGAACGTTGTCGATCAAAAAGTAAATATTACGCATATCTGAGGCACAAAATCACTAGATAAGTATTAGGTGGTGTGTTCATTTAATAGAAAATACATAGATGCGTAATTCTAAAGACGCTAGTTTCTTAAGCTGCGCTGAAAATGCGCCTGTGCTGCAAATGCGACGCGCCGACGAAAGGCCTCTGCCACGGAGGAATGAAAAAACTTTCCTCCTCCGTGCCCTCTGCACAAGCTCGTTACCCGACGTATTGCCAGATGGCGCCCATATATCACGCAGCGTAGAGTTACTGTATATGCTACCTTTAGGTAGCAGAGTTGCGCATCTGTCTTCCAAACGCCGCTAGCAACCACGCATTGCGGAGAAGCTGACGCTCGGGCTAATTTTTTTATTTCTCGACGCCGCCGCGGCAGCGAACTGAATTAACGCTTGTCATCGACAGCCAATGTTTATCGCCGGTCTTCGACACGCCTGACATGTTAATCGGCGACACGGGTATAGGCATGTCGCCTGCAAACGCAAAGTGCGACTTCACCGCATAGCTGTGGTTGCTAGCCGGACCTATGCGTAACTCCGCTATCTGCTACTTTTGTATTTCTCGATGGCGCCGCTGCAGCGAACTGGATAGACACTAGTCATTAACATTAAAGTAAATCACCAGTCTTCGACACGCCAAACATGTCGACCGGTGACCCGGTAGGCATGTCGCCAGCAAAAACGAGTGAGTCTTCGCGACATAGCCATGGTTGCTAGCCAGACCTATGCGCAACTCTGCTACCCAAAGGTAGCATATACAGTAACTCTAACGCAGCGCTCCTCTATCGTCTTTGGACGACATTTACAGCGAAGCACGCAGAATACGCGGCCAATTTTTTATTGCATTATCCTCGAATAGGCAGCGAACAAAAGGGCAATGAACACGTGCACAAACGTACACAATCGTACACGTATTTGTGCGATTTCCTCGGGTTTTTCGGTCCCCATCGTATCCACTGCTGTCAGAGCGCATGTGCGTGTTCAGATACATAAGCCGGGTTTTTCGACAATAAATCACCAGTTGCAGTACAGCGCTTGTGTTTGCGTCTTTTTTGTGTACGTGTTCGTTGCCCTTTTGTGCGCTGCCTATTCGAGAATCATGGCTCACCAACCAGCCCATCAGTACATTTTATTGCATTAGTTTGTACTATGGCATCAAAACATGTCGCACATGATCGTACATTTGAGTTTCCTGCAGAAAAGTCTAACATTGATTGTAGATCCATTTATAAAAGCATTCAGCAATGCCCACAAAATGACAACGCTGCCTTCATACTGCCACGTGCTAGTGGTGGCGGAAGAAGAGAGCGAAGAAGTTAGTGGTTGTTGTGGCCGAAAGTAAACAGCCGCTCACTTCGAGTTCTCTGTCATTTCCTCTCGCGACAGACTCGTGAAGGAGCTGGGTACTGCGACGTCCTATGCCTGCTGGCCCTGAACCAGAAGCAACCAACGCCAGTGCACCAGGGTCTGCTGACATCCATCGAAGGAGCCGCCGCCTTCAAGGTCTAGCACCACAGTACGGTTCCCTGGCATGTTCCGCGAAGAACATGTTTGCCACGACCGCAAGCCAAACAGAACAGGACCCATTCGCTGCCGTACCCTGTGTAGTCAACACGCCTCGCACGCCCGACACATTCCAAGGGGATGCCAGTGAGGATGTGGAAGACTGGTTGGACCATTTTGATCGGGTTGCTGCCATCAATGAGTGGGACAATCTGCGTAAGTTGAAGAACGTTCACATCTCCCTCGTAGACGCGGCAAGAGTGCGGTACGAGAACCATGAAGCTTCATTCACCAGTTGGCAGGAGCTCCACATGCAGCTTCGTGAGGCCTTCAGCAACTCAAAACGGAAAGAAAGAGCTGAGCAGGCGCTTTCTTCGCGGTTTCAAATGCCGAACGAGAGCGTCGCCATGTTTGGAGAAGACATGTCGCAATTGTTTCGACGGGCTGACGCCCTCATGTCGGAGGAAAAGAAAGTACGCCTGTTAATGCCAGTCATAAAGGAACAGCTTTTCGCGGGCCTCGGGCGCAACCCTCCAACAACGGTGTCGGGGTTCATCCGTGAGGCAAGAATTATGGAGCGCATGCTTCGGCAGCGGTTATCGCAGTATGAGCGCCAGACCGCCATGTCCGCTGCGTGCTGCTTCTGCCAGGGTGTGATGGGAGGCAGTCCCTTACAGAACTCATACGGCAGGTTGTACGCGAAGAACTCCAGAAGTCTCATGCAGTGGCAACTCCGAGTGTCACCGCTCTTACTGACGTCATTCGGAAGAAAATCACAGTTTTTTTCCTTCCTCACCACCATCGCGACCTGAACCTCCCACTCTCTCCTACGCGGATGCCTTGCAGGTCTCTACGCCGCGGACGGCGCGTTTTTTTCATCCACCTGCTGGGGCCCCTCGACGTTTTCCAAGTCCAACCCACCACCCAGCTTTGCAGGCAGACTTTCGTCCTGGCCCGCGGAAGTCCACCGTCTGGCGTGCTCCTGAAAATCGCCCTTTGTGCTACCGCTGTGGCGAAGCTGGACACATGTACCGCGACTGCTACTACCGGCGAATCGGCCTAAGCGGATTCCACCCGGATGCCCGTTGCCCACGCTATGGTGAGCGGCCGCAAGAAATTGAGGAATACTTAGAAAGCATTCATCTTTTTCCCGCCCCGCAGCGACGACAGTCACGGTCACCATCACCCCGTCGGCGCGTATCGTCAAACCGCATCCGACCATCCTTTGAGTCCCCTGGTATCAGTGGCTCAAGTCCACGCTGGGGAAACTAACGGCTACCTCCGAGGGTCAGGCCCCCTGTCACGCAAACCAACAAATATCCTGCTCCGACGCCACCCCCACACGACGTACCGCTAACGCCTTCTTCTAAAAGCGCTAAGAGAGCAGTGGCGTACCAACTCCTCCGCGAGTGGGGGGGCTGGCGTCTCTCACTCTGTCTGCCGTATATATATATATATATATATATATATATATATATATATATATATATATATATATATATATATATATATATTGTGACGAGATGAACAGAGACAACGCCTATTCACTAGGCCGGCTGTTCTATTCTCTACTTCCTCTTTCTCTACTTCGCTCTCGATTCCGCGCGCCGGAGCCTCGGCGCCGCTCTTCATCATCACACTCGGCCATGACTGCAAGCATTGTCGGCTGGGCTGCCGACAATGTCTCTGGTGGGCGGTGCTGGCTGCATCGCGGTGGTCGGTCTGGGCCACGCTGCGACTTGGCTCGTGAATCTGTCATAAGTATGTCTGGTGGGCGGCACTGACTATTTCGGAGTGGCCTGGGTCGGCGATGCTGGAACTTCAGTTGGAAGTTTGCCAAGTATGATTCCGGCGGCCGACACTGGCTATGTCGCAGCGGTCGCAGGTCTCGGGCGCGGTGCAGTCTGGCTTGCAATACTGCCGATGACGATGGCTCTGGTTGATGGCGCTGACTGTATTGTTGTGGTCGCACGTTTACGCTGGCCGTATGCCATTTGCGGTGGCAGGTATCATATACTTTGTCTTCTTCCGGGCTTCCGTCTTGAGTCGGTAAATGATGGCTCGACGAAGGATGCGAACGAGGTCGGGCATGTGTGCACCCTGTGCCAAGATTGTGACGGGTGTCCAAAGCCATCTCGATCTCGCTGCCTCTCCCTCCGAACTTGTCGAAGCCCGGTCGACCAGTAATGAATCCCGTGCAAAAAACAACTCCGTCGTGTTCCACGTGGCCTTCAGGCAACACAGTGGCAGTCTGAATGAAGTTGTTCCTGTCGTAAACGGGCTCACACGTCAGGGGGCAGGGCTGGCACACATCGGATTCTTCTGGCTGGGGTGTAAGTTCAGCCATGCTTGGGTACACGCTTGATGAAATGGACTGACCCTTGGCGAATGTGGCATCATCTAGCGATTTATCGCTGAGCAGTAGGGGAGCGTCTGCGCATTCGGCCAATGACTGCATTGAAAGCGGAGGACCATGCTTTGACGCGACAAGGACCTCTTTCCCATAATTCGCAGACCGGTCAGGTTCCGCGTAAAGTGAGGGCCGCTTCTCCGACTGTCGCTGGTGCAAAGAGGTAGCAGTGACGTGTACATACGGTGGTGAGCTTCGGGATCGCTTCTCCAATGGCTGTGAACGAGATGTGGTCTCGTCGTCTGTCAGAGACGTTATTGTGTTAGTTACGGACGCCGAGTCCGTGACCTGAGATGGTGAGCCTGGTCTCAGTTGTGTGGTTGTCCCAGAGTAGGTTGAGACCCTGTCTGCAAGTGAGCTGCAATGCGCAGTTGCAACCATCTCGAGGTGGTGCCCCTTCAGAGCTCCATCCTCGGTAGCAATGAGGTTGGACTGGGTGGTGGCAGTGAGATGGTGATCAATCGGTCCAAAGGCAGCTATGAGCCTGGTGCTCCACTCGGCCCAGGATTGCTGCCGCACGCCTTCGTATCGATGCCACGCCGCGGCACCATTCCGAAGGCGGTCAATGGCCACGCACCACTTCCGCTGATCCGTCCAGCACTCGCGAGCTCCGATTGCGTTTACGGTCACCACCCAGTCGACGGCGTCGTTCTGGAAACCGTGGAACTCCGGTAGTTCGCAGGCAGCCGGTGATTGTGATACGGTAGGCGAAACTCCGTAGCATGACGACGCCAACCAGTCGAGTTGGTATGAGAGCTCCGTGAGGGCATTCAGGAGCTTTCTGCGGCTCTCGGGTGAGCTCTCTTCATGGTCTTGCGAGGCGGCGGCGGCCAACGCGGCATTGAGTGAGTGCAGTGCTGGCAAGGCGGCAGGACACAGCACGGAGATTGACGCTGCCAAGGCGTTCACCGTGACTCGGAGTCGCGCGATGGTGGCGGAAAGCTCGGCGGCGCTCTCGGGCGATCCGCGCGTGGTGCCTGTGGTGACGTCCGAGGAGTATGACACGATCAGCGTACTCACAGAGGAGGGACCCTTGTCCGAGGGAGCTTGGACAGCACCCCTGAGCGGCTCGGGTGCCGATGGAGTACTCAGTAAGCCGTTGTCGCTGCGGGAAGCGTGGACGGCATTCCTGGGGTTCTTGCCGTTGGAAGCGTCAACCGCGTTCCGAGGTAACCTGTACCCGTGCGATGGCTTGTCGTGAACTGGTACTGCGGCGTCGATGAAGGAGGCTTGAGCCGCCGAGGAGGCCTGGACGCCGTCCACGGACGGTGCCTGAAGCGCCGACAGATTGGCAGGTGGTGGCGAGGAGGCATGTACGCCGTCCCTGGGCGAGAGGAGCCCGTGCGCATTGTTGCCGCGAAGTAGCACGTCACCGGACAAGTAGTTCCCCGGAACCACAATGGAGGCCTGGACGCCGTCCGCTGGTGGTGGGATAGATGCTTGCCGCGGTGGTCTACTTGCGGGTTCCATCAGCGAGGAAGCGTGACGGCGTTCCTCTGGAAGACGCGTTGCCTCAAGCTAACAGCTGGGGTTCGCCGAAGCATTTCGATGACTGCGCCATTGTGACGAGAGAAACAGAGACAACGCCTATTCACTAGGCCGGCTGTTCTATTCTCTACTTCCTCTTTCTCTACTTCGCTCTCGATTCCGCGCGCCGGAGCCTCGGCGCCGCTCTTCATCATCACAATATATATATATATATATACCGGGTGTCCCAGCTATCTTTAGCCAAGGGTTAAAAAATACAATATTAGAGGCAGGTGAGTGAAATCAGTTGCAAATTGCTGACAGCCACCTTGCGCGCTACAGACAATTTTTTGTTTGTAATTAACTAATTTGTTATTTAGGACGATTTAACTAATTTGCTAAATATTGACTTTAGGCAAGAAATCCTGCTTGCAAAATTCTAGAGCGTCCTCAGAAACCCCAACTGCATTATTTGTGATAAAGAAAGTCTCACGTATACCATTGTTTCCAAGCTTCAAAGAAAGCCCGCGAAATACAAAAAGAACCACGTGACTAGCGCGCTCGCGCGTCGCGAGAATGCTGCCCTCAGCCGAGGTTTGAACGAACGAACATCACCTGCGGCCGGGACTCGCCGGCTCCGTTGCAGCGGTAGGCCTATAAGTGGGCGGTGGTTTCTTGGCCCGTTGCCAGCCAGCTGCGCGCGTGACGGTGCAAGTTGTAGCGAGCGCGAGCCAAGAAACCACCTTTAACTTATCGGCCTACCGCTGCAACGGAGACCCCGAGTCGCGGCCGCAGCTGATTTCGTTCGCTCAAACCACGGCTGAGGGCAGCATTCTTGCGGCGCGCGAGCGCGCTAGTCACGTGGTTCTTTTTGTATTTCGCGGGCTTTCTTTGAAGCTTGGAAAAAATGGTATACGCGAGACTTTCTTTATTGCAAATAATGCGATTGGTGTTTCTGAGGACGCTCTCGAACTTTGCAAGCAGCATTTCTTGCCTAAAGTCAATATTTAGCATATTAGTTAAATCGTCCTAATTAACAAATTAGTTAATTACAAAACAAAAAATTGTCTGTAGTGCGCAAGATGGCTGTCAGCAATTTGCAAGTCATTTCACTCGCCTGCCTCTAATATTGTATTTTTTAACCCTTGGCTAAAGATAGCTGGGACACCCTGTATATATATATATATATATAGATATATATATATATATATATATATATATATATATATAGAGAGAGAGAGAGAGAGAGAGAGAGAGAGAGAGAACTACATTTTCTCTGAATTTGATGTGATTTTTTACATTCATAGAGATGATTAGATGATTTGCTTTTCAAAACTGTTTTCAATCAAGGAAGAATCTGCACAAACATTGTGCAGGCTGGGCCGTCCTATACTGCGACAACACAGCAGTGCTTAATAACATTTTGGAAATATTACTGCGAAGTTCAAGAAGTACAGCCACATTTAACCTGTACTTCATCTGAGCATTCCATCTGCAAACTTCACAGTCTGAGTTTGGCGTTCTAAATACGATGAGTATGAAGAATCTGCTGTGACTGTAGTACCTTAAATTCTCACTTATTAAACAAAACATGTGGCTGACAAAGCAAGCTACTTCGCAGAAGTCTTCATATTAAACAAAACATGTGGCTGACAAAGCAAGCTACTTCGCAGAAGTCTTCAGGATAATCCGAGTGCCAATTTCTTTACTCTTAGAGCCCTCTAATATAAAGTCTTTCTAAAGAAGAAGACCAAGTTCAGTCGATTAATATTTATGGAAACCACATTCAGCTGGTTGAGGATAGTTATAAGATTATAAACGACTACGAATTTTTATACTAGGTGTCGTTCCTTGCCCTCCTATTTTCCCAGCTTGTGTGTGTGTGGGGGGGTGGGGGATAAAGCGGTGCAGTGGCCCCTTTACTCCTCCCCTCCGTCCCCTCCAAGTATATAGCCTACGCGAACTGTGTAAGCTCAAACTTTTTTTTAAAAAATGTGGGTGATTATAACGCTCAAACCCCAGGTGGTCGAAATTTCCGGAGCGCTCCACTACGGCGTCTCTCATAATCATATCGCGGTTTTGGGACGTTGAACCCCAGATATTATTATTATTATTATTATTATTATTATTATTATTATTATTAGTATTATTATTATTATTATTATTATTATTATTATTATTATTATTATTATTATTATTATTATTATTATTATTATTATTATTATTATTATTATAACGTTAAACTACCCCGCATTGCCTCCTTTCGTAAAGGTCGTTAGCTGTTAATGACTGGTCGAAAGTTCCTGGGTCACGCTCACAACACCTGCTCGTAACACGACGCAACAAATGACGCGCAAGTAATCCACCGCGTAATTATGATTTACGCATGACTGCGTAAAGAAAAAATATTAATAAACTATTCTCAGTGCGGTGTATTATTGGTCATTGGTTCTTTGCTATTCGTCAGAAACTTTCGGTGTGCCATAAAATCGCCTCCTTGTTAGGCGACGTCACAGTATGCGAAAACTCGCGGCGTTAATATGAACTCGAGCAAGACTGATTTGGGCGAGTTGGTACATGCTTAGCTGGGGAAAAACAGCACAATAAAAGACGAGGACGCAGGAACACAGTAGCGCTCGTCCAGTCTACTGTGTTCCTGCGTCCTCGTCTTTTATTGCGCTGTTTTTCCCCAGTTAAAATGAAGTCTGCACAATAGGTAGCGCATTACTGTGCTGAACAATATTTTTTTTGAATAGCCACACAGTGTCTCTTTCTGAACGAAATTCAAGAAGGCTGCCCGCCAATTACATCGGTAGCGGCTACTTATAGCAGCGGGCGATATGGATTCATATGTGTATAATAGATACTTTCAGTAGTAGTATAACGATGATGAGCTGCTCTTGTGCGTATACAACTCTCTGTGAACTCATCGTTGCTGACAGAGAGGTAGAGAGAGAAATAAACATTATCAGGAACAGACATCATCCTTTGCATGTGGGCAACCTTCTTAGTCCAGAAACCATGGACGCTGATTCCCTGGTGAGGTAGATCAAGCTACAGGGCAAACTTGAAAGCTTGGCTTCTCAATGTACTCGACTCCACAGCCTTGTGAAAAGCCGCCGCGACTGCTGCAGGATACCATATGATAAGCAAGGTGAAGCAGGCTAATCGGAGACTAAAGTGACAATCTTTTTTAGCTCTCCTGGCTAGGCACAACTAAAATACTCGACACTTCTTCACACTCATCAACTCGCAGCAGCTTGGATATGGAGCAGTGGGGATGCTAATCGTTTTCAAAGAAACTAAATTTCCTCAAAAAAAGCGAGCGTTTGATCGGTCTATAAAACGTTTACTGGTTCCCGCCCGTATTTGCGTCGCCAATGACTATAATTTCAGGCCAGGCAGAGCAAAATAAAATCATGACAGATTGCTGTAATGTTATAGAGCCCCAGCTGCGCGATAGCCTCCTCTGCAATGCTGGAACGCAAGACGCGAAAGCGTGTAATAGGCAGCCCGCACCGCAGAGAGCCTACAGTGCGTGGTCATGACACACGGAGGACAGTCGTCACAGCTGAATCGGCGGACAAATGTTATAGCATATTTACGTTATTGCTGCATTCAAGTAAAATTTTGCCTGACTTGTTACTTTCCCAGTCTGCAGCCGACAATGACCACTGTCGAAAGTGGGGGGGGGGGGGCTCCGCCCCCCTAACATTTCTCACTGGGAGGGCTAGCGCCCCCCTTGCCCCCCCGGTTGGTACGCCTATGTAAGAGAGCGTACGCTGCCATTACCGTTTCCGTCGACTGTTATTCAGATTACTCGGTCATGTGTGCTTCGCTGGCCACCCATCTACGCAAGGTGCTGACAACGTGGGACGGCCCACAACTGACCACCGCGGGAGGACACCGAGTGTCACCCTAAGGAGGTGCACCGCAAGGCTGGAAATTTGTGCGTCGGCTTTCGTAGCGTCATTCCTTCTACTGCCCAAATGTTCTCGGCCGGTAATGTAATGTTGGACATTGAATTTCTTCAGGATTACGAAGCGATAATTAATCTGCGTGATTTGTTCGTCAGTTTCGCTGTGTCTCTGCAGATTCGGATGTCGAGAACGAACATTGTGGCGTGGCGTTACGCGTGGTTGATGACTGCGTCACGTTGCCGCCTCGCAGTATTATTTTCGTCCTTGTTGAGTGCCCACAGGAAAAGCCAAATACGGGCATCGCCGAAGGTAACCTCACGTTATTGCTTGATCGGGAACTCGCCATCGCTCGAAGTCTCGTTCGGCTCCGAAATGGCGAGACTACGCTTTTAGTTACGAACTTCAGTGGCGAATACAAGCATTTTGCGAAGCGCACCACCATAGCTTACTTAGAGGCACTGGATGAGTCGGATGCCTTCCCTTTGGTTACGACAATCTCGACAGAGGAAAGCTCGACGTCATTCGCCAGTTAGAAAAACATCAGCGGGCAAGGCTCCTCAGTCTACTGTCATCCTTTAGTGACTGTTTCGCCACTACATCGAAGAACCGGCAGACACCTCTAACGAAGCACAGAATCATCACTGAGCCCAACGTCCAACCTGTGCGCCAAAATGCTTACCGCGCGTCGCAGAAAGAACGGGATGCCATTCGTCATCAAGTCAAACAAATGCTCGATGACGACGTAATTCAACCATTGACATGTCATTGGGCGTCACCTGTCGTGTTGGTTAAGAAGAAAGATGGGTCCCTACGATTCTGTGTAGACTACCGCAAACTGAACAAGATCACGAAAAAAGACGTATATCCTCTTCCTCGCATCGATGACTCCTTGGATCGCCTGCATCACGCCCGTTACTTCTCTTCGATGGATCTTCGTAGTGGGTATTGGCAGATTCAAGTAGACGAAAGGGACCGAGAAAAAAGGGCGTTTATAACACCTGATGGTCTCTACGAGTTTAAGGTCCTCCCTTTTGGACTGTGCTCCGCTCCAGCCACATTCCAACGAACGATGGGCACAGTTTTGTGTGACCTCAAGTGGCACTCGTGTTTAGTGTATTTAGACGACGTAGTCGTTTTTTCCGCGACGTTTGAACAGCACATTGAGCGGCTTGAGGCGGTTCTTCTGGCCATTCGCACCGCCGGCCTTTCTCTGAAGCCGGAAAAGTGTCACTTTGGATACGAGAAGCTTAAATTCTTTGGCCATATTGTCAGCAGTAGCGGTGTTCGACCCGATCCTAAAAAGCCCATAGCAGTTGCTTTGTTCCCGCTCCCGAAGACAAAGCATGATGTGCGCCGCTTTCTGGGCCTTTGTGCGTATTACCGCCGTTTTATGCCAAATTTTTCGAATATCGCGGAACCCCCGCGGAACTCGTCAAGGACGACGTCCCCTTCGTTTGGGATCCCGAACAATCAGACGCTTTCCGCGACCTTCAACAACGCCTACAAACGCCGCCAATCCTCGGTCACTTTGACACAGAAGCAGAGACAGAAGTACGCACTGATGCTAGCAACCTTGGTCTCGGAGCCATTCTCGTGCAGTACCAGATGGCGTGGAACGCGTTATTGGCTACGCTAGCCGCACGTTGTCATCTGCGGAGAAAAACTTCTCAACGAATAAAAAAAAATGTCTGGTCGTATGGGCTATTACGAAATTCAGGCCATACCTGTTCGGACGCCCCTTCCGAATCGCCAGTGACAACCACTCTGTCTGCTGGCTGGGGAATCTGAAAGATCCTTCGGGCTGTCTCCCAAGACGGAGCCTTCGGTTACAGAAATTAGATATAACTGCAGTTTAAAAGTCTGACCAGAAACACACCGATGCCGACTGTCTCACGCGCACCCATCGAGACAGCTGCGGAAGACAATGACGAAGATTTCAGTTGCCTTTCTAATCTAACATCCTTAAACGTGGCTCAGCAGCAAAGGGACGACTTAGAACTGCAACCACTCATCGAATACCTTGAGCGACGTTGCACACAACACCCACGTCAGTTTGCGCGTGATCTGTCATCTTTCTGTCTACGCAACGGCGTCCTCTGCAAGCGCAACTTTCATCCTACGCAACGAGGGCGCTCAGCGAGGGCGTCTGAGAAATTGTCATGCGAGTACTTTGGACCCTACAGATTCATCCTTCACTTGCTCGCGCAAAACACACAGGGACTAGCAGAGACTTGAGAGGACAGGCGCGATGTAACAACCAAGAGTTGTTACATCGCGCCTGTCCTCGTAAGCCTCTTCTAGTCCCTGTATGTTTCGCGCGAGTAAGTGAAGGATGAATTTGTTCCAACTAGGCCGAATTGCAGTTTTGACTCTACAGAGTTCTTCATCGCCTCAGTGAAGTCAGCTACGAAGTTTTCCCAGCAGACTCATCGCACCACTCCCGTAGACTACGCTCCTCAGATGTTCATGTCACCAGGATGAAGCCGTACCATTCCCGTTGACTGCAAGTCACGAACTTTGTGGTACCGAGCCTGCCTTCAGGACCGTTGTGCATTTTAAATGCGAAGCATTCCTTAGCGAACCTTTGGCACTTTGAGCATTTCTATCTACGTTTCTATCTATCTAGCCGCCTACGTCTGGGTGCTCTCATGATCGCCTCCTTAACTTAGTGTAGGCCAAAATTGGCATGGGAGGTTAAGAGGATTAGACGAGTATGACTGTGGGGTTGTTACATGAATATCGTGAAAATCCTGTCGCATACGCCGTTAAATGCTTTCCTCCAGACACGTGTGGCACATACCCGTTTCCCACGGGCCGCGGTGTACGGGTATGCGCCACAGGTGATTGACAGTTTATATCTACCCAGGAACGGCGAGAACAGACATTGATAATTTAAATGAGAGCGTTAAGAAAAACCGACATCGGCAGCATTTACCCGACGAATGGAAAGAATAAGAATTAGGATCCCAGCAGAAATCGAACCCAAGCATTCTGCGTGGCAGTCAGGTATTCTACCGCAGCGCCACGGCAGGTCTATCAACTGGTTTGGAAAAACAGCCTATGCAGGCGTAATGGCGGTGCAGAGTCAATTGTGCTTGTGGTACTGGCTATCTACTTTTACAAGAAAGCAAAATAAACGCTACATATCTACTACTACGATACAGGCGTCATATCAGATTAACGTCTGTGGTTCCAGTGTTGGTTCCGCTTTTATAGCAGTCTAAGAAACATTGCATTTATATTCCCATGATTCGCCCCGCCACGGTGGTCTAGTGGTTATGGCACTCGACTGCTGACCCGAAGGTCGCGGGATCGAATCCCGGCCGTGGCGGATGCATTTTCGATGGAGGCGAAAATGTTCGAGGCCCGTGTACTTAGATTTAGGTGCACGTTAAAGAACCCCAGGTGATCAAAATTTCCGGTGCCCTCCACTACGGCGTCTCTCATAATGATATAGTGGTTTTGGGACGTTAAACCCCAGATATTATTATATTCCCATGATTCAGCAAGCTATATTGAAGCATTGCTTGACCACAGAGGAAGTTACGTATGATATTCACATCACTGCACCATGAAGTGCACTTAGTTTCAATAATACTGACGTATGTACTCTAACGAGAATGCTGACGTTACGTCGCACCATAATATACCCTTTAAACGCCAGTGTTGTCGACGTGCCTGGTAAGCCCACGATGTGCACACAGCTACTACATTTACAAAAACACGTCAATCCAACTCGTAACGCTTGGCTCAAAGCCATAAAATGCAGCATAGAAGTACTCGCTGGCTGCTTCGCATGAAGCCGATTCCCACAACGCTTGGGATATGCCGATTTTTTTTCTCATCTCTTTTATCTCGCCCTTGTGCTGTGCGACAGCAACAAACATTTTTTTTTTGCTAAGCTTTCACTGCTATTCGGGGCGTCGCCATCAATACGATGAGAAATTGATGCCACGCGCTGGTGGTGGCGGAAGAAGAGAGCGAGGAAGTTAGTGGCTGCTGTGGCCGAAAGTAAACAGCCGTTCGCTTCGAGTTCCCTGTTTGTCGTTTCCCCTCGCGACAATATATTGCTGCACACATTTGCTCACCCATATCTGGAAACTAACGTATATTTCTGGAATTATGCTTGGTCTCGGAGTTATCACATGACTACAATGTACCAATACTTCTATTATGCATAATTAGTACATCTATGTTGACAATATATCCATGCCAGCTAGTGCCATCTGCAACTTAAACTTCTTCATCATTATTTCCTCCCGGCTCGTGCGTAATTACCACATCGAAAATTAAGCCCAGCATTGTGGCTGCAAGGTCAACTTGAAATTAGGCAATCACATGCTTAAAATTAAAAATTTCCTATAAATAGTGGCTGATGGCTTGGCACATTGGATGCTAGGACTTGATATGCCATGAGGTTGAATCAAATTTGACCACGCACTTATAGAGACTGAAAGCAGTCAGGACGTAAGTTCATAGTTAAAGAAAGCGGAAAAACAAAACTACAACACACATAGAAATAAAGAGGACTGGACGACGCGGTACTAGCAACTGAAGTTTAACACGCCCTACTGAAAATTCCTATATATACAGGACCCATGCATATGATGTTATTGGATACAGGTCGTATAAGGGATACGGCTTTATAGGTGATACAGGTTTATAGGTGATATAGGTTGTATAGGTGATATAGGTCGTATAGGTGATGCAGGTAGGTTGATTATATGGGTGTTACAGGTGATATGGGTAACATGGGCCGAATCAGCGATTTGGGTCACAAATGACGTGCAGCAAAGGAACATATTGATAAAGACATGCCAGTTTATGAAGCGTGTAATAAAAGCAAATATATACAGCAATTCAAGCTGTAATGATATCTCGCAGCAGTCTAATTATAAGAATGTAAGAATTCACTGTTGCACTTACATATATACTTGAAGAAAAACGATCAGGCAAGAATATTTGGTAACTGATTATTTATTTAAATCTTTAAGCATCTCCGCAATAAAACGGTTCATCGTTTTCAAACGTTCAGCTCCCGGCACTTCGTTGTGCTTCTCAGCCACATACTTGTTGAAGGCATCTGTGGAATAATGAGCAGGAATGTGAAGCAATTTTAAGCACTCATAAGTTCACATGTATGGTAAAAATGAATGTCATTACATTAAGCGAAATTAATGAAGCATGAAATACTCACTTGCATGAAATACTCCTTCTTAGCCCTTAGTTGACACAGTTAGCAAAAACAGGTGGTGTACACAATTGTGTACATAGCGTGTCAAAGGGTTAAGAACACTTCAGAACTGCAAAACTTTGGTCTCTGGGTGTCAAGATGTTTGGTTGGGCCGTACGTGCGCGTGCAAAAAGGTGTTGTAAGAGGTGTAGATGAAAGCGGATGATTATTTGCTGCACTGCCACTTGTCAAGATAAAAAAAAAAGCCAGCTGGTTCGAGAGCTAGATTGAGATGAAAGGGAATTTGAAAGATAACATTAAGAATTAAGTGCTGTCCTGCCACTTATAAAGATAAAAAAGCGAACTATCGATCAGGAAGACATTGTGAGAGGTTTGAATGAGAGCGGATGAAAGAAAACAACTCCTGTGTTGATCCTATATGCCGCCATATAGGTCCTGGGAGGCCCTATTTTTATCCTATAACCGCCATATGGGTCCTCTGGAGGTCCTATTTCATGATGAAACGGGAAACAGCGCGGTAAACGACGACAAAGAAGGAACACACGCACCACACCACACGAAGCGCTGACTTACAACTGAAGTTTATTCCGGCGAAAAGTATATAAATACGCGATGACCAAGGTTTCTGTTTTTTGTGTCTCTATGTTTTTTCATGCTTTGTTTATGTCATTTTGTTTGTGACGTGGTGCGCCTAAAAGTGTATTTATATACTTTTCGCCCGAATAAACTTCAGTTGTAAGTCAGCGCTCCGTGTGGTGTGGTGTTGTGTTCCTTCTTTGTCGTCGTTTACCGCGCTGTTTCCCGTTTCATCATGCTTTACCAAATAGCCAACAAGTTGACCTTACTAGTCCTATTTCAGTCCTACATACCGCCATATGGGTCCTCTGTAGGTCCTACTTGCGTCCTATATACCGCCATATGGGTCCTGTTTAGGTCCCATTTGTATCCTGTTTGGATCCTATATACCCCCACACGGTCCTATACAAATCCTATATTTAGTCCTGTAAGTCCTGTATAAAACCATACGGATCCTGTATGAAACCATATAGGTTTTTTCAGTAGGGCGTGCTTGGCTTTTTTAGACATGTATTCTTTAATCTTGTTGTTTTTAACACGTAAGTGTTTTATGCCAGGGTCCACCACTGCTCCACTGACGCATTTCCGTCACGGATATGACGTTGTAAAAATATAAAGACTAACATATGGCAAAGAAAAAACTAGAAGAAAAAGTTCCATCACCTGGAATCGAACTTACGACCCCTCGATCCCCAGCGCGGAGCGCGAAACGACTCCGCCACAGGCGGCACGCTTTTCGTCATACTAACGGCGTGCTATTTATATACACCATTTGCCAGTGGCGGTATACTCAGAGATCAGGGTACATCAGTGTGTTTTCGTTATTACTAGCGAGATGACGCGAAGGGCTCTAAGAGCGCGCCTTAAATGTCGTCGCCCCCCGCGTTGAGATGAGCGTGTGCCTCTACAGGGCGTGGTCGCTCTTGCGCGTGCGCTTATCTTGTACGTCTTGCGCTCTCACCGCAAGTTTGCGTTCAAGTTGCAGAGAGCACGAAGGTCACTTGGCTCACTGGAGCGGCGGCTTTTGCGAAAGGAGCGCGCTGCTCAAAAACAAGTAAGTGACAACTGTGACAGTTCGCGCTCATCCTGTGTATACTTGTGCGTTCGTTTCGTGCGTCCTCCTTTGTAATTCACCAGCGCGCTTTAACTGTCGAGCTGTGACAGTTGTCAGTTCGCGCTCATCCTGTGTATGTTCGTTCCGTGCGCCCTTTCCGCTTGAGAAGCGCGTTGGAAGTTTCGAGCTGCTTGCCGTTCTTCGCGTTGCATTACAACTTGTTGCTATAGCATTCATTCCTTCGCCCTCGGGGCGAAACAATGCACAACAAACGCTCAACTACGTCTGTGAGACACGTTTTACTTTCGTGTTATACCGATTCCTATGAAAGGGGGATCAACCATGTTTTTTTTCATACTGTGTGTGTATATCTTTCGGTGGTTTGCATTAAACTTCAATTGCTAGTAGCGCATCGTCCTGTGCCTTTCATTCTTATTTCTCTGTGTGGTTTTTTTTGCACTTTCTTTAACTATGAATACACATCAACTCGCCCAACTGTCCATTTTAGTATAAAGTTTGGTGAATAAAGCCGGTTCCACTAAGTGTCATTTTGAACAATGCGAAATTTTCAAATGCACATGCTACTGTAAAGGTTGCACGCATTATCATGCATAACACTCTGCATCAATCCCAGTATTTGCCCAAATGCTGTAAGATGAAAGAAATGTTCGAGATAGTGTACAGTGAGGCACAGTGGACTTTCGAATAACAGAGAGCTGAGCTATTTGGTAAGTTTTAATTCTAAAAAGACAGGGCGTGCAAACACGGACACAAGAAAGGAGTCAGGACACCACAAACGCCGAGTAACAACTGAAGAGACGCACAACGGCGGAAAAGATCTCCGCATGCCCATGCCATAGGCGAATCTATCAATCCGACACACGTGGGGCCTACGCGAAAGATAACATTAAGGCATTCGCGTGACGATCGCCGCCAGAAACAGCAATAAGCCGACTGGATGAGGGTAGCTAACCAGCATGCGGAATTCATATGGAGGATAAAACTTCGAGAACTTCAACCATGTAAGAGGAAGATTTTTTCTACTGTTTCACCGCAAAATAACTTGCTAGTCCTTGGAGTAGCTGCCTTAGATGATAGTCACTGCAAAACCCTAGCCTTAGGTCCCAAATACTGTTTTAAGCCGAAGCTGAAACCAACAGACGTTTTAAGTTTACCGCGTACAATCATTAGACTTGCTCCTGAAGAAGAGCGTTCCCATTGCATTTCAGGCTGCGTTGCTAGCACCAAGGGTTCTAATATGCATCTCAAGTGTTCTTATCCTATCCGGCCTTTTGTTAATTACTGTGTCGAGAAGAAACTCAGGCTAGTAATTTCAGATAAGGAGGGGTATTTTGTAATTATACCGGACAGTTTGCTCTCAGAAAAAGTATTAACAGCCATAGAAAAGAATTTTAGGACGGTAAAACTTAAGCCATCGGTATTTAGGCAACGTGCTGTCGACCTTTTGTTACGACTTCATCTTGAGAGAATAGCTTTTAATGTCAAGAAGGCTAAATCACTTACTTTAGAATTGTTTTTTTTTTTTCAGCCAAAACACATAAGAACGAGATCCCATTTCCAGCAATCGTTTCAGAGCAAGAGACCTGGCAAGTCGCTGTATCTAGTTATTTGCAGAAGTGCTTAACCTCTTTGAGCTTTTCAGACCCTTTTCGTATGCGTGATTCTCAGGCGCTAGTTCAGTTCCTCTCAGAGGAGAACCCCGGCTGTTGTAAAGCTTTTCGTATGGATATTGAAGGCCTTTATTACTCCTTGCCGCATGAGCACTTGTTAAAGTGTGTTAACGAATGTATTAACGAACGGGGGCACGAGACGGTTTTCACCGATAAATGTGGTGTTTCTACCGGGGCTTTTCTAGAAATTCTTTCCATGCATTTAAAGTGGACGCTTGTAGGTTGGAAGAAAGGCGTTTATGTACAGAAATCAGGGATATGTATTGGTTCTAAGGTTGCTCCGGTTCTTAGTGATTTATACCTTAGCAAGATGGCGACCCAGAAGTCCGGACACGTTGCAATACATCGGACTCGTGTCCCCGAAGTACAGAACATCTCCGTAGCTGTACGCGCCGTGTCGATCATGCGCAACGACGTTCGCAGTTCCGGTCGCATCGCTCGACGGCAGATTAACGTTTTATGTAGCTGACCGTTACCACGTTATTAAAGCGAAAGCCTTAGGTGCATCATCGAACGCGAAAATTGACCGTCAGCGTCCCGCGTCGGCGGCATCCGCATGAGTGGTGCAAAAAATATGACAGCGTCGATTTGCACTGCCTCCGTGATCGGTGGGCCGATCACGGGCAGGTGCAGAAAGCGACGGTGCTAGGTCTGAGTCACCACCACCTCAGACCTAGCAGTGTCGTCCAGCAGCGGCGATGAAGCAGCCTGCGGGCGTAGTTGTATAGCGCTGATATATGTGGCGTGCATAAATTCAGTTTCTGTACCTAGCGTGGTTTTCCACTGCCTCCAGAATCGGAGGCATCGCACGCTTTCTCAGACCGTAACAATGACGTAATTATATAATAAAATTTTTCCTTCGATTCTGTTGTGACGACTGTCCTCCGTGTCCCATGATCACGCAGTGTAGGCTCTGCTGAGCGGGCTGCCTATGCGACGCTTTCGCGCCTTGCGCTCGAGCATTGCAGAGAAGGCGACCACTCAGCAGGGGCTCTGTAACATTAGATCAATCTGTAATGATTTAATTTTGTTCTGCCTGTGGCCTGAAATTTACTTAATCGGCGACGAAAATATGGGCGGTAACCAGTAAGCGTTTTATAGCCCGATCTAACGCTCTTCCACTTACAGGAAATTTAGTTTCTTTCTTTGAAAACGAATAGCATCGCTACTGCTCCATATCTAAGCTAGCTGCGGTGAGTTGATGAGTGCGCAGAAGTGTCCAGTAGTTTAGCTTTTCCAAGCCAGGACAGCTAAAGAAGGTTCCCGATCTAGTCTCCGATTAAGCTGCTTCACCTTGTTTGTCATATTCTAGCCTGCAGCGATCGCTCGCAGAGGCTTATAAATAAGGCAGTGGACTCAAGCACATTGAGAAGCCCAGCTTTCAAGTTTGCCTCTTAACTTGATCTACCTGACCGGGGAGATTGTCAGTGTCCACAGTTTTCTGGACTAAGAAGACCGCCAACTTGCAAAAGATTGTGTCTGTTCATAATATTGTTCATTTCTCTCCCTACCTCTCTCTCAACAAGGAGCAGTTCACAAAGGGTTGTATACGCGCAAAAAACCGCTTACCATCGTTATACATTTGAAAGTATCTATTGTACGCATATGAATCCATCTCGCCAGCTCCTATAAGTAGCCGCTGCCAATATGATAGGCGGGCAACCTTCTTTAATTGCGTGCAGAATGAGGCATTGTCCGGCTATTCCAAAAAAGTTTAGTTATTGTTCTGCATAGTAATGCGCTGTTTATTGTGCACACTTCATTTTAACGCAGCGGCTTTTCGCAGATTGTGATGCCGCGTAACAAGGAAGCGATTTTATGGCACACCGAAAATTTTTGACGAATATCGAAAAATCAATGATCAACAATATGCCGTATTAAAAATTGTATATTCCTTATGTCTTTTTTGTTTGTTTTTGTTTTACGTACTCTTGGGTAAGTGGTCATTACGCGGTGGATCACTTACGCGTCATTTGTTGCGTCGTGTTACGAGCAGGTGCTGGGAGCATGACCAAGAGAATTTCGACCAATCATTAACAGCTAATTCGTACGGACCTATACGGAAGTAAACAATGGGCCGGGGGTAGTTGAACGTTATAATCGCCCGCATTCTTTCGAAGAAAATTTGAGCTTGAACAGTTTACGTAGGCATAGTTACTTAGAGGAGTCGGAGGGGAGGAGTAAAGGGCCACTTGACCGCTTTTCGCACCAACCCCCTCCCAAGCTGGGAAAAGTAGGAGGGCAAGTAACGACACCTACTATATAAATTCGTAGTCATTCATAATCTGATATACACAGCCAGCTAAATGTGGTTTCCATAAAAATTAATCGACTGAACTAGCAAGGTGCGCGTTTGGGCTAGTTGTACATTTGAACAGGTAAATAGCGGAACCTTCAGGGATGAAAGACAGGAGAATGCGACTGAACTAGGTCTTCCTCAGAAAAACTTTAAATGAGAAGGCTCTTACAGTAAAAAAAAAATGGCACACTGCTCATCCTGTATATATATATATATATATATATATATATATATATATATATATATATATATATATATATATATATATATATATATATATATATATATATATATATATATAGGTCATTTCATGCCAAGTGTCCCAGACGTGCTCGCACAGCGCACATTTTGCTGATAAATTTTGTGCCTTTCTTCCTGTGCCATATGGAGTATAGTAGCCAAACATTTTTGCTCGAAAAAAATTTTGACAATCGTGGAGCCCCCTAAAATTTCGCTTGTATTTGTTAAACTGTGCCTAATAGAAAACTGTGTATACAATCAACTTTTATTTGTTGTGCTTTGAAGCCATGCTTGCGCTTTACAGAGGTTCTGTTTAGTTGTCCTATTCATTAATTCCGAAATTTGTGTGTTTCACTACCAGCTACGTTTTTCGAAAAACTACAAAAATCTTCAAAGTTCGTATTTTTTTCTCTAGCTATCTCGAACTCTCCCTAACCAATCTTAATAATAGTGTGAAGAAGAAGACGCGTCGCCGGTCAGCAGTAGTGAGTAATAGCTAAGCGGCTCAGCGCACCAGCGGTCCCAGCGGAAGAGCGGAGAGATCAGCGGAGCGCGAGAAGAAGGGAAGAGTAATAGCTAAGCGGCCTAGCGTCGCCCCGCTCGTTGAACGTAGAACGCACCTCGCGTTCCGCTGTGGAGTCAGTTGAGAGTAGCGTGAAGGTGCGTCCACTAGGTTTCGCCGTCGTTTTGCAGCCAAGCTGACCGCGTCTCGACAAGACGCGCTTGCGAAAAACGCGGAATGTATGCACTTCTCTGCACGTCTGTGAACACGCGATCAAATGTAATCTGTACGAAAAAGATGTCAAAGTAGCACCTATACTTTCTCAAGTTTCTTGTGTCTTCTTGTCTCCAATTTCGAAATAAAAGATCAACACGAGCTTTCGATGATTTGAATCCACTTTAGGTCATCTCCAAATGCCCTCGTCTTCAGAGGTCTTCTTATGTTGAAAATCAGCGCCGGGACTTTTTCGCCTGGAGCAGAGCGAGCGCTATGTTGGCGGGTATCGCCGACAACATGCCGCTGCCGTTTGTGTTGGGGGTAGGCCTCTTGTCTCGCGAAAACGCTGGTCCGCTGGCCACGCTCCGCTGAGCAGAGGATACCAGCGGCTGAGCGGTCCGCTCCGTAAAAACGCTGATGGCCCCAGCGTGCCGCGCATGCGCAGTTGGCATCTCCGCTCGTCCGCTGGGCCCGCTGGCCCGCTGAGGCGCTTAGCTATTACTCTCTATTATCGGCCACGCTCGCCTCGCGCTGCTGGTCGCTGGCATCTTTCTGGACGGTGCCCTGCCCCGACTCGCTGTGTTTGTTCAGAGCGTCACCACAGAAACGCACCGCCAATAAACCTCTTCTCAATAGTATGATTTTTTGAAAAGTGAATTTTAGTACAATAATGCTTCGGGGTAAATTAGACTCCAGATGTTCCCGAAATCAATGTGAAATTAGAGAAAATATGCGATTTGTCGCACGTTTGACCGCATTTTTTCATACTGATGCGGTGCAAGTAAAAATCCAATCCTCGTCATTCGGCGTTTCATAGAAGACTTCATCATTAAGTAATGAAGCAAGTCTAATCAAATCACGTTTTGTTTTAGCGAAGAAAATAATTTTTGAATTTGGCCCTCCGAACGCGCCCTGCATCTCTTTTTGTTGCCACTTCGCCGCAAAACACGTGGTCGCCCTTGCAGCTGACACTCGTCACAGGCGGCGGCAAAATGCGAGATGTATGTCAGTGGCTAGTGAATGCTCGAAAGTCGTCTCCCGTTGACGTCAGGGCGACGAGTAATGAATTGGCGTTACAATGTGAGCTTGCTTGGCGGGCCCATTGGGAAGTATGGACGCCCGAGAGTAGCCTATGGTATCGTTGGCACATTGTGCTACAGGGCCGTCTAGACAAGACGTATACCCAGAAAAAAAGTGTACACAATGTGCATTATTTCTTTCAGTATGTGTATTGCCCCTCCCCCCATCCCCCACTCGCGAACAAGTTGGTACGCCACTGCGTATATGCACTCCCACAGATAGAACACGCCTTAGATCGACTCTGTGACGCAAAGTACTTTTCTTCAATAGACCTCAAGACAGGCTATCGGCAAATTGAAGTCGACGAGAGAGACCGCGACAAGGCGGCCTTTCTAACGCCGGACGGCCTGTTTGAGTTGAAGCTCGACGAAATGTGGTTACTTTTTCAAGTGAAATCAAGTGATTAATTTTTGGTGCAGATGTGAAGCCCGCAGTGCCCCACTTTACCTATATCTGAATGTATTGGTGTCATACGCGCCTTGCTACTGCTATCGGGGAATGTAGAGACAAACCTCGGTCCTGACAAAGTCGTCCTCGACGAACTGAGAAAGTTGTCCGCCGGCCAGGCCACACTAATATCTGAGATGCAGAGCCTCAAGACCCTGCTAACGAGCACAAACCACACTATCCCAAATGTAAGCACCCGCCTCACAGACTTAAAAAATCATTGCCAAAATTTTTTAGCGCTCCGAACAGAAGTAGACGCCATTAACGCTAAGACCGGTGCGAGGGGCACCTGCTGTTGCCGCATCCAGATCCCGCTCCAGATCCAGGGATCGCTCCAGCTCCAGGGAGCATTCCCGCTCTAGCAAGCGCTCTTGCTCTAGAGGGCGTTCTCGTCAACGAGGCGGTACCGGAGGACCTGCCAGGAGCCAATCCAGGAGCCGCTCTCGGTCCAAGGCCAAGCTGACCTGGGCGGACAAGGTGCGAGGTGGTAGCGGTAGCAGCGGTGGCAACATTGGCGAAGCAGGACACAGTCGCGGGCCCTCGACCCCAGTTAGAGGTAAGGCACAGTCAGAGCCAAAACGAATACGAAAAACGCATCCTTGCCCTAGAGCGGAAAAACAGAGAATTAAAGAATAAACTAGAAGAACTAATGACGCTTATGGCCATCAAAGTTAGTGAACCACAAAACAGCACTGTAAAAACCCCCACGCCGTATCCACAACCACCCGCGATCGTAAGCACGCAAAGAAACGCGCGCAAGCGCAGGGCAGTTGCCGCCGTGTCGGACGAAGGAGAGGATGACCTTAGTGATGGTATGTCAGACGTCAGCGAGGCCCCCTCCAACGTCTCAGCTGTAGAAGGCACCTCTACGAGTCGACGCGACAAGAGACGGAATACCACGTTTAACACCATCAGCGCCGTGTTAACAAAACTACAAGATTCAATCGCACAGATTAGCTCCAGACTCGATCGCCTAGAACGACCAGTTGCACACCCGAAATCCGCAAAACAAGCACCAGCTTCAGCAGCAGGAGCCCTTATACCCTGTCCGAGAGCAGTAATCCCGCCGCATGAACCCGCTGACCAGCACAGAGCCGATAAGGATTGTGCCAGTAGGGTCATCCCACTAGCACAGCCACATCATGGATAGTTCGCAGCAAGTTTTCAAAATCTGGCAGTGGAACTGTAATTCATTCACTAAGAAGAAGAATAGTCTAGCACAACTTCTCAGATCATGCAAACAAAAGCCACATGTCATTCATTTACAAGAATGAGGGTACAATGAATTCCTACGGAGTAACTTTTCCGGGGTACAGGGTAACCAGGCCGACCCTGTGCTCCGACTTTAAACAAGCTAGGGGTATAGCCACTCTTGTCCGCAAAGACGTCAGCTTTGTGGAGAGGACCACCACCGCATACAAGCAAGGCCTGGAATCACAGCTGGTCGAAATCATCCGCGGTCGTGCTACCAAATCCAACATCTTTCTTCTGAACGTTTACAGTCTTCCGAGGGACAGGCTTCGAAATTTTAACAACCTGTTTCTGGCAGCTACAAAGAAAGCCAAGGATAAACCGCTAATCATCGCTGGGGACTTCAACGCGCACAATAAAGCGTGGGGTTATTCCAAAAATGATGGCAAATTGAACAAACTTGCCGAGTGTGCGGAAATCCTTGGCCTCAAACTCATCAGGGACCCGAGATTTCCGACACGCAAGGGCAATTCGGCACAGAGGGATACCACCCCAGATTTGGCCTTCCTGCGCAACGTAGAAGGGTCATGGGACAACCTACAGGAGGACCTGGGTAGTGACCACTTCATTACGGAAATCAACGTAAGCATTACACAACCCCCACCTAGAATTTACAGGTACATTGACTGGGATGTGTTCCGCGACATCCGTACCAAAGAAGAGAGGCCCCGGGAAACATTCGAAGACCTCATTAGTAATCTCAAGGAGGGGGTCCACAAGGCCACCAAAGAGATCTCCACGGAACTGGAACTAGCGGTGCCTGCAATGGACTCTAGACTAGACCATCTCCTGGAGGCCAAAAACGCCCTCAGAGAGAGGTGGAAGAGACAAAAGATGAACAGGAGGCTCAGAACCAAGATATCCGAACTCAACAAGGAGATCGAAACGCATGCGAAGAAGCTCGCCGCGCAGCAATGGGATGAGGTATGCAACGAGGCAGATGGCAAAATGCGCAAAGGCAGCAAGTGGAGCCTACTCAAGCATCTGCTTACTGACGGCAACAAACCATCCAAAAGCAGCGCCCGGTTGGAAATTGAAAGGCTTGTGCACATCAACACCAAAGACGGCGGCGATCCGCAGACCTTCGCTGACAAATTACCGGATATTTACATCCCGCTTGAGGGTAGTCCATTCCGTGGAATAACTCAAGGCCCGAATACCAAGGATCCCTGCAGTCAGCCTTGGATAGACCTTTCGAGGTTGCGGAGATTGTTCGTGCCTTGCGGGACCTAAACGGACGGTCGGCGCCCGGCCCAGACGGAATTACCAACAAGCTCCTTAGAAATCTAGACAACGCAGCGATAGAAGTCGTTACAGAAAAAATCAACCAAGTGTGGTCCGATGGCTAAGTCCCCGAGGAGTGGAGAACAGCCAAGGTCGTATTCATACCCAAACCGGGAAAGCCCCTTCAAGCAGAGAATTTGCGACCGATATCGCTCACGTCATGCCTCGGAAAAGTAGCTGAACATGCCATTCATAACAGAATGAGCGAGCACATTGAGGACGAAGGCCTCTTTCGCCACAACATGATGGGCTTCCGGAAATCTTTGTCCACACAAGACGCTATGCTCCTCATTAAGAGTGCCATAATTGACAGCACATCTCTGGACATCAAAGGGATACTGGCGCTCGACCTGACAAAAGCCTTTGACACGGTCAGGCATGAGCATATTCTGAATGAAATTTCCAATTTGAGCCTTGGCAGTCTTTTCTGGCAGATAGAAAGGCTACAGTTCATATTGGCCAAATCAAGAGCAAAGAATACACACTGGGTAACATTGGCACACCGCAAGGGTCGGTGTTGTCCCCGCTTTTATTTAATATTGCAATGCACAACCTATCCAAGCGGCTCGCCGACGTTCCGGATATCGGCCACGTAATATACGCGGACGACATCACCATATGGTCGGCGGAGGGCCCTCTTGGCAAGCTGGAGGGAAACGTACAAGGGGCACTCGACGTCACGGAAGACTTTATGGCTAGCACGGGGCTACAGCTGTCACCTAGCAAGTCCGAACTCCTCCTCCACAAGCGTTTCCCGAGACGGGGGCCGGAGATCGACGGGGCGTCTATTTGCCTGCGGTCCAAAAGCGGAAAAACAATCCCCATCTGTGACTCAATCAAGGTTCTTGGCATGACAATTGGAAAGTACAGCAATAACAACACTGAGGCACTCAGACGTATCGAGAAGAGTACTCACAGCTTTACCAGGGTCATCTCCAGAGTTGCCAACAAGAGGAAAGGGCTTAAAGAGGACAATCTCATGAAAGCCTTTCATGCGTTCCTCATTAGCCACATTATCTACGCTGCCCCTTTCTTGAAAATGAAAAAGATGGAGCTCAATAAAATTGATGCCCTTATCAGGACAGGGGTTAAACGGGTTCTTAATCTTCCAAAAAGCACCAACACGGAGCGGCTATTGCAGCTCGGACTGCACAACACAGCAACGGAGCTCTTTGAAGCTCAACGAACAGCTCAAATTTGCCGATTGTCCCTCACAAAAGCAGGCACAAGGATCCTCCTGGAGGCAGGGCTGCAACCCCTGTTTATGCCCCCCGAGAAAGACAAGTTCTCCTCGGCGATAAGAGGGGCCATATGCGTCGACCCGGTCCCCAGGAACATTCATCCCGTACCCAATGAAGGGCGAAGAAAAGCAAGAGCCGAGGCCATCCTGGGGAAGATCGATTCCAGCTCAACCGCCCTCTTTGCTGATGCAGCCGATTACTGGAAGAAGGACGCGTATGTCGTCACAGTCGTCAATGCCAAGGGAGCACTAGTTAACGCGGCCACGGTGGTCACCGGCTTCACTCACGAAGCCGAGGAACTGGCTATCACGGTAGCTCTGCAAGAACGAAGAAGGGACGTCACCATCTTTTCAGACTCACGAACTGCCATCAGGTCATTTTCATCCGGCTTCGTCTCCGCCGCAGCCGTAAGCATTGTTAATAAGATGACTGCTGAGGCTAACGAAGGGGAAGATCCCCTAACGCACATCATATGGTTCCCGGCCCACATGGGTGACATCTCATCCTCCCCAACCGGCAACCCTAACGAGAGGGCTCACCAGCTAGCGCGTGAACTAGCTACCCGCGGCGGTGACCGGCCATCTCAGACGGGACGGGAACGGGGATGCATGGACTTCAAGGATCCATTAATATCGTTCCACGAGATCACCTCAGCTCACATACTAGGGCGCAGGCTCTTCCCCCCTCCACACCCTAAATTGAATAAAGCGCAAGCGGTCACACTACGACAACTACAGACAAAAACGTACATCACTCCAGCCATGCTAAACAGAATCGATCCAGACTTTTCACCTCACTGTTAGCACTGTAATCACGAGCACTGCAATTTCGAACACATGCTCTGGCTGTGCCCCTTTAATTCGGGGTCAGGATTATCGGACAAACCCTCCTGGGAGGCTGCCATGCGCAGCATGGAACTCAACAAACAACTCCTGGCAGTCCAGAGGGCCCGGGACATCACCGAGAGGCTCCAGCTTCCGGCACCTTCCTGGGTGGAGCCACCTGGCTGAGCTAGCGGGACCTCCAGTCGCGTTCAGCTTCTGCCACTTTTGGACCACAATAAAGTTCTGGCTCAAGACCGGTCAACTAACCCATCGGATGTGTGACATTGAAGAGCGCCTTGACGACCTCGAGAACCGTTCCCGGCGCAACAACTTCGTGTTCGACGGTTTTCCTGACACTAACTCGAAAGAGGCGTACGGACAATCGAAACAAATAAGCGTTAACCTCTTTCTTGAACGCTATGGTCTCGCACTCGAGCTGAAGGATATAGAGCGTGCGCTTCGACTAGGCCGTTGCACCACCAACCGCAAACGACCCGTTATGTTGACGCTTCCATCCTTCAAAACTAAAGAATCTATCCTTTCAAATGGCCCAAAACTAAAAGGCACAAATTTTAACATTGGCGAAGATTTCTCGCGTGCAGTTCGAACTGCACGAAAACAGCTTGTTACCTTTGCTAGGAGCAAGTCCGTACCATTTTCATTACGTTTTAAAACCTTGCTCATTTGAGCCCAGCGTTATTCGCGGCGAGATCGACCTATAGGTGGCAGCACCGTCACCCCGCTAGTGTGGATACTGGTTTCGTGTGGTGTGTGTAGAAGTGCACGGGGCTTCTGTTTTCACATCGTGATTTTGTGTTCCGTACCCGCAGAAAACTCTTCGTTATCGATGGTGAGGTTTTGTTCGGTGCCACATTGCCGCACATACTGCACAGATCCAGGAATAAGCTTCCATTTTTATCCCACCGACGCGGAACGTCGCCGACTGGCTCGTTAGGCTTCGTAACGGCAAGACGCCTTCCAAGTACGCGATGGTGTGCAGCAAGCACTTCGATGACGGTGCATTCAAGCGTTCGCAGACGAGAAAGAATGGTGAGTAGTCAGCGATAACTTCGCTAATGTGTGCATTTATATGCTTGTTTCTGCTGATACGAGCGCGAAGACGGTCGCAGTAAGCGAACGCTCGGGGAAGCTTCCCTGTGCTTTGATTTTCCTACACTTTCGCAGGAAAATTAAGCGAAAATCAATCGAGAAAGAAGAAAATGAATTCATGGAATTTATTCTTTGTCATTCATGTACCGTCTGCGCTGTGAATGCAAAGTTTGTTCGCGCTCGTCTATGAGTGTGTTTAAACGAGAGTCCCCGAGCCCTTTTGTAGTTCGCGCATGTTCCATTGTGTTTACACGGCCGCGAAAACAGTTCTCAGTGTTCCGCAGGGCAAGTACGTGCACCGAAACGCGGCAAGTGTGTATGCATGATCTGGTGCATAGTAAAGGGTATCGTTTTATGAGCCCTCACTCGCCACGTAAGCGATGAAAATGCGCGAACGAGTTTATCGCCGCTGCTTATCTTGATGAATATATTTTTCTCGCTCGCTGTCTTTTTTTAAGGGTTTTCGCGGAAGAGATTGAGGCCTGACGCACTTCCGACACTGAACTTGCCAAAGCGCAAATTTGACAGGCATAAGCTACCTCGCAAGTACACGGGTGTCTTTGTATACATTTCGCCACAAGTTATAATTGTGCAAGGCAACTCAGTTTTGCGATTTCCGTGTCATACGATTTTCTGTTCTGTTTAGGGGACAATTTAAGTACCGAAGTGTCAGACGTGACTTGACAGAAATATTTCTCTGCAGTGGGACCAGTACCGTACACAACTAAAGCTCGTCGCGTAACCTATAAACGACAGTCCCGAAGTTATACACCTAACCACAACGCGCAAGTGCATGAGAGCCTTTTTTTTAACCACCGAGCCGCTAAAAGGCTATATTCACATGAGATTTAATACTTCTCATCTTGAGGACAACGTCGAGTGCACTTTGCAATGCGCTTGAACCACAGAGCGGCACCTACGCTCATATGACTCTCGTGAACGGACGGTACGACGACCGCACACAGCACTCTCGACAAGTGCAGTCACTGATCTTATTACAGTACATATACAGCCGATCAAGGCCAAATGCTTCTTTACATCGTGTGAGGCATACGTACGAGCGGTTAAAGTTGCACCAACGCAACGGAACAAACGGCCTTTTGGGGCCCTGCATGACGTACGCGCACATGCAAACACAACGCGGCTAGCAGACGACGCATGGAGCAATCCACACTAGGCGCGCTTCAGCCAGTAGCCGCCAGGGTGCGACTCCGCTCGATCTCGCGGCCAATACCTTTCACAGTGCGGCAGGATTTGTCAGAGCCGTATCGTAGGGATCATGTTGCCGTCAGCAAGCGCGCCATCAGCACCGGGCAAGCTCAAGGGCGAACCTTTCATTATCTGTACTGACATGTGTAGTAATCTTCCCACGCGCGTGCTCCTGTCTAATCCAATACAGTTATCTGGCAGTAGTGTACTGATACAGATAGAAACATGTCGCACTTCCGACATTTCAGATAGAACGGCACTGGCTGACTTGCGAACATTTTTCGTCACGACCGCAAAAACGCACGTGGTGGAGGCGTACTCATCGCCACTAAAAAAAGAACTGGCGTGCTCCAGCACATCTTCGCATCACTGTGGGTAATGTGCCGCGCACCTCCCGATGCAATGCTATATACTTCGCGTATCCTATAGGCCCTCTCGCACTGGTTTCACCCGCAAACTTATCGAAACATTATCTCAGCTTATTAATAAACACCCTAACGCACATATTGTCACAAAAAGTTCAAGAAGCACACTTTAATTAATACCTTAAACTGGGCGAACTTGTGCCCTATAAACAAACAAGTCAGAGAAAAATGGTTATGTACATGCTGCAGGAACGCCTTTCTCTCACCTCTTCTTTTCTTGTCCCGTGCAGTTCGCACGTGTCTGAGTTGTCAGCGGTGGTCCTGGCGTGCTCCATCGACGCTTTGCTTCCTCTGTTTCGCACGCACGCCGTAGACAGCGTGGAGGGCGTAGCAACTGCTGGGGCGCGTAATTTGAATGTATCTTGCGTCAATATTCTCCTTTATGGGGATTTCAACTTTCCCAGCAATAATTGGCTCAATTAGGCTTCAACTTCAGGAAATACTAAAGCAAGGGGATTTGTCAATGTTTGTCTCAACATTAACCTTATCTAACAGGTAACCGAACAAAGATGCGTCGCTTGTCAATCCCCCAATATTTAAGGCCAGGTACTAACAAATAGCCCCGCAAGCTTAAAATCTATTGCATGCTTACGTGAAATCAGCGATCACAAAGTCATTCATCCTACATTTACCTTCGTCCCAAAAACACGCCCCATCTTCCGCAAAACAATTCACTTGTGCGATAAGGGTAACTATGAAATAATTATTAATAAATTACGAGATTTCCTCCCGTATTTCGAATCCAATCTCATTTCCTGTTCTCTCAATGACAACTGGCTAACGCTTAGGAACAAAGTAACTGACCTGACTAATAAATTGAACCCCACGGTGAGCTTTCTTGCCAATAAAAATAAACCATTGTTTTCCAGAAGCTTAAAAACACTGGAAAATAAAAAAGCGCCTTTTTCGTACACCGAAATATGATTGTAGTGCGTGTGCATGGAACAGGTACTACGCTGCGCAAGATGCTGCAATTTGGAAAAGCGAAACAGATATCCTATCAGAATGACTTATCAAAAATTATAAAAAGTAACCCTGGAAAATTCTGGGAAATCATAAACCCGCAACTAACACAAGACATCACGTTTACAATCGATAAAGATGAAGATGTAAGCGACGCTGATTGTGCCGATACCTTTAACATCGCGCATCCAAACGTGTTCAATAAAGAAACCGATTTACCGCCTCCTACGCCACCTGCCACGACATTACCAATGATGGCCCCTGTGGCATCTTCTGTCGCTGGAATTTCATCACTCATTGACAAAAGCTTTTATCATCGGCGGGCTTGGACGATATTAAGACCAAACTGTTAAAAATACTAAAGAAATTATTGCAGTGTGTTTTTAATGCTGTCACTCGAAAAAGGAATATTACCAGACGACTGGAAGGAGGAAATGGTCATTCCAGAACACAAATCAGGTAACAGACAGCCCACCCTAAATTACCGACCCATTGCTCTAACAAGCGTTTCATGCAAAATCATGGAACATGCCATATTGTCACGTGGTCGTGACGTCGACGAAGGCAGCAGTCAGCAAGTCGAGATGAAACTCTTTATTAGGCCGAACTTGTGGCCGAGAAACTGAAAGCTACAGCAATACACTGATAGCGGCGGACAGAGCGTCGACCGTCGATCAACTGACAAGCGGTCAAGCGCGTCGGCTTTTATACAGGCGCTATGGAACTTTCCAGCAATATCGCTGGTGGTGGCGTTATCTCTCGACAAAGCTGGAACATTCGCGTGCGGCACGCAATCTTAACAAAACGATCTACTAAAATCGTGAAGCTTCTCGAACACTGCTTCACGGCCAGCGTCGAGCGCTGATAACCATCCTTGCTGGTCAAACTCGAACACATCAAAATAAAAGAAGAAGCGGGCGTGGCATTGCCCCCCTCTGAAAAAGCATCGTCCCGATGCTTGCAACAGAACATGCAAAGGAAAAAACAAGTGCATACACAAATAAATTACGATAACAAAGGAAAAAGTAGAGTTCTCAGGTTCGCTAACGCGCAAAAAACGGCTTAAGGCGCACGACATGGACGACTTCAGGTCGTGCGCGTCGTCGCTGGGAGTTCGTAATGCCGTCCGGGACGACCTCGTAGTCAAGAGCGCCGTGACGTCGAAACACCTTGTATGGGCCGAAGTATCGCCGAAGAAGTTTTTCACTGAGCTACGTCGGCGTATCGGCGTCCAGACCCACACACGGTCACCGGGTTGGTACTCCATGTGGCGTCGTCGAAGATTATAGTGACGGCTCTCGACCCTCTGCTGGTTCTTGATGCGCAGGCGGGCGAGCTGTCGAGCTTCTTCGGCGCGTTGCAAATAGGTGGCAACGTCGAGATCGTCTTCGTCGGTGGCGGTTGGTAGCATTGCGTCGAGCGTCGTTGCCGGGCTCCTTCCGTAGACCAGCGTGAACAGCGTCATTTGCGTCGTTTCTTGCATGGCCGTGTTGTATGCGAAGGTCACATACGGAAGGATGGCATCCCACGTCTTGTGTTCGACGTGGACATACATGGCCAGCATGTCGGCGATGGTCTTGTTTAGCCGCTCGGTGAGGCCATTGGTCTGTGGGTGGTACGCTGTGGTCCGGCGGTGGCTTGTTTGGCTGTATCTCAGTATTGCCTGAGTTAGGTCAGCAGTAAACGCCGTACCTCTGTCGGTGATGAGGACCTCTGGGGCGCCATGACGCAGGAGGATGTTCGCAACGAAGAACTTTGCTACCTCGGCGGCACTGCCTCTGGGTAGGGCCCTTGTCTCGGCGTAGCGGGTGAGGTAGTCGGTAGCTACGACGATCCATTTGTTTCCGGTATTGGACGTCGGGAACGGCCCCAGTAAGTCCATCCCAATTTGCTGGAACGGCCGTTGAGGTGGCTCGATAGGCTGCAGAAGTCCGGCTGGCCTAGTCGGCGGTGTCTTGCGTCGCTGACAGTCCCGGCAGGTCTTGACGTAGCGAGTTACGTCGCCGACAAGGCGCGGCCAGTAGTACTTTTCCTGTATTCTTGCCAGCGTGCGAGAAACACCCAGGTGTCCAGACGTCGGGTCGTCATGCAGATCCTGGAGGACTTCTGGTCGCAATGTCGAGGGCACTACGAGAAGGGAATCGGCTCGAATCGGCGAGAAGTTCTTCTTAAGGAGAACACCGTTGCGCAAGAAAAACGACGTCAGTCCTCGCGTGAATACCTTGGGAACAACGGTGGTCCTGCCCTCGAGGTATTCCACAAGGCCCCTGAGTTCTGGGTCCGCTCGCTGTCGTTCGGCGAAGTCTTCGGCACTTATGGTTCCCAAGAAGCAGTCATCCTCCATGTCGTCCTGCGGCGGTGGGTCGACAGGGGCGCGGGACAGGCATTCAGCGTCGGAGTGTTTTCTTCCGGACTTGTAAACGACGGTTATGTCAAATTCTTGAAGTCGTAGGCTCCACCATGCGAGGCGACCTGAAGGGTCCTTCAAGTTAGCTAGCCAACACAAGGCGTGGTGGTCGCTCACAACTTTGAAGGGCCGGCCGTAGAGGTAGGGGCGAAACTTCGATGTAGCCCAGATGATGGCCAGGCACTCCTTTTCTGTTGTGGAGTAGTTGATTTCTGCCTTTGATGGCGACCGGCTAGCATAACTGATGACCCTTTCGAATCCGTCGGTCTTTTGCACAAGGACGGCGCCGAGTCCTACGCTGCTTGCGTCGGTGTGGATTTCCGTATCGGCGTATTCGTCGAAATGCGCAATTATGGGAGGCGTCTGCAGGCGTCGTTTCAATTCTTGAAATGCTTGAACCTGCGACGTTTCCCACCTGAATTCGACGTCGGCCTTCGTGAGTTGCGTCAGTGGCTCGGCGATCCGTGAAAATTCCTTGACGAAACGTCTGTAATAGGCGCACAAGCCGAGAAAACGGCGTACGGCCTTCTTGTCGGTGGACGTCGGGAAGTAAGCGATGGCAGCTGTTTTCCGCGGGTCCGGGCGAACACCATCCTTGCTGATCACGTGACCCAAGAACAAGAGCTCCTCGTACGCGAAGCGGCACTTTTCAGGCTTCAAGGTGAGTCCCGAGGTCTTGATTGCTTGAAGTACAACTTCAAGGCGCCGAAGGTGTTCGTCGAAGTTTGAGGAAAACACAACGACGTCGTCCAAGTACACGAGTCACGTCTGCCACTTCAAGCCGGCCAGTACTGTGTCCATAACCCGTTGAAAAGTCGCAGGTGCCGAGCAAAGACCAAAGGGCATGACCTTGAACTCGAACAGGCCGTCTGGTGTTATAAAAGCAGTCTTTTCTCGGTCTCTCTCGTCGACTTCTATTTGCCAGTAACCGGTCTTGAGGTCCATCGACGAAAAATACTTTGCGTTGTGTAATCGATCCAGGGTGTCGTCTATCCGGGGAAGGGGATACACGTCTTTCTTCGTGACTTTGTTCAGGCGACGATAATCGACGCAAAAACGTAGAGTCCCATCCTTCTTCTTCACTAGCACCACCGGGGCTGCCCACGGACTCTTCGACGGCTGGATGATGTCGTCGCGTAGCATTTCGTCGACCTGTTTCTTCACGGCCTCGCGTTCTCGCGTCGAAACTCTGTACGGGCTCTGACCGAGTGGTCTGGCGCTTTCCTCTGTTATGATGCGATGTTTTGCCACGGGAGTCTGCCTAATTCTTGACGACAACGAAAAGCAGTCCTTGTATTGCAAGAGCAGGGTTTTGAGCTGTTCTTGTTTGTGCTTCTGAAGGCTGGGATTGATGTCGAAAGCTGGTTGCGGCGCTTTATTCGTCGGAGTAGGCTCGGGAGAATCGGTGAGGCCGAAGGCATTGCTGGCTTCTACGATTTCTTCGATGTAGGCGACCGTCGTGCCTTTGCTCACGTGCTTGTACTCGTTGCTGAAATTCGTGAGCATAACTGTTGCTTTCCCTGCCCGCAGCTCTGCTACTCCTCTTGCGACGCAAATCTTGCGGTTAATCAAGTGGTGCTGGTCGCCTTCAACAACGCCTTGGAGGTCTGCTGATTTCTGAGTGCCGACGGAAATGATTACGCTGGAGCGAGGGGGAATGGTGACCTGGTCTTCCAGCACATTCAAGGTGTGCTTTCTTGGCGGAGTGTGCGGCGGTAGTGCCTTTTCCGTGGACAGTGTTATTGACCTAGACCTCAGGTCGATGATTGCACCATGAAGGCCTAAGAAGTCCATACCAAGGATGACATCTCTCGAGCAACGCGGCAGGATTACGAAGTTCGCGGGATAAATCCGGTTGTTAATGGTGAGCCTCGCTGTGCAGATTCCTTCTGGCGTTACGAGGTGACCTCCAGCTGTCCGGATTTCGGGGCCTTCCCAGGCTATCCTAACTTTCTTTAGCTTCGTGGCGAACGGTCCACTGATGACAGAATAGTCGGCTCCGGTGTCGACGAGGGCTGTGACGCTGTGGCCGTCGATAAGAACGTCGAGGTCGCTAGTTCGTCGTCTTGCGTTGCAGTTAGGTCGTGGCGTCGGGTCACGGCTACGTCGGTTTGTTCCGCTGCTTCCACGTTGCGTCGTCAGGTCTACTTCGGTCCGCGAGGCTTCGTCGTCAGGGCTCTGTCTGGTTCGCGTCGGGTCTTCAAGGTTTGGTCGTGGCGTCGTCGTCGGCGGCGGAGGATCTTCGATGTTTCGTCGTACAGCAACCGCACCTCCATCGGTTGCTGCCCTTAGTTTTCCGGGTACGGGCTAGGCGACCGGCCCCGGAATGGGCCAGTATACTGGCGGCGTTGGGGAGAGGCGTAGCGGCCTGGCGACGGCGATCGGGAAGGTCCTCGGGGGGTCCACTGCGCTCCTGCCAGATAGTCGGCGATGTCACGTGGATGTTCACCCTGCTGTGGACGCGGCGCGTCGATGGCGAACCCGCGCAGTCCCATCCGTCGATACTGGCAGCGGCGGTAGGTGTGGCCGGTGGTCGGGGGCGCGCCAAACGTCGGTCTTCCTCGGCGTGTATCGCTGGCCGGTTGGCGGGCGGTACGGCGTCGGTGGTGGCGGTGGTGGTGCCTGGCGGCGGAACTGCTGGGGCGGCGCGGCGTCTTGACGCGGGCGAGGAGGGGGGCGTTGCGTCGGGCTGCAGCAGCATAACTCATTGCTTGAAGCTGCGGCGGTGCCGGCTGAGGAACACCCAGTGACTCTTTGATTTCCTCGCGGACAATGTCGGTGATCGAATCCACTTGAGGCTGCGGCGAAGGTAACAGCTTGCGCAACTCCTCCCGCACGATCGCTCGGATGGTTTCGCGCAAATCGTCGGTGGCTAGCGAGTGCACTTCAGAATAGGTTGCAGACAGCGGCGAGCGGTTGTACTGTTTCGTCCGCATGTCCAGTGTCTTTTCAATTGTCGTAGCCTCGGTGAGGAATTCGGCGACCGTCGTGGGCGGGTTGCGGACAAGTCCCGCGAAAAGTTCTTGTTTGACACCCCGCATGAGCAGGCGAACTTTTTTGTCTTCCGCCATCGCAGCGTCGGCCTGACGGAAAAGTCGAGTCATCTCTTCCGTGAAGATGGTGACGTTTTCGTTTGGCAGCTGCACCCGGGTCTCCAGCAAAGAAGCGGCTCTTTCCCTGCGGACGACGCTTGTGAACGTGTGCAGGAATGCGCTGCGGAAAAGATCCCAGGTCTGCAGTGAGGACTCCCGATTCTCGAACCAGGTTCTGGCCGCATCTTCGAGGTAGAAGTACACGTGACGCAGCTTGTCTTCATCGGTCCAGTTGTTAAAGATGGCGACAGGGTCGTATGTTTCAAGCCAGGTTTCCGGGTCTTCAAACGACGATCCGCGGAAGGTTGGCGGCTCCTTGGGATGCCGAAGAAGGATCGGCGCAGGCTGCACGGGGTCGGTCATCGTCGCTGCGGTCGATGTTGGGATCTGCGGCTGTCTGTCTTTTTCGGGAAGGAGCCCGTGCTCTGGCGGCAGTCCCTTCTGCCTGCGGCTTGTTCGACGATCCGGGTTCTCCTTGCCGTCGTCCTCGTCGCGGCTTGGGCTTGGGTCAGCACTTCGCGGGGGCGTCCGGATCATGGAAAAAGCAGCACCTCCACCAGATGTCACGTGGTCGTGACGTCGACGAAGGCAGCAGTCAGCAAGTCGAGATGAAACTGTTTATTAGGCCGAACTTGTGGCCGAGAAACTGAAAGCTACAGCAATACACTGATAGCGGCGGACAGAGCGTCGACCGTCGATCAACTGACAAGCGGTCAAGCGCGTCGGCTTTTATACAGGCGCTATGGAACTTTCCAGATATATCGCTGGTGGCGGCGTTATCTCTCGACAAAGCTGGAACATTCGCGTGCGGCACGCAATCTTAACAAAACGATCTACTAAAATCGTGAAGCTTCTCGAACACTGCTTCACGGCCAGCGTCGAGCGTTGATAACCATCCTTGCTGGTCAAACTCGAACACATCAAAATAAAAGAAGAAGCGGGCGTGGCAATATACTCTCACACAATGCACTTCCTTGACACTAACAATCTTTTTTCATTCTTCCCACCACGGATTTCGTAAATCTTTAGCCTGTGAGACCCAACTTCCGATGTTTCTTCATGATTTACATTCTAATCTCGACCGTAACTTTCAGACCGATCAATTTTTCTCGACTTTGCAAAAGCATTCGGTAAAGCACAACATAAACGCCTGCCGCTAAAGCTTGCTCAGTTGAATGTGCACCCTCACATTCTCGCATGGATCACACAGTTTCTTACTAACCGCTACCAAATTAAGTATAACCGTTCTAGCTCCCTCCCAGTATCCCCAAAGATCTGTACACCCACCCCTCTTGTTCCTTATATACATTAACGACCTTCCCGCCCATATATCTTCCAATATCCGTTTATTTGCCGATCGCTCTGTCGTCTATCCCACAATTACTAACATTTCTGATCAAACGGCACTTCACCAGGACCTTAACCTTGTACAAGAATGGTGCGATCTTTGGTTAATGAAACTTAATCCCACTAAACGCAAACTCGTTTCATTTCACCGCTAGCGTAATCCTCTACCATTCTCATATCTAATCTCTAACTCCACTGTTGAACAAGACCAATCATATGAATACCTGGGCGTCACCTTATCATCTGACCTTGCATGAAACGCACACAATCAGCCACAGCATATCATCCGCGAACAGGTCCCTCGGTTTTCTGAAACGTCATTTGCGTCACGCTCCACTAGAGGGGGAGGGGGAAGGGGAGGGTTAAAGGGGAGGGAAAAGAGGAGCTATAAGATGCTTCACATCTAAAAAAATTGGCCGCGTATCTGCGTGCTTCGCTGCAAATATCGTCTAAAGACGATAGAAGAGGCGCTGCGTGAGATATGGACGCCATCTGGCAATACGTCGGGAAACATGAGTGCTGTGTTGTGGGCTGGAAGTCCCGGCGGTGGCCAACGCGACCGGCAGGGACGACAGCCATCCCGAACACGCGGTTTGGCGCGAAGCGCTGATGCAGAAGAAACGTCCGCACTTCAACGAGTACTCTCCACACACTCTTTTATTTACACATCGCCTGGGTAAAACAGGAATGCCAGAGGTGCGCCCCATGGCATTCGTACAGTGCAATACAGAACCAAAACCGAAACAGAACAATGAGCTCGTGCAGAGAGCACGGAGGAAGGCAAGTTTCAGTGCAGTCGCATTTTCAGCGCAGCTTAGGAAACTAGGGTCTTTAGAATTACGTATGTATGCATTTTCTATTAAAGGAACACACCACGTAATACTTACCTAGTGATGTTGCGCCTCAGATATGCGTAATATTTACTTTTTGATCACCTAGTCAGCCGTTCAAGATGGCTGGTCCTTGGGCAAGTGGTTCAACTTTGGCCGAGTGGCTTAATCGAGTTACGTGCCGAGAAACAGAAAGACAGACCAAAATTTTTCCGTTTAAGAAAGAAAGACTATCGTCTTTAAAATCCCTCATCAGATCTCAACTAGAATATGCAGCGCCCATCTGGAGCCCGCACCACGTATACCTAATAAAAGAACCAGAATCTGCACAAAATCGTGCCACTAGGTTCATTCATTATTCACCCGCCACGGTGGTCTACCGGTTAAGGTGCTCGACTGCTGACCCGCAGGTCGCGGGATCGGATCCCGGCCGTGGCGATCACAAGTTCGATGGAAGCGGAAATACTGGAGACCCGTATTCATTCTAAAAAGACAGGGCGTGCAAACGCGGACACAAGAAAGAGGCCAGGACATCAGAAACGTTGCTCGACTTCGGTCCGTTGCTCGACTTCGCGTGACGATCGCCGCCAGAAGCAGATGTACGCCGACTGGATGACGGTAGCTAACCAGCATGCGCAATTCATATGAAGGGTAAAACTTCGAGAACTTCAACCATGTAAGAGGAAGATTATTTCTACTGTTTCACCGCAAAATAACTTGCTAGCCCTTGGAGGAGCAGCCTTAGATGATAGTCACTGCAAAACCCTAGCCTTAGGTCCTACATACTGTTTTAAGCCGAACCTGAAACCAATAGACGTTTTAAGTTTGCCGCGTACAATCACTAGACTTGTTCCTGAAGAAGAGCGTTCCCACTGCATTCAGACTGCGTTGCTAGTATCAAGGGCTCTAATATGCATCTCAAGTGTCTGATCCTATCCGGCCTTTGCTAAATTATTGTGTGAAGAAGAAACTCAGGCCAGTAATTTCAGATAACGAAGGGTATTTTTTTAATTATGCCGGACAGTTTGTTCTCGGAAAAAGGATTAACAGCCATAACAAAGAATTTTAGCACGGTAAAACGTAAGCCATCGGTAGTTAGGCAACGTGCTCTCGACCTTTTGTTAAGACATAAGATTGAGAGAATAGCTTGTAATGTCAAGAAGGCTAAATCACTTACTTCAGAATTGTTTTTTTTTTTTCAGCCAAAACACATAAGAACGAGATCCCATTTCGAGCAATCGTTTCAGAGCAAGGCACCTGGCCGGTCGCTGTATCTAGTTATTTGCAGAACTGCTTAACCTCTTTGAGCTTTTCAGACCTTTTTCGTATGCGTAATTCTCAGGCGCTAGTTCAGTTCCTCTCAGAGGAGAACCCCGGCTGTTGTGAAGCTTTTAGTATGGATATTGAAGACCTGTATTATTCTTTGCCGCATGAGGACTTGTTAAATTGTCTTAATGAATGTATTAACGAACAAGCGCACCAGACGGTTTCCACCGATAAATGTGGTGTTTCTACCGGGGTATTTCTAGAAATCCTTTCCATGTATTTAAAGTCGACGCTTGTAAGTTGGAAGGAAGGCGTTTATGTGCAGAAATCAGGGATATGTATTGGTTCTAAGGTTGCTCCGGTTCTTAGTGATTTATACCTCAGCAAGATTGACAATCTTTTGGAAGGCGCCTTAGGTAATTCGGTTATTAAGGTTTTTCGTTATGTGGACGATTATTTGATCTTTTGTAGTGGTGAGGACTTTGAAAAGGTGGTAACTTCCGTGAGCAAAAAAATTTGAATTAAATGGAGGTGAGCTGAGCTTTACTAAAGAGGTGCCTCAGAATAATGGAATACAATTTCTAGACATTTCCTTAACGTTCCAGAAGAACCACGTGTGCTCGCAGTGTTCTCCTAGATCTTCGAAACCGCTGTTAAATTTTTCGTCGAAGCACTCGAAGGTTGTAAAAAACGGCATCGCCATGTCTTGCCTTAAATCAGCCCTCACCAAGTCGTGTGAGCACAAAATGAGTGATAGCTTTAACGCGCAGGTTACGCGTCTTTTAGATGTAGGGTATCTTCGTGATGCAGTGGCCACGGTCGCTGAACGTTTAAAGAACTCTATTGTGTTAAGTCCAACCATGGTTGCAGAAAGCGATAAGAAGAAACGTGTCGTAGGTATACCGTACATTCACTGCGTGTCTCACAGGCTAAAGAAAGTAGGAAGTAGATACGGCGTTGATGTTGTTTTCACGGCTGCCAATAAGCTAGGTAAGATTTGTGCTGCTGTGCAGAGGAAGAATGAGCGAGTAAAAGACAAGAAGCGGGCCGATATTTGTTTCGTAAAACACACCAACAAATTCACTGATTGTCGTACGAGTGTGGTGTATAAGGTCCCTTTCAGCTGCGGCCGCTTCTACGTAGGACAAACGGGCCGATGCATTAACCAGAGATTGTTGGAACATAAGAGATCGCTAACAGGAGGCTGACCTTCTAATCTATTTTTACATTGTCGAGTTTGTAAGTGCACGCCAAAATTCGATGAATGCGCAGTGTTGTACCGTCACAGAAATGAAGAAACGCGCCTGATGATTGAAGCATGGCATATCGAGGATAGTGGTAGCGCATGCATGAGCCAACCGTCGATTAACTTGCATAAAAATGAAATCAAATGCCTTAACAGTTATCTTCCACGTAGACCGCCACGCGTGCCGGATTGATAGGTTCGCCTGTTGCATGGGCATGCGCAGATAAGTTTTCGTGCCTTCTTTCTTTTCAGCCGTTGTGCGTCTCTTCAGTTGTTAGTAACGGCGTTTGTGGTGTCCTGACATCATTCTTGTGTCCGTGTTTGCACGCCCTGTCTTTTACAGCGAAAGCTGTTATGAGATCATTTCACCGGCCGTTTTTGGTGCCGTAGTTGTCCGCCGCCGCCGCCGCCGCCGCCGCCGGTGTCCGTAACCAGTATCGCTCGAAATAAGAAAAAAAACGAAATAAGTAAAAAATCCCAGGATGGAACGAGGTTCGAACCTGGGCCCTCTGCGTGGGAGCCCAGTATTCAACCTCTGAGCCATGCCGGTACTTGAAACTGCTTTGCAAAAAGGTCCTATACAGGCTTCATGTCGGGAAGGAACCACATTAGCATATGCAATATAGCGGGGTAGAAGAGTAAAATAAGCACCAAGCGTCGCACAACGCGAATTCTGTAAGCTGTTGTCACACAATGCGAATTGTGCAACGAGTAGGTTGTTGAATGCTTCCAACCCATTACAATGGACTCTGCCCTAATTCTTCATCGTCATCAGGCACAGCATCAACAAAGTGCGCATAATGTTTTACATGCGTATAGCAGGTGCCAACGCTCTCCGTAGAATGACGAAAAATGGCACAGTGCTTGCTGCCCTACTTCTCAAAAATTACAATGACTTATAGCGTAGTGGGTTCCTCGCAAGTGCACTTGTATTGGTTGCCAAGGAAGCCCATCAGCGCATCATCCACTTCCTCGCGGTCTCAGTAAAACTGCAATAATTTATAGCGTAGTGGGTTCTTCGCAAGTGCACTTGTATTGGTTGCCAAAGAAGCCCAAAAGCGCATGATCTATTTCCTCGGGGTCTCAGCAAAGTTCTTCGCCCCCCCCCCCCCCCCCCGTCTCTCTCCCACGTCAACGTATGTTATACAGCATGGCGGGAGAGGGAAATAGCGACCGGGCGTCACCCAATGCAAATTACATAACTGGTGGGCTGTTTAAAGCTTCCAACCCATTACAAAGGGCTGAGCCATATTTCTTCATTGTCATCAGTCGTCGCGTCAACAAAGTGCACATAATGCCTTACAGACGTGTAGCTGGTGCGTCGCTTCTCCGCAGAATGACGAATAATGGCTTAGTAGGTGCTTCCCAACTTCACAAAAATTGTGATTTATGGCGTAGTGGGTAGCTTTCTAGTGTACTTGTATTGTAGCCCCAAGAGAGCTTAACGGGCTCGAGAAACGCCGCTCTTCCAGCTTTCGCTGTGACTGTGCTGCGGTTTCAGCGCAGGCCTGGCGTTTTTTAGAACGAATACTTACCAACTAGCTCAGCCCTCTGTTATTCTGGAGACCCGTGTACTTAGATTTAGATGCACGTTAAAGAACCCCAGTCGGTCGAAATTTCGGGAGCCCTCCACTACGGCGGCTCTCATAATCATACTGTCACGTGGTCGTGACGTCGACGAAGTCCGCAGGCGAGGTGTCCAAAATGAAACTCTTTATTTAGCCGAACTTGTAGCCGAGAAACGGAAAGTTAATTTACAGCAATACACACGGTATGCACTGATAGCGGCGAACAGAGCGTCGACCGTCGATCAACTGTTAAGCGGTGAAGCGCGTCTGCATTTATACACGTGCCGTCGAATATTCCAGCGTTATCGCTGGTTGTCGCGCAAACTCTGGAATAAGCTCAAGTGTTCGCGTCTTGCGCGAAATCTTAACAAAACGATATACAATAATCGCGAAGCTTCTCGAACAATGAGGCGCGGTTTCCGCTGAGCGTTGCTCACAGTCTTTGTGGGTGAAAACCGAATACAGCAAAAGTGATAATAAGAAACGCACGTGGCAATATCGTGGTTTTGGGACGTTACACCACAACAATTATTATTATAATTATCCATTCTTCATATTCATGCGACATAAGCATGTCATTCCTAAAACGTGAAATTGATTTTGCTAATCTTTCTGTGTGTCGCCGCATCGCCAGTCTCCGTTTCATAAATTTTTTCACGGTTCCCTCTATAAAGCTACATCATCCTACCGATGCGCATACCTCACCGCCCGACCCATTCTTCAACGGCACGCCCACACGCTCGCACTATGACTTTTGCTGCCTCATTTTTTCTTCGCACAGCAGTGGATTGCAATGGCGTTCCCCGTGACCAGGGGTGCTATTCTGAACATTGTCAAATTCCGCCATGTTGTCAAATTCCGCCATGTTGCTGATTTTATTGGTCACGCGAGGTCGTTCGCATTGTGGCGCTGCAATGGCGTTACGACACAGGAATCCGCGATGGCGTAACGTGACAAAAAATAGTTAATTTTTCCGAAGTAACGCTTCGCCGTACCCTGCCATGTAGAAATAAACGTTTGGGTTGAACAACGAAACCGAAATATGGTACTGAGCTGTGCCTACGGTCAACTTGCGGTTTATCGAAACTACTGCTCGCTTGACGAAGAGCCGCCATGTCTGCAACACGATTGGACATTGCACTGATGGCGCCCATTGCGTCACAGGACCTCACTCTTTGTGGCGTCAATATGACGTTCCGTGACGTTGCATCCTGCCAAATTTGCAGCTTAAAATGTGAGAACGATGAAGTGCCCAAAATTGGCCGCCATATTGTTGTAAATTGAGTTTAGATGTCATTCCGTGAGTTACTTTCAAGCATGTTTTCGGTTAATAATATTGCCACGTGCATTTCTTTATAAGTTTTGCTGTATTCGGTTTTCGGCCACAAAGACTGTCGGCAACGCTCAGCGCGAACCGCGCCTCATTGTTCGAGAACCTTCGGGATCATTGTAGATCGTTTTGCTAAGATTGCGCGCAAGACGCGCACACTCGAGCTTATTCTAGAATTTGCAGGACAGCCAGCGATAACGCTGGAATATTCGACGGCACATGTTTAAATGCCGACGCGCTTCACCGCTTGTCAGTTGATCGACGGACGACGCCCTGTTCGCCGCTATCTTTGTACAGCGTGTATTGCTGTAGTTCGAGTTCTCATTTTCCGGCCACAAGTTCGGCCAAATAAACAGTTTCATCCTGCAAACGCTGACTGCTGTCTTCGTCGACGTCACGACCACGTGACATCTGGTGGAGGTGCTGCTTCTTCCATGATCCGGACGCCCCCGCGAAGCGCTGACCCAAGCCCAAGCCGCGAGGAGGACGACAGCAAAGAAAACCCGGATCGTCGAACAAGCCGCAGGCAGAAGGGACTGCAGCCAGAGCACGGGCTCCTTCCCGAACAAACCAGGCAGCCCAAAGTCCCAACACCCACCGCAGCGACGATGACCGACCCCGTGCAGCCTGCGCCGATCCTACTCCGGCAGCCCAAGGAGCCGCCAACCTTCCGCGGGTCGTCATTCGAAGACCCGGACACCTGGCTCGAGACTTTCGAAAGGGTCTCAAAATTTAACAACTGGGACTCCGAGGACAAGCTGCGGCACGTTTACTTTTACCTTGAAGACGCAGCAAGGACCTGGTTCGAGAACCGGGAGTCCACTCTTCGAACTTGGGACGCCTTTCGGAGCGCTTTCCTGCAGACGTTTGCAAGCGTCGTCAGAAAAGAAAGGGCCGCAGCCTTGCTGGAGACACGGGTGCAACTACCAAACCAAAGCGTGGCCATCTTCGCAGAGGAAATGACCCGACTGTTTCGCCACGCTGACGCTGCCATGCCCGAGGACAAGAAAGTCCGCTTCCTCATGCGAGGGGTAAGGCAAGAGCTCTTCGCTGGGCTGATACGGAACCCACCCTCGACGGTCCAAGAATTCGTCTCAGAGGCAACCACGATTGAGAAGACGCTGGAAATGCGTAACCGCCAATATAATCGCCGATTGATTCAAGACAGCCCAGCTGTTCATGCCCTCGGCTCCGACGACCTGCGTGAAACGATCAGAGCGATCGTGCGGGAGGACCTTCGCAAGCTCTTACCTTCGGCGCAGCCTCAAGTGGACTTGATCGCAGATGTCGTTCGATCAGAAATCCAGCAGTCCCTGGGCAACCTTGAACCGCCACTGCCTCAGCCGCAAGCCATGAGCTATGCTGCTGCAGCCCGACGCAACGCCGCCCCTCCTCGCCCGCGTCAAGACGCCGCGCCACCGCAGCAGTTCCGACGTCAGGCACCGCCGCCACCCCCACCAACGCCATACCGCCCGCCGACAGGACAACCATGCGCCCCTCGAAAGACCGACGTTTGGCGTGCCCCTGACAACCGACCGCTCTGCTATCACTGCGGGGAAGCCGGCCACACATACCGCCGCTGCCAGTACCGACAGATGGGCCTTCGAGGATTCGCCGTCAACGCGCCGCGCCCGTAGCCAGGCGAACGGCCTCGGGACATCGACGACTACCTCACCGGAACACACTGGCAAGAACGACGACCTTCCCGCTCGCCGTCGCCCGGCCGCTACATGTCTCCGCACCGCCGGCAGTACACTGGCCCAAACCGGGGCCGGTCACCTAGCCCGTACCCGGAAAACTAAGGGCAGCAACCGATGGAGGTGCGGTTGCTGTACGACGAACTACCGAAGATCCTCCGCCGCCGACGACGACGCCGCAACGAAATCTAAAGAACACGCCGCAAGACGAACGAAGCCCTGACGTCGAAACTTCACGGCCTGAGGAAGAACTGACGACGCCACGTCGAAGCAGCGGATCAAACCGACGCAGCCGTGACCCGACGCCGCGACCCAATTGCAACGCAAGACGACGAACTAGCGACCTCGACGTTCTCATTGACGGCCACAACGTCACCGCTCTCGTCGACACTGGAGCCGACTATTGCGTCATCAGTGGGCTTTTCGCCACGAAGTTGAAGAAAGTTAAGACTGCTTGGGAAGGCCCCGAAATCCGTACCGCTGGAGGCCATCTAATAACGCCGTCTGGAGTCTGCACAGCAAGAGTTACAATCAAAAATCGCACGTATCCTGCGAGTTTCGTAATCTTGCAACACTGCTCCAGGGACGTCATACTTGGCATGGATTTCTTAAACCATCATGGCGCCGTCATTGACTTAAGAACCAAGTCGATAACCCTATCGTCGGACAAAACGACACCGCCGGATACGAATCCATGTCACCATGCCCTGAACGTGCTCGAGGATCAAGTTACCATCCCGCCTCGCTCCAGCATCATAATTCCCGTGAGCACCGAAAAAGCTGAAGACATCGAAGGTGTCATCGAGAGCGATCAGCGTTTGCTACTAGACCGCGACATTTGCGTTGCAAGGGGCATTGCTCGGTTGCATCAACGAAAAGGAAGCGTGATGCTAACGAACTTCAGCCAAGAATACAGACACCTGAGCAGGGGCACGACGATTGCATACATCGAAGAAATCTTGGCCGTCAGCGATGCGTTTGCCTTTTCAGATCGTGACGAAGCTACGACGACTACCCCAACACCTGAGCCACTCTTCGACGTAAACCCAAGTCTTCCCGCTCGCCAACAGCAACAGCTTCGATGCCTTCTGCAGAAAAACAAGGACTGTTTCTCGTCGTCATCGCGGCTCCGACAAACGCCCCTTACTAAGCACCGCATTATAACAGAAGAAAATGCTCGACCACTCCGTCAGAGTCCCTACCGGGTTTCGACACGGGAACAGGAGGCCGTGAAGAAACAGGTGGACGAAATGCTACGCGACGACATCATCCAGCCGTCAAAGAGTCCGTGGGCATCCCCCGTGGTGCTAGTGAAGAAGAAGGATGGGACTCTCCGTTTTTGAGTCGATTATCGTCGCCTGAACAAAGTCACGAAGAAGGACGTGTATCCCCTTCCCCGGATAGACGACACCCTGGATCGATTACACAACGCAAAGTACTTTTCGTCGATGGACCTCAAGACCGGTTACTGGCAAATAGAAGTCGACGAGAGAGACCGAGAAAAGACTGCCTTTATAACGCCAGACGGCCTGTTTGAGTTCAAGGTCATGCCTTTTGGTCTTTGCTCGGCACCTGCGACTTTTCAACGGGTTATGGATACAGTTCTGGCCGGCTTGAAGTGGCAGACATGTCTCGTGTACTTGGACGACGTCGTTGTGTTTTCCTCAAACTTCGACGAACACCTTCGGCGCCTTGAAGCTGTACTTCAAGCAATCAAGACCTCCGTACTCACTTTGAAGCCTGAAAAGTGCCGCTTCGCGTACGAGGAGCTCTTGTTCTTGGGTCATGTGATCAGCAAGGATGCTGATCGCCCGGACCCGCGGAAACAGCTGCCATCGCTGACTTCCCGACGCCCACCGGCAAGAAGGCCGTACGCCGTTTTCTCGGCTTGTGCGCCTATTACAGACGTTTCGTCAAGGAATTTTCACGGATCGCCGAGCCACTGACGCAACTCACGAAGGCCGACGTCGAATTCAGGTGGGAAACGTCGCAAGTTCAGGCATTTCAAGAATTGAAACGACGCCTGCAGACGCCTCCGATACTTGCGCATTTCGACGAGCACGCCGATACGGAAATCCACACCGACGCAAGCAGCGTAGGACTCGGCGCCGTCCTTGTGCAGAAGACCGACGGATTGGAAAGGGTCATCAGTTATGCTAGCCGGTCGCTATCAAAGGCAGAAATCAACTATTCCACAACAGAAAAGGAGTGCCTGGCCATCATCTGGGCTACATCGAAGTTTCGCCCCTACATTTACGGCCGACCCTTCAAAGTTGTGAGCGACCACCACGCCTTGTGTTGGCTAGCCAACTTGAAGGACCCTTCAGGTCGCCTCGCGTGGTGGAGCCTAAGACTTCAAGAATTCGACATTACCGTCGTTTACAAGTCCGGAAGAAAACACTCCGACGCCGACTGCTTGTCTCGTGCCCCCGTCGACGCACCGCCGCAGGACGACCACGATGATGACAGCTTCTTGGGAACCATAAGTGCCGACGACTTCGCTGAACGACAGCAAGCCGACCCGGAACTCAGGGGCCTTGTGGAATACCTCAAGGGCAGGACCGCCGTGGTTCCAAAACTATTCAGGCGGGGATTGGCGTCATTCCTCTTGAAAAACGACGTCCTCGTAAAGAAGAACTTCTCTCCGGCCCGGGCCGACTACCTCATCGTTGTTCCTTCGGCACTGCGACCAGAGGTTCTGCAGGCCCTGCACGACGACCCGACGGCTGGCCACCTCGGCTTTTCCCGCACGCTCGCGAGGATACAGGAAAAATACTACTGGCCACGCCTTCCTGCCGACGTCGCCCACTACGTTAAGACTTGCCGAGATTGCCAGCGACGGAAGACACCGCCGACTAGGCCAGCGGGACTTCTGCAGCCAATCGAACCACCTCACCGGCCGTTCCAGCAAATCGGGATGGACCTACTGGGGCCGTTCCCGACGTCGACTTCCGGCAACAAGTGGATCGTCGTAGCAACTGACTACCTCACCCGTTACGCCGAGACAAAGGCCTTGCCCAAAGGCGGTGCCGCCGAGGTAGCCAAGTTCTTCGTGGAGCACATCGTCTTGCGTCATGGCGCCCCAGAGGTCCTCATAACAGACAGAGGTACCGCCTTTACTGCGGACCTAACTCAGGCGATCTTCAAATACAGCGAGACGAGCCACCGCCGCACCACCGCCTACCACCCACAGACCAATGGCCTCACAGAGCGTCTAAATAAGACCATCGCCGACATGCTGGCCATGTACGTCGACGTTGAGCACAAGACGTGGGACGCCGTCCTTCCGTACGTGACCTTCGCTTACAACACGGCCGTCCAAGAAACGACCAGATGACGCCGTACAAGTTGGTCTACGGAAGAAGCCCGGCGACGACGCTCGACGCCATGCTACCCAACGTCACCGACGAAGACAATCTCGACGCCGCCGCTTACTTACAGCGCGCCGAAGAAGCACGACAGCTCGCCCGCCTACGGATCAAGAACCAGCAGACGACTGACAGCCGCCGCTACAACCTTCGACGACGCCACATGGAATACCAACCCGGTGACCGTGTGTGGGTATGGACGCCAATACGCCGACGGGGACTCAGTGAGAAGCTTCTTCGACGATACTTCGGACCGTACAGGGTACTTCGACGCCTCTGCGCACTCGACTACGAGGTTGTCCCTGACGGCATTACGAACTCTCAGCGGCGCCGTGCACGACCTGAAGTCGTCCATGTCGTGCGCCTCAAACCATATTACGCACGTTAGCGAATCTGAGGACTGTCATTTTGCTTTATTATTGTGCTTTCTTTCTTGTGCTTATTGTTTATATTACTTTGTTGCTTTATTCTTGTTATTTATTGTTGCATGCATTGGCCTGTTCTGTTTAAGTCATCGGGACGATGCTTTTTCAGAGGGGGGCATTGCCACGTGCGTTTCTTTATCAGTTTTGCTGTATTCGGTTTTCGGCCAAAAAGACTGTCGGCAACGCTCAGCGCGAACCGCGCCTCATTGTTCGAGAACCTTCGCGATCATTGTAGATCGTTTTGTTAAGATTGCGCGCAAGACGCGCACACTCGAGCTTATTCTAGAATTTGCAGGACAGCCAGCGATAACGCTGGAATATTCGACGGCACATGTTTAAATGCCGACGCGCTTCACCGCTTGTCAGTTGATCGACGGACGACGCCCTGTTCGCCGCTATCTTTGTACAGCGTGTATTGCTGTAGTTCGAGTTCTCATTTTCCGGCCACAAGTTCGGCCAAATAAACAGTTTCATCCTGCAAACGCTGACTGCTGTCTTCGTCGACGTCACGACCACGTGACAATATTATAAAGTGTTGTACATGAAGCTTGCTTGTAAAAATAAAAGGTTCTTGTTTAATTTGGCGTGTTCCAAGTTGAGGTTCTCGCCGCAAGAAAACGCTAGATTAGCGAAGCAAAATGGCGCCGCCCTTTGTCGTGTAGTGGCTGGAGATGCAGGAAGAAAGAGAATTCCTCGAGTACCGCGATGTTTTTGTGATGCCCGATCAATTGTTTCAACTGCGGTGCCGGCTGACGAAGGACATTGTTGCGATGGCTGTGCGGGGAGCTTCGTCAGGACCTGGAAAGGTGGCGTACGGACACGAGAACAGCCCCGACCGTTGTTGTTGTTTTTGTTGAGCTACAAGTGCTTTGCGCCTTTCGCTTCTTTGCCACCGGCAGTTACCACGACGCGATCGCAAACAACGAGGCCGTGGCGATGAGCTAGTCCAGTGTGGGTCTCACGATTCATGCAGTCATGGAAGCGATCGTCGAGCGCCTCGGTAATGAGTGGATCGCCCCCCATGCCAAAAGGAAGGCTTTGTCCACATAGATGCAAGATTTGAAGGCTGCGTCGAGGTGGTCGACGACACGTTTGTGTCCATAAGTACGCCGTGTGAAAAGGACGACGCCAACAAGGCCGCTTACTTTTGCCGCGAGAACTTTGACGCCCTCGGCATGATGGTGGTGAGAAGAAATTTCATCTTATTCAATCTCGCGCATGCCGTTAGTAGAATGCAAAGCAGGAACGTGAAAGATAGCTTTTCGCCATTCTCCAATATTTTAACTACATTTGCGGTGGCTCCAACTGCAGTAGTAGAAAAGAACGCAGTAGTCGCGGTAAACGGAGTTTCCGTCACTATTTAGTTTTGGCAGGGTTGACTTGACACCATAAAAGTTCATCGAGCTTCATATTTGATCGTGGTAGCTATTAAGAAAAGTAATGCATGAAAGGAAATTGAACGTACTGATTGCGCTCTGAATTCATAAACAGTGATATGCAGACATCCAGTAAGTGCCACATATGAAATGAAAGAAAGCTGCCGAAGCTGCGCCAAGGTATATGTAAACTGGTAGCGTAACTTCCGTAGAAGCCCACGTGTCAAGCCGGTGGCTAGTTGTTGCAACAGTCGCCATCTATGTGAGGAGGGGACAAACCGAATTAAAAAAAAGAAAAACATGACGTCGCAACCGGAAGCTGAAATGACGTCACGTCTTAACGCGATAGGCGCGAAATTATGAAATTTTTTGGCACGGCGCCGCTTCTTACTTTTTTTTTATAGCTGCACGTTCTTTTTCTTATCACTATGACGGCTCCATAATGGAAGCCTGCAAGATAACGGGAAGACGAAAAAGACAGATTTGATAAATAAGGTGTATTTTATTGGCGAAATATTGCAGTTGAACAGGATATTACCCCAAAATATATAACACAGAAATCAGAAGTAGCCTAACAATTCAACGTGCACACAAACCTTGCACACGTGTTGCTCTTGCATCCGTAGACAGCGCAGCGTTTCTTCGCGTAGCGTGGCGGACTCATCGTCCCGAAGGGCGACAGCACGCCGGCCGTGCGCTGGCAAAACAGTCACTGAAACGGTTCCCGATGGCTGCGATGGGCTATATTACCTTCTGCCAAGTACCACGACTAGAAAACAACGCTTATGCGAGGAAATCACCTACGGACGACAGGCACAAACCTACTGCGCAAAAACGAGTGACGCCATTTGCATCTGAAAATGCGCAAAACAGTTGGCCCATGTTACCAGACTGCTTGCGTGTGCCCGCTGTTTCTGAAAATAAACGAAAAAAATTGGCCACTCAACCACATACCCAAGACTAAAGTTTGATTAAAGTAATCTACTAATTTAATTCGTGACAAATAAAATTGAAACTAATGAAAATAAACATTTAATTAATTTTTTGTTTTCATTATTTGTCCCCCCCCTCACCTAGTAGCGCTTTAATCGTCACGCGGGTGTTGATGTTTGTCGCAATAGGTTTCCGACCACTTTTCGTTCCGACTTTCGCGACCTATTTAGATTGACCTTGGCTGCGCTTTGAAAGCAACTCGAGAGAAATAAGTGCGTTGGACCACAGAGTTACAGTTGTTCTGCATGTAGATGGTTGTATTGCTGTTGCCGACTTCCTTCCAATGCAAATAACATTCTGCAGGTATGTGACCAACCTTGCCGATGAATAAGTGGAACACTCTCCTCCGCAGGTGATAGTGCATACCCGCTGCAACCTTGGCTGCTTAACGCCATCCCTGGAGCACATCGTGCAGGATCCCTCGCTGCCCGATTCAACTGTACCCACTCGTCACTGCGGTGTGTCGTATGACCGCGCATTGGAGTCCTCAAGGCCCGCTTTCCGTGCCTGCAGAGGTACAGAGCACTGTACTGTGGCCCACTCTTGAGGTCGAAGATCGGCGCAGTTTGCGTGGTGCTTCACAACCTCGGTGTTCTGAAGCAGCTGTCTGAGCCAGACCACATTCCTTGCACTGAAGGTACTCGAATGAGAAGATGCGGACCTTTACAACAACAATAGCGATTATCCGGCTACAGTAGGCATGTACTAGGCGGGTAGGCAAAGGCGGGATCACGCTGTGCAGTGGTTCACAGCTGGGCACCACTGAATGTGATGGGGTTTACATTCCTGCGAGATGTGCACAGATACACACAACACAAAAGCTCTTGTTTTTTCTCATGACAAAGTAGCCACTTGCAGTGTGTTCGATCCTATACCTATCTCCTGTACTTGTGTCCTTGCAGGAATTGTATTCTGACAAAAGCTTCATTGTGTTGGTTCATTGAGAGTATGGTAATTGTACTAGGCAGTTAGACAAAAGCGTGTTTAGATCATGCAGCGAATCATAGCAAGAGTAGTTTGTTGAGATCATAGTAACTCTGGAAACAGCCTGTGTTATTTCGCAGCAGCGCATGCAACCTTGAATGCAATTCTAGAGCATTGTCTTCAGCACTTTGTTCACAATGCGAACCCAGTGAAAGACATATCACATCATGTGATGACCGTACGAGTCTGGCAGGAGCTGTACAAACGCTCTATTCATGCAGTAGCCACTCGTACATGCAAGAGCACAGGCTTGCTCCGGTTTGCAATCTATGTAAACACGTATAGTGCACAAAACGAACCAGTACCGAAAGGGGCGACGCGGACACAGCGCTGTGTTGCTTCTGTCCTGGTTTCTCTTGTGCACTATAGAGGTTTACATGCAAGAGTAATAAGTGATAGTTCAAAATGTATTGTGAGGCAATTCACCATCTTTTCTAATGATTTTCCAACCGCTTTGCAGAAATCTCCTTGTTGAGCAACCATATTATGGTTTGTCCTTGCAATAATAAAATCCACACAAGTTGTCTCATTGTTTACATCATTGTGTCATCATTCACTGCTGCCAACAAGAACAAACGATGCCTCTAATATTGTGTCAGCCGCTTTTGAAACAAGGACAATTAGAAAAAAGACATCTCGTGCACAGTTTGTGCACTTCTTAGTACTGCCAGTCCAATGTAACATCAACTGCGTGAAATACTACAATTCCTCTTCTTTATCTGTGGCCATTATTCACTTCTTATCCGTATGTTGTAAGCAACGTAGAAGTACCTTCCATAGTGTCTTTCGGGGATACATCACTTCTGCGGATAGAGATTCACCTTGACCATATCTTTCAGATTCAATTGACCGTGCATAACGTGTAACTTTTATTTACAGTAGTCCTTACGCATCCTTAGCAAAGCATATAGCACCATCTTAATGATCACGACATTTCAAGAACACAACTTCGCGCATCGGAGACGTTATAAATAGCCCAACTGGCTGTTGGACTAGTTGGTACGTAACTTCAGATAAACTACACATGATACCGCCACCACAACCAAAAAGACAGAAGAAATAGAAGGGGCGTTATTTATACTTGCAATGCTGTGCAGCTCCTTATCGCTATACTATCGGCAGCGCTTCTGGACACCGCGGGCCTTGGGAACGAAGGGCCACCGCAGCCCAACACAGAGTCGAGGCGCGAAATTTTAACGATGCGGGCGTTGTCCACCGAAACGTACGTCGCCAAATCAAACCGCCCTCCGCCTGTATGTACTCCTGCATAAGCATGTGCATACCTGAAACGTCAAGACCACCCAAGTGAAACGCAAGCTTACCTGATTGCGCTGCGATTTCTCGCGCCTCACTTCGCCATAGACGCCGTCACTCCGGCGGCGGCCTGCTGCTAGGGCCCAGGCAGTTAAGGCGCTCTGTCAGCGTCTGTCACAGCTCTCGTCGTACCTCCGGCAGTAAGTCGCAAGCCACCCCTTCCATACGGGGGCGATCAGTAAAAAAAAAATCCAACATCGCAGCCCACTGTTCGGCGATCTGCCGACATAACAACAGAACACTTACAGAAATAGCCAGAGAAATAACGATTGCAGAATGTCGACGTTGGCTTGGCTGGCTCGCTTATAGGCTAGAAAAGTTACTACGGCTTCGTCGCTCATCTCCAAAAATGGCGCTAAATTGCAGACGGTATCGTCTGCTTCACGACTTTAGAACTAAACGCATCACTTTCCTTTTATTTTTTTTTTTTTGTTGTTGCATTTGTTTGTCGTTGTATTTTTTTGTTGTTGTTGCATGAACAAAATGTTACTTGATTGCACGTTTCTTTGTATATTATGTCCCCTTTACGTCACGTTTCGCAAGCAGTTCGTGCGTTTGCATCATCATTGTGTACAGGTCACGCCTACGTCAAGTTCGACAGAAAATGGCGGAAGTCTAAAATAGCACCCCAGGGCTGGGCATTATCGCGATACAAGAGTATCGCAATAGTATTTCAGAGATACTTTTTGAGTATCTGTATTTCTGTACCGAGATACATTTGAAAAATGTATTTGTATCTTAGCAGTGAAATACTTTTACGTTGTATCGTTTGTATCACGATACTACGCAGGACAAGGGTATCTCGTTACATTTTTTTTTGTCGGAAATGAGTTGAGGCGTGTTTCGAATGGAAGAATGACGTTTTGTGTGTGTGTGTGTGTGTGTGTGTGTGTGTGTGTGTGTGTGTGTGTGTGTGTGTGTGTGTGTGTGTGTGTGTGTGTGTGTGTGTGTGTGTGTGTGTGTGTGTGTGTGTGTGTGTGTGTGTGTGTGTGTGTGTGTGTGTCAAGACAAGCAGAGGCGTACCGCCGGTCGCCAACAAATAGAGCGGCGATGGTTTACGCTCAGGCACAGAATGGCCCATGTGGTAAAGCGCGCGACGCCGCAGACGGCAGACTCGCGGAGGCAGTGTTGTCGGCCTTTGCCGATGAAAGTCGCTGCCTCTAAAAGCCAGTGCAGCACGCCTAATATTTTTCGGGTGGCAAGCCATTACTTCGCGACCCCCCGCGCGGATACCGCCTTGGAACAGAGGCTTTGCAATGCTTCGCGTGTGTTCAGTTCAAAAAGCGCCGGCACTTCCAAAAGCAGTTCCCGTAGCCGCGGCGAAAGTGACTAGAAGATGGCTATCATTGTCATGCTTTCAGCCACCTCTCCCACGTGTCAGGGTGCGTTCCTAATGGATTACAAACTCGAAACGGTCTTTTGTGCGACTTCGCCTGTTGCGGCTTGCTGAAATGGGTGCTGGTTGCGTGGGTGGTGGTGACAGCTTTATCGAAGTGTGACCGTTTCGGCCTGGGCGACGAGTGCTTGCTGTAGTTTCTAATGGGACGCTCTCTCTAAGCAGCTGTGCCTGTTTACACGTCTGTTTAGAGAGGTGGCAGGAGCGACTTGGGAGAGCTGAAACACTCCCACCTCCAACGAACGTGATTTTAGGAAGCGAATGTTTGAATTGTGCAGTTTTGACATATTGGGCTCCATTGCGCGTAGGTAATTATGGCCGGCCTGTATGGGCAGCGGACGCGCAGGTTCCTCATCGACTGTGGTTCTGAAGTCTGCTGCTTTCCCTGAGCCTTCTGCACAACAAGCGCCCTTGCACGTCGTTCGAGCTAAGTGCGGCGAGCCATTCAAGCATTAAGACCTACGGCGCGCTCCGCCTCAACAACACCCTCAAAAACCTACCCCGTGAATTCCCATGGAATTTCGTCATCGCCGACGTCGCAGAGCCAATCATCGGGTCCGACTTCCTGGCGTACTACCATCTTTTACCTGACTGCCGGCATGACCGACTTATCGACGCCACAACAGGCCTCTCCGCGCCGGGCCAACGCACGACCATCCAACAGCCCAGTGTTAAAGCTTTCGCCGTTTAAGATCAATCGCCATACCACGCCATCCTCGCAGAATTTTCTGACCTGACACGACCTAGCGGGCGTCCCCGAGAGGTACGCCACTCAACCGTGCACCACATCCGTACTACTCCAGGCCCCTCGGTCTCCTGCCGCGCCCGCCGCCTAGCTCCGGACCGCCTTCGAATCGCCCAAGCAGAGTTTGAAGCGATGTTCCGCGAGGGTACTGCCCGCCGCTCGGAAGGGCCTTACTCTTCACCGCTTCATTTGATGCGGAAAAAGACCGATGGTTGGCGCCCCTGTGGAGATTATCGCGCCCTCAACGCCCGTACTATCCCGATGAAGCTCCGTCCCCTGCGGAGACAACATGGCCAGCCTACCACAGAGAGCTTTTCGCCATCTACGAAGCGGTTCAACACTTTTGCCATATTCTCGAGGCACAGCACTGCGCCATCTACACTGACCACAAACCTATCACTTACGCCTTCTCCCAACGACGCGAAAAACTTCCACCGGTCCAGCAGAACCAACTGTCCTTTATCGCCCAGTTTACCATCGACATCCAACATATCAGCCGAAAGGATAACGTGGTCGCCGACGCACTCTCACGCGTGTCTGCTGTCGAGCTGCCACCCGTTACGACTGACACCCTCGTCAACGCTCAGAAAACGGACGCCAAATTCCAGCAGCTCCAAGAAAATGGCTCCTCTCTTCAACTTGAACAAGTCGCCGTCCCTGGGTCGACGGATACTCTCTACTGCGACATATCCACCGGACGAGTGAGACCATGTGTCCTTTCGCCGCATCGCCGCACCGTTTTCAGCCAGTTACACAACCTCAGTCACCCCGGCATCCGCGCTTCTACACGCCTTGTGACTGACCGCTATGTTTGGCCCTCAATGCAACGGGACTGCCGCACCTGGGCGCGCACGTGCATTCCATGTCAGTGGGCCGAAATCACCCGGCATGTCACATCACCGCTCGGGGCATTCCCCATGCCGGCGCAACGGTTTCAACACGTCCACATCGACATCATTGGCCCCCTTGCACCGGTCGGGCCTTACCGCTACTGCCTCACGGCCATCGATCGGTACACTCGATGGCCCGAACTATTGCCGCTCGAAAGGATTACCGCAGAAGACGTCGCCTCGGCCTTCTTCACCGGCTGGCTTTCCCGCTTCGGCACTCCTCGTCGCGTCACAACGCTTAAGGACGGCAGTTCGACTCTCAACTCTTCAGGCTCCTCGGGCTTTCCACCGGGTTCGAGCACTCACAGACTACCAGCTACCACTTCTGCGCCAACAGGATGATTGAGCGGTTTCACCAGCTCAAGGCAGCCATCACGTGCCGCCCTAACTCAACTTGGCTGGAGGCTCTCCCGGCCGTCGCTCTTGGTCTGCGCGCCACTTTCAAACCAGACATCCAGGCAACGCCCGCAGAACTGGTTTACGGTGAGCCGCTTCGCCTACCCGGGGAACTTCTCTCCGCTCCAACTTCCGACATCACCAGCTCGGACCCGACAGACTTTGTCACCCGGCTGCGTCGCACAATGGCCTCACTGCGCCCGTCACTCAGCAGCACGTCACACCAAGCCGACCCCGTTAGTGTTTAAAGGGGCCCTCCAACACTATTCAACCCCCCATTTTTTACTTGCGGGTTGCGTAGACTGATGGCTGGGGATAACTTTAGCATAGGTCTAAGCACCAGTGTCAAATGATTTAGTATTTTAATCACGCGTTGAAGTCGCTACATCGCTGCTGACCGCATCAGCGCGTAGTGGCGCTTGCCAGAACTATTGCGGGCGGAAATGACGACGATGAGCGCCAGCCTATGATTGGATAAATGTAACGTTAGAAGTGATCGTGGCGTAGCATCGAAGTTGAGAATACTATTGTGTTTCGTTTTTCTTTTCTGTGCTTTTTCAATGAACTCCAAATAGCCGCCGTCGCAACAAAAAATATCACTACAACCACAAAGTACGACAGAGGCGCTGGCTGCCATTTCGCCTCTGGTTTCTTTTTGTCTGCGCCGGTCGGAACTCCATATGAAACGCTTGTCCCTCTTCCTTCTTTTTGCGTCTGTACGTTTGCGAGCTGCCTCTTTCCGCATGTGCGGTAGGCTCATGATTGTTGTTGAAACGGTGCAAGTAATAATCTTCGTTGAATTGTTGTCGCTGCACAGTCGGGCTGCGCACCGAACAAGCCGCCTAGGGGCGACCGTGTTTAACCCCCCATGCCGCTCCACAAATTCCCTTCTCAGAATGAGAGGATGGAATGACATGGCATGTCGTTGTAAGGAACAGCAGACAAAGCCTTGCCAGCCACGCTTCGAAGCAGTAGCGCCCGCTCAAGTTCTGACCACATTTGTTACTATGGCAACGACGTCAACAATACGTCGGAAAGGAGAAGCAACAATGGTGTGCGAGCTTCCCCTACGTAAGAGCATTTCAGCCCATTTCATTGGAGCGCCATCCGACGTCACAGCAGAGAGTGAATTGTGGTCACGTGACCCCGCGAAAATTTAGTTGAGGGTAGCCATTTTTTTTCTTGTATTTTGAATTTTCTAAATTGAATAACTTCGTACTGCGTGCCGCTATCGCTGCCGTTCTTGCTGCACTAGTTCGTACGTACTTCAGTCTACGCTATCCACGAGTAAAGAATGGGGGGGTTGAAGAGTGTTAGAGTCTGGCGACCACGAGATCACTGTATTCGTGTTTGACATATTGTGTTTAGTCAAAAACTGATCAAAGCCGTCCTCTGTTCTCAAGTCCATCGTGGTTGGACACAGCTGCCCGTTTGGTTCCGGTCACACTGTATTTGGGACTCTGAACAACCCTGGGAAGTTGCTTGCATGGGCCAAACAGTTCCTTTGACACGTCCAGCAGTCGTTTTTCATAAGCACCCATAATCGCTCTCCGGTCATCTCTAAGTTATCCTGTAAATTATAAAAGCTCCTGTGTCGTAGCCTCGTTTGACTGAACTCGCTCTCACTGTGGACGTGGTCAGGCACAGCGGCTGCTTGCCTTTGCAGCCATCCACGCACGGAGCAAGAACGATGCCGATGCGCGTGGTCTTCCGTTTCGCAGAGGTAAGGACTGCGTTCGCAACGTCTTTTACAGCACGCAGCGCACCAATACGCTGTTATGACTGGCAGTCGGTGACGACGCGCTGACCATGAGAATGGACGGGCGATGCGTTCTCACACTGCTAGAACATCCTTCCTAGAAACGGAATCTCCGGGACGGCAAGCGATCGACAATGGGCAGAATCTCGACCTAATAGAGGGACGGCCAAGTTGGAGACGTTTCCACAATGGGCCACCTGAACTTGGATTTGTGTGCTGCCAAGACGACCTAACCTGTATGTTTTGACAGGAGTCGCCGCGTACCCTTTTCTGCCTTCGGGGAAGAGTCCGAGGAGCAAGCCCGAGGAACCTGTTGTCCTGCTTCCCCCACAAGCATGCCGTCGATCGCCGGACACTTGCTGTTTCAAGAGTGCAACGACCCCTCAGCGACAGTGAAATGGACTGTGTCATGGTGGGTGGGGTCGTGTGTGTGATTGGTGGTCATCAAGAGGGAGGAGCCAGCCTGAGGGGTTAAAACGACGGTGCTAAGTGAGAAATGGGGCTCTGAGCCCCTCGGTAACAGGCTCATCCAATTCGCTCGTCGCTGAACTCTGACCTTGTCACGATGTAAATTGAGTGTACAAAAAGTGCCAGTAAACTTGTTATTGTTTTCCCATCTTGCTAGCATCAGTTCCTCAACCCGGAGACTCGACTACGCTACCAAACGGAGTCCGGGTACGACGCTGCCCTATTGCAGTAACAACAAACTGGCTGCCGAGGAGGGACGGATCTAAATACCGGTCGCAACAACTGGTTGCAGCGGTGGGATGGATCCAAACACCCAGACGCAACAACGCTGCCATGGCCGACTCCCGGGAGGACCAAATCTAACGAATGACTGGCGCAGTGCACGTACACTGATCTCGGCTGAATGTCGACTAGCCTCTTTTGAACTGCGGAGAAGCGGTCAGACAGAGATAGGCGCCCAGACCGTCATTTCGTCTTATAGCAAATAGATACCGAACAGCCAGGTTCGTATTGGGCCGGTACGGAAGGAGCAAGAGCTCACTGCAATGAAAGCTGAGCTCGGGCGGACATTTCTTTCTCCTGCCGAAATAAGCTGAAAGTTTTGTCGTATTCGATTTGCTATAACAACAGCGGAATTAAAAGAGAAATTTACCTACAGAAATTACATTTCAAAGAGTACTCATCATACTCGTAAAATCTGGAGTACCTTGCCAAAACGAGCATGCATGGCAGTTCATTTTTTGTTCGAACAACTAAACAGTGGAATGCGCTGGCTGAAGAGCAATTGCATTGTGTGAGCGAAGATGTACCTCACTCAGTGCCCCCTTGCCCTAACACCCTTGGGCGCTGCTGGGTAAGCGATGAATAATGAACAAAAAGGGAGAGGGTGCTAATACAGGATACTATTGCATGGGGCTTGAGGTGGAAGAACCTTGGTCCCGTATACGTGCCCATTTAATGTGTTGTCTATGGAGGTGCGGACTGCTGAGCGAACTGGCGCACTGCAAAGTCTCTTTTTTTGTTATGACATTTCCGCAAACCTCGCCACCCGCTACAGTAAACGCTCGTCAATGCGGATTTCACGGGACCGGAAAAAATGACCAAATTAAGCGAATGCCGAATTATCGAAAGTACCAAGGAAACAATGGACAAGTATTTATTACATCAGTGCATTCTCATTTTCTTGACAAAGAGGCATGTCCAGTGGTTATGCTTGCATAGGAGCAGTGCAAAACCGGCAATTTGCGTCATTCGTGGCTTCGTTCCCAACCACACCGCGACTCAAGACCCCCGTGTCTTAAACCCATCCCTAATTATGATACCGCCACCACCTTATTACCGTCCCTTATTATGGTACCGCCACCACCGTCCCTTATTATGGTACCGCCACGCCGCATCACTTGACGATATCTTCTCTCTTTCGCCGGCCAAATAGCCGGCAACTGATATTTCGTCCATCACAATACAGGAAATGAGCTTTATGCGAGCATGAGTACCGCGGCTGAAGCTTTTCCTGTTCAACAGCTTCTACCATGTTTGAGTTTTGTGACAGTGCTCGCGCGTTGCCCGATGTCAAAACGAAGCTGCTACGTGCCACATCCGATGTGGACGAAAACGTGGTCGCTAAAGACACGATCATAGCGTTAACGCAGTTTCGGTTGTTCCCGAACGCCGTTTTCGCTCCTTTGCATCGCACATTTGCGGCGCTTCGTGCTTGGCGCACTCCGAGGATCGTCCGAAATAACCGCATTGCGGCCAAAGATCGTCAAATTCTCGAGAGTTTGATCCCAATAAACAATACATATGCTGGCCGGGACCAGCGAACACGTCCGAATTATCTGGTTTTCTGAATTAATGGGAGTCGAATTAGAGAGCTTTTACTGTAGTGGTTTCTTTTTTCTTTGAGCGGGGTACAGCAGCACGTGTTTAAACCGCACCACGCGAGAAAAAAGAAGAAGAAGCGTGAGAGCGTTTGGTGGCTGAGCCCTTTGCTTCTGCTGACAGAGGGGGCTCTAGCCAACCCTGCAACCGACTTCCGGAGCCCTTGGCATTTCAACTGCTCGGCGGGCTTCACTTGACAACCATTCGATACCGTAAGGCATTGCATATGCTTTGCAGCAAAACACAGCTGCACTGCTGTAAAACTGTCTATGACTAAGAAGTTATGTTGCGGTACATGTAAATGATGTAAATAAGAGTGCACTGAGGATCAGTACAGTCCATGGAAGGATATAAGTACTGTGCGCGTCAACACATGCACGGCGCATGCCGCATGGATGTTTCTGCGATCCCCACTGACAGTAAGCTTCACCGCAAGGCAGTCGCGCAATGCGAAGACGGCCAAATGCGGCGCCGAAAAGTAAGGTGGCGATCACATGAGCATCCAGACGTAGGCAGATAGATAGATAGATAGATAGACAGACAGATAGATAGATAGATAGATAGATAGATAGATAGATAGATAGATAGATAGATAGATAGATAGATAGATAGATAGATAGATAGATAGATAGATAGATAGATAGATAGATAGATAGATATTAATTAACGTCCGAAAACCACGACATGATATGAGACGCCGTAGTGGAGGGCTCCGGAAATTTCGACCACCTGCGGTTCTTTAACGTGCACCTAAATCTAAGTACACGGGCCTCAAATATTTTCGCCTCCATCGAAAATGCAGCTGCCGCGGTCCGGGATTCGATCCCGCGACTTTCGGGTCAGCAGTCCAGCGCCATAACCACTGGACCACCGTGGCGGCGCAAACTGCCATAAGTGTCTTTTCCATATAGCAATAATGTGAAGACCAAGCAACATTATGACATCGTAAGACCAACCGCCATTGTCTTTGTGCAATGGCAATAACCTGACTTCAAATCAAATCAAATCAAGTTTATTCATCTTTCGAAGAAATGAAAGATAGGAGCTGTCACAAAAAGCTACTACAGTGAGTAGCTTGACGAGGTGACAGGCCCTGCTTCGATAGGACAGCAGCAGGCAGTGAACAGGACAAATAATAATAACATGGAACAGATTGCAAAGGTACACAAGAGTTGTTGATACTGTCACGGATTGCCATTTTTGCGACCCGGCGTCACGGCTAATTGACGGGCGCCGCACTCCCCCGCTGACCGGTAGGAACCCCTGGCTCACGAAAACAGCGGGGAAGTGCTGAATGGGGTGTTCTTCGTCGAACGTCGTCGCGGACGTTTGATCTTTTGTACTTTCGGCAACGTCGGCAGGATCTTGGAAGGCCGCGAACAAGCTTTCGACTACGAGACGCAGCGGCTGAGAGCCGGGCAGACTGACCATTCCCACGGTCAGAAAGAACTGTTGGTGGACAAGCCGTATGAGAGCGCCCCAAGAGATTGTCACCCTCGCTCAGTTGAGGACCCTCTCCTAATTAAAAAGAGGTGTGGTTAATATATTTTTAGGGCGGAGTTTCTAACAATGAAACGCGCATGATTGGACCCCATGTAGAGGTCCATTTTTCCCCCAGGAAAAGAATGTGGGGACAAGGAGGATGATTTAAGCGCAGGATCTTGCTCTGCTAAGCAGTCTAGTCGCTGACCAACATGGTGTAGAAGCAGATCTACAAGTATCCCTTCTGGAAGTTTTTAGTGTGGCTCTGTATCGGCTAGCCACCTAAACTTAGCCGTTCCTCTAGTTGTGACGAGAAATTAACGTCTGCATCGTAGACATCGGGACTTCCTCTCTGATTAGCTCAACCTGCCTGAGATCGCCTCCAAGCACTAGCCTCCCGGAAACACCAGCGTTGCAACCCCACCGACATCGCAGTCGTGCCAGAACTCTTTGTGACTTCTCGCATCCGATCGTCGTGGATTCAACGCTGCCGGTCATCACACGTATGCCTTCAACTGTTTTTATCTTCGTACTTTCGCATCAGTAGTTTGAATGTTCCTTAGTCTTGTGTAGTTTGTAACCCTTCTCTCTTGTAAGCTGATTTAATTGAGTTTGTATGTAGTTTTCGTATCTAGTTTGTTAGTTTGTATTAAGTGTTGTATTAGATTTGTTGTGCTGCAATATCCCTAGAGTAAAGCTGTTTGTTTTGTTTTCACACGTCTCTGATCTCTTCACTGTCTCTCTTTACATACGGAACGAACTAACCTGCTGTCATTCCCGTCGCCGACTTCGCGCTGGCGACGCTGGTGGCAGCTTGCAACAGATACATATTATACACAAGCTGTAGAACACTGGTATAACAGTATATAACGAAGAAAAAAAAAACCCAAGTGTGAAATAGTGTTGGCTAGGTGAAGAAAACAGCATTCAAAAAGAAAAAGAAAGAAAAAAAAACAACGAAATAAGATAACATATATACCATCGCGAACTTTTGAAAGGATGTATACAAATAAGGTGTCTAATAATATGAACAGTATCTTGGCTTATTTATATACATATATCGCGAAGCTCTTTCATTGTTAACTTTTCAATATCGACGCCATTTGTTTTCTGCAACAGGTTTAACAGTGATGGTAGCTGGTAGCGGACCATTTGCTTCCCATAGTTTTTGCGACATCGTGCCACTTACCACTGCTCTGGGTTACGGGTGTTGTAGGCTACTGCATTTGCGTCGTTTGGCATTTCAGTTTTTAAAGTTTCAAAAAGAAAATGCCTTCCCAGCCAGGCAAAAAGACGTGCTCTGTGGTTTCAGGTTTCTGACATTTGGAACAGTGCATTCCCCACAATAATAATTGTTCCCTTCTTTACATCCATGTTTTCACAGAAATGGCTAACGAGCCTGTTACAGTGCATTTATTTACCTTCATCGACCCAGATACGTGAATTGACCCGTTAGCACCCTCTGTACCAGCACACTCGATTTCAAAACCGTACCTCTTGAACAGCTGAATACTACTCTTTGATTGCTTCCGTTTTGTTCACCCAGAGAACACACACACACATTACAACAGATCAGTGGTGGTCAAGCCGATTTACAATTTGGAGCTATATCTCGAGCAGGAAAAAGGCTGTTTTGGAACAGATTTGGAGCGGGAGAAACTGAGTTTTGGTGCCGGTTTGGAGCTGAAAAATTGCATATTCAGGGGTGGAAGTGGACTTCTGTCTCTTGGAGCAGCTCAGGGAAAAGGAATAATGCTGTTTTAGAGCAGATTCGCAGGGTCAAACATCATTGTTGACAGAAATTTTTATTTTTCATAAACAGAAAAAATTTCACTGGTTTTTACTAAACATTAAATACTGTTGAACCAATCAGACTTACCACAAGTTTATATATATATATATATATATATATATATATATATAATATATATATATATATATATATATATATATATATATATAGACAGCAGGGCTTACACGGCAGGCGGCTGAGCACGCATCTGATGGAAAACATGCCTAAGACTTTGGCTTGTACATCGGCAGGTTATGCTGTGGCTTTCTGCCTTCACATTGCCGTACTGCTTTCAGTCTCTGCCCGATCTACCTCACGGACCGCCGAACAGGATGGGATCTGCCTACCGCTGAATGCTCAACTGTACAAAACAGCGCTGAACGACGGGACGAACAAAGGACACAAACCACGGCGCTGACTAACAACCAAATGTGCTTTATTCTTCCAGTCCGCATGTATATACTCCGCCACAGTCTCAAGAAAACAGAAAAGCAAATAAACAAAGAAAAAGATTATGATTAACATGCGCAGAGGCCAAAAAATCCTCAATCGGACAGAAAAGTCAACTCCTTCGGAAGGAGGGAGATCGAGGGGAGGCTGACAATGCCTCTCCGCCGTTATAGATACGATACGCTTCAGAAATGACACGCGCCCGTTCATCGCGGTACTTTGACAGGAATGTCGAATCTTTAAAAGATGGCTGGCAACCACATTCATTACAGTGAAGAGACAGTTGACTATATCTGGCTTGTTTACGGAGATTGCTCGCATGCTCGCGCATGCGGTCATTATAGCACACCGCCCCGTTTGATCAACATAGTAACGCCCGCAAGAAAGAGGTATCTTATACACAACACTGTCACAGCATTCAACGTACTTCTGGCGATGCTTCTGCTAGATCTTTTCGTCTTGATCTCTCGATTTACTTGGTGGCACAGGCTACCAAGCTTATTTCTGGCAAATGCGTACCTTACTGCATCTGAATACTCATTCACTGCGCATGACGTCATCAGTGGCGGATCTACTAAAGGACCAGCGCGACAGCAAATTCTGCAGATGGCACGGCACGCATCTGATGGACAACATGCCTAAGACTTTGCTTGTACATCTGCAGGTTGGTTACTTCGGAAATGTCTTTTGTTATGAAGTGATGATCGGTTCGTGTTGATAGCGTGCCCTGGCAGATGTTTCATTCTTCTGTGACCTTGCTGTACAACAATTTCGAACGTGCTGTTGGAAGATATAGAGCAAAACCCTCGGCCTACTAATGCTCAGATGCTACAAGCAATTCTAGATAACCAAGCGGCCTCGAACCGCGAAATGGACACTATTAAGGATGAAATCAGTGAATTAAACACACCAACTGAGAAATTAAGCGGATATCTTGCGGTAATACAGGAAATGAACAAGCGAATTCAGAACCTCGAACACATCGTGCAGGAGCAAGCTGAAAAACTTGCAGAATATGAAAACCGGAGTCGACGCAATAATCTTCTGGTTTTTGGTGTTCCCGAAGGCAAGGGTGCTTCAGCGTTTGATTTAAAGGAAGTCGTGATCGACAAGCTTTTTAACAAAACCCTTGGTGCAGAAATCCAAACGGTTCAAAGAATCTATCGACTTGGAAAGGAAAAGCCAGGGAAAGATAGACCAATATTTATGAAGTTTGATTATTACCGTGAGAAAGAAAGCGTCCTTCAAAACTGCAAAAAAACTGAAAGGGACCGCTATGACCATTAGCCATGACTACGCCCGAGAGACAGTTGAAATAAGGCGCAAACTATGGAAAAGTGCAGCTTCAGATAGGGCTAATGGCGCCCAGGTTAAGTTGGTGCATGATAAGATTAAAATAAATGGTGATTTATATGGTTGGGATGTCACCCGAGATGAAAGATACCTGTATCGAAGCCGAGAAGATAAACAGCAGAATGCTCTTGAGGCTGCCGACACGGTCAGGCGTGGTGAACGAGAAGAGATCACGTCATCGAAGGCGCTGGGAACGCCATTTTCGTCACCACAGGCATAGCTACGGCTTCTTTTATTTAATGCACGAATCATCGTTAATAAAGTAACTGAAGTGGAATACGCGTGGTGGCCATAACTGAAAGATGGCTACACAATTGTGTCTATGATGAATGCATTGCGACGGAAGGCTACAAAATGTTTAGATGCGATAGGGATTCACGAGGGTGCGAAGTTGCTATCATAGTAAAAAACTCTATTGTGACGTCAAAGGTTCAAAGCAATGCACCAGAAACAGTGTGGTGTAGAATAAGTCTTTCAAACATGGTACACCTTATCGGTTTCGTCACCCGCTACTGCTCCAGAGTACCTTGATGAATTGAATAATTTTCTTTGCACCCATGTTAACGGCAACACCAGGCTTATTTTGACTGGAGACTTCAATGTGCCTCATATTAACTGGGACGCTTTTCTGCATGGTCAGGTCGAGATTGATAGTGGTGAAAAAATGTTGGAAATTACGTTCGCTCACAACGTAATACAAATAGTAGATGAATATACCAGAATAACATCATCTCAGTCAGTGTTAGACATGGTGTTCTTTTCAAACAAAATATGCAATTACGAGATATGTGTTGAGGAGGGCATTTCTGATCACAGATTAGTCTTGGTCGCTATTCCACTGTGTGTTTCACGGGCTATAACTTATAAGACTATACAAGTGAAGGACTACGCGAACGTAGATGACACTTCCATCCTTGACATGTTGGGGTATTCGTTTAGTCAATTTCAGCACATATCCGAGCTCGAAACAGTTGAAGAATTGTGGCAGCGTTTCAAGGGTATCGTTAAACATTGCTTCGACAAATTCATTCCTAGTAGAGCGTAGGAGACTAAAAAGCGCAATCGTGGATAACGCGAGGCATTATTCATAAAAAGCGAAAGCTAAAAACACTGCGTAGAAGAAGAAACCGTTACGTTGAGGAAACAGCACGTGTACGAATGGAACTGAAGAAAGACCTGATAGAATCCAAGCGCGCTTTTTTAGTCACAAGTTGAGTACATTTATTAAACATTCGCCCAGGAAGTTTTGGCTTTATATGTCTGATAGGTGCGATAAGATTGAGGATTTGAAAAAGAGAAATTAAATTGTGACGCAGAATGCTGATATTGCAGATTGTCTTAATACTTTTTTTCAGTCAGACGCGTATGCGGCACTGAAACCGAAGGCGCACTATGCCACTAGGGTAGCTGTTTGGGCTTGTTGGTTTGGCATGACACAGGTTGAAAGCGCAAAAGACGAAGACAGAGAAGAGGCTTGACACACACGAGCGCTCGTGTGTGTCAAGCCTCTTCTCTGTCTTCGTCTTTTGCGCTTTCAACCTGTGGCACTATGTCACTTTTCTGAACCAATGGGAAATATTATTAGTCGACAAGGATTATTCAAAAGCTTATTGTCTATGAAGCGTGGAAACTTGGGCAAGTTGGTAGGTTATAAATGAATAAACTAACAGCGCCTCTGTTCTTCTCCGTTGCCCTGTTCGTATATTCACTTATTGCCTCTTGATTCTAAAAAAGGCATGTGGACCTGATGAAATACCCATTCCTTTCTTACACCGTTATGCGGAGTGGATGTCTTACTACTTGCAAATTATTTTTGAAAAGTCCCTTTGTACTAGTTCAGTCCCATGCGACTGGCGCAGAGTTGTAGTTGTCCTTGTGTTTAAGAGTGGAGATCGGTTTTGCGCTAATAATAACAGTCCGGTTTCACTCATGTCAGTTTGCTGCAAAATATTGGAACATGTTATAGTCAAGCATATCGTCACGTTTCTGGAAAACAAAATTTTCTTTTATCCTTATCAGCATGGCTTTAGGAATAAAGTCTCATCTACAACACAGCTTATTGAAACAAACTCGGAACAGTAGCGCAAAAAACACACAGACGACGACAGAGCAAGACGTGACACACTCAATTCAGCACTGTGTCCCGTCTTGCTCTGTCGCCGTGTGTGTGTTTTTCTGCGCTACTGTTCCGAGTTATGCACTACCAACTAGCCCACCAGTCTGTCTTTTTATGGAAACAATCCATGCCTTTCCGACAGTGTTCATCTGCATAGATTTCGCTAAGGCCTTCGGTAAAGTGCCTCACGATAGATTGCTAAATGAGCTTCGCTGTGCGGGACTCAGTCAACTTGTACTTAGCTGGATTAAAGCATGCTTAAATGACAGGAATCAAATTGTGAAAATTGACGACTCTCTGTCTAGTCCGTTGGAAGTGGTTTCTGGTGTAACACAGGGCTCGGTTCTCGGGCCCTTGTTATGTTTATTGCGATAGCAATTATATGGACAGTGTCGGCCGGTTTTTGATATATATATATATATATATATATATATATATATATATATATATATATATATATATATATATATATATATATATATATATATATATATATATATATATATATATATATACCACTACGCTACGAACAGGTAGCTAACGGCGAGCGTTATATACACACCCTTTACCGCTGGATGGACTCAGAGACGGCAGGCGCTTATAAGCGTTTCTTCATTCCCAGCGAGATGGCGCGAGGAGCGCAATGGACGAAACGGGCGCGGGGGGTTGTATGTCTTGTGCTTTGCCCGCGATATCCGCGCTGAAGTCACACAGCGTACGAAGGTCACTTCACTCGCTGCAGCGGCCGCGTTTGCGAAAGGAGCGCGCTGTTCAAACAGAAATAAGTAACAACTGCGACATTTAGTTAGCCCTCGTCCTGTGTGTACCTGTTCGTTCGTTTCGTGCATCCTGCTTTATGTTTCAGCAGTGCGCTTCAAGTATCGAGCTGTGACGCATGATAGTTCGCGCTCGTCCTGTGTGCGTTCTTTTCGTGCGTCCTTGGGCTCGAGCGACGCGCTGGCAATTTCGAGCTGCTTTCCGTTCTTCGCGTTACATTCCAGTTTGTTGCTATCGCATTCATTGCTTCGCCGTTGCGACGAAACTGTGACTTTTTATATATGTCAGCGACATCGCAGACATTGTACAACCTCCTGTAAAGCTCCAGTTGTTTGCTGATGATTGTTTAATATACGCGCGAGTGATTAGTAGGAATGACCAGTTGAACATTGTCCAATGCCTGCAGGAATTACACATTTGTGGTGTCAAGCTTCGGGAATGGAAATAAATTACGTCAAATCAACCGTTACCCATATTTCTCGCAATAAAGCGACTATTCTATTCGAATATGACATCGTAATCACAGCTTGTTGAGAGTGGGCGCATTTAAGTATCTAGGTTAATTTTTATTATATGTCAATAAAAATTATGCAATTACGCAAAACTTAAAGTGGCATACACATATTGATAATGTTTGTTCTAAAGCTTGACAGAAGTCATCCTTTCTCAGAGAAAAACTAGAGGGCGCAAGTATGGACGTGAAACTTCTTGCTTTTAAAACGTTTATACGACCAATCGTTAAATATGTTAGTATTGTCTGGAGTCCCCACGAGAAAGTATTGGTAAATAAGCTAGAAAGAATACAATGGCTTGCGGCTCGCTTTATATGCTCAAAATATAGGAAGACTGATTCAGTCACACAAATGCTACAATTCTGTGAACTAGAGATACTTGAAAAACGCCAGACTTAAACACAGATTAAAGTTTCTTTTTCAAATATTGGAAAGTGATCTTAAAATAAACAGAAATGGCTACATACAACTATCTGGGAAACGAAGCGAGAGGGCAAATCACGGGTGAGTGCTGCAGCCATGCTTTGCGCGAACGAAGATGTACCAGCATGCATTCTTCCCTGAAGTGATTGAGGAGAGGAATGTATTACCGGGTGAAATAGTAAATACGAATGATGTTAACAAATTTATGAAGGGAAGGAGTGGAAATTTTAAGGGCTCGTTTTTCTTTGTTATGCACAATATTAATGAGAACTAACATACAATAATGCCAAGGAAAGTATTGGGGACGTTATTAGTAGTAAATGTAATGTAAATGTGAAGAAAGAAAAATGGACGAAAAGATAGCTTGCCGCGGGCAGGGACCGAACCTGCGACCTTCGAAGACGCGTCCGATGCTCTACCAACTGAGCTACCGCGGCGGCCATCCCTCCGTCCACCTTCTGGGGTATATATGTGTATTTAAACGTGGGAGCGTCAGTCAGCGCCGCCAGTAGCCATGACGGCGAGTGTGGAACACTCTTTTTCCGCCTGTTGGCGTCACCTAACACGTGGACTTATTACGACCTGACAGCTGGCCAATAATCCCTCGCATACTACCTGAAAGCATCAAGTCGAAGGTCGCAGGTTCGGTCCCTGCCCGCGGCAAGCTATCTTTTCGTGCACTTTTCTTTGTTCATATTTTCATTACATTTACTACTAATAACGTCCCCTATACTTTCCTTGGCATTATTGTCTGTTAGTTCTTATCAACAAATTTATGCACTCACTTGATCTACATTTTCGTGATTTGACATAAAAATGATCCCGATTGTTCCTATTGTTATGTGATTGGAAATGTCTTTTCGTTGGTTATAAGAGAGTACTTCTAATGTTGTATAAATGTTTGTCTCATTTTAAAATTTCTGTAAGTTGTATTATGTACCTACTGGTTGTTATGCCCTACTGGTTGTATAGTATGCACCTCCTTGTAATTAGCCTCAAAAGAGGGTTGACAGTATTTCAAATAAACAAAAAAAAATTGGCAGATCCCACGTACCGTGGGAATCAATGTTACGCGAAGCATGCGCGGGATGGTGACTGTGGCGTAATTTGATATTGAGCGAAACGTTGCGGAATGACGCTAGAGAAATATGGAAGTGGTGTACGCGCACTCATATGTTGAAGAGTCGCATATCTATTATAAAGCCAGTTGTTTACAGTTGCGTAGCGATGGCAACAGACACATGGGTGTTACCAACACCAGAGGCGGTAAGCTGATTTGTAGTGCTTATATTCTTGAATACTGGATAGCACGAATCCGTACAGGGCAAAGAAGGAACACAGGCGCACAGGGCAGGCATAACTTGCAACTAAGCTTCATTCAGGAAAGTTTCCCTAGATATATACACAGCCGCATGGCACGCGCAGGCGCACTGCACGTACGTACGTTACAGTCACAGTTACAGTTGTAATGCTTATAATTGTCCGTTATGACGGAGAACGCACGCACATACGGAAAACGGACGACGCACGCACGATCCCGCGTGCATGTGTGAAAGGGGTTCTTGACAGTTCTTGATCAAGGTCATCATCAAAGTGATCAGTGAGCCCGAGCAGCTGCACCGGACTTGCTAATCGGATCCGTTCGTGATCGCGGTTACGAGGGGTCTAAGTGTACTGGAGTGCGAGGTATAGTGCAGATGGTGGAAATCCTGGATCCCTCTTACGATGAAATGATCTATGATGCATCCTGTCGTGGACGTGGCAGCGAGGCTTTTGATGCCCTTTCCACATCGAATCCGTCTTTCACGCAGTATAGAGACCAAGCATTTTTGCGTCTTGATAAATCAATGTTGAAGACACCGGTAATGATGAGAGGCCTGGTTCTCTCAGCAGAAATATTGTTGGAAGCATTGACGCTGGTTTTTGCGTAATCCACATGGTCCACGTTGCGGACCACGTGTACGAGTGGATAGTGGTTGAGCGTCTTCCAGGGGTGTTCTTTCTTCACTTTCTTCACTTTCCTTGCGTCCGCCGCGGTGGTGTAGCGGTTAAGGTGCTCGGCTGCTGACCCGAAAGTCGCGGGTTCGATCCCGGCCGCGGCAGTCGCATTTCGATAGAGGCAAAATGCTAGATGCCCGTGTTCTGTGCAATCTCGGTACACGTTAAAGAATACCCAATGGTCAAAATTTCCGGAGCCATTCGCTACGGCGTCTCTCACTTCATATCGTGGTTTTCTGACATAAAACCGCAACAATTATTATTATTATCTCTTTCCTTGCGTCTGTATCACCTGACTCTGTATCATCTGTGCCACATACTCGCATAACATTACCTCTGGTTTACGGGTATGTGCCACACGTGACTGAGAGAAAGGGTTTCATGACGTACGCGACAGGTATTTTGCGTTATTCATGTCATGACCAGTGGATGGTGTTCGTCATACACTGATCCCCTGCTAGGCCAATTTTGGTATATTACAATTTATACAGACGAACAGGAGAGCGCCCAGACGTAGGCGGCTAGATAGATAGATAGATAGATAGATAGATAGATAGATACGTAGATAGAAACGGCCAAAGTGCCTGAGGTTCGCTAAGAAATGCTTCGCATTTATTAAAATTTCACCATCTCCCACTAAAGGGAACCATGTGGGGATGTGAAGGAGCGCATGGGTCGACTTAAAGTTCCGTTCATCACGGGCACCTTGCATGTGGTTAACGCGTTCTTGCATGTGGAGCACACCATGAATTCACTGTAGTTGCTGTTGCTGTTACTCGTCCCGAACTCCTGTTGGAGCACGCCACGCGGGTTCATCGCGCGTCTGCAGAATCTGGTTCTCCGACGGCATCACGTGATTGCTGAGATAGTCTAAGGGGGAGAGGCCACGGCGTCTTACCCAGCCCCTTACACAGGTCCGAACGCGCTAGCGCGTGCCAGCGCGTTCTGACTAGGATACAACGCGTTGGTTCATCGCGCGTCTGCAAAATATCGTTCGCCGACGCCATCACATAACTGCTGAGAGAGTGTAAGGGGGAGAGGCCACAGCGTCTTACCGAGCCCCTTACACTGGCCCGAACGCGCTAGCGCGTGCCAGCACACGTGGTTTTGTCTGCGTTACGCCAAGCTAGGACAGCATACGGCAGCCTGGGCCCCTAAAGTGCTCTGCACGTATCATCATCAAGACGGTCGAAGAACGAGACGAAGAAGTCTTCTCCTTGGCGCGAGCGCGCGCTCAATATGCTACAGATGGCTACAGTAGGTTTTAGAAAACGGACGGTCGCCAATGGAACCACAGACACAGCCTAGCGCAAAAGCTGCTTCGCATTTAAAATAAATAAATATCCGCAGCTGACATTCTGAACATATTGCAGGGGGAAAAAATGCTGGAAAAGGTGCTGCCCCTGGCTGCGCTCTGCAAGAGGAAGTTGCATAGCCGAATGCAGCTACTTTTAGGGGCGAAGCTCCTTAAAGCGGCACCCGTTCGTCGCCGTCGTAGTGCGTAACCAGTCTTAACGCTAGTACCAGATCTTGACCTCCAAGGTGGTGCCGGTGGGAGATTTCTCCTGTGCGTTGTTGAACAATAAAAAATTCGCAGCGTGCGCGTTAACTAAAAGCCGAATTCTTCTGTCTCTCATTCCCTATTAGCAGCCATTGGCATGTTCCAGTAGGAAACGTTAGTAGAAGTAGAAGTGTAAGTGTTAGCTAAAAGCCGACTTCTTCTGTCTCTCATTCCCATTAGCAGCCATTGTTTACCTCCAAGGTAGTGCCTGGTGAGATTTCTCCTGTGCGTGATTAAACAATAAAAATTTTGTTCAAAACGCCGTTGATTGATGAAATAAACCAACGAAAGACGCCAGATATTTCTAAAGCAAAACGAAAAGGCGCCAGCTGCTTAGCGAAAGACGCCAGATGTTTTCTAAAGCAATCGTTTTCTAAACAATGAAAATTCACAGCGTACATGTGAAATTAAAGTGAGCTGCAAGTCGTCATAACTCTCATCGAACCTTTAGTATAAACGCGCCCGATCTCACGTCGGTGATGATGTACTGGGCAGAATTCACGGAAGATTCACGGTTTACCGATGAACCTCCGCAGCTTCACCCACTCATCATCATTCACTCCGTGGATATGCTGTGATTTTTTCTGGTTCTATTTGGGATGCCGTCGTATTTGCCAATTCCTGCAACGTCAGTAGGAGGGGGGAGGGAGGGGCATCCGAACGCCATTTTTCGCATGCTGGATGTGTGGCGACCCAAAGGAGGTGTCGGTTGTCGCCCGAGCATCTCGGCCAACTGGCATTTCTTCGCTCAGTAGCAAAATGTATGTGGTTCGGAGCAGCAACACCATGAAACAAAACAAAAGGGGACTGTTGAGAAAGTAAGCAGCACGGCGATTCGCCAACTTTCAACAAAGAAGTTTATTCTTTTCTGTAAATTTCATACGTGCCAGCGCATCGTCTTGTTGCTTATTTTGTTCGTGTTCGTTTTTGTAGCGCTGCTTCATTGTGTTGCCACATAAACGCATCTCTCCTTACATTTGATAAACGAGTAGTTTTCGTCGCCTGTAGTGTCACTCGCAACTCTCTTTGTATTTATCCAACCCTCAGATTTTACTCCCTTCCTGTGTAAGTGCGGCATTGTAATATGCGCCGGTTATTTCCTAAGTGGTTCTTAGTGCCGTTCTGTTTTACTGTTTAGCAAATAAAATATCGTTTAGCAATGAAAGAGAGAGAGAAAATATATTACAAGGCAGAGAGGGTGGCCTGAGCTAGTACGCCTTGCCTGCTACACTGCACCGGGGAAAACGCAACGGGGGAAAAAGAGTGATGAAGTACGATGATGGGAAAAGGATTAGGTAATCCGTATACACATAATAAGACATGTTTGCTAGCGTAAAGAGGCACAACCACGCTAGCAACCATCTTTTATTACGCTGCATACCAACCATCCCAACTGTCGGTCTTATAGGTTATATACCCTTTTCATAATTGTTCGGCTAGTTTTCCTGCGATGCAGTTAGCCCAATTAATGGCAGCTTAGTCACTTCTTCAAACAGGGTGTTCAAACGTGGCGCCGGGACGCGGAAAATGTAGACTCTGCTCTCTTGACACGCATAATATAGACAGCACTACGAGCGCGCTGCCATGAGTTGAGAGACGCGCAGCAATGCGCGAATTGTGAAAAGGGTCCCTTTATGTAATCCGCAACCTTACGCGTCAGTTTACCGAACGCCTAGCATCCAGTGCATTACTACTGAAGAAGTGACGTTGTAGCATTTAGTAATACTGTATGGTTGCATATTTAGGGAGAAATACAGTTTCAGCTAGAGGCCCCCGCCTTCTGCTGTGACAAGAAAGAAGGACAGTTGCGAAATTTATGTTGTAATGCCTGATACACTAGATGGCGCTCACAGTTCAGGATGTACGCGCGAGTGAAATAGTGCCAGTGGCGCCGGCAACGATCACATGAAACCTGCCGAGTACACCGGCGCAGCTGCAGTTCATTCTAGCCGGGAGGCAGAAACTCGTGTCACTGCCGAAGTATCGGTGGTCTGTTTGGGGCCAGTATGTTTCTTTCTAATCTCTGCATCGCTGACCTGAAGGAAAAGATGGCGTCAGTCCGCAATTATAGTATTATGTAGGGCTTCCCCAACCTAGAAACGATGCCGTGCTTACGAGAGCGAGCGTCTTATTTAATTCCTCTTCCTCCTCGTCTCTATTTTACCTTTCTCGGGATTTCCTCGCCCTCCTCCACACTGCATGTTTCAGCTGCGACTTTCCAACCAGTGTGGTCCCCGAACTCACCTCCGGTTTCGATGAGCTCGAGTAGGCAGGCTTCGAGAAAATACGACCTGCTGCCGAAGTGTCCAGGGATGATGGCCACAGATGCTTGAATCCGAGACATCAACCAACGACGACGGGCCCCTTGTGTCTAGTGTGCGAAAGTGGGAATTTTCGCACACTGGACACAAGGGGCCCGTCGTCGACACTTTCGGAAGTGGGAATTTTCGAGCGTCAGCGCGTCTGATAAAAAGATTTGGGTCCATATCAAACACGAACGATGCCTCTCAAACAATTTGATATCGGTTTTAAAGCACCGATAAGAAATGTCTATTAATCGATTAATCCATCAAAACATTCCACCGAAAGCAATTAATCGATTAAAGGCTAAATCGTTTAACGATTAATGATTCATCGATTAAAAATTTTAATCGACCGCTCCGCTCTTGGAGGAAAATCGCTGTCATGTGAAACAGGCTTAAGGAGTGATTCAGCGGCCTGTACAACGAGAGAATTCTAGGGAGCGGCAAAATAAACGGTGGCGGCGACAAGATGCCGAAGCGATGAAAGCCTTGAGCGAACGACGACGTGCCCGTATACGTATGGGCGGTATGAACGCTTCGTTTCAGCGCGAGTTTTTCTCCCTGGAGTTCGGACATCCGTGTCGTGCCTGTGGTTCAACTCGAACCTGTCTGCGCTAGCATCACCTAGCATCACCTAGCTAAAGCCTCGCAACAACCTAGAAGCAACAAAATTAGACTTCAGAATCGTACAGCTTCGCTGCTTCAAGCCTTGCTCGACTTAGTGCAACCCTCGCCACGATTTTTTTTTAGATGCGAAGCATCTTATGGCGGAGTTCAAACCGGTAATGTGCGGCGTAACCACCCATACTGCGCATGCGCAGACCCTCTCTACACACCTCCTCTCCACTCTCCCTATCCACTCCCTTTCCCTCTCTCTACTACCGCTCTCCCCTCCCCCTCTCCTCTCCGCCTCTGAAACTGTCTCCGTGTGTTCCGAGAGCGGCGGCGTTTATCGCATCAGACCCCACAAACGGCAACAGCTGTTTCTTAGTGCGCGACGCATACATCCAACAAACGTGCCCTGTGTTCGAAAAGATTAACTTCAAATCTAAAAACCTAATCTCGTTGTCAGATGCCAGTTCCTTGGTGAAATTTAAAAGATTACTACATGATTTGAATAAGTTTAAAATGTCACATGATACATCATCTAGGTCAGTGCATGGGGTTCTCCAAGTTTAACAAAATCAGGAAATCATCAACAAACCTGAACACCTTAACCACCCTTTCGTCAATCATCGAGCTGCTGATGGCATTGTCAAATTTTGAAAGAAATATCTGGCAGAGAACCAGCGCCACACTCGACCCTATACAAATCACGTTCTTTTGCACGAACAAAGCATCGTCATATTCAATAAAGGTCAATAAATTCTAAGCGCACATACAGACGAGGACAAAGAACACGTATGACACACAGGCGCACATTAGCGCCTGTGTGTCATACGTGTTCTCGTCTTTATGTGCGCTTAGAATTTATTGAACATGTCATACCAACACGCCCAAACCGCCACAATTGTCAATAAAGGTAGACGACAAGTACAGGGTTAAAAGCTGCATGAACGAGTCAACAGGAACACCACAAGAATTCTGGAACGAGACCGCCCCGTTTTCTTCGGTGAGCTCCCGAACAGCTACGAACAGGTCCGCGTGAGGCACTGAATAAAAGAGGTCTTCAATGTCCAGGGAGAACGCAGCATTAGTTCATGGCTGTCTTTCACGTAAAAAGTCCACTACACTGTCCGAAAACGTGGCAGCGAAAGGATCTGAAGTGACGAGCGTGTTGAGGGACCTTTGAAGGTACTGTCCCACCTGTTGCTGCCATGTTCCCTTCTCTGTCAGAATAGCTCTGAGCGGGCAGTCCATTTTGTGGGTCTTAGCCGCGGAGAACACTGTAAGCCTGCCTCTTTTCGCCTTGCGTATCTCCTTGCCTATTTTTTCCAGGTTGATATCGTTAAGAAGCCTGATGACCTCCGCCTTGACTTTTGGGGTTTTTTTGTGAATTTCTTGAAATTCTTCTCTACTGCACTCAAAGCTTTTTTTTTCTGCAACCAACCCGCGCGGGAGAACCACAAAACCGCCTTCTTTATCAGCCTGTAAAAGCCTGAGCTCATGCTCACGAAAATAGCGAATGACTGGACGAAAGGAGCACGTACCGCTACCACTCAACCTCTCACCTGAGCTAATGAGGGAGTCCACGCCCTCGGAAACGCAGCGGTCCTTTTCTTCCGGTGGCGCCTTGTCAGCTATACGACGTACCATTGCAGGAGACCTGACGGAGGCACAGTGGGTTCCAAGCTGAACTTCGGTCCCTTTTCAGGTAGCGCGAGTATACCAGGCGGTACGGATGAGTCCTGCAGGTACGTCACAGAACCACCATGCCTATGCTTGCGTGGCAGGCATAGGCATGCGCAGGATTCCCCTTCAGGGGGGGGGCGAAGGTTCGTCGCGGCGCCCCCCCCTCCCAATTTAGTCAGTGTATGGCGCTTACATAGCGCCCCCCTCCCTATTTTGTCAATGTGTGGGGCTGACTTTGCGCCTCCCCCCTCCCCGTCTTAGGTGAATAGGGGGGGGGGGGCTCCCGTGCGCACGCCTATGGTGGCAGGTTCGGTCACACAGAATTCCAGTGGACTTCTGTAAGCTGTGCTCCCATAAGCCGAAGTCGACGGGGTGTCTCCAGTGAGCGGTAGTCTGTTTTTCCACCCAAACAAAGCAGCTTTAGCCAATCCTGCAAATGGCCCAACTCTCGATGAGCTTCCGATTCCGAAATTCGACAAATGCCTTTCCAATGGCCGACTGAAGGTTCAAGAGGGCCGAACATACTGAGAACGCTCGGTGGGGCGGGGGGTGTGCTCCTGTCTTGATGCATCGTGCCAAGAAACGTGCCTTGCACGACGCTAAGGCTATTGCAGCAACGCATGTTGTCAGTTGGTTTCCCTTCGGAGACACATGTAGAAAGATACCCATTGTAGAAGAAACATATCGTAGAAGAGTCTGGTGTTGGGCCTGTTGGTACATAGCTTGAAAACGAGGAACCCAGCCTTCAACAGACACGTACACAAGAAGAGAAGGAAGACGACCACACACGCTGGGACTAACAACAGTTTAATGAAAAAACATCTACTCGAAAAGGAAACCCAAAAACGCGCACGCGCCCTACAAGATATGTTAGGTGGGAGGGAAACAAAAGGGAGGGGGGGGGGCGGTGAGCATGTGACAGTCGACGAAACATACCCATAACGCTGAAGTGCTTTAAAACCTTGCAGATTAAACGCCGCTTGTGGCACCTTCTACTTACGTTTGTCTAAAAACGTCACCTGTTTTCGTGATAGCGAGAGGGAAGATGTGTTTACGCAACGAGCCGGACCTTGTTTTTGCATGTGATATGCCTCAATTATTTCCCTCTGACATTTCGTGCATCCCCTACCAATAATTTCAGTGTCGTTAAAAATGGCTGAACACCCGCACGCTCTGCAATGCGCAGGCAAGTGCGCGCCTCCTCCTGAAGTGACTGGTGTCTCACGTTCTCTCAGGCGCGTGTTCACACAGCGCCCCGTCTGTCCTATGTACGACCTACCACATGAAAGTGGTATGCTATACACTATATTAGTGACGCAGTGAGGGAAACAACTTTATTCGGTCCACAATATACGCGAGTAAACTCAACGCGAGTCAACGAATTTTGAGGAGTGTCTAGTTGTGCAAGTGTCCTTAGATTTTCTTTCTTCAATGTTCGCACAAAGGCGTGACAACATGCGTGGCGCCGAGAACACTACTCGTACGCCATGCCTGGATGCAACTTTCTTGACACTGTGTGAAAGCTTATGGAAGGACCTCCGCTCGCCTATGGTCCTCATTTGCCCGGTGCGTGGCATGCCACCCATTTCTTTCTTTAACTTCTTCATTTTATTGCGATAGCAATTATATGGACAGTCTCGGCTGGATTGTGCCGTCGCCGTCACCGCCGTCATGCACCGTATATGTATAAGTATGTATATATAAATAAAAGCCCCAAAGAAAAATAATTCAGAAAAATGCTTCCGTAGCGCGGAATCGAACAAGGGACCTCTTCATCCGCAGCGAGTGGCGCTAGCCACTACGCCACGAAACGCAGACCCTCCACGTAGGTAACGGCGAGTGTTATATACACACCCTTTACCGCTGGACGGACTCAGAGACGGCTATAAGCGTTTCTTCATTACCAGCGAGATGGCGTTAGGAGAGCGACAGGCGCATTTAAAAGTCGTCGGCGAGCTCGCTCGCTTTTTCTTATACTTGCGCAGGGAGAGCCTTGCCCTTCCGCTGTCTGCTCGCGCGGTTTTCTTGTGCTGAGGGGAAGAGGGATGTGTCACGCTTTCACCGTGATGTCCGCGCTCATGTTACGGAGCGTACGAAAGCCACTCGAGCTCAAGGGACGCCGCTAAACGAACAAACAGAAGATGAGCGCGAACTATCAAGTGTTACAGCTCGACACTTGAAGCACGCTAGTTTCCTTCGCAAACTGAGAGTATCCATTGGCGAGCCTCACTTCATATAGCATTAGTTTCTTGCTATCGCATTCATTGCTTCAGCCTTGCGGCGAAACTGTGACTTTTTTTGTTTCAGCTACCGCCTTTAGGATGGTGTCTGGAAAGCCAGGCGCCTTTTGACGCGTCACTTGCTCATTGAAGCGTTGGTCCATTTAGTGGTGGCAACTTTTCTTGAGGGCATTGCTAAAGCACAGGTCTGCTATGCCACGCTTGACAAGCTTAGAATGCGATGAGTCGAACGGCAAAACCTGTTTCTTAGAGCGCGGCGCATACATCCAACAAACGTGCCCTGTGTTCGAAAAGATTAACTTCAAATCTAAATACCTAATCTCGTCGTCTGATGCCAGTTCCTTGGTTAAATTTAAAAGATTACTACATGATTTGAATGAGTTTAAAATGTCACAGAATACATCATCTAGGTCAGTGGGGTTCTTCAAGTTTGACAAAATCAGGAAATCATCAACATACCTGAAGACCTTAACCACCCTTTCGTAAATGATCGAGCTGCTCAGGGCATTGTCAAACTTTTAAAGAAATATCTGGCACAGAACCGGCGCCACGCTCGACCCTATACAAATCCCGTTCTTTTGCACGAACAAAGCATCGTCATATTCAATAAAGGTAGACGACAAGTACAGGGTTAACAGCTGCATGAAGGAGTCAACAGGAACACCACTAGAATTCTGGAACGAGACCACCCCGTTTTCTGCGATGAGCTCCCTAACAACTACGAACAAGCCCTCGTGAGGCACTGAATAAAAGAGGTCTTCAATAACCGCAGCATTAGCGCATGGCTGTTTTTTCATTAAACTGTTGTTAGTCCCAGCGTGTCTGGTCGTCTTTCTTCTTGTGTACGTGTCTGTTGAAGGCTGGGTTCCTTGTTTTCAAGCTATGTACCAACAGGCCCAACACCAGACTTTTCTACGATATGTTTCTTCTACAATGGGCATCTTTCTACGTGTGTCTCCGAAGGGAAACCAACTGACAACATGCGTTGCTGCAATAGCCCTAGCGTCGTGCAAAGCACGTTTCTTCGCACGATGCATCAAGACAGGAACCCACCCCCAAAGTGTTCTCAGTATGTTCGGCCCTCTTAAACCTTCTGTCGGCCATTGGAAACGCATTTGTCGAATTTTGGAATCGGAAGCTCATCGGGAGTTGGGACATTTGCAGGATTGACTAAAGCTGCTTTGTTTGGGTGGAAAAACGGACTACCGCTCGCTGGAGACACTCCGTCGTCTTCGGCTTATGGCAGCGCAGCTCACGGAAGTCCACTGGAATTTTGTGCGACCGAACCTGCCACGCAAGTCCACTAGATGTTATGGTGGTTCTGTGACGTACCTCCAGGACTCATCCGTACCGCCTGATATGCACGCGCTACTTGAAAAGGGACCGAAGTTCAGCTTGGAACCCACTGTGCCTCCATCAGGTCTCCTGGCAACGGTACGTCGTATTCGCGATGCGCAGCGCCTATAGGGGCGCCACTGAAAGCCGCGTAGCGGCGGCCGTTGGAACCGCTGGCGGGTCGCGTAGCAGACGCCTCCTTTCACTGCAAGCATGACGAAAGTGCGCGCGTGCGATTTGCCGCTTGTGCGCGTCCCTGATAATTACTTTTGCGGCGATAGTGTGCGCAAAGGAGCCGCGCTTTATAATAGTGGACATGTGTCCGATGTCACAGCTGTGTGGGACGACAATGTCACTGCACGCGCCAAGTCTTTGCCACAGACAAGCGTCAACAAGCTTCCCTTCGAAGTGGAGCTCATCGTAAGTACACCGCTTTCTTTATAACGTCCCGATCACTAATGCCTGAATGCGTTGACGCATGAACCAACGTTTTTTCTCGACACGTACAGTAGCTTTGTTTACGTGCGATGTGATTATATAGTAGATTTTTAGGGAGCACTGTCGCACCGGCGCATGGATTTCACGGGTGTGGCCACGCGAAGGGTCAGCGTTGGTAAAACTTTGAAACCAGCACGATAAACTTGTGAAAAAATATATGGGCAGCTAGCGCTAGTGGCGCGGGACTGAGTCACTGCGGAGCTGCTGGTCACCTAGCTTGTCATAGCAGCTTGGCTACGTATTTGCTGGGTGTCTTCAGAGAAGAACGTCGGTGCATGTCAGTCGACCCCCTGTAATTTCACTGAAAAAAAAATATATTTTGTTGTCTTCACGAATACGTTTAGCTCTTCGACAGCATTTTGTTCGGGAACAAAATTTTCGTCAGAATGAGATGCATCCAGAGACTCTACGGCGATCTGTTTGAAGCGGTTGAAACAGTTCTGGCACAAAATGTCGGTTTCTCTGATGGATGAGGCTTCTTCTGGCGTGCGCGTTCAGGAGGAGTGGCGTCTTAGCCGCGCCAGACACACTGGCGCCGGCGCGCGCGCAGACTCCGCCACCGCTAGCGCGCGGCTCGCCGTTGCTGGCGTCGTAGCCTCGTCGTAGGAGTGGCGTCGTAGCCTCGCCAGACACATCCTCTCTGAAATGTTCATAAGGTTACAGAAAAGTGGAAGAAGCAAGGAATTAATTAAAAGAATACATATTTGCAATATTCACAGTTTGAAAGCAAATGCTAAAAGTGGTCATATGTATTGATTGAAAACCAAGTGCTTTACTGAAGTCCATGCAATTTCACACACACACAAAAAGAGCAACCAGTAGCTAGCACCACTAGCAAGAATAAAAAAAAAAAAACACCCGAAACTTTCAGGATCGACCCCACGCATTGGGCATGCAAAATTTTTTTCAGGTGTGATAAAACTACAATGAAGCAGCACCAACATATACTCACCAATTACATGCTAAAGAAAACAGCAACCAGTAGCTAGCACCACCAGTAAGAATAAAGAAAAGAAAACACGTAAGTTCCATAATCAGCTCCACTCAGGCGTGCGCAGGGCTCCCCATCAAAGGGGGGGCAAAGGATCATAGCACCCCCAGGCCCCACTAAGTTATTGCAAGGGGCAGATTTTGCGCCCCCCCCCCCCTCTTAGGCAAATAGGAAAGCCCCCACCCCCCGTGCGCACGCCTATGGCCTCACTCGTAACACAGCTTGTGTAAAGCGAATGAGCACTAGTGGATACATCAAGGGTGTGTTTTATTAGCATGAAGTCATGTTACGAGGCATACAAAGGGAGGTTGAATCAGTTGAATGTCCTGTCAAAAGCCTTCAGTGCGCACAGGTGCCATGTTTTACAGCCAATATGCATACAGTTGAGGCGAGCGCACAGCGAAAATTCTGCACCGCTGATCGCATTCCAGTGCCATCATGAGAATGCAGCCCATTTCGTGCAACACACGTGTGATTCCACGGCGCTTTTGTAAAGGAGCCGTCACCTGCCCCACATTCTCTGGCATAGCGCTTCGCGCCATTCGTTTTTCAAGAGAGCCTAGGCATCGCGTCTTATCAGTGATAACCTCATGTGCATTGTAGCGTCTACAATGCAGGCGAGGCGACCAAATGTAAACGTAGTAGCGTTCGCTGAAGACGTAGCGACGTAAGTGGAGAAATAAAAACACGGTAATCGGTCTAACACTACTGTAAACAAACCGCGATTGCTTACCTTCTACATCGTACAGCCGCAATCCACCGCCGCCGTCGCTCTCGCTTATGAAATAGCACCGGAAACCTGTAGAAGTGCGTTCCTCGGGCGATTTTTTGGTGTGTTTGAGCAGCCGACAACGCAGCAGTTATTTTTCGACATCGCTGAGGCCCGACAGAGTCGTTGAATCCCGATGAAAACACATCCATCCGTGCACTCGCGTAGACGCTCGCGCGAACACTGATCGCCCGGACCCGTCAGCGCTTCCGAGCCGTGGCGGCAGATGGCGTCGTCGGCGCTTTGCGCATCGCCACCGGAAGAAAAGAACCGCTGCGTTTCCGAGGGCGTGGACTCCCTCATGAGCTCAGGTGAGACGTTGAGTGGTAGCGGTACGTGCTCCTTTCGTCCAGTCATTCGCTACTTTCGTGAGCATGAGCTCAGGCTTTTACAGGCTGATAAAGAAGGCGGTTTTGTGGTGCTCCCGCGCGGACTGGTTGCAGAAAAAGCTTTGAGTGCGGTCGAGAAGAATTTTAAGAAATTCACAAAAAAAAAACCAAAAGTCAAGTCAGAGGTCTGCAGGCTTCTTAACGACATTAACGACTTAAAAATTAGGCAAGGAGATACGCAAGGCGAAAGGAGCCAGGCTTACAGTGTTCTCCGCGGCTAAGACCCACAAAGTGGACTGCCCGCTCAGAGCTATTCTGACAGAGAAGGGAACATGGCAGCAACAGGTGGGACAGTACCTTCAAAGGTCCCTCAACACGTTCGTCACTTCAGATCCTTTCGCTGCCACGTCTTCGGACAGTGTAGTGGACTTTTTACGTGAAAGACAGCCATGCGCTAATGCTGCGTTCTCCCTGGACATTGAAGACCTCTTTTATTCAGTGCCTCACGCGGACTTGTTCGTAGCTGTTCGGGAGCTCATCGAAGAAAATGGGGCGGTCTCGTTCCAGAATTCTAGTGGTGTTCCTGTTGACTCGTTCATGCAGCTTTTAACCCTGTACTTGTCGTCTGCCTTTATTGAATATGAAAATGCTTTGTTCGTGCAAAAGAACGGGCTTGGTATAGGGTCTAGCGTGGCGCCGGTTCTCTGCCAGATATTTCTTTCAAAATTTGACAGTGTCCTGAGCAGCTCGATGATTGACGAAAAGGTGGTTAAGGTCTTCAGGTATGACGATGTCCTGATTTTGTCAAACTTGAAGAACCCCACTGACATAGATGGTGTATTATGTGGCATTTTAAAGACATTCAAATCATGTAGTAATCTTTTAAATTTCACCAAGAAACTGGCATCAGACAACGAGACTACGTTTTTATATTTGAAGTTAATCTTTTCGAACACAGGGCACGTTTGTTGGATGTATGCGCCGCGCACTAAGAAACAGCTTTTGCCGTTCGACTCATCACATTCTAAGCTTGTCAAGCGTGGCGTAGCAGACCTGTGCTTTAGCAATGCTCTCAAGAAAAGTTGCCACCGCTCAATGGACCAAAGCTTCAAAAGGCGGCTGGCTTTCCAGACACAGTCCTAAAGGCGGTAGCTGAAACAAAAATGAAGAAGTTAAAGAAAGAAATGGGTGGCATGCCACGCGCCGGGCAAAATGAGGACCATAGGCGAGTGGAGGTCCTTCCATATATCCATAAGCTTTCACACAGTGTCAAGAAAGTTGCATCCAGGCATGGCGTACGAGTAGTGGTCTCGGCGGCATGCAAGTTGTCACGCCTTTGTGCGAACATTGAAGAAAGAAAATCTAAGGACACTTGCACAACTAGACACTTCTCAAAATTCGTTGACTGTGTCACTAATGTAGTGTATAGCATACCACTTTCATGTGGCAGGTCGCAGAGTGTCGGAACGAAATGTTTTTCGTTTCGGTTTTAGTTTCGTTCCACTGCAAAAAGTTTCGTTCCGTTTCTGTTCCGGACCGGAAAAAAAAAACGTTCGGTAACGGTTCGTAACGGTTTCTTTTGTATGAAAAATTTCCAGGTAAAGGTAATCATAAAAAACATTGGATTTGTGATGTAGATGTAGTTACTTGCCCTCCTCTTAAGAAAGAGGGCAAGGGTAAAACACGTTCTTCAGAGGAGTGGAAGTAACTGTACCGCGAATTCATACAAACTAGCACGAACGAGTTCTAATTTCAAAGTCATAGTATTTATTTTCTCAAAAGACAAACACGAATTTTTTAGTGGGTTCAACGCTTTGTGTCAAGGGAGTGAGCACGATCTCAGAAGCAGCACGTCATTGAGTGTACTATCTGATGTGCGAGACCGCTGTTCTGATAGAAAGATAGAAGAAGAAGAAGAAGAAGAAGAAGAAGAAGAGGAAGAAGAAGAAGAAGAAGAAGAATGTTTTTATTTTCATTGAAATGATTTACAAAAATTGCTGCGAGAACATCCGGATCCCTAGCCGATATGGCTAGTTAAGGATCCGTTACAGACATTGCATATTGTGGTTTATTTAGCGAGTACAATGTTGATATATAAGATTTAATCAAAAATCACATTTTAAAATACGATCATGCAAAAAAATAAAAAAGAACAGAATCAATGTGCATGTACACATAGTTATTCGATATCAATATGGTGACTGGTAACTCCCCGATAGGAAGAGTTTCCTGAGCGATTGCGTCATATTTGGCAGGCATTTAATTAGGGTAGGAATACTGTTCCAGATTTTTGCACCAACAAAGAATACGGTTTGACGGCCGTAAACATTGTGGACTATTGGCAGGTTAAGATTTAGTTGTTCCGCCTGTCGAGTGTGACCTCTAGGTTTTGTTAAGACTGATGAGTGAAGGGGCACGTTTTTATTCATTATTTTGTGTACTAATGTTGCGCTTTTGTATTGCCTAGCCATATTAAAAGGCATTATGTTAAGATTTCTGAAAACTTCAGTCGATGGTGCATTCTTGGGTGCTGATGCAATGGTTCGTGTTATAATAACGTTATAATAACTGTTATCCCTATTTTGCTTCATTTTGGTCAGCCAATGTTCTCTTAATCTACTAACTTTGAGTATTTCTTTGTTCATCCAAGGGCAAACTGGCTTTGACTCTTATGCAAAATGTTAACGAAGGAGCAATATGAAGCATATGTGTAGCTCCACGATTCGATGCAATAGGTTAGGCGAGAGTGAAAAACGTTAAAGTATAATATACGGAGTGTGTGTAAGTTGAAGTAGTTCCTAGCTTTAAACAATGTAAAGCATCCAAAGCTTAGTTTTCTACACAAATTGTCTATATGTGATGCCCAGTGGAATGAAGGGTCTAGAGTCACGCCAAGGTAAGTATACGCGTTCACCTTGTCAATGCGAGTTTCCCCAACGTACAGACCACATGTGTGAGGTATCACTTTTCGGTTAGAGGCGAATACAACGTACTTGGGTTTTTTTTGTATTTAATAATAAATTGTTTCTTTTAAACCACTGAGAAGTTGCTTGCAGTTCTTTATTGGCGAGTGATTCGGCTTCCTGAAGGGAGTGGCGTGCTATAAGTAAGGCGGTATCATCTGCATATAGAGCTGGTAATCATTAATGAAGAGGGAGAACAAAATCGGTCCAAGTACTGAACCTTGCGGCACACCTGTTTCAACGAATTTCCTGTTTGACTTGTTACCGAGTATTTGTACATACTGAGTCCGTTGCGACAAACAACTGCGAAAGAACTTTGAAGATATTCCTCTAAATCCATAGTGTTCGAGTTTGTTTAGCAATATACTGTGGTCCACTGAATCAAAAGCCTTTTTTTTATATCTAGGAAGACACCTATGACGAACTGGTTATCGTTTAATGCTCGGTTTACTGTTTCTACCACAAAGCTTACTGCAGTAGCCGTACTCTGTTCTTTTCTAAAGCCATGTTGACTCGGAGTTAGGATACCGTATTTTGAAATAAAGTCCATCATTCTTTTGGCAACAAGCTTCTCAAAAAGAGTATTCACGCAGGATAGAATCGTTATGGGGCGGTAATTTGCTATGTCGTCAGGGCATTAGCCTTTGTGGATTGGTGTCACCCTCCCATCTTAAGCTGCTCGGGGTATACACCTGTCGTGAAGGACTGGTTGAAAATAACAGCCAGAGGTATGGATAAGGTTTCAATGTTGTCCTTCAATATTTTAACTGGTATTTCATCATGTCCCATGGCTTTGTTTCATGACATCTGACGTACAACAGCAATAATTTCAGCTTCAGTAATTTCTCGGAAAAAGAAAGTATTCTTGGGAACAGTAGGGAATGGTGAGTTATATCTAGCGTTTTTACAGGTTGCCGACTGCTTTTCTATGGTTACGAAGTAATCATTAAATAGTTCTGCTAGTTCTATTCCATTACAACCTACTATATTTAACCCATTAAACGCCGCTACTAGATGTGTTGTAGCAACAATAAAACAAACTATTTTAGCTTGGCTACAGGGTGGAAATATACATGAAAAATAAATTTTATTTCACTGGTATCATTGGTTTATGATATACAGATCGTTCCCAAATGGGAACAATGGCTCTAAGCGTATGTACGCTGGAATAGCTTACTCTCTCCCCGCGGGTCGCAAACAAGGCGTGTTTCTCCACGCGTGCGTTATTTTTTCGTGTGGTAGAAAGGCGAACAATGGATGTGGAGTGGGACGGCACACGTCTGGCACTTCATTCTTGTGTTTTTGGTGCACTGGCGGCACCTGCTCTGCTTTACCAAGGGCACCAAATGGTGGCCGTGGCCTTCCTTGCTGTGGAAGACAAGAGCACCTGAAGGACCAGGTCGTTCTCACGTGTCCAGCCTCTTTGTCAGCAGACCTTGGACGATGAGCCTCGTGAACTGCAGCTGGTCAAGTGGTGGTTCACTTCCTACTTCTGTGTACAACCTCCAGGCTGCAACACGCAGTGTTACAAGCAGGTTGCTCAACAATGGCCAATACCACTTTTTCCCATGTAGACAAGGACGATAGTCGCTGATGAACCTTTCAAGTAGGTCTACACCACCCATGTGCTTGTTGTATTCTTGTATTAGTCTCGGCTGGGGCACTGGAACTCGCTTTCGCTCTTTTTTGCTGTAGCGAGTGACTGTGGTGGTCGGGTGAATGCCATCGTAATTTGTGGCAACGCACACACACTTATTGTCATTCCATTTCACAGCAAGCACGTCGCCATCGCACATAAAATCAAAAGATCCGCTGCTTTGACTGGCTAGTTCCTTCGAATCCGTAAGTGGGCATTTCTTCAGCCTGACCTACCTTACGGTTCCAGTGGCTCTGAATCCGCGTTCTTTCAGCTCTTGCAGTAAAGCATGTGATGTGAAGAAATTGTCCATAAAAATTACATGGTCTGTTGGCACATCAACACACTTGAGAGCGTTCAAAACAACGCGTGTTCCAAGCGGTACATTTGTGCTTTCGCCGTCGTTTTTGCCGCAGTAGATATCAATGTTGAAAGGGTACCCTGATGAAGAGCAAAGGACCCATTCCTTGTAACCAAAGCGTATTGGTTTTCCTCTTATAAACATCTTGCAGCTGTGCCTGCCAAAGTACGGCACCATTTGCTCGTCCACGCTCAGATTCTTCGAAAAAATTCCGAGCTGCTGAACGGAGCTATTGACAAGCCTAAGCAGAGGCCTAATCTTCGCCATTTTGTCACCCTTCTGAAGGTTTTGACTGTCACACGCTTGGATGTATCTTTTTATCAACCGGAACTTTGCGCGACTCATTGTATTTGCCACCAAAGGAACACTGAGGTCCTCAGCTTTCGACCAATAGAGGTCAGAGCGTGGAAGCTTGTGGTAACCGCTCAAGAATAGAATGGCGACAAATTGAAGTATGTCATGTTCGGTTATGCTCACGTTGTGATCGTTCTGTTGCTGGGCATAACGATTGGATTTGTCGGTTATCAGACCTATGATTTCCTTGTTTAGTATGCGGGCAAAGAGATCAAACGGCTGCCAATCGACAAGCTCGGAATGGGTCACTTGAAGTGGCTGAAACTCAGTCTCTACTATTGCGCCCGAATACTGTGTAGTACGCTTCCACGCATGAGAATCTTTACACGGTTTTTTTGGTCTCGGAGGCGCTTGTTCCTGCATATCTACTTCACATTCGTCGGCGTCAACCGTGTGGACTTCAACTTCGCCGGCAACATCATTCGGCAGAGTGTTGACAATGGCGATATCACTGTCGCCCTCCTCTTCATCCGTAAGAATGTCGTCCGCACTCGGTGGGGGCAGAAGTACAACATCGGTTACGTCTGCAGAATCGTTGGCGAGAACCATTTCCACCGCTTCCTCCAGCGTAAGGAACCTTTCTCGAGGCATCTGGATGAAGAAAGACGCGTTGAAACTAAGATAAACGTAACTGCAGAGCGGCCGCTTCCACCTCTCCGCTTTACGCCAACGTTCCCAAATGGGAACATGCACACATTTGTCGCCATATTTGCATTATGCATGCAAGCAGCTACTCTATTTAGTGTGTCCTAATACTAAAGACATTCAAAAAGATGCTAGAATATACAAATCTGACCATGCAGTTCAAAAACTCACATTTTTTCGCAGAAACACTTCGTGCGACGCACCGCCGTGTTCGCGCCAAAAGTTTGTTGAAGTTGCCACCGCATAACATAAAATACGAAACTAAAAAGGAAACTTCCTTGCGCCCAAATAAAACTTTGGGCATTTTTAAAGCTGTTGTTACCAAATATTAGCACTTTTCTTGCCAACTTCAGCAATTATGGGTTCAGAAAATAACCACGTGTGGCGTTCCCATTTGGGAACATTGGCGCTAAATGGGTTAAGTTTGGTAAAACAGGTTGTTGGTGCTCCGGATTTACAACTGCCTTTATTATACGCCATATTTCATTTGCGTTACCGTTGGCTTTCGTGATAAGGTTACTGTAATATTCCTTTTTTCGTTTTCTCATCATGGACAACGACAGATTGCGCAATTCTTTATAATAACCGTTATCTCTATTTCGCTTCATATTGGTCAGCCAATGTTCTCTTAATCTAATAACTTTGAGTATTTCTTCGTTCATCCAAGGGCAAACTGGTGTAGACAGGTACGCTGATCTGCGAGATTTGCACTCTACTTTTATGCATCGTGATTGCAAGAGTGATGAAAAATTTGCGTAGGCTGCGTTCACATCCGTATCGCTTGAATCTAAAAATTGTGTTTCCTGGATTGCCCGTGCACTCTTTTTGTAATCAATCATAAATGGTTGTGCGGTACTTTGTTTTGCTGCCTGTAGATAAGCGCCAGAAACATAAATAAACGTTGGGAAATGGTCTGACACGTTTTCTGATATCGCGCCGGCAGTGATAGCTTCACGATCAATGTTTGACAAAATGTGGTCAATTGTTGTGGATGACGTTGGTGTAACTCGTGTTGGCGCTAAAATATGATTTATAAAGCCTTGACGCTAAGTGCTGATACTCCGCGCTTGCTCGTTTGCTTGTGTCTATCTTAAAACCGCCACAAAGGACGACTCGCTTTTTCCCACTTGTAAAATGTTGTAAAGTATGTTCTAATTTGTCAAGAAACGGCTGAATCTTCGCATCTGGTGGCCTGTACAAGGCGCCCACGATGACGTTATTCTGCATTTCAACGAACAACATCTCTAGATCTCCTAAATTTGTTTCCGTATTTTTTTCTAGTTTTTTAAAGGTTATATGGGATGATATGTACAGCGCCACGCCTCCGCCTCGGGAATGTGATTGTCTTGGAAGGGACAGAAATTGATAACCAGTAATGTTTATGAATTCTCCATCTTTCAACCATGTCTCGGATAGGGCTATAACATCGTATTTAACACTTTGACGACTAATAAGTGCTATCATTTCGTCATAATTTTGGTTCAGACTTCATACGTTGCAGTGTAAGAGGCGCAGCGTTGTAGAACTGCCATATTTAATCGTGCCATATTTAATCGTAATAGCCAGGCCTGTGCGGAATACGCAGCACAGTCACAGCGAAAGCTGGAAGAGCGGGCTTTGTAGAGCCCATTGTAGAGTCTCTTGGGGCAACTAATACAAGTACACATGCAAGGTACCCACTACGCCGTAAATCATCGTAATTTTTCTGAAGTAGCGGAGTTCCCACTATGCCATTTTTCGGCATGCTTCGGAGAATCGTGGTACCCGCTACACATCTGTAAGGCATTATGTGCACTTTGTGCTGTGGCTGAACATGATGAAGTATTATGGCTGGGCACTTTGCAGTGGGTGGGAAGCTGTGTTGCGGAATGGACGCCTCCCTTCCACTCCAATTCCATTCCGGGGAATCAGAACTTGCCGCAATTCCATTCCTTTCAATTCCTCGGAATGAAAAAACTTAGCCCATTCGGACACTGGGAATGGCCGGGCAGCTCAATTCCATTTCTGCAATTCTTCAACGTAGGAAAGGCATCTTGATAGTTTTATCGAGTTAAGAATGAACGCCCCATAAAGCTGATGTCATCAGATGCATTCAGAACTGCAAAATACGCAAAACACGTTACCAAGGTCGAGGGATAGTAGCTTGGTGAGCTATCTCGAGCAGTACAACTACCCTACTAATTCCCATAGGGGCATTTCTCGCGCTACCAATAGTATTTGGATGGTTAGCGTGTTTGAACGAATGGTGGTGTTTTAATATTGATTAAGCTTAAATGTGCTCATGCTAAAATGATGATATAGCGTATTTTTTGCTTACAAAAGTAGTCTTCAAGAAGGCTAAGCAGTTTTGCCACGCGTCTGGAGCGATCGGGAATATGGAGAAAACTAAGATTTGATTAATGGGGTAGAAAACCCTCTAGATCTGCTGGTATTAATTGGAACAGTGCACCACTCGGGCATCTTGTGCTTTTGCATCGAATACGGAACGCTGGGCCGCACTGCTCGTCAGCACTCACTCTTGTCGAGCGCGCCTCGCAAGCATGGGTGGGGTGAGGAGAACTTTCTGTGTTCACCTGTGCGCAGGTATGCAATGTCTTCCTTGTCGCAAAAGTTATTTGCGTGTGTCAGGTACTAAACTGCTCGTGAGATAAAGATCAGGCTGTGCATAGAGTATACGCCACTTTCGTGTGGGGGTATCATTGGGAACCAACGCGCATGTGTTGTTTCGTGTGGGGGTATCATTGGGAACCTGCGCATGTGTTGTCCCCCCCTTTTCTGTGTCCTTGTTCCTTTTAGCGCAGTATACCTTTGAAGAATGAACATCAACCAACTAGCCCAACTTGCTGCTCTGTTGCAGAAATAATTTGCTTTCTCCCTTCTGTATCTGCTGGGATAGTGCATTTCTTTGTACACTAACTTATGCCTCGGTTTATAGCAGGCGCGTTGCTTAAAAATGTGCCGTGCTTGTATTTAGCCAAGCCATTTTAAACATACTGCTTTATTGTTAATTTCGAGGCTCTGACTTACTAATGTTTGAAGTTTGAAAAACAGGACGTAGACGAAAACGTGCTGTATTTTCGGAAAAAGACGTAATTCTATCCCTATTCCATTCCGTGCAAAAGGCGCTTAATTCCATTCTTATTCCATAAACCAAGCGTTGTCGCCATTCCATTCCGGGCTCGGGACAATGTGGAATGATTCCGGAGTCATTCCAATTCTGGTGGGGCAACTCCGCAACACTTGTGCGAAGCATTACAGCAGGGCTTAAAGTCTTTCTTCATTGGAGGGGGGGGGGGGGGCGCTTAGAGGGCGGCGACCTATATACATGCATACACACATACATACAGCCCCTCCTTAAGAAATGGAAGCCCCACCCCCCGCCCCTTACTTTAAGCCCTGCATTAAAGCACACACTCTTTGCGCTATTAGCATTGTCTGATGACTAGATGTTATTTTCCTCTTCTACCACGCTATATTACATATGTTAACGCGATTCCTTGCCCGACATGACGCCTGTAAAGAGTGTTTTTGTGAAGGAGTTATAAGCACCAGCGTGGCACTCTGGTGGAAGACCCGACTGCCACACAGAGGGCGCGGGTTAAAGTCCCATCCGATCCTAGAAATTTTTTTCTCATTTATTTTTTCTTATATCACGTGATTGCGGTCACGGACACCGGCGGCGGCGGACAACTATGGTGCCAAAGTCAGCTGTTGTGATCTCATAACAGCTTTCGCTGTAACAAACTGCAGCGCCGACAATGCCCTCTCCACTTTGGCCTGCGTGACAGGCGCGCGAAATTAAACTTGCGTTAATATAAACATCTCTGGTTGCCACTGTTTTCGTTTTTCGCACAATTTCAACATATCTTTGCTTTGGAATTCCTGCCTGAGGTACGCGTTAATACTGTAGCCTGAGATATGTATAACTGCTCACGTTGCATGAGCTGAGTTGTTCCGGATTGCAAAGTTTTCTCGTGAACCGAAAAACGATTGAAAAAATTTCGGTTTCACTCCGGAACGAAATAATAGATAAAGTTTCGGTTACGTTTTCGTTCCGGTCAAAAATATCGTTTTTTTTTTCGTTTTTCGTTTTCGGTTTTCGTTCCTTTCCGACACCCTGGTAGGTCGTACATAGGACAGACGGGGCGCTGTGTGAACACACGCCTGAGAAAACATGAGACATCAGTCACTTCAGGAGGAGGCGCGAACTTCCCTGAGCATTGCAGAGCGTGCGGGTGTTCAGCCATTTTTAACGACACTGAAATTATTGGTAAGGGATCCAAGAAATATCAGAGGGAATAACAGAGAGCTGAGCTAGTTGGTAAGTATTCATTCTAAAAAGACAGGGCGTGCAAACACGGACACAAGAAAGAACTCGGGGCACCACAAACGCCGGCGTTTATGGCGTCCTGACTTCTTTCTTGTGTTCGTGTTTGCACGCCCTGTCTTTTTAGGATCACAGGGAAATAACTGGGGCATATCCAATGCAAAAACACGGTCCGGCTCGTTGCGTAAGCACACCTTCCCTCTCGCTATCACGAAAAGAGGGGACCTTTTTAGACAAATCTAAGTAAAAGGTGCCACAAGCGGCGTTTTATCTGGAAGGTTTTAAAGCACTTCAGTTTTATGGGTGTGCTTCGTTGATTGTCACATGCTCACTTCCTCCCACCTAAGATATCTTCTAGGGCGTATGCGCGTTTTTGGTTTCTTTTCCGAGTAGATGTTTTTTACAGCGAAAGCTGTTATGAGATCATTTCAGCGGCCGTTTTTGACGCCGTAGTTGTCCGCCGCCGCCGCCGCCGGTGTCCGTAACCACTATTGCTCGAAATAAGAAAAAAAAAGAAAAAAATTCCAGGATGGAACGAGGTTCGAACCTAGGCCCTCTGCGTGGCCCGAGCCCAGTATTCAACCTCTGAGCCATGCCGGTGCTTGAAACTGCTTTGCAAAAAGGTCCTATACAGGCTTCATGTCGAGAAGGAACCACATTAAAATATGCAATTAGCGTGGTAGAAGAGTAAAATAGGCACCAAGCGTCGCACAACGCGAATTCTGTAACCAGGCATCACACAATGCAAATTACGCAACGAGTAGGTTGTTGAATGCTTCCAACCCATTACAAAGGGCTCCGCCATAATTCTTCATCGTCATCAGGCACAGCATCAACAAAGTGCGCATAATGCCTTACATGCGTTTAGCAGGTACCACGGCTCTCCGTGGAATGACGAAAAATGGCACAGTGCTTGCTTCCCTACTTCTAAAAAATTACAATGATTTAAAGCGTAGTGGGTTCCTCGCAAGTGCACTTGTATTGGTTGCCAAGGAAGCCCATAAGCGCATGATCCATTTCCTCGGGGTCTCAGTAAAGGTCTGCGCCCCCCCCCTCTCTCTCCCACGTCAACGTATGTTATACAGCATGGTGGGAGAGGGAAATAGCGACCGGGCGTCACCCAATGCAAATTGCATAACTGGTGGGCCGTTTAAAGCTTCCAACCCATTACATAGGGCTGACCCATAATTCTTCATCGTCTTCAGTCGTTGCGCAAACAAAGTGCACATAACGCCTTACAGACGTTTAGCTGGTGCCTCGCTTCTCCGTAGAATGACGAATAATGGCTTAGTAGGTGCTTCCCAACTTCACAAAAATTATTTATGGCATAGTGGGTACCTTGCTAGTGTACTTCTATTAGTAGCCCCAAGAGAGCTTACAATGGGCTCTAGGGCCCGTATTCACAAACGAAACTTATCCTTAACTTATGACTTAAGTAACCGATCGGCACTTAACGCGTTTCACAGACCAATCTTGTACTTAAGTGAAACTTAAATCGCCACTTAAGTACCGGAAAGTAAAGTACAGCTACTTGCTACCTTAAAAAGTTATCCTCAACTTATGACTTAAGTAACCAATCGGCACTTAACGCGTTTCACAGACCAATCTTGTACTTAAGGTAAACTTAAAACAGCACTTAAGTACCGGAAAGTAAAGTACAGCTACTGGCTACCTTAAGTGCTACTTTAGCTGTTTTTTCGTCAAAACAACATGGCCGACCACTACGGCTGTGTCGCCTACTTCACCGATTATGCTGGCCGCGTGGAAGAAATTACGCAGGATGAAGCATATCGTTACGCGCCGCCGTTA